>NC_044559.1:11018620-11630054 GCF_007565055.1 Rhinopithecus roxellana
AGCACACCATCCACCTCTCACATGCTTAATAGCCACATGTGGCTAGTGGTTACCCTAGTGGGCAACATATTTTCCATCACTGAAGCCAGTTCTACTGGGCAGCATTGGCCTACATTGCCTCATGAAGCAACAGGCATACAATTCAGTATTGACTATTCATGTAAAGCTGGCGGGTCAGGGGATCCCTGGAGGCTCTTCTCTTCCTGCCAAAGTTCAGATGAGTTGGAGAAATAATATCATCGTAAAGGGCTGACTGAAGGTCTCTGTATTAGGCCATTCTTGTACTGCTGTAAATAATGAACTTAGACTGGGTAATTTATAAGAAAAGAAGTTTAATTGCCTTGTGATTCTGCAGGCTATACAGGAAGCATAGTGGTATCAGCTTCTGAGGAGGCCTCAGGGAGCTTCCAATTGTGGCAGAAGGTGAAGGGTGAGGAGGAACATCACAAGGTGAAGGCAGGAGCAAGCGAGAGAGAGTGGGCTCTAGGTGAGATCTCGCTCTGAGTTCACAGGAGATAGCATCCTTTAAAAGTGTGTGAACGAGATCTTCTGTGAACTCAGGGTGAGATCTCATCACCAACAGGATGGTTCAAGCCACTCAGGAGGGATTTGCCTCCATGACTCAAACAGCTGGCACTAGGCCCCACCACCAACATTGGGGATTACATTTCAGTATGAGACTTGGACAGGGACACATATCCAAACTGTAACAGTCTCCTTTAGCTAAACTCCTGTGTAGCAGCAGAACTGGCAACCTGCTAGGCTTCTTTTCCAAGTTTGCTAGGTAATAAATAACAAGTTACCCTCCTGCTGCTTTAATTTGCATTTCTTCAATAACTAATGAGAATAAACTTTTTTGTTAGTTTGTTTCAACTCTAGGTAGTATTTCATTTTTGTACAAATTTTACATTTCAAAGTATATTTTGCTTAAGGACATAAAATCTCATTTTTTATTTGGATTAGGATTTTAAAACTGTGTTTGTTATACTAAAAATGCTTTCTCCCAGCTTGTCATTTTCCTTGTATGTATGTATTAGCCAAGACGTTTTAATGTTTATGTATTTCAGTGTGCTTTTTTCCTTTTGTAGTTTTGGTCTTTGGTATGAAACTTTACCATCCTCAAATGAAATAAACTATCATTTTTCTGGCATATCTTTTTTAATTTAAATCTTTAATATGTACATATACACACAAAAACATATCTGCACTTACACACACATGAAACTATTTGGTTTAAATTATGAGATAGAAGGTAATTTTGGTACTTTTAAAATATAAACTGGCTTTCATCTTAACATAATTTCTTAAATATTTGCTAAATAATTCTTCCATTCTGTTTTAAATATATGTTCAAAACAGATTAAATGAGATGCTATTTAATAAAAGGAATATAAATGATAAATATATAAAAATATACATAAGAAAGATATACGTAAGAAAAATATACAGATGAAATATACTTCTGTATATTTCTTATATAAACTAGAATATAAGTCCAGATGTTTTTAATAAATCCACTAAGACATTATTTTTGGATTCACTCTCATAACTATTTGAACAATTGTACTTTTTAAATGCTCTGTAATATATGTGAGTCTTAGTGTACTTTCATTATATTTTATAATTTTCTTGTCAATTCTCACATATTTGCTCTTACAGAAAAACTTTAGAGTGGTTTTATTATCTCCCAGAAAGCATTATTTTTATTGGAATTATTATAAAATTATAGATTAACTTGTGGAATACTGGCTTTTTAGTAATATTGTGTGATTCTTTCTAGTAAAAGCATAAATATTCAGCTGAGTATTTTTAATAACCCAGAATACAATTTTTATTGATTTCTTCATATATCATTATGTTAATTTTATTTCTATTTATATTTTCTATTTTATGATTTAAATCCTTCTGACTTTTATTTTCCTATTTTTTTTTTTTTTTTTTTTTTTTTTTTTTTTTTTTTTTTTTTGAGACAGAGTCTCGCTCTGTCGCCCGGGCTGGAGTGCAGTGGCCGGATCTCAGCTCACTGCAAGCTCCGCCTCCTGGGTTTACGCCATTCTCCTGCCTCAGCCTCCCGAGTAGCTGAGACTACAGGCGCCCGCCACCTCGCCCGGCTAGTTTTTTGTATTTTTTAGTAGAGACGGGGTTTCACCGTGCTAGCCAGGATGGTCTCGATCTCCTGACCTCGTGATCCGCCCGTCTCGGCCTCCCAAAGTGCTGGGATTACAGGCTTGAGCCACCGCGCCCGGCCTGACTTTTATTTTTCAAACATAATATTAAATGGGAAACATATATTCATTCTATTTAATCTAATCCTTTACTCAGTTCTCAATTTAAAAATAAATAATTTTTAATTACACTAAAATTGTATGGATGCAATTTATGTAAAATCTTTAAAATATTATAGATGAAATTAAACTCCTGAAACATTATAGATGAAGCTAGAGTCCTTGCTGACTACCAATCACTGTCCCAGAATATATCCAGAGGTAAAAACACAGTTGTCTGTAGTTTTTCCTTATTAAATACATGAAGTGTATGCTTTTCTAGATATCTACTATTTCTCTAGCTGATGCAGTATTGAAAAAATAGCAATTAAACAATAACTATCAAATAAAGTGAATGATATTAAAAAGTAAGCCACTCCCTTAAAAGGGATAGGTCCATTCTGTTTCCTGGATGAGTTATTTAACACTTTTAATGCTGTTTATAATTGGAAGACCATAGTAAAATAAGAAACTTTACAAAGAATATTACAAGGTTAACATATGACTGGTAAAGATAGCATGAAAAAAGAAAACTACAGAATATACACCTTACAAATATAGAGGCAATATTTTGAAAATATATTACTAAATAGAATCCATTTCAAGGATGCAAAAATGGATCAAAGTTAGAAATAATTGTAAAAAACTTTAATAGATGATAGTAAACATTTAAAAGAGGAAAGCATTTTATCATCAAGAAAAAATCCAAAATAATGATATTTAGATATTATGTTTACTTTAAGCAAACATGCAGAGACAAATACTCTCTCAGAAAAAAGAAAGAAGGATACCTTGACTGCTAGGAAGAAAAAGAGAGAAGGAAGGAAGGAAGAAAGGAAGGAAGGAGGGAAGGAAGGAAGGAAGGAAGGGAGGGAGGGAGGGAGGGAGGGAAGGAAGGAGGGAGGGAGGGAGGGAGGGAGGGAGGGAAGGAAGGAAGGAAGGAAGGAAGGAAGGAAGGAAGGAAGGAAGGAAGGAAGGAAGGAAGAGAGGGAGGGAGGGAAGAAAGGAAGGAAGGAAGGGAGGGAGGGAGGGAAGGAAGGAAGGACGGGAGGGAGGGAGGGAGGGAGGGACAAGGGACAAAAGTTAAATTGAAACAGTGATGTCTTAGTCAAAGACCTTTTGGTGGTAAGGTACAAAAAATCACATTAGTTATTTAAATAAGAGCCTAGAGAAAAGAAGTTACCACTACAAATATGCAGCAGCAACAAATGGAGCCAAATGGCAAGGAGTTGCACCTCCCAAGAGACTGAAACCATAAAACATACATGTTCAGAAACCAAGTCTTCCCCGGTCTCTCTTTGAAGATTGTGCTCTACTCAGAATGGGCTTCAGAGTGGAGACAATGTCTAAATAGTTTCTGGGCCAGGTACAATGGCTCATGCCTGTAATCCCAGCACTTTGGGAGGCCAAGGTGAGTGGATTACTTGAGCCCAGGAGCTCAAGACCCGCCAGGGCAACAGAGGAAACCCCATCTCTACTAAGAGTACAAAAATTACCTGGGCATGGTGGTGCACACCTGTGGTTCCAGCTACTCAAGAGGCTGAGGTGGTAGGATCATTTGAGCCAGGGAGGAGGAGGTTGCCTCATTCACCACTGCACTCCAGCCTGGGCAACAGAGCAAAACTCCGTCTCTAAATAAATAAACAAACATCCTGAGATTTTGCTGAAGTTATCAGCTTAAAAAGCTTTTGGGCTGAGACAATGGGGTTTTCTAGATATAGGATTATGTCATCTGCAAACAAAGATGACTTGACTTCCTCTCTTCCTATTTGAATACCCTTTATTTCTTTCTCCTGACTGATTGCCCTGGCCAAAACTTCCAATATTATGTTGAATAGGAGTGGTGAGAGAGGGCATGATGTCTTCTGCCAGTTTTCAGGGGGAATGCTTCCGGCTTTTGCCCATTCATTATGATATTGGCTGTGGGTTTTTCATATATTTTGAGGTATGTTCCTTCAATATCTAGTTTATTGAGAGTTTTTAACATGGAGGGATGTTGAATTTTATCGAAGCCCTTTTCTGCGTCTATCAAGATAACCATGATTCTTCAGTTCTCTTTACGTGATGAATTATATTTATTTATTTGCATA
The DNA here is from genome assembly GCF_007565055.1 of Rhinopithecus roxellana. Lineage (NCBI taxonomy): Eukaryota > Metazoa > Chordata > Mammalia > Primates > Cercopithecidae > Rhinopithecus > Rhinopithecus roxellana. The sequence continues at coordinate 11,022,975 of NC_044559.1, forward strand.
CGTTGCACCAACTTTGCATCCCAGGGATGAAGCCAATTTGATCATGGTGGATAAGCTTTTTGATGTGCTGCTAGATTTGGTTGGCCGGTATTTTACTGAGGATTTTTGCATTGATGTTCATCAAGTGTATTGGCTTGAAGTATTCTTTTTTGTTGTATTTCTGCCAGGTTTTAGTATCAGGATGACGTTGGCCTCATAAAATGAGTTAGGGAGGAGTCCTTTTTCAATTGTTTTGAATAGTTTCAATAAAAATGGTACCAGTTCTTCTATGAACCTCTGGTAGAATTCAGCTATAATTCCATCTGGTCCTAAGCTTTTTTTTTTTTTTTTTTTTTTTTGGTTCGTAGGCTATTTATTACTGCCTCAGTTTCAGAACTTGTTTTTGATCTATTCAGGAATTCAATTTTTTTTCCTGGTTCAGTCTTGGGAGGGTGTATGTGTCCAGGAATTTATCCGTTTATTCTAGATTGGCTAGTTTATGTGCATAGAGGTGTTTATTCTATTCTCTGAAGTTGTTTGTATTTCTTTGGGGTCAGTGGTGATATCCCCCTTATTGAAACAGGAAAGGTTCCCATGACCCCTTCACAGGGTGTGCAGCAGGCAGAGTGGCTCACTTCTTCAGTGCCCCACTGCTCAGACCTCTAGGGAAGCATACAGATGGGCAGGTTGTGGGCTCCGACCCCACAGTAGTGTCTAGGGGTGAATGTTTACAGCTCCTGAAGCCCCAGTGGGCATGTGCTACCATGTGCTCTTTTAGTTTGCCATCTATAGGTGGCTTGTGTTAACCAGCTTGATTAGACCCTCTACCTTGTGGAAAGGGCAGAGGGCTTTCTGTATTCTGGGTTCTTGCCTTGGTGTACAGGAAGAATTGGCTAAAACCTGGCCTTGGAGAATGAGTGCAAAGTTTTACTGAGTGGAAGTAGCTTTCAGCAGATGCGGGAGCCAGAAGGGAGATGGTTTTCCCCTGGAGTCAGGTCACTGAGTGACCCAGGGCCGCCCTGGGTCACTTCGACCGCCCTGGCCAAACTCCACGTTGTTCCACCAGTCGATGGCCTGCTGGGGTGCTGGTGTTGGTCGGTGTGCTCCCCATGTCCTCTCAACGTCCAATCACTTGTATCTTCTTCCACCGATCTGCTCCTCTTGATGTCCAGCCACTTGTGTGTCTGCCCTGCCCGCTAGGTTCTGAGGTTTTTATAGGCCCAGGATGGGGTGTGATGGGCCGGGGTGGTCTTGGAAAATTCAACATTTGGGCACGAAGGTAGGAGTGGCTGTCCTCAACTAAGTCTGTGGGCACAGGCCCGAAGGTGAAGCCCTAGCTAGGGTCATGCCTTTCTCTACCCAGCACTTCCCTGCCCCCCTCCCACATCATTATCATTTCTGATTGTGTCTATTTGGTTCTTCTCACTTTTCTTCTTTATTAGTCTACCTAGCAGTCTATTTTATTAATTTAAAAAACAGCTCTTGGATTTGTTGAATTTTTGAAGGGTTTTTCATGTCTCTGTCTCCTTCAGTTCAGCTCTGATCTTCATTATTTCTTGTCTTCTGCTAGCTTTGGGGTTTGTTTGCTCTTGGTTCTCTAGTTCTTTTAGTTGTGATATGAGGATGTGATGTGAGGATCGCTTGAGCGAAATGCCCAACAATGCTGTAGCTGCATCCCAGGGATTCTGGTACATTACCTCTTTGTTTTCATTAATTTCAAAGAACTTCTTAATTTCTGCCTTAATTTCATTATTTACTCAGGATCATAATTATAAATAATTTTATTATTTATTCAGGAGCAGTTCACTCCATTTCCATATAGTTGTGTGGTTTTGAGTGAGTTTCTTAATCTTGAGTTCTAATTTGATTGCACTGTGGTCTGAGAGATTGTTATGATTTCAGTTCTTTTGCATTTGCTGAGGAGTGTTCTACCTAGGATTATGTGATCATTTTTAGAGTAAGTGCCATGTGGCAATGAGAAGACTGAATATTCTGTTGTTGTTGGGTGAAGAGTTCTGTAGATATCAACCAGGTTCACTTGACCCAAAGCTAAGTTCAGGCCCTGATTATCTTTGTTAATTCTCTGTCTTGTTGATCTGTCTAATATTGCCAGTGGGATGTTAAAGTCTCCCACTATTATTGTGTGGGAGTCTAAGTCTCTTCGAAGGTCTCTAAGAACTTGCTTTATGAATTTGGGTGCCCTTGTATTAGGTGCATATATATTTATGATAGCTTTTCTTGTTGAATTGAACTCTTTACCATTATGTAATGCTCTTCTTTGTCTTTTTTGATCTTTGTTGGTTTAAAGTGTTTTGTCAGAAACTAGGATTGTGACCCCTGCTTTTTTCTGTTTTCTATGTCCTGGTAAATTTTCCTCCATCCCCTGACTTTGAGATTATGGGTGTCTTTGCATGTGAGATGGGTCTCTTAAAGACAGCATGCTGATGGGTCTTGGCTCTTTATCCAGCTTGCCATTCTGTGTCTTTTAATTGGGGCATTTAGCCCATTTACATTTAAGGTTAGTATTGTTATGTGTGACATATAACCAAAGGAATATAAATCATTCCATTATAAAGATACATGCATATGTATGTTCATCACAGCACTATTCACAATAGCAAAGACATGAAATCAACCCAAATGCCTCGTCTCTACAAAAAATACAAAAGTTACCTGGGCAAGGTGCCTCATGCCTGTAGTTCCAGCTACTCAGGAGACGGAGGTGGGAGGATCACTTGAGTCAAATGTCCATCAGTGATAGACTGGATAAAGAAAATGTGGTACATATGCACCGTGGAATACTATGCAGCCATAAAAGGAGACCATGTCCTTTGCAGGGACATGGATGGAGCTGGAAGCCGTTATACTCAGCAAACTAATGCAGAAACAGAAAACCAAACACCACATGTTCTCACTTATAAGTGGGAGCTGAACAATGAGAACACATGAATGCATGGGAGGGAACAATATACACTGGGGCCTGTCAGGGGAGAAGGGGAGGAGAGAGAGTATCAGGAAGAATAGCTAATGGATACTGGGCTTAATACCTTGGTGTTGGGTTGATCCGTGTAGCAAACTGCCACTGGCACATGTTTACCTAAGTAGTAAACCTGCACATCCTACAAATGTACCTGGAACTCAAAAGCTGAAGAAGATTCAGCCAAGTGCAATGGCTCATGCCTGTAATCCCAGCACTTTGGGAGGCCAAGGTGGGAGGATCACGAGGTCAGGACATTGAGACCATCCTGGTTAACACGGTGAAACCCCGTCTCTCCTAAAACTACATAAAAATTAGCTGGGCGTGGTGGCACTCAGCTGTAGTCCCAGCTACTTGGGAGCCTGAGGCAGGAGAATGGCGTGAACCCAGGAGGCGGAGGTTGCAGTTAGCCAAGATCGCGCCACTACACCCCAGCCTGGGCGACAGAGAGAGACTCCATTTCAAAAAAAAAAAAAAAAGAAAAGGTTGAAGAAGATTCACAGAAAGGAGTTTGTGATGCCAGAGAAAAGTAGCTAGAGCAGTGCAGCAGCAGCCAGGTTCTGACATATTCAGCCATTCCACCAAACCCAAAACTTCTCTGTCTCTTTCCCAGAAAATCAGATCAAAATGTGGAAAAGTGGATTTGAAAGCTATGGCAGCTCCTTGTATTGAGATCCAGCAGCTACATGCAGTCCCCAGGGGCCTTTGGATTGCTGACATCTTCTCAGGTGTCGAGCCCAGCACATTGTCCCCTGTACTATATATCTCAGCCGCTTTTTGCCACCTTGATTGATGAAGTGTTTAAAATTGGGAATGTTGAGATTTCACAGGTCACTATTGTGGGAGATCATCCAACATGCAGAGAAGGCTCCAACCAATATTGTTTACAAAATAGATGACATGACAACATATCGATGTTCACCAGTTTTCGCTCAGAATACTTTATCTCTAAACTTTTCATGCATATTTCAGCCCAAGAATATTTTATTTTAAATTTTGATGCTCTTTCTTCATCTTCCATTTTCATGTTTATTTTATTTTTATTTTGAGAAAATTAAGAGAAAGTTACAGAGAACAGTATTCCAGGGCCCATCCAAGATTGACATTTTAACATATTGATGTTCTATTCAAGTTTATTTTTTAATGAAAATAAATATCATAGATAAATATAAAATCCATTTTGTTATTTGTTCCTATCCCATTTTCTTTCTAAGAGATAAAAAGCATCATAAATTTTCTATGTATGCTTCTAGGCCTTAAAAATTTTTTCAACATACACAAGTATGTTTACATTGCTCAGTGCGTTTTTGAAATTTAAAAATGCTATTATATATGTGTGTGATTTACTTATATTATTTGTCATTACATTTATATAAAGGCTATCATAAATGTATGTATCATTTGGCAGCTTATTCTTTGTTGATGTTAAGATTTAGCAATGTTGATATACAGAGATCTAGTTTATTCCTTGTGCCTTTGTCAGATTTCATTTTTCATCTTCCTAATGATGGACATTCAGATGTTTCCATTTTTTTCTATTACAAATGATATCATATGGTATATCTTTTTATAGACTTCCTTGCACATGACATGCTTTCGTTAAGTTACTATAGCAGACATTGCTTGCACACTATCCTTATTCTGTCTGTCTTCCCTATTGTACTCCGAAGGCTGACTTCTGTGAACACCTGCTGGCTGCAGGCAGCCTGAGAACACTTCCCTGGCTGGACACATGCTCAGAGCAAGCTGGAAGTGTGCAATAATTAATGCTCCCAGAAATAGTCCTTAACCAGAGATGGACAGGGAATTGGAGATAAATACCCCAGATTTTTTACCTGTTGACTAGAATAACCCTGAAGGTTTGTTCTATACCATATTCTACAATTCCTTCATCAGATTGAGCTCCAGTTGTCCACAGTGGTAAATTGTTGGCAATCCACCCTTGTATTGGCTTCCTTTTCTGTCTCACTCCCAGTCTCTCACTGGCATTTCCTGGAACTACCTCATATACACACACAAAAATACTATTTGCACTGAAATCTTAGTCTCCAGGTCTGCTTCTGAAAGCATCCAAACAAAGGGAGCAATATACATAAGAGTGTACAATTGTTTGGTAGCAGAGTATGAATGTTTGGAATAAATGTAAAAAGTCAAATTCTATGTATGTATGTCAATTATGCATGAATTGGAAATCAATTGTCAATTTCCAAATGATTCTACTAACTAGGATTCTCATTAGCACTGTATAAGTTATATTTGGAACACTTAATATCAGATTTCTTTTTAATTTTCTAGTAAGTGGGAAATGATATCCTGTTATTTCTTACTCTCATTATTGGTGATCTCTTCTTTCCATATGGAATGCATACTAGGCATATATGGTGAATTAACTAAACCTATCATCAGTAATTCTCATTTAAAACTTATCATATTCCTTTCTTCACCTTAACCCCGGAAAACATGGAAAACTCACCAATTTTCTAATTCACTGATCTGATTTTCTCACAGTCAATATACTGTGAACTAGGTTTATCACTTTTGCTTTTTAAATATTGCACATATTTTCTGAATATTTTTCTGAAAATATGTTCTTGGGTTTTTTCTTTGTTTTGTTTTTTTGTTTTGTTTTTTACTGTGTCATATAGCATGCTTGCTTTGGTGGTGGGAAGACAGCTTGCAAGTTTACCCACAAAACTTCTCATTGTTTGAATTACTTAACCTTTTGATGTATTGTATGGAATTCCTTTTCATTTATAAAAGAAGTCTGTGCATGTGCACATCCAGATTTAAGAGAAGCTCTTTTTTATATTAGGGACAAAGAGAAAATAAGAATATTGATATTTTATCTAATTTTAAAAGGAAGTGTAAGATATGATTTTTAGTCTTATCAAAGATGAGGTGCAAATACTGGTAAAGATAGTTGTATGGCAAAGATTTCTATATAGAAAGTGTTTTCCTTTCCATGTTGGTTATTGTCATTTGCCAAAATGCTCTAAATAGCAAAAATGCTTTCATCAGCTGTGGATAGGACTCTTTTTGGATTTCTGTTCTTGATACAGACTTTGTCCAATGCACTTTTGCACTAAAATTTTCCGTTTTTATTTTGCAATAAAATGGGAGGTTGGGGAGCAGGGCAATAAACACATGGGCTCAGAAAGCTACTTTGCAATAAGTAAAAGTGGCTTTCTGAGTAAATTTTTAAAGCAAAAATAAAACAATGATGAATGCATTTAAAATTATTTGAGAAAAGGTACTGAGTAGGTTTATTTTGTTATCCTTCAATAGTCTCCTTTACTAGAACAAAAAATGATTAGCTCTGAATTCAACCATAATCTAATTCAATTATACCTAAAACTCTAACAATTTGCTTTAAAGCTTTAAAAATTATGCCTTTTGACATTGCCAGTATTAGTCTCTTTAAAAATCCATTTCGCCTTCCTTTTGACATTGCTTCATTTCAGGCCAATTACAAATAATGCAGCCTCAACAAGTTTTTAAAAGCTCAAACATACTATGAAGTGATGCAGAACAGAAATTAAAATTCATGTACTAATTTTTCTTTTTATGCTCATAACTATGTATTCCTACCCAGTATGCTACTGAGACCTTAATGTGAATAATTTTGAAATATTTTCCTCTATTTAATGACTCTTTGTTCTCTAGTTAATGACTCTTTGTTATGCGAGGGAAATAATATCAAAAGTCAAATGCACATTGTAGGTTATAACTTTTCTATAAATGGTCAGTGTCATATTCAACCTCTATGGTAGATTGTGATACTCCCCTATTTGACCCTTGGGGAGTAGTTAGGATAATAGCCAAACAAAAACAACTTGGCCATTGTGTGAAACATAGTTCACCTAGTGAAGAAAAAAATAGTCAATTTATCTGGTACCCCATAGAAAACTCTCTCTGGAGCCCCATCTTTGGATGTTGGCATTTAGGGAGAACTTTTAGCTGCTTTCTTTTATTCATGCTGCTGGTACTATAAGATGGTATAGGGAACCTCTGCTGGAAGAAAATATCAAGTTCTTCACTTGACTCATCAGTTTTACGAGACTAATTGGTGATTCCTAATGAAATTACACAGGCTAAAAAAAAAAAAAGCACTTTAATTTTAACTATTAGGATTTCTCTTGACAACTATTCTGTCCCTACCAAGAAGACCAAACAGTGCGGAGTCGTGAGTGCTAATTTCATTAAAGAAATGGGCAGATTTCCTCTTCTGTGTCTGGCATTGATATCAATTTGTTTGCTGGCAAATACCTCTCCACCTTCTTCGGTAAGGTTGGTGCAAATGTAATGGCATAACAGTAATGGCAAAAACTGCAATTACGTTTGCACCAACCTAATAGTAAGGGTTTACCATCATTCCTATAGGGAAATCTTACTGTGTGGTTTAAGAGAGACTAACCTCACTCTTCCAGCTGCCCAGCAGTAGGAATGTGACCTTGACTTCATTTATCACAGTGCCCAAATGCCCCAGGCCTCAAGGAATGGTTAAGAAATAGAAATATCATCAAAAGGAGGCAAATGAGAGTTCTCCCTACCTGGAATATTTTTTTCAGTGTTATCAAGGAAGAAGACTTCCTTGTTCTGAAGTTAAAATGTGGTTGGGATGGAAGTCTCAGGATGCCAGGGACCATCATGTATATCACATAGAAAAACCTTGTCTAAAAGATGGAGGGTCACAACTTTAATGACTTTTTTAACTTCCTGGATCAAACCAAGCCTGAAGCTGGATAATGTTGACTAATTTTGTTTGTTTGTCTGGGGCCAAAATTGGGTATGCTTTAAATTTAAGTTTCAATTACCTAGCTCTTACTTAAACTGGAAGAATCCTAAGATACACACTCTCACCTTGGCTTTAAGGCAAAAAAATTAAAAATTTGTTTTAAAGTGCAGGGAGAATCCAAAGTAAAGTGCACTGTTTCTATAATTGATGGCATTCAATTTTTCACAGAGCAGACAAAATAACCTTTTGAAAATGTAATTTCATGCCTATTATTTCCCCTCTTAAAATCTTTCAAATTCTTATTGCCATGAAAATTAGATCCAGTCTTCTTTCACACTTGCCCAGCACTGCTACCACATCTCAAGCCATTCTCCCCCTTCTCTCTGCTTGGCCTGTTCTCTGAGAGGTTCATTCTTACTTCAGGTCCTAGAGGATTGCTTCCAATTATTTGTATAGTCCTTCTCATTGTGAATATTTCAGCTCAATTGTCACTTCACAATTAAGTTTATCCTTGTTGACCCCATCTAAAATAACCAATGTTGACTATGTTTAATAATAATGGATTACATACTTGTAATTTTCTAAGAGAGTAGATCTTAAGTATTCTCATCTCCCTCTCTCACACACACATGATGACTATGTAAAGTGATGGATATGTTAACTAGATTGATAATGGTAATCATTTCACAACATATGCATACATCAAAATATCACATCATACACCTTAAATAATACAATTTAAATTTCAATTATACCTCAATAAAGCTAGAAAATAAAACAGCCAATGCAAATACTTTCTAACTTCATACTTTATTTCTACATATTACTTTTATGCTATAAAATTATCTTTAGTTTCAATTTTTGTCATTTACCCACTTAAATCCATTTGTCCCTCTAAGAATGTGGGCTGGGCACAGTGGCTCACACCTGTAATCATTGCACTTTGGGAGGCCGAGAAGGGCAGATCACCTGAAGTCAGGAGTTCGAGACCAGCCTGGCCAACGTGGCAAAACCCTGTCTCTACTAAATATATAAAAATTAGCCGGGCTTGGTGGTGGGCACCTGCAATCCCAGCTACTTGGGAGACTGAGGCAGGAGAATCGCTTGAATCTGGGAGGCAGAGGTTGTGGTGAGCCAAGATCGTGCCACTGCACTCCAGCCTGGGCAACAGAGCAAGATTCCATCTCAAAAAAAAGAGAAAAAGTGAATTTCATGAGAGCAGGGACCCTTTTGATTTTGCTCATTGCCACCTCTTTAGAAATTATAACAATGACTAGCTCAAAGACACACCAAATTCAAAATTGTTCAACTGATAAATGTTTAAGTAACACTTCCCATGTTTTATTTTTGCCAAGCAGTATTCTGTAATTCTAGTTGTCTTTCTTCTGTAAGTCATTCTCTCCTTTCTATCCAGCTCCTTTTAGAATCCCTCTCCTCTTCCTCTCTTTACTTCTCTCTCTCTCTCTCTCTCTCTCTCCCTCCTATCTTACAGTTTCACTACTGTATGTCTAGTCATAAATTCTTTTTAGTTATCCAACTTGAGCTAAATTCTCACCAATCTTGAAACATGTGAAGCCATTAATTCTCTAAATAAGGCCTCTTCCCAAATCTTTGTAGTTCATCTTTTGGGATGCCAATCAGATGTTTTTAAGAGCTTCTTATTCTATCATCCATGTTTCTTTGCTACTTTTCTGTGCTCTTATATACGTGTATATATCATGATATACATCTATCTTGTAGCTAGTTATCTCTAGTTAGCATCAGATTTCTTTCTTCAATTGTACTTTATCTGTTGTTTAACGTGTATTTTTTTTTTTTTTTTTTTGATGTGTATCCTATGTATAAGTAAAATGACTCCAGCTGCAAAAGAGCAGTACCAGCTCAACTGGCTGAAGAGAAGGAGAAGTTAGACTCTGTCTCAAAAACAAAAACAAAAAAACAAAAACAAACAAACAAACAAAAAAGTATAAATTCCAAGAGAGGACAACATCTTCCAAGCTGCTTTATTCAGTGATCCAAAGGAGCGAGCTACTTTCCGTCTTCATCAGATTGGGTTAGCTTCCCTTGGGGTTGCAAGGTAGCTACAGCAGTTTCTAAATATAACATGTAAACACAAAAGTATTACATTGAAAAACACAGAAGTATTAAATTGTACTTTTAAGAACAAGAAAGCATTTTCCAAAATCCCCGAGGAGACTCTCCCTCATGTCATTTATCAGAACTGCATCACATGTCAACTGTTAAATCCCTAGGAAGGGAAATGAGATTCCAGGGCTTGTTAGTGAAGCACATGGTTATGTGGTGGATGCTGAATTACCAGAAAAAAAAAAAAAAAAAAAAAAAAAAAAAATCAGAACTCTGGCAGAAAAAAGAAAGGAAACGTGGAATAGATACTGGCATTCCTTCTGCTACATCCTTCTAGATTTCCTCCACACAAGCAAAATTTTGCTCTGCATCCTTCTTTGTAGTCTTCTTTATTTTTTTTTAACCTTCCTATATCATAGGCAGTTCTTCACGTGTACATAATGGCTGCATATAATTGTATTGCATGGAAGTCCCAAAATGTATTAAAGTAATGTTTATGCATTGAATTCTACTGATAGGTATTTAGATTACTCCCTGCCATGGCAACTGTAATACACACAGAATGAATGTTGAATAGATAGATAAATGATAGTTAGATTACATAGAGAGATGATAGATAAATAGATGTAATTATAATAATATTGGAATTTACGTTCCAGAACACCGTGCCTGGGAGTGAAGTCTATAAAAAAAGTGTACACTTATTTTTTTCTCAGTCAAAACTAGGCCGGGCGCGGTGGCTCAAGCCTGTAATCCCAGCACTTTGGGAGGCCGAGACGGGCGGATCATGAGGTCAGGAGATCGAGACCATCCTGGCTAATACGGTGAAACCCCGTCTCTACTAAAAAATACAAAAAACTAGCCGGGCGACGAGGCGGGCGCCTGTAGTCCCAGCTACTCGGGAGGCTGAGACAGGAGAATGGCGTGAACCCAGGAGGCGGAGCTTGCAGTGAGCTGAGAGCCGGCCACTGCACTCCAGCCTGGGCAGCAGAGCAAGACTCCGTCTCGAAAAAAAAAAAAAAAAAAAAAAAAAAAAAAAAAAAAAAAAAAAAAAAAAACTAGCTATGCTCCATACATTTTGCTATGTGCTGTTGTCATTTTCTCTAATTAGCAAAAAGCCTGTAATTGCACTTTTGATTTCCTCTTTGACATATGATATTTAGAAGACATTTTAATTGCTGTGTTATTGCTTTTTGATGTTAGTTAAACATTTATTTTTAAAATTTATTTTTAGTTTTATTACAAAAAATTTAGAGGCAGAAAAAATGACTTATACATTTTGTGCTTTGAAGATTTTATTGACATTTCCTTTGTCGCCCAACATACGTTAGTTTTGAAATTATCAGTTGACACAGAAAAAAATGAGCATTTTCCCTAGTCTGTAAATGTTTAAATATATCAGGTTAACCTTAATTTGTATAGAAATTAGAGCTTTTATATTTTTTGAGACTTGATTAGAAAAAATAGAGAGGGAAAATGCTCTGCATTGTATATTTTGATATAATTTTTTAACACATAAAGATCCCCAACAGTTACAGCTTCGTTGCCAATGGCACTCTGTAGTAAATAAATTGATTGACTTTGTCCTGCTTAATGCTTCTTGCTTTGGATTCCACATAATCTTTTATTATGGAGGTTTAGCAAAGGTCCCATGGATAAACTTAAGGTTGCTCTCACCAATAGAGTTGCACAGAAATGATGCTATGTGACTTTTGAGCTAGGTCATAAAAGCCCATGCAGCTTCTCCCTAGTTTCTTCAAATATCCACTCTTGGAATCTCCCTCTCATAACCTAGCCATCCTACTGCCAGAAACCCAAGCCATATGGACAGGCCGTATACACGTACACCAGTGGACAACCCTAGGTAAGTCAAGCCCTTCAATCATCCCAGCCCAGCTTCTGCATGAATAAATGAAGAAGCCCCCAGGCAATATCCAGCCCCAAGCATGTGAATGACTTCCAGATTGTTACAGACTGAATATTTGTGCCCCCTTCAACATTTATATGTTGAAACCCTGACTCCCAAGGTGATAGTCTTAGGAAGTAGGGCCTTTGGGAAATAATTGTGTCGTGAGAGTACAGCCCTTATAAATGGAATTAGTGTCCTTATAAGAAGAGGCCCAGAAGCTAGCACACTCTGTTTCCACCATGTAAGGATACAGGAGAAGTTGGCAATGTGCAACCTGGAAAAGGGCTCTTCCATGCTGGCAGCTCCATCTCAGCTTCCAGCTCCAGAACAGGGAGGAATAAATTCCATTATTGATAAACTCTTCAGTTTATGGGATTTTTTATAGCATCCCAAATGGACTAAAAAACTGATCTTCCCAGCTAGTGTTCCTCAGACATTATGGAACATAGATGAGTCAAACCTGCTGTGGTTTGCAGTTCCTGAACACAGAATCTGCAAATGGTTTGTTGCTTACGCCACTATGCTTGGGTGGTTTGTTATGCATCGTATGCAAGTATAGACACTGATCTTGGAAACTCTGCTTCATTATTGCTTACATGTGCTTTTTAAAACTTTTTTACCCTTTTGTAATTTTAGTCAAATCTCTTGAGAATATCATATAGCTGCCTATTTTAAATTGTTTATAAATTAAATAAATTACAATTAATTATTTCTAGCTTATAAGTCAGATTTTGCCCTTGATAATGTATCTTGATGTAATTACTTCATTTTTAAATTGATTTACATAATTTTAGAAGTTGTACTCTTTCTTCGGTCTACTTAATATTGCCTTGTCCGACATGACTTGAAATATATTCTGTTCAGTTTTACTTTATTCAAAATGTTAAAAATGCTAGGAAGATTATATTTGTCAACTTCATTTTCAGGCTGTTTTCATTCTCCAGTTTCTCTCAAAATGTGGTGTGAGTTTCCTGGACCCTAAGCAGGAGCTTCTCTCTTTATCTTTGCATTGACAGGGTGGTGCAGGGGGTCATAGAGGCACAGGTAGTCCAGCCAGTGCAGTGTCCTGGGGAAGCTCACTTTATATAGTCTCAGAGAGGCTATAATAGGCACGACTAAAAAAATCTTTTAAATCTAGAAATTGTTAAACATCATGGAAATTATTTGTTACTCGAAGGTTACAAGGACTTTCTTCAAAACTACCTTGGACCAAATGTTACTGATATTTATACTCTTCTTTTTCAATTTACTTTATGGTTTGGAGTATATTAGGTTCACTTCCTTTTTATGAGCCACTGATAATAATTTGTATGTTCTGGCAATGCTATTCATTTCATCAAGATGGTAAAACATAATTATCACAGGATTTTATACAACATCCTTTTGTGAATTACAATCACTTTCTCATTCTCAATATTGCTTAAATTAAATGCATCTCTATTTCATTAGTTTGTTTAAAGAACAAAATGTTTTATCAATTCTATTGTTTGTGTTGTTTTTTAATTAATTTCGTTCTCCTCTTGCGTTTAATCATTCGCCTCCTTTGTTTCCTTGGGACTATTTTAATCTGTATTATGATTTTTGTTGTTGTCGTATCCAAAAATCAAACAGTTATTGGACATGACTCTTTTTCTCTGTAACTTTTTTGGGTTTTTTTGTTTTTCTTTGTTTTGTTTTGCTTAGGATTATTTTAAATATTTTTGCTTAGACTTCCTCTTTATTTCACTTCACTTCATCTTTGCTAGGCTTATGTGAATGTCTGGGGGAAAAATTTATGAGCTCTAGCTTTGATGTCTCCCCCTCTTTCTTTACAGAAGGAAGCCTCAGGCTGAATTCAGAAGTTTTGATCTTGCTGGTTATATTTGGGGTTCCTGGATGAGCTGCTGGGGTTGTGTGTGGTTATGTGCTGTGAATAAAACACCTCCTGGCACGGAGCTGCTTGTCCAAGTGGGCAGAGAACTTGGGCAACAGAGTTCTGCTTATTTGAAGTTATTTGCCACTCACCTCCTGTTTGATGGTCTCATGATATCTCCTGGTATGGGAATCTTCTTTTTTTTTTTTTTTTTTTTTTTTTTTTTGAGACGGAGTCTGGCTCTGTCGCCCAGGTTGGAGTGCAGTGGCCGGATCTCAGCTCACTGCAAGCTCCGCCTCCCGGGTTCACGCCATTCTCCTGCCTCAGCCTCCCAAGTAGCTGGGACTACAGGCGCCGCCACCTCGCCCGGCTAGTTTTTGTATTTTTTAGTAGAGACGGGGTTTCACCGTGTTCACCAGGATGGTCTCGAACTCCTGACCTCGTGATCCGCCCGTCTCGGCCTCCCAAAGTGCTGGGATTACAGGCTTGAGCCACCGCGCCCGGCCGGGAATCTTCTAATGAGACTTCCTTTGTAGTGGCAGCAATCTAAAAGGGCTTCACACAGCCCGAGGCAGCTGTCTTGCTTGAACCTGATACTTTTCACACCAACCTGAGACTCTCAAATAATCCTTGCACATTTAGCACCACTATGCTCTAGAGATGCAAGTAAAGATCCAGAAGGATTACTTAATCCAATATTAAACCCAGAAGCACTCTCTTAGGAGGGTTTCTAACGCAGCTGTTTAATAGAAAATATTGGCCTTAAACAATAGTTTAAGATGAGATGGGAAGACTGCATTTTAAATTAAGTACCAGGGAGTGTTTGGAAAAGCAGAACAGGTCCACAGCACAACCAGCCTCCCAACCTTAACTGTTGCAGAATCAATTTCTAAAAATGTAGACAATCTGAGGATAGAATCTTCATAACAGAAGGGTCTGAGGAGTCTGAGGAGAAGGAGCTAGAAGAGCAACATCTGGAACCAGTGAATATATGAGACCGCATGGGTGAAGCCAGGGTCACCATAGGCATAGATGAGAACATCCTAGCAGAAGTGCAATAAACAGTGTTACACAAGGTTAATTAAGCATCCTGGAATTCAGCAGGAAGCCTGTTAGAAACTTGATGGAGAACACATGTTATTAATCCAGGTCAAACAGGGTTAAGGTTAGGATAACCTTAGGGTCTGCAGATGAAATGAATGCCATAGCTCAAGGTCAAGGGAATGTTCTACTTAACCTCAGGCACTGCATCCTTAGCAGAACTTTGCTTTCTCTGCTGCTGTTCAATAGGCACTAGATATTTATGGCTATTTAGATTTAAATTAATTTAAATTAAAGATGATTTAAAATTCAGTTCCTCTGTCTCAATAGTCACATTTTTTTTTTCTTTTAAGTTCAGGGGTACATGTGCAGGTTTGTTACATCGGTAAACTTGTGTCATGAGGGTTTGTTGTACAGATTATTTCATCACCCAGGTATTAGGCCTAGTACCCATTAGCTATTTTTAAAATATGCAACATTCACATTCTGTGTATGGCACAGAATGAAGATTTCCAGCATTGTGGAAAGTTCTATCATCTTGCATCTCATCTTACGGAGAGATAAAAGATCATTCACCAAGGGTGATATTGGGACTGCCATTCATGTTTAGTTTTGTCTAATTTTAAAATTTATATTTATGCATATTTTATAATGCTTGTAATAGATCAGTACCTAATATATGTAATTTCTAAAACTTGATGTTTTGTATATAACTTCATTGCTTTACTATTCCTCCTTAGCATTACCACAATATAATATACATGATCCTCATTTTTCTTTTTTATTTAATCCTTGATAATTTCCACAAAATGCAAGCTCCATAAAAGCAATAAGTTTGGCATTTTGCTATTATCATTTACTGAAAATATCACAGCATATAGGTAGTCAATAAATAATTGCTGGCTATTCAAATCTATCCATTTGAGTTAATTACACAGCACTGCATAAAGACAAGACATTTATATTATAGATAGGGGAGATTGGTATATTTGTTTCAGAAAGCAGGTAACAAAAATGTAGACTTTTCTATCAGAAATCATTACATTTGGAAAAGTTTCTGATCCAAACGAAAAGTGAAGAAACACCTCTTTCTAATTTGCACAAAAGATTAGTAGGGGCCAGCATATTGAAAGTACATATAAAATAGATTTTTTTGAATAAGTACATGATATGCAAATTTGGAGTCTCTGTTCCAGAGGATGGAAATCTAACAGGGGCAATAACATAAAAGAATTTTACTCAGAAGAGCAAAGTGGTGGTGTGGGTGGAAGGAAAGCCTGTGGAGAAGGACTTTGTGTCCTGTGCTAGTAATCAAGGCTGTACATTGGGAGTGGGAATGGGGAGCCATCAGCACATCTCGGGGGATAAAATCAGGTTTGTTCAGAAACAGTCAGACATTGTAATAGCGGATTAGCTTGCTATTCAGCCAGCAGGTAACACATTCTCAATAATACCTGTTGACTCAAATTCATCATTCTGATGTACATTTGATTGCCATTATCATCAGCTGTTCTAAAACACTGGAAGATGGCCCTGAGACTAATCACTCATCAGTAGACAGCAGTGCACTCTATTGATTTTGGTGTGATTTAGAAGTTATCAGTACAACCCAGGAATGGTAAAATGAAATTTGGAGTCAAAAATGAGTGGGCTATAATCTGGATTCTACCTCCATTTAGACATGAGAACATGGCTTTATATTAACCTATGTCTGTCAGTTCCCACATTTATGAAATGGTATTAATTATACCAAATTATATCTCCTTCATGGGAGTATGGAGGGTTAATTTAACCATTAGTGTAAATTCTCTAGAACAGTCTATGGCATGTGGTAGAGGCTCAGTAAATGATGA
This sequence comes from Rhinopithecus roxellana, assembly GCF_007565055.1. Taxonomy (NCBI): domain Eukaryota; kingdom Metazoa; phylum Chordata; class Mammalia; order Primates; family Cercopithecidae; genus Rhinopithecus; species Rhinopithecus roxellana. The sequence goes on from NC_044559.1 coordinate 11,039,406, forward strand.
GTGTTTTCTTCCCCCTTTCTAATTCTTAAAGTTCCAATTTGAACCTTAAAATCCTTCATGTATGTCTTTGACTCTCTTCAAAAAGGTGTTAGGCATAAAAAGCCTACTAGTCGACATGCATTTAAGTTTTACTGTGTAAGAGGCCCATGCTAAATGCTTTACACATTCTTTAAGCAAGAAACTCAGCACCATATCCCAAGCATTTTGCTCTTCACTTCCCAATCCTGTACCCCCCACCCGCATCATTAGGCCAAAGTCCCCTCCCTCATGATGGAGTCAGCAATACTGAAAACAAGAGCTTGCCAAAGAGAGTTTAAATTTCTCTACTTATATGAGAGAGTTTTCATTGTCTTATCCACATTCATTTCTTAATATTATCCCCAACTTTAGCCTAATCTCTGAAAGGATTATCAAATAAATGTAATGAAGTATATAGTGGCAAGCTGAGGGGAAGAGAGGGATAAAGAATACATGTCCAAGGACAACGAACTGCCCTCAGAATGACACCAAAGGTCAACTCAGAAAACCTACGTAGAGGAGGTTTACATTTTGAAAGACTCACTTCACTGACTTGATAATTTTGCCATGATCCATCTCGGAATTTCCTATGTTTTTCTGACACATTGACATGACCTAAATTTACTAAATTTACTTTATATATATATATAAAAGAATGATCATTTCTCCCTATTTATACAAGGAAGAAAAAAGCTAAGACATCACAAAGCATATTGGCAGAGCTTCTGGGATGCCAGTGGCCTGGGACTCTAAGAACAAAATCACCCCATCCTTACCATACTGTGATGCAAACAGAATGCCAAATAAAGGAAAAGCACATGCTCATAAATGCCATTCTTTCTAAGCAACAAATCTTCTTTCTGATTCTCCTTTTACATCTCTTGTTCTGGGGCTGGTTTTGAGACAAGAATTCATGGAGGAAAAAAAAAACTGAGAAATAAAAATCCAAATGTTTCTAAACTTAAATAAGTATTTTCCAATCCAGAAAATAAAGGGCTTGAATCACCTCTCCTATGTGCACATCTCTGTGAGCTTCAATCTTCTTTCTCCACTTTTGCACCTACCTCTACCTCTTTTACGTTGTCAGGGCTATAAGAAAAGCAGGCTTTTGGTCTGACAGCCAGAAAATGTTCTTATTACCTGTATTACAAAATTTTTTCTTAAAGTATACCAAGTTGAACTTGAGTTTTGCATATTTAAAGAGCAGAGGAGCCTTCGGCAGCAACAGTGTGAATTTCTTGGTCGCTATCCCAGCAGAGCAGTGGACTAGCCTGGGAAATAATGGTGTGTGTGCATGGATGAATTTGGATGAAGTGAAACTAAGTGGTGTTTTCTGCCCCAAAAGAACAGTTTGATGGCCAGGTGCGGTGGCTCAAGCCTGTAATTCCAGCACTTCGGGAGGCCTAGGTGGGCGGATTGCCTGAGCTCAGGAGTTGGAGAACAGCCTCGGCAACACGGTGAAACTCCATCTTTACTAAAATACAAAAAATTAGCCAGTCCCTGTGGTGTGCGCCTGTAGTCCCAGCTGCTTGGGAGGCGGAGACAGGACAGGAGAATTGCTTGAACCCAGGAGGCGGAGTGAGCCGAGATCACACCACTGCACTCCAGCCTGGCGACAGAGCGAGACTTCATCTCAAAAAAAAAAAAAAAAGTTTGATATTTGTATCTTTGAATAGATTTGTCTGTTTCTTAAAATCACTCTCAGGGTGAGCTTCCTTGTCCCAGTGGAATCGATTCTTACACATGAGAGTTTAAAAACAAAAACAAAAACAAAAAACCACCATTAAACAGAACTTCTAACTTGATCACTCACTATTTCCCCAAATTTGATGCTGCATAACTTATAAGTGAGGCTCAATATTAAATCTTTGTGCAAAGGTTGGGAAGTAGCACCATTTAAGAGCATTTTTTAAAAGGAGTATTGAGACTCTGAAGGCCACACTCAAAAAAAAGTAAAAGAAAAATAAGAGTTGCCTCCTTTCTGGAAAGAAGCTGAAATTAGAAAAGAGTTTCCAATTTGCAAATGGCTACTTTGTTAGAAATATAATGAGCATTTATTGATTGATTTCTGTGTTTATTAGGACAAGCCTGGAGTTATTAGGCTTGTTTTTTGAGGGCCTTAACATGCAAGTGTGTACTAACTTGTCTGAATTCCAAACCAGGAAGGATATACTGAGATGATTCAAAGCCAGAAACTGAGCTTGAGGGACCAGTGGTCCTTCAAGGGCAGGGTGTCCTCCCTTGGTGGTTAAAAGCAGAAAGATCGGGGTGGAGCAAGATGGCCGAATAGGAACAGCTCCAGTCTCCAACTCCCAGCGCGAGCGACACAGAAGACCGGTGATTTCTGCATTTTCAACTGAGGTACTGGGGTCATCTCACTAGGGAGTGCCGGACAATCGGTGCTGGTCAGCTGCTGCAGCCTGACCAGCGAGAGCTGAAGCAGGGTGAGGCATCGCCTCAACTGGAAGCGCAAGAGGGAAGGGGATCCGTTTTCCTAGCCAGGGGAACTGAGACACACAACACCCGGAAAATCGGGTAACTCCCACCCCAATACTGCGCTGTAAGCATACAGGCACGCCAGGAGAATATAACCCACACCTGGCCGGGAGGGTCCCATGCCCACGAAGCCTCCCTCACTGCTAACACAGCAGTCTGCCGCGATCTATCCGCAAGGCAGCAGCGAGGCTGGGGGAGGGGCGCCCGCCATTGCTGAGGCTTAAGTAGGTAAACAAAGCCGCTGGGAAGCTCGAACTGGGTGGAGCTCACAGCAGCTCAAGGAAGCCTGCCTGTCTCTGTAGTCTCCACCTCTGGGGACAGCGCACAGCTGAAGACCAACAGGGGAAGTAGCGGGAGCCGGTGCAGACGCGAACGACTCTGTCTGACAGCTTTGGGGAGAGCGTGGATCTCCCAACGCGGAGGTTGAGATCTGAGAACGGACAGACTGCCTGCTCAAGTGGGTCACTGACCCCTGAGTAGTCCTAGCTGGGAGAAATCCCCCACTAGGGGCAGTCTGACACCCCACACCTCACAGGGTGGAGTACACCCCTGAGAGGAAACTTCCAAAGGAAGAATCAGACAGGTACACTTGCTGTTCAGCAATATTCTATCTTCGGCAACCTCTGCTGCTGATACCCAGGCAAACAGGGTCTGGAATAGACCTCAAGCAATCTCCAACAGACCAACAGACAGTCCTTCTGACAGTCAGAAGGAAAACTATCAAACAGGAAGGACACCTATACCAAAACCCCATCAGTACGTCACCACCATCAAAGACCAGAGACAGATAAAACCACAAAGATGGGGAAGAAGCAGGGCAGAAAAGCTGGAAATTCAAAAAATAAGAGCGCATCTCCCCCTGCAAAGGAGCGCAGCCCATTGCCAGCAACGGATCAAAGCTGGTCAGAGAATGACTTGGACGAGAGGAGAGAAGAAGGCTTCAGTCCATCAAACTTATCAGAGCTAAAGGAGGAATTACGTACCCAGCGCAAAGAAACTAAAAATCTTGAAAAAAGAGTGGAAGAATTGACAGCTAGACTAATAAATGCAGAGAAGATCATAAACGAAATGACAGAGATGAAAACCATGACACGAGAAATACGTGACAAATGCACAAGCTTCAGTAACCGACTCGATCAACTGGAAGAAAGAGTATCAGCGATTGAAGATCAAATGAATGAAATGAAGCGAGAAGAGAAACCAAAAGAAAAAAGAAGAAAAAGAAATGAACAAAGCCTGCAAGAAGTATGGGATTACGTAAAAAGACCAAATCTACGTCTGATTGGGGTGCCTGAAAGTGAGGGGGAAAATGGAACCAAGTTGGAAAACACTCTTCAGGATATCATCCAGGAGAACTTCCCCAACCTAGTAGGGCAGGCCAACATTCAAATTCAGGAAATACAGAGAACGCCACAAAGATACTCCTCCAGAAGAGCAACTCCAAGACACATAATTGCCAGATTCACCAAAGTTGAAATGAAGGAAAAAATCTTAAGGGCAGCCAGAGAGAAAGGTCGGGTTACCCACAAAGGGAAGCCCATCAGAATAACAGCAGATCTCTCGGCAGAAACTCTACAAGCCAGAAGAGAGTGGGGGCCAATATTCAATGTTCTTAAAGAAAAGAATTTTCAACCCAGAATTTCATATCCAGCCAAACTAAGTTTCATAAGTGAAGGAGAAATAAAATGCTTTACAGATAAGCAAATGCTTAGAGATTTTGTCACCACCAGGCCTGCCTTACAAGAGACCCTGAAGGAAGCCCTAAACATGGAAAGGAACAACCGGTACTAGCCATTGCAAAAACATGCCAAAATGTAAAGACCATCGAGGCTAGGAAGAAACTGCATCAACTAACGAGCAAAATAACCAGTTAATATCATAATGGCAGGATCAAGTTCACACATAACAATATTAACCTTAAATGTTAATGGACTAAATGCTCCAATTAAAAGACACAGACTGGCAAACTGGATAAAGAGTCAAGACCCATCAGTCTGCTGTATTCAGGAGACCCATCTCACATGCAGAGACATACATAGGCTCAAAATAAAGGGATGGAGGAAGATCTACCAAGCAAATGGAGAACAAAAAAAAGCAGGGGTTGCAATCCTTGTCTCTGATAAAACAGACTTTAAACCATCAAAGATCAAAAGAGACAAAGAAGGCCATTACATAATGGTAAAGGGATCAATTCAACAGGAAGAGCTAACTCTCCTAAATATATATGCACCCAATACAGGAGCACCCAGATTCATAAAGCAAGTCCTTAGAGACTTACAAAGAGACTTAGACTCCCATACAATAATAATGGGAGACTTCAACAGTCCGCTGTCAACATTAGACAGATCAACGAGACAGAAAGTTAACAAGGATATCCAGGAATTGAACTCATCTCTGCACCAAGCGGACCTAATAGACATCTATAGAAGTCTCCACCCCAAATCAACAGAATATACATTCTTCTCAGCACCACATCGCACTTACTCCAAAATTGACCACATAATTGGAAGTAAAGCACTCCTCAGCAAATGTAAAAGAACAGAAATTATAACAAACTGTCTCTCAGACCACAGTGCAATCAAACTAGAACTCAGGACTAAGAAACTCAATCAAAACCGCTCAACTACATGGAAACTGAACAACCTGCTCCTGAATGACTACTGGGTACATAACGAAATGAAAGCGGAAATAAAGATGTTCTTTGAAACCAATGAGAACAAAGATACAACATACCAGAATCTCTGGGACACATTTAAAGCAGTGTGTAGAGGGAAATTTATAGCACTAAATGCCCACAAGAGAAAGCAGGAAAGATCTAAAATGGACACTCTAACATCACAATTAAAAGAACTAGAGAGGCAAGAGCAAACACATTCAAAAGCTAGCAGAAGTCAAGAAATAACTAAGATCAGAGCCGAACTGAAGGAGATAGAGACACAAAAAACCCTCCAAAAAATCAATGAATCCAGGAGTTGGTTTTTTGAAAAGATCAACAAAATTGACAGACTGCTAGCAAGGCTAATAAAGAAGAAAAGAGAGGAATCAAATAGATGCAATAAAAAATGATAAAGGGGATATCACCACTGACCCCACAGAAATACAAACTACCATCAGAGAATACTATAAACGCCTCTACGCAAATCAACTAGAAAATCTAGAAGAAATGGATAATTTCCTGGACACTTACACTCTCCCAAGGCTAAACCAGGAAGAAGTTGAATCCCTGAATAGACCAATAGCAGGCTCTGAAATTGAGGCAACAATTAATAGCCTACCCACCAAAAAAAGTCCAGGACCAGATGGATTCACAGCTGAATTCTACCAGAGGTACAAGGAGGAGCTGGTACGATTCCTTCTGAAACTATTCCAATCAATAGAAAAAGAGGGAATCCTCCCTAACTCATTTTATGAGGCCAACATCATCCTGATACCAAAGCCTGGCAGAGACACAACAAAAAAAGAGAATTTTAGAACAATATCCCTGATGAACATTGATGCAAAAATTCTCAATAAAATACTGCCAAACCGGATTCAGCAGCACATCAAAAAGCTTATCCACCATGATCAAGTGGGCTTCATCCCTGGGATGCAAGGCTGGTTCAACATTCGCAAATCAATAAACGTAATCCAGCATATAAACAGAACCAAAGACAAGAACCACATGATTGTCTCAATAGATGCAGAAAAGGCTTTTGACAAAATTCAACAGCCCTTCATGCTAAAAACGCTCAATAAATTCGGTATTGATGGAACATACCTCAAAATAATAAGAGCTATTTATGACAAACCCACAGCTAATATCATACTGAATGGGCAAAAACTGGAAAAATTCCCTTTGAAAACTGGCACAAGACAGGGATGCCCTCTCTCACCACTCCTATTCAACATAGTGTTGGAAGTTCTGGCTAGGGCAATCAGGCAAGAGAAAGAAATCAAGGGTATCCAGTTAGGAAAAGAAGAAGTCAAATTGTCCCTGTTTGCAGATGACATGATTGTATATTTAGAAAACCCCATCGTCTCAGCCCAAAATCTCCTTAAGCTGATAAGCAACTTCAGCAAAGTCTCAGGATACAAAATTAATGTGCAAAAATCACAAGCATTCTTATACACCAGTAACAGACAAGCAGAGAGCCAAATCAGGAATGAACTTCCATTCACAATTGCTTCAAAGAGAATAAAATACCTAGGAATCCAGCTTACAAGGGATGTAAAGGACCTCTTCAAGGAGAACTACAAACCACTGCTCAGTGAAATCAAAGAGGACACAAACAAATGGAAGAACATACCATGCTCATGGATAGGAAGACTCAATATCGTGAAAATGGCCATACTCCACAAGGTTATTTATAGATTCAATGCCATCCCCATCAAGCTACCAATGACTTTCTTCACAGAACTGGAAAAAACTGCTTTAAAGTTCATATGGAACCAAAAAAGAGCCCGCATTGCCAAGACAATCCTAAGTCAAAAGGACAAAGCTGGAGGCGTCACGCTACCTGACTTCAAACTATACTACAAGGCTACAGTAACCAAAACAGCATGGTACTGGTACCAAAACAGAGATATAGACCAATGGAACAGAACAGAGTCCTCAGAAATAATACCGCACATCTACAGCCATCTGATCTTTGACAAACCTGAGAGAAACAAGAAATGGGGAAAGGATTCCCTATTTAATAAATGGTGCTGGGAAAATTGGCTAGCCATAAGTAGAAACCTGAAACTGGATCCTTTCCTTACCCCTTATACGAAGATTAATTCAAGATGGATTAGAGACTTAAATGTTAGACCTAATACCATAAAAACCCTAGAAGAAAATCTAGGTAGTACCATTCAGGACATAGGCATGGGCAAGGACTTCATGTCTAAAACACCAAAAGCAACGGCAGCAAAAGCCAAAATTGACAAATGGGATCTAATTAAACTAAAGAGCTTTTGCACAGCAAAAGAAACTACCATCAGAGTGAACAGGCAACCTACAGAATGGGAGAAAATTTTTGCAACCTACTCATCTGACAAAGGGCTAATATCCAGAATCTACAAAGAACTCAAACAAATATACGAGAAAAAAACAAACAACCCCATCAAAAAGTGGGCAAAGGATATGAAGCAGACATTTCTCAAAAGAAGATATTCATACAGCCAACAGACACATGAAAAAATGCTCATCATCACTCGCCATCAGAGAAATGCAAATCAAAACCACAATGAGATACCATCTCACACCAGTTAGAATGGCAATCATTAAGAAGTCAGGAAACAACAGGTGTTGGAGAGGATGTGGAGAAATAGGAACACTTTTACACTGTTGGTGGGATTGTAAACTAGTTCAACCATTATGGAAAACAGTATGGCAATTCCTCAAGGATCTAGAACTAGATGTACCATATGACCCAGCCATCCCACTACTGGGTATATACCCAAAGGATTATAAATTATTCTACTACAAAGACACATGTACACGTATGTTTATTGCGGCACTATTCACAATAGCAAAGACTTGGAATCAACCCAGATGTCCATCTGTGACAGACTGGATTAAGAAAATGTGGCACATATACACCATGGAATACTATGCAGCCATAAAAGAGGATGAGTTTGCGTCCTTTGTAGGGACATGGATGCAGCTGGAAACCATCATTCTTAGCAAACTATCACAAGAAGAGAAAACCAAACACCGCATGTTCTCACTCATAGGTGGGAACTGAACAATGAGATCACCTGGACTCGGGAAGGGGAACATCACGCACTGGGGCGTATCATGGGGAGGGGGGAGGGGGGAGGAGGGAGGGATTGCATTGGGGAGTTATACATGATATAAATGATGAATTGATGGGTGCTGACGAGTTGATGAGTGCAGCACACCAACATGGCATAAGTATACATATGTAACAAACCTGCACGTTATGCACATGTACCCTAGAACTTAAAGTATAATAAAAAAAAAAAAAAAAAAAAAAAAAAAAGCAGAAAGATCAAGGTGGAGGTGTCCCAGACAAGTCAATTGAGACGTGGAAAGGGCAGAAACAGATAAATTCAAGAGACAATTCCAAAAGTCAGAATTTAAGCAAATTTAGAATAGAACATAAGCCAGTCAGGAGTGAATTCAAGCTAGTGTAGGGTTATTGTGGCTGATACCTTTAATACTCAAGAGCTGCACTTTCTGAGTGGGAGGGGTGTGGAGGATATAGGATCGGTGCAAAAATTATTCTTCCAAATGTCTATTGTGAAAAGATGAAGAAGAGAAAATAAGATCAGACAGGGCAAGTATATATTTTAGGCTGTTTGTGAAGATAAAATTTGATTAAATTTCTCAGCCTTTCTTTCAAAAGTAGTGGTCTTATATTGAGCCACAATCATTTCCCCAATATTTCCTTCTACCCCACAAGGGTGGCGTGTGTGTGCACACAGACACACACACACATACACACACACACAGATACTCACTTATTGCCTCACTTCCCTCAGGCCAAAATAAATAAGCAGTAGTGCTACCAAATTATACTGAAATCAAGTAAGAGACTCCTCATTTCTTAGGGGAAAAAAAACTAGAAATATTTATCATTTTAAACTATGTCATTGATATAAACATCTTCACATAATAATAATATAACGTTTGTCTAATACTGTTGGTCAGCTGTATCTCCTTTGATTTCTCTTCATCTTTGCTATCCTAAACTCATCTTTCACCTGGATGAATTCAACAGTTTTCTAATAAGTCTTATTGAATTTAATATTCTTACAATTTTAAAATTGACTCTCAACATTGTAGGCAGAAAGATCTTTAAAAAATTATTAAAATCATTTAGATTGTTCTCATCTCCATCCGAACCATCTCCTCAAGCACTTAACTCTCCACATCGCACACTGCTTGTTTCGCACACTGCTTGTTTCATATCATTTTTAGGTCTCTGTTTAAATGACATCTCTGTAAGAAACTTTCTCTATCCACACTAAATTATATGCACATAGCATTATTTTCTATCACAGCATTATGCTTATTTTCTTTCTGGCTCTTAATAAAGTTTACAAAAATGGATTAATGTCTGTGCCTAGTTGTCTGTCTTCCAGACTTTATGTTTCTTGAGTGAAGGGGCATATCACTCTATTATTCATTGTATCACCAGTTCACCCAAAGCCTCACAGGTGGAATATGTTCAGTCAGTATCTGTGGAACGAATGAATGGATTAATATTTTAATTTTTTGCCTTACAAAAATTATTTCAAAGAATGATCAATGGATACTAAAACCAGTGGGTAGAAGCTTTTATAAACTGGATATTCATAAAGCCTCTAAGACACAGAATAATAATTACAAAAGAGAAAATGTACACTTATGGAGAGTTCCATAGGTCACCAATGTAGCCAAGGAATTCAACTTAATATGACCGATTGTATAACAATCTGACATTATATATCTCCTACTGCTAAAAAATAAACATATAACACCATCTATGTAATGTTTGTCAAAAATATTTTACCCAAATCTGATCACAAAGAAACAGTCAGATATATGCAGAATGTGCAACATGCTACAATGCTCTGAAAAGTTCTAGAAATTGAATGTCCTGAAAAATACAAATGCAGAAGGAAGACCATCCTAGGTTAAATAGGATTTAAGAATAACAAATAAGTATGGTATACAACCTTTTATTGGATTTTCTCTATAAAATGTTCTTAGGGCAATTGGGGAAATTTGAACATAAGAATGTATATTAATAAAATAAAGTTATTTTATTAGGACTAATAATGATATTTTGCTTAGGTAAGTAATGATCTTATGCTTAGGAGATATATGCTGCATTATTTAAGACTAAAATGTCACATTGCCTACTTCATGCTGAGGTTTTTCAGCAAAAAGCAACTCTGTGTGTGACATATATAATTATGTGTGTGTAAAAGAAAGAGAATTTGGCATAATGTTAATGACTGAGACATCTAGGTGGGAGTTCATCTAGGTGTTCATTAAACTCTTCTTTCAACTTTTCTGTAGGACTTAACATCAATTAATTCATGAACTATGCAACAACCTGCGAGGAAAGGAGATAGTTCTCTCCCAACTGTATACAAAACAGGGGTCCCCAGGCCCCAACCATGGACTGGTCCTGGGCAGCACAGCAGGAGGTGAACCGAAGGCCAGGAAGCATTACTACCTGAGCTCCACCTCCTGTCAATTGCCATGGCTTTAGAGTCTCATGCAGCGCGAACCCTATTGTCAACTGTGCATGCGAGGGATCTAGTTTATGCACTCCTTATGAGAATCTAATGCTTGATGATCTGACGTGGAACAGTTTCATCCCAAAACTAGATGAGAGAATGCCCCCATCCATCTCACCATCTCCTTCCTCCTTTCCCCGTCCGTGAAAACTTGTCTTCCACGAAACCTGTCTCTGGTGCCAGAAAGGTTGGTTACCACTGGTATAAGACAACGTGGATGAGACAACTCTAAAAAGAGTGGTTTTCATATGTATTTTGTATGACGGCAATCTTGTTACATCGTAACTATACGAAAGCAAGGTGATTCATTTTGAAATAATTAGGAAAAGTTGAACAGTATTAGCTAGGTTTTCATTGCTATAGATTTAGTAACCAATATGGTGTGGCATGAGGCTGACTGTTATTTTAAAGGGGTGTGACATGTATTCTAATAAAGACAGAAAGTAGCAAGTTGATTTTTTTAAGCATGTTAATTTTAATTGTTGCAATCAGCTTGGCTGATCAGTGTTGTAAAAATAAGGCTTACTGGGCACATTTGTCAGATGCTAGTGAATAAGGCATCCCAGACTCTGGATCTGCCATCTTGTGGACACTTTAGTAACTTCACAGTATCAAAATTGACCACATCTGTCAAAGTCATCCTGGACTCTAAGACAGATACGGCAGCTAACATTTTTCCCCGAGAAATAGATTGTCCTCCTCAACTCTTTATCTCAGGCTGTGAGATTTTTACAATTCCCCTGATATTTTAAGATGAAAGCTAAAAGGATCAATTTTAAATAATATAAAAGCTAATCATATATTTAATACCTACTGAGGTGTTCAATGTGACTTATGCATTATCTCAATATAATTTTTAAATATGTCTTTCTATATTCTGTGTATATATTCTAATTATGCTCACATTTAGAGGCCTATTTACTGTCAGAATACAAAATGAAATATGATTTGTCACATATACATGTAAATCCACTTAGAGGTAATAATAGGCATTTAATTTAAAAGACAGCATTGTGTAGGGATATGAATTTTGAACTTTATCTACTTTTCTGCTTTTATCATTTGTTTTTGTTTTGTAAACAAAGAAAATAGATTTAAGCTGAGATCAACTTGTTTGGACATACCTAATTGAAATGTGTTCCCCTTCCCTCCCTCTCCCCTCTCCACTCCTGGAATAGCTCCCATAAGGAAATCGTGCAAGTCTGGACTCTGCACAGCACCATTTCTGGAATGCAAGAAAGAAAACTGCATTGCAGTTTCCCCAATTTGGAATGACAGTTGTGTGACATTAGCAAATAAATTATTCTCTCTAGATACCTACCTTAGCATTTATACACTTAGCATATGTGTAAGTCATTCTTAAACCAATCAATCATTCCATAAGTATTTGCTGAGCACCTACAAGATTCCAGGTATTGTGGAAGGTAGTGGGGTTACAGTGGTAAACAAGCCAGATTTGATCTGTATGTATAGCCTAACAAAGCACACAGCCAAAAAATCAAAGTGCAGACACCAACTTTGAAATCAGAGAAAAAATCTCAGAGCATATGGATTTTAATTATTTTTCTTAAAATGTTTGGAAAGAACTTGAACTTTATTAAAATTTAATATGTGAGTTAATAGCACTACATGCATAATTGTTAAATAAATACGTAATGTTTTGAGGTACATGCTCAAATAAACATATGCAATAAAAAATGTTTGCAGTCTACTAGTCAATCATATCTGAACTATACTATCCACATGCAATGATATAGCTATATATAAAATGACAGCTGGAAACAAATCAGGCAATAACAGCACCTAAATATAACTGTAATTACAAATATTTTGTGTATATATATACATATATATATTGCATTACATTTATATGTGATGCTGGACTTTAGGTCCGGAAGACTTAGAGTTTAGCTCTAAAGTTTAATTTAATATAGAAGAAAAACTTTAAAAATTAAAAACCATAAAATAGGTAACATTATACCCAAAGTTAATACTTGAGAAATTTCTCAAACTCTTGAGTTGCTTAAGTAAGCAACTCTTATTAATGTGTTATTGGGAATTATTAAAGCAATAAAAAATATAATAATCTCACATATTCAAGCACTCAAAGAGCATAGCCATTATGCCCACAATTTAAAAATAAAAGAAATTCTCAAATACATATTCTAATCAAAAAAGAAAGATTGAAATAATGAGATAAATCACAAGAAAAGCAAAAGTGATTTTTAAATGAACTCAAACCACTTCGATGTAGAGATAACTCTAAGACAAATGTGGTTAAGAAGGTGAAAAAAGTGGTCTAAACATTCTTCTTTAAAGACATTTATGGGCCTGGAACAGTTCTTCAGGCGTGTAATCCCAACACTTTGGGAGGCCGAAGCAGGAAGATCACTTGAGTCCAGGATTTCAAGATCAGCCTGGACAACAGAGTAGGATTCCACCTCCACAAGAACAACAACAACAAAAAAAATATATATATATATATACACACACACACACACACACACACACATACACACACACACACACACACACACACAAACTAGCAGGCATGGTGGTGCATGCCTATAGTCCTAACTACTATGGAGGCTGAGGTGGGAGGATTGCTTGAGCCCAGGAGATTGAGGCTGCAGTGAGCCATGATCACGTCACTGCAGTCCAGCCTGGGTGACAGAGTGAGACCCTGTCTCAGAAAAATAAATAAGTAAAATAAAGATACATAGGACAAAGGACATAGGAAAAAATGTAACAATTGTATGGAAGTAAAACTCGGATTACATTAACTTGAAATTACGGTTAGGGAGAAAATGTGTCCTATATTTCAAGTTTCAACATGAAGATTTCAAAGACATTCTTGAGGCAAATAATTAAAAAAATAATTATAGTATCCTCTTGAAATATTTAAGAACATATATCTTCTTGGGGGTGGGATGAAGAGACTTGTACAATGGACATAGAGTTTCAGGTTTGCAAGACAAAAACATTTTCGACATCTGTCACATTCAAATGTATTGTACTGTACGAAACCATTTAAAAATGGTTAAGATGGTAAATTTTATGTGTTTTTGACTACAATATTAAAAAAACTTCCAAAATGAAGAAGATAAAACAAAAGAAAATATGTTCCATATAATGAAATACAGTAAGAAAAATGCATAAGAAATAAAATTAGAAATAAAAATCAATGCACAGTGGCTCACTCCTGTAATCCCAGCACTTCGGGAGGCTAAGGCAGGTGGATCACCTGAGGTCCAAAGTGTGAGACCAGCCTGGCTAATATGGTGAAACCCCATCTCTACTAAAAATACAAAAATTAGCCAAGCATGGTGGCACACACCTGTAGTCCCAGCTACTCTGGAAGCTGAGGCAAGAGAATCTCTTGAACCTGGGAGGCAGGGGTAGCAGTGAGCTAAGATCACGCCACTGCACTCCAGCCTGTGTGACACAGCAAGACTCTGTCTCAGAAAAAAAAAAAAAAAAAAAAAAAAGATTATTTTTAAAGAACTTTTACAATAAATAGACAATTTTTAGGTGTGTAACTCTAGGTAACTTGTTTCACCTCCCTAATATTCATCTTTCTCTTCAGAGACATAGAGAAAAGAACAGTTTATACAGCTGCTGCTGTGCTAATTATAATAAATTAATGCATAAACTATGTCCCCTAATACATGCAGATACCTTAGTGGATGTGGAATAGAAAATAAGATTCTGAGAACTGGGGAACATATGCTCTTTACAAGACCATTAAAAATTCTAGAAGATTAAAGAATTCAAGAATGGGTAAAGATACGTCAAACAAAATGTAAATTTTAAAAAGAAGAAGCAACAGAAACAATTTTTTAATTTGGCAGAGTAAAATTAAGTGAAATAGCTGTAAATGACGAAAAGATTATATTTTATACTTCCAAGGTAAAAATCAATTTGAAAATATAACAGCAAGGAAGCCATCAGCCAAATAACATTATATTTAAATCTGTAAGTTCACAATTATTAAGATATTAAGGATTTTAAATTATAATGATAAATTATAAAAATTCTGATATAATTTAACTTACATTCATATGTTATTGATAGATCAAGTAATAAAAAAAGAAGTGTACAAATTTGCCTACGTGAGAACATACAAGGTTAGTTTCTGCTAACGTTGTTTTAAACACTGCATCAGAATCAATTGATCAATGTCCTTCACCACTCAAAATATCATGCTGTTACTCCAATCCTTACAAAACAAAATATTTCAAATAGACCAAAAACTTAAGCACAAAGCACAGAACTATAAAATTCTAGAACAAACCATGTGCTAATAAGTTTACAAACTGGAAAGGGATCAGTCTTTTTAAGCAGGATACAAAACCCCCAAGTCATAAAGAAAGTCATTGATAATTTTGGGCACAGTAAACTTGAATACAGAAATTGAGAACAACAAATGGCAAACTGTGTCTGTGTTTGGGAGGTGACAACGATATTTTTTAAATGTAAGATATATAAGAAAAAGATTTACCAAGAAAACACTAACCAAAAGAAGGCTGTTATAGCTCTATCAATAACACCAAAGAAGATTTTAAGGCAAATAGAATTAGCCAAGTAAAATGGGCTATTTCACAATGACGAAAAAGTAAATTCAACAAGAAGACACACAACCTTAAATTTACATGCAACTAATGACAAAGTTATCCAAGTATATTAAACAATAGTAGATGGTATTAAAAGGATAAATAGAAAATTTACATTTGTAATTGGAGATTTCAAATATTCTCTTTCAATAACAGATAGGCTGTCTAAAAATCAAAGGGCTAATTTTCTAAATAAAAAATATATTCTTCTGAATTAGTTAACATTTCATCAAAATTAAAGTTGCAACTTAGGTATCACACTGGACAAACATAGCATTTACATGAGGCCTATCAAGAAAGAAAACATTTTTAAAAACTGCTTTGTCTCATCATAAAGGGAAAAGTAAAATAAATGAAGCTTTTAACATTAAAACATAGGAAAGAAAAAATAAAAGAGGTGTGAATGACATCTAGGCTTCTAACTGCACTTCTATAAAAACCAAAGCTCCTTGCTGTGGTCACAGGACTCTTTATTATATAACCTGTTTGTAAGGCTACAGCATTGTCTCAGCCAGTCTCCCACACACCCCAAATGCTCCAGTCTTACTATCGTTTCTTTCCTTTTTTCTTGTTTTTTAAAAATGAATTTGTATTCACATGCTTAATGTCTCAGTTTGAGTGTCACATCTTCAGAAAGTACTTACTGAACACTTCATCTGAGACTACCCCTTTCATTATTTTCATTCTCAAATCCCTATTCATTTTCTTTACAAAATTTGTTATTCATTGTTTTCTAGTCTGATATGGTTTGGCTGTGTCCCCACCCAAATCTCATCTTGAATTACAGCTCCCACATGCTGTGGGAGAGACCCGGTGGGAGATAATTGAATCATGAGGACATTTATCCTATGCTGCTGTTCTCATGATAGGGAATGAGTTCTCACAAGATCTGATGATTTTATAAGGGGCTTTTCCCTCTTTGTTCGGCACTTCTCCTTGCTGCTATCATGTGAAGAAGAATGTGTGTGCTTTCCCTTCTGCCATGACTGTAAGTTTCCTGAGGCCTCCCCTACCAAGCTGAACTGTGAGTCAATAAAACCTCTTTCCTTTATAAATTATCCAGTCTCAGGATGTCTTTAGTAGCAGTGTGAGAACATTAATACACATAGTCCTTTTAAATTCTGTATCTGCCATATGAATGGAAGCATGTCTGTCTCCATTAGAACACAGACTATGTCTGCCTTGCTAACCATTATATCCCTAGCATAGCACTGTGACCAACACAGGAAAAAATCATCTATGCGTGTTTGTTGAATGATTGACTTAGTAATCTCAGACTAATGAAATAAAAATAGACCACAAGTATTAGGAAAGAGAATAACATACATACAGATGTAACATTTTTAAATTACAAATTTGTGAAGTTCCCACAATATGATAACACATTTGAAAACCTAGATAACATGAAAGTGTTTTTTGTTTGTTTGTTTTGGTTTTTGGTTTTTTTTTTTTGAGACAGAGTCTTGCTCTGTTGCCCAGGCTGGAGTACAGTGGTGCAATCTCAGCTCACTGTAACCTCCGCCTCCTGAGTTCAAGTGATTTTCCTGCCTCAGCCTCTCGAGTAGCTGGGACTACAGGCACACACCACCATGCCTGACTAATTTTTTGTGTTTTAGTAGAGACATGGTTTCACTGTGTTGCCCAGGCTGGTCTCGAACTTCTGAGCTCAGGCAATCCGCCTGCCTTGGCCTCCCTAAGTGCTAGGATTACAGGCATGAGCCACCACACCATCTTATATGAATATATGTTACCATAGTTTGTGCAAACATTATTTTGTATACTTCTCATGTAAAGCCTGTACAGTAGACAGCCTGAGCCCTGTTTTTTACATTAAATAACGGTGCTTAAAGTTTAGCATTGTTTATAACAATAAGAAATTGGAAACAACTTACAGGGTTAATAAAAGTGTTTGGAAAATTAAATGATGGTCAGTCCATAAAAGGAAAAAAACTAAAGCCATGAAAAATGATGATGCACAGGCGCATTTACTCAGAAACAATAAAAGGTATTCCATCAAATGAAAACAATGTCTTGCAAAACAGCATGTAATAATAGCATCCCACTGTTTATAAACCATACACAAAGATGTATATATATTCTATAAGTAAACACAAGAAGGAAGAAGTCTTAAGGGGCACACCAAATGGTATTAACTCTTGAAAGCAGAATTATGGGTGATTTTCCTAGCATCTTTATCCATTTCTTTATTGTCTAGTATTATGCTGCTTGTAGAATTCATAATCAGACTAAAATGTTTTCCTTTAAAAATTAATGCACAAATGAATAATATATTTGCTCTGTGTCTCTAAGACCTTACAATTATATTCCAGTCGAAACAATAACATAAAAGAGGAATATTTATTTGATAACTCTCCCTTTGTAATCAATCCCAAGACATTCTCCACAAACAAAGTTTCAGTTTGGAAGGGATGATTCCTCCTAATGTGGGAATCTAATAAATTCGGAGATTTGGGGGGAAAACATGGATAAATACGGTTCCACTGAGTATGGTAAGCCACCACCCCCTGAGTTTCCATAGTTTTGAGCTGCTTTCTGCCTCTCTGTTTATACTGAGCAAAGTAAAGATACCATAACATTTTCCAAATGGTTCTAGGAAAAGTTAATTGTTTCATAAACAATTATGCTACATGCATAACAAGTAGATAGGCACTTGCCCCAGTGGCACAGCGAATAGAACCAAAAATATTAGCGACACTTAAATCTAATTACATTTACATTATATTTTCAGTTTTCCAGTTTCAATTATTTTCTATAGAAGAGGCAGCAATTCCAAACTGAGAAAATTACCGTTATATTATATTTCAATAAAACAAATTAAAATCTGAAAATTGCCTTGGAAAGCTAATCATGTTATTTTTAATGACTACATCAATGAGTCCATGAAACTGGACCAGAATAGCATCGTATTTTCACAACAGTGCGTCATCGCAAAGTATTGTTACATGTATTATCTTATCTCACAATGACCCATTGATCATTGATCAAACCTTATAAGTAACTTATTGCATTTAAGAAACAGACAGAACTCATGCCTTCCTCTTTCAGGCAGTGCTGAAACTAAAATCCGAGTCTTCAGATCCTACTGAAATGATCTTTCCACTAGATTGGACCATCCTGCCTCTGAGGCAATTGAAAAGCCTTTTCACTAAGTACTGCTAAGTAATGAAAATAAATTGAATACATAAGCAAAGTCTTTCTCCAGAAGACCTAGATACAAATAATCCAATTTACATACTTAAGACCTAACACACAGGTTTCTAAACAACCTGCAAACAGATGTATGGTCCCCTATATACCATATTTC
This sequence comes from Rhinopithecus roxellana, assembly GCF_007565055.1. Taxonomy (NCBI): domain Eukaryota; kingdom Metazoa; phylum Chordata; class Mammalia; order Primates; family Cercopithecidae; genus Rhinopithecus; species Rhinopithecus roxellana. Next base: position 11,058,075 of record NC_044559.1, read on the forward strand.
TTATTATTGGTATTGAACACAAAGGAAGCGGAAGGGTAAGCAAGCTTGACTGATTGACTCAGGTCTCCAAACTAGAGGAGGGCTACATGATAGGAAAGATAAGGTCCCAGTGTTCTGGTTAGTACTGTTAGCAATTCCACTAATAATATTCTAACTGAATGCATCCCCTGAAATGTGCACTTGAAACTCTGTATATGATTGTCATTCATTAGCTACAACTACCTATCTGAGTCACATTCTACTGTTTATTGCTCCTACTGTTATCTCAAAGCCTGCAGCTGATGAAGCTAACTATTTAATTAGGGGCTGCCCAGCCAGGCTGGTGATGAAATAGAAATCATAGTCACCAGGGGGTAATGAAGATGAGGAGGAGGTAAATGTTTGCTTTCTGATTGCTGAGCATTCATCTGATAAGGTTTTGTGATATTTCTCTAATCTCCTCTTTCACCAAAGTCAAATTTAAATCTAGGAGAAAGCTGTGGTGATGGGGAGAGTGAGGACAACAAAACACACTGAAAGAACACTAAGAGATTATGATGCAGCAGAAAGGAGGTGGCTGGAACTCAGAACTGCCTCCAAGCCTGCTCCAGCCCAGACAGCCCTGAGTCATTGTGAAGCCTGTAAATGAGGAAGTTGTCCTGGTTCTTCAAGAGTGAACATAAGAATCGCCTGTGGCAATTTTCATAAATTTAAATGCTCAAGGCTCACCCTGGGCCCATGGAACAAGGGACATTCTGGTATATTTGACTTTAAACAATTTCATAGATGATTATGATGTACATCTGTGGTTCAAAGTTATTGGACTGGATGAATTAACACCCTTTGCGGTTCTCAAAACTCATGACTTTCATGTGGACTTTCTTACCATTGCATTTCCAAACGAGGTTCCTTATACTAGAAGAATGACAGAAAATTTCTTGGCGTTAGAAAAGCCAGTTTCTAGTAATTTTTTTTTTTTTTTTTTTTTTTTTTTTTTTTTTTGAGATGGAGTCTCACTCTGTGACCCAGGCTGGAGTACAATGGTGTGATCTCAGCTCGCTGCAACCTCCGCCTCCCGAGTTCAAGAGATTCTCCTGCCTCAGCTTCCCCAGTGGCTGGGATTACACGTGTGCACCACCATGCCCGACTACATTTTTTTTTGTTTTTTTTTAGTAGAGACAGGGTTTCACCTTATTGACCAGGCTGGTCTTGAACTCCTGACCTTGTGATCCACCCACCTCGGCCTCCCAAAGTGCTGGGATTACAGGCGTGATAGTAATTGACTTTATACTGCAGATGGGTATGCCATTCTCCAAATATTACTGCTAACTTGTATCAGGCCATCTAGTGACAATAGGAAAGGAAAACTTCTGGTGTCCTGCTTATAAATTAACAGTGAAAAAGCTAGATAATGAAATGCTCAGAAAATGAAGTATAACTTTAAAAATTAGCTTTCTGCTATCACCTCACACTATCCTTGCTTACCATAAAATCTTTGTAAGCAAGCACTAGTTGTCAGCTTCCTTAAGCCTAGAAGAGAGGTTACCACTATAATCTAACCTGAAGCCTTACAGAATCTCAAAGTTTGAATGCTGGACATCTCTGTAACACTGACCACATTACCAATATCCTGGTGTCCTTGACTGTGAGAAGTTGAATGATATTCGTGTGTGTGTGTGTGTGCGTGTGTGTGTGTGTGCATGCGTGTGTGTGTGTGTATTTAAGTCATTTTATTGATGTATAATTAACATACCAAAAGGAGAACCCATTTAATGGATACAATTTTATGAGTTTGCAGGTAAGTATACACTGGTGAAACCATCACCAGAATCTGTGTCATAGACCTCCATCAACTCCAAAAGTTTCCTCCCACCCCTAGGAAAATTTTCTTTAATTATAATTTCTGGAAGCTTGTACATCCTGAAATTCTCCTTGTCATATCAAAGATAGTGTACTATTTTGTCAAGACTTACAAAGCCATTCTTGACTTTGCTTAAGTAATTATTTATGAATACTGTAGTAGATTGCTAGGGATCCCAAAACAAATTCCTAGGAACTGGATGGCTTTAAAAACAGTAATTTATTTTCTCACAGTTCTGGAATCCAGAAATCCAAGATCAAGGTGTCAGCAGGGTTGGTCCCTTCTGAGGGTCATGAAAGAAAGATCTGTTCTAGGCCTGTCTCCCTGGCATATGGTTGGCCATCTTCTCCCTGTGACCTCGGTGTCTTTCCTCTGTACACGTCTGTGTCCAAATTTCCTATTCTTTTTTCAAAGCATTTTTTAGAATTTCAACTTTTATTTAGATTCTGGAGACACAGGTCCAGGTTTGTTACATGGCTGTATTGCATGTTGCTGAGGTTTGGGGTATGACCGATCCCATCATCACGCAGGTAGTGAGTATAGTACCCAATAGTTGGTGTTTCAACCCCTACCTCTTCCTCTCCCCACCCCCCCCCCCGCTTCTGGCAGTCCACAGTGTCTATTTTGGCCATTTGTATGTCCACGAGTATTCAATGTTTAGCTGCCCCTTATAAGTGAAAACACATTATATTTGATTCTCTGCCTCTGTGTTAATTTGCTTACAAATTTCCTATTCTTATAGGACACCCATCTTATTGAATTAATGCCCAACCCAATGATCTCATTTTATCTTAATTACCTCTTTAAGATCTTATCTCCAAATATGGTCACCTTCTGTGGCACTGGGGCTTAGGACTTCAACATATGAATTTTAGGGCAGATACAATTTAGTTTATAACGAAAGCAACTTTCAAGAACATCTTTCCCTGATAACGATGGTTGGTAGTCAAATTGTCTGATGCTACCTGTCCTCTGAGGGGCTGAGAAGCTACAATTAAAACAATGCAAGAATCTTTCTGTCATTGACAATTTTGACTTTAAGAAAATAAAATATCACAGAAACTTTTAATTATTTCCATCACTATTCCTCAGGGACATATGATGGACAGAAAGTTCAGCAGTGACAGTTAAAAATTCAGAGATTTAGAGACAAGCAACCTGGAATATGTCCTGGCTTCAACTCTGAGGGGCTTTTGGTAGATTCTCTTAGTAAAATGTAGAAAACGTCAACTGAATACAATATTGTAACAATTGAATTAGTTGATTGTATGAGAGTGGTTTGTAAACGTAAAGTCCAATAGAAATTGCTTGTAAGAATGTCACTTCTGGAGTTAGAAACTCTGAGTCCAGCCGGGCACGGTGGCTTACGCCTGTAATCCCAACACTTTGGGAGGCTGAGGCGGGCGGATCACGAGATCAGGAGATCGAGACCATCCTGGCTAACACGGTGAAACTCCCTCTCTATTAAAAACAGAAAAAAATTAGCCGGGCGTGGTGGCAGGCGCTTTTAGTACTAGCTACTTGGGAAGCTGAGGCAGGAGAATGGCGTCAACCCGGGAGGCGGAGCTTGCAGTGAGCCGAGTTCGCACCACTGCACTCCAGCCTGGGCGAGAGAGCGAGACTCCGTCTCAAAAAAAAAAAAAAAAGAAACTCCGAGTGCAAGTCTTATCTGTCTTATCTTGGCCACTTATTTGTTTATTCTTTGGGCAATTCATTTAACTTCTCTGAGACTCAGTTCCTCACCTCTACAAAAAAGGAATTGATGAAGTCTACCATTTCTAAGAAATATGTTTCTATAAAGGAAAAAGTAAGATATTTAAAAAGTATAATATTGATCATATTAAATTGTTATACAACTAAAATAATTTCTTTTATGAGCTCTGATAATCTATGTATACAACAGACAGTGAAGCTCTCCCATCCCTGCAACCATCATGCCCAAAGGGAAGTACTTCTATTAGATTGATTAGATTGATTATTAGCTTGTGGGTTGCAAATATATAATACCTTTCTTTAATTAAGCAGGCCCTTTCTTAGCATAACTCAATGAATTCAGGATAGCTGCTGTTACGACTTATGAAGGCAGTAACAGCTGTGTGCGCATGCATGTGTGTGTCTGTCATCTGTCTGTTATCGTTGGGGATGGGAAGTGGGACATTTAGGGGAGTTAAGTCTTGAGGTTTAGAGTCTATCAATCTATCAGGATGTCTTTCCTGAAGCAATAACATTTACTGAAGGTAAGAAAAATGAAAAGTGAAAAATCAGAATTTAAAAAATGGTTTGGAAAATATTTTAAGCTGGAGAAGGGCAAAGCTAGAGAAAAGAAAAAAGTGAGGGCTGGAAACACATGGTCAAAGATGAGATGTGGTTTACATGCACAGAAGGAAGAGAGAAATATGCTTTTGAGTAAAGTCAGCCTGACACAGTGTCCCTACAATAACTGTTTTAAGACTCTTGGGTATGTTTGCCATTACTATGCATATTTTTAAACAAAAAAAATTACAATAATGGCCAGCTTAAAAAATTGCTCCTGTGTTCTTCGTTAGGTAGAAGAAGTACAGGGATGGAATGAAGACCCTTGCATCCTATTACAGTGCCATAATTAGAACAATTTCGAAGTTCATCAACAAAGTTCTTTCTAGCTTTAGGAGAAAACTGAACTTGGAGACAGTCGTTCATCTGTTAATTTATTCCCTTGGCAAACATTTATTGACTAATAGCAGTTCCTATATGTGGGGCTAGAAACCAGAAAAAAAAATTGATAAGACACAGACCCCACCCTGAGGCTTTCACAGACTATAGGCGCAGGGGCCACATAAACTGAACATTGCAGTGTGCCAAGCACTGAGACTGTAGGGCTAGAGTGAGCTGCTCTCATTTCCCCTGAGCTGTCTTTAGGGGAAGGAAAGGCCACAGAGTTTCAATTATGTAACTCAGAACCATGCTTGGGTGTATTAAATAAAATTGATAGAATCCATTAATTTGGACTGAGCTCTGGCATTAGCCCCAACCAGACCAAACAAAAATGGAGTCACTCAAGCTAAACTAAAACACCCCAAGCCAAAACTAAGTCATTTATCTGGCCTGAGAAATTAGAGGAGAGAAAGAGAGAGAGAGAGAGAGAGAGAGAGAGAGAGAGAGAGAGAGAGAAATAACCACATCTCCAAACAAGCCAGCTTTAGCTAGCATAATAAGAAAATCCCCTCTGCTTTAACCTTACAAAAAAAGTACCTTTGAAATAACCAATTTGCTTTTTGTTCCTTGTTTCTGCTTGCATCAACCTTTTCTGCCTATAAATACTCACTGCACATTGCAGAGCAGAGTTCTCTGAACCTCTTCTGGTTCTGAGGGCTGCCTAATACAAGAATGGTTCTTTGCTCAAATAAATGCTGTTAAATGTAGCTTGTTGAATATCTTTTATTTTATCAGGGGGCAATGTTGAACTAGAACACAGGATCTAAGGCTGTATTTCAAGTCTGTATGTACAGTTACCTTTTATCTCTTCCTTACATAATATTATCCTCTAAATGTGCCACTCAATCATTTCTCCAAAATGATCAATTGTATACATTCACTGACAAAATATACTGAACATAGGACAACGAAGAAGAAAACACAGCTAAGAGATTTAATATATATGTAGAAAAAAGACTACCTTGGAAAGGAAATAGGAAGATAACTCAAGAAAAATTTCTAAATAAACCAAGTTTAAAGACGTTGAGACTGAGATGGAGAATTGACCATTGAGCTCGTGGGATAAAGAAATGGTAAAATGGTCACTGGGAAAAGGTACTATAGATGTTCCACATATTTGTATATGTACACACATATGCATACGTACAAAGAAAGAGAGTCAAAGTTTAGCAAAGAGGGAAGTGGCACGGGAGACTTCTGGAAAGATGAGCACTCTAACACTGGGAGGACAGCGCATCCCTCAACACTCTAGAAAAGACTTGGGTGAGAAATTTCTCTTTAAATTTAGCCTCGTGAATATGTGAGGGCAACAGCGAGTTACCACTCTTCCCACAAACTCTACAGCAACAAATTGAAAAAGGTGTGAGATGGAGTTTATCACAGGAAGAGGTCGACTTTAAAATAATAACCTACTGGCCAAGAGTGGGCAATTCAATTGGAAGAAACAGATTGGGCTTCCAACCATCCAGAGTTGACTATACCTGGTTGTTGAATTTAAGCAATGACACGTTAATAAGATGGGTCATCTATGGGTGTTTGCAAGGATACACATAACAGGTGACATGTGCAAACCATTTCATTTACATAGTCGCCATCACTATCAGGAAACTCAGGTTTTATTCTCAATGATTGCAAACTGTGTTGATTGTGTATATTTTTCTTCTCTTAATTCAGCTGTGTTTTCTCCCTTTATTCTTATTGTAATTATTATTTTCAAATAATGAAGAAATTTACACATATGTGTATGTAGAAAATTTCACCACCTCTGCATGAGGCATGATGTAAGTTAAAAGCAACAAACTGTTGTTGCAGAGTCTGACTTGACTGAGAAGAGACAAAATACGGATAGAGTCTATTTCTTTATATATCTTAGAATTCAGGCCACACCCTCAGGAAATTATTTTACTTATGACTGACTCCCAACAACCCTACACATTCTATAACCTCAACATTTATAGATTAAGAAAATGAGACATGTAAAAGTTAAGTAACTTATCTCAGTCCTACAGCATGGCAGTCTGAATCCTGGATTTTAAACTAGTTCTTTTGACTCCAAAACCCATGTTCTTTCCTCTATTCCTCTATGTCTCAGAAATGTCACTTTCAAGTAGAAGAACCAATAAATCCAAACTGCTGTGTTTTTAGTTTCCAGAAAGTCTGATTGTCAGAGGACACTGAAGAAATACATTAGCTTCTAAGCTTAAAGAGATACCTCAATTGGTCTTAACTCTTTCTGTCTGTAAAACACTGATTTCTTTTTTCTTGTATTTATCATACATTTTAAACAAAAAGCTCCATTTTTTTTTTTTTTTGCTTTCATGTTTATAGAGTAGAATTATTCACCACAATGTCAATAGTAATACAGAGCATGGAGGGAAAAAGTGGGGTTGGCTAACTAATCCAACAGTAATTGAACCATGAAACTGAAAAACCCAGTATCAGCCTGAGGTGACATAATCTTTGAAATTTCTCTTAACACTCATTATCCATTCAAATATTTTATGAGCTGCTGCTCCATACCAACCGGCCTGCTCAATACTGGCAGATTCAGATGTGATACCAGTTGTATGCTTCAAGGACTTCAGTACAGTGGAAATACAGTCCCTTTAAAAACAATATCATGAGGACTATAATAACTTTTATTTAAGGTTTGTTCACATTGCACCAGAGAGCAAATGTCACAATTTCAACTGGAATTTGGCTTCTTTCCTCCATTTTGATCCGACATAGTTAAATTTTAGCAGTATATGTAAAGTCATAATGCAAAAAAGATAAACAGCTTAAGAGTGCAAGTTACATCAAGAAAAGTATACATCGAAGAAACCTTATCTCTTATAAAGTGTATAGCTCATGACAAAAGTATATACATTATTATGGTAAAAACTAGATGTAATGCTAAGTGAAAAGAAATTGGAGCAGCACAAATTAAATGCTGAAATAGTTAGGTTATAAAGAGAAACTAGGATGTGATCCCAAAAATTCAAAAAGGGTGATATAGATGTGGATTTAGGAGGAGAAAAAAGGTGAGAGGGTATTTCTTACTGGTAGAGGAGAATTTCTTCACTCGGGGTTCCCAGACTCTTCACTGATCCATAGATAAGCCTTATGGCATCTTCCAAATTCTAACATTGTTTGGAAACTTCATGTATATGTTCATCTTTTTCAGGGCAAAGAGTCTACAGCTTTCATTAGATTCTTCCATTTACCCTTACAACATTAAAGTATCACAGACACGAGCAATACAAAGTAAGCAAAATATAACATCAATCTGAAGCAGGGTAATTTATATTTTTGTATTTTTTCGAATAAATGGACACTTTTCATCACACATTAGAAACGCTTCTTCATCACAAATTAGAAACAAACAGTTGTCAAATAGGTACACTGAGTGGGTGGCATTAAAAAGAAACAGATGATTTTATTATTAAACAGGAAACCTCAGGGTGATGAGAGACAAGCAGTAGAAAACTATAATGTTTATCCCAAACTAATAATGGTGGGTTTTCATGCTTGATTTGAGCCTGTTATCCTTTCTATAGGTTATCTTCTGAGTGTAAATAATAAAATAAGTGTATCCAGATTCAAGGGCATACACTAGAGATTGAATAAGATCCAGGAGATGAAACCAGTCATCACATTTAGCTGAGGATTTTTGGTTTAGTAGGGGGGAAGAGTAAAATTTAGAAGACTGGGGCTCCATTCTCTCACCTAGATGTTTTCTCTTAGTCTCTCAATGTATAATTCCCAAACACAGTGAAATATGACTCACACAAACATATCAGAGAGTAATTTAACTCAATCCAGTAACTGGGAAGCACACAAAGCAGTTATAACAGCATTTAATGGTCAGAGATTTATATTGTCAGGTAAAACTTGGATAGGGAAACAATTTCGCTAAGTTATATGCACAACTGGTTAATGTTCTACAAGGCAATAAAACTATGTATCCCTGGGATTATGTTTTACTGTCTGAAAGAAATCATTTCCATTTCTGCTGATCAAAAATCATGCATTGTTTCTCAGTTTCCGCAAGTTTATATGTAACTGCACACTGTCTGGATTTTAATCAATAATAAATGTCAAGAAAAAGCATTCTCTTAGAGAATTAAATAATCCCTAGGTAGTCCTAAAAGACAACGTTGTAGTATAACATCAAAAGGACACAGAGTCAATCTTTTACCTTATATTCAAGGTTTTAATAATTTTTCTTAACAGGTGCCAGGGTTTCAAGATTGATGAGAGGGAGACCTGTTTCACCACCATGACATCTGTAACCACTTCCATCTGATTTTTTGGATTCATGCTTACATTGCAATAGGCAACACTGCAGAAGGCTCAAACAAAAGACTTTTTGCTAAATTGGATTTAAGGTCAAAATAAGAGTTTTCGTGTGAAAGTTGGAGATGGAAAAGTGAGAATAGCCAAGAATATCTCACATGTGTAATCCAGTGGTCTGAAGCTCCAGATGGCCCCACTTAATTGTGCCTTGCTTTCTTCCCTGTCTTAACAGGGTCTTGCAGTTTGGGGCATAGAACCTGAGCATAGAGACAGAGGTGAGCTCCCTGATAAAGCAATCTTTTTCACTTTTTTGCCCATGGCCTCTCTCTGGACATCTCAGGACTAGACTGCCTCTAGTCTGGTCCTGTCTCTCTTACTGGTTATATTCCAAACACAGTCCCAGTAGCTGATTCATATCTTGCCATTGCCATCTTTCCATCTTATAGATTATGGGTACTAGACTTTTGGCAATTGTGGCCACTCTTCCAGACTTCAGGCAGAACTCATAGGATCCAGAGAATTTCAGGATGTTGAGCAGGAAGAGGATGCTTTCCCACCAACTATAATATCGAAGAAATCATAGTGTTGACAACGTGTGGCTGTTCTCAAGTCTGTGTTCTAATTGCAAGACACCCATGTGCTCATGACTTGGCCCTAGGCCTGTGTCTTCCTACCCTCCCCTTCTCTGCCAAGAAGAAATCCTTTCTCCACAGCCCAAGTTAAACCATGGTAGCACAGCCATCAGATGTCATATACTCTCTCAGCCATGTGTGGAAACAACACCATAGTGAGATCTTGGGTTTTTTGTTTTTTGTTTTTGTTTTGAGATGGAGTCTTGCTCTGTCACCCAGGCTAGAGTGTACTGGCGTGATCTTGGCTCACTGCAACCTCTGCCTCCCGGGTTCAAGCAATTCTTCTGCCTCAGCCTCCTGAGTAGCTGGGATTACAGGCATGTGCCACCATGCCCAGCTAATTTTTGTGTTTTCAGTAGAGACGGGGTTTCACCATGTTGGTCAGGCTGGTCTTCAACTCCTGACCTCATGATCCGCCTGCCTCAGACTCCCAAAGTGGAGATCTTGGTTTTAGACATCTGTGCTGCCTGTACCACTGGTATGATCTTTGTCTTCCTTGGTGTCTGGTTTGCATTGCTGTGGTTTGGGTTTGCTGGTTAAGATTGCTTGCAATTTTTACAAGGATGGAAATATTCACCCACAGAAACAACTCAAAAATTGTGTTTCTTTTCTCAGTTCATCTGATATAGATGGATCTGATGTAAATGTTGACATCACACAAGCAATACCCAAGTCATACCCCTGGAGTTCCAGTTACTTTCAAAACTGACTTCCTCACAGAGGGACAGAAGAAAATCTTTTCCACCAGATTTTACAAAACGTTCAAATATTTTGTGATACATTAGCAAAGAGTGAGGATGAAGATAAATAAGAGTCAAATGGAGGCATTGCATCACTCACCAAGCAGTATTCAGGATGCTAACACAACCCTTTACTCCTCATCCCTTCCTAAACTGCTACTACACAGTCTCAATTAGAAGTAGTGGTTTAAATAAAGCTTTTACGCTAGCCTACTCAACTAGAAATTTCACTTTTACCCCTAACACACAAGTTAAACAACTGACCCGATAAAGTTAATTTTACTCTAAGAAAAATGTACCTAACTAGTTGCTAAGAAAATAAAATTCTTCCCATCTTATTATACAAGCATGCAAGTTAGAGACAATCAAGTATTGTTACACCAATTTTCTATCCAATATCCTTAAAATGATAGCCAGACAAAAATAATTTTATATTTTATCTCCCCTGCCCCCTCAAAAAAAAAAAAAGAACACTGGAAGTGTAGCTAGAATGGTTAGATAACTTGTCCACAAGTTCATAGGTCTGAAGAGTGGATGACCTGGGACTAAATCTCAAGCCTTCTTCCTCTTATTCCAGAGGTCCCTCACAAGTAGACTTCTTCAAGCAGAGAAAAACATTGCATCGCCCCATCAGCCTCATCAGTGGTTCTCTAGTAAGAATGAAAAAGAGTCAAAAACTTGAGAATGCCATGCCTTGTCAGCCAGCATGGGCTCTAATTTAATTTTTTAAAATTATATAACGGGTTTTAGCAAACCCAGAATATAAGTTGTATAGATGAAAGAATGGAGTCAAGATTTCCAAAAACTTGAAAATGAGAAGTATCATGCTGTTCCCTTGGAGATTATGATAGGTAATGCATACTGACTAGGTAAGTAAAGAGACATGAGAAGTCACACTAAAGAGATACAATGAATCCCAGGGGAGTTGGTTATTGAATCTTGATTGATATGAGGCATCCAAATATGGTCCATTGGTGGGAGCACTTGACAGATAAATTTGGAATTCTAAATTATTTTTTGTTTTGATCTGTGCTCATTTTTATGTGATCATTTTGATTTATTCTGTAATTCATCATACTAGAGGCAGAAGTACGCTGGCCAGGTCCCTGCTAATATTATTTCCAACTGCTAGTTTTATTTTCCAGTGGCCTTCTCGTTTGAATGGGGAGAGGGAACAATGCACACCCCGGGGTGCTAAAATACCCAGGCATGTTTGCCAACTGATGGAGTTTTGTCTATTGAAAGTCCATTCCCGTAAGGAACAAAGGAGCTTTCACACACACACACACACACAAAGTCAGAAAAAGAAAAGAAAAGAAATAAAGAAAAAGAAATGTCAGGTATACAAGCCGGGTCTCAAATGTAACAGGAAGGACATTACTGTTTTTCACAAAAATCTATTTCCTGGCCCAAGCCTAAATACTCACTTGTGAATCCCTTAGAGAGGGTTGGTGGCTATAACCAAAAACTTCAAGATATTGTTTTCTAAATCGCTTTGAGACATTGAGATATATATGGGACTACTTTAGGACTCCTCAGAAGGTTGTGTAAAGTGGATTCACCACAGACCACCATCACCTTGGACACTCCAGTGAAGGGGTGTGCAGCAAGTTGTAAGTATCCAAAAGAAGATGGTGATACCACTATAGCATCAATGAAGACCATAAGCCTTGGTACTGCTGGAGCTGTACTACTCAATAAAAAGCCAGAGTCAGTTGAAAGCTGGACTAGGTAATGGAAGCAGCAACAGGACATGATGAACAAGGCAGTACCCGTTAGAAGCAGCTGTGGATTGTAGGAGTGGTGAATTGGACATGGCTATGCAGGAAACTAGACAGGAGTTCCCAGGGTTTGTGAGTATGTACAGAATATGACACTGTCAAAGGAAGGCCACAACAAGAGGAAAAGCATAAGGAGGAAGGGGGAGGAAATAAGAGAAAGAGAAGAAAATCTTTGAGAACAACATGTAACCTGACCACTCTTATTAATAATGCTCCATTAGGACTCTAAGAGTTGTTCTTGGAGACACAATCAGAAAATTTTAAAACAGGGACAGTATCATGAATAACTATATATAAAGAAATTTGAAAATCTCTATAATATTTAGAGATATGCAAAAGCATAAAATTCATTCAAAAAAAAAAAAAAAGGAAAAGAAAACCCTGAAACCTAGAAAAACTACTAAACCAAACTGATAGGGTGACAAAAGACTATCTCTTCCAAAAATCCTTTTGCCCAGAAAACTGGCTAGCCATATGCAGAAGAATAAAGGTGAATCCCTGCCTCTCACCTACACAAAAATTAACTCAAGATGGATTAAAAACTTAAACACAAGACTACAAAATATGAAAATTCTGGAAGAAAACCTAGGAAATACTATTCTAGACATTGGTATAAATAAAAAAATTTATGATGAAGACCCCACAAGCAAATGCGACAAAATAAAAAATAGACATGTGGGACTTAATTAAACTAAAGAGTTTCTGCACAGCAAAAGAAACCATCAACAGAGTAAACAGGCAATCTACAGAATGGGAGAAAATATTTTCAAACTATGCATCTGATGAAAGACTAATATCCAAAATCTATAAGGAACTTACAAGAATCAACAAGAAAAAAACAAACAACCCTATTAACAAGTTGGCAAAGGACATGAACAGACATTTCTCAAAAGAAGACATACAAGTGGCTCACAACATTTGAAAAATGTTCCACATCACTAATCATCAGAGGAATGCAAATCAAAACCACAGTGAAACACAATCTCACATCATTCAGAGTAGCTGTTATTAAAAAGTCAAAAAATAACAGATGCTAGTAAGGTTGTAGAGAAAAAGGAACACTTATACACTGCTGGTGGGAATGTAAATTAGTTCAGCAACTGTGGAAAGCAGTTTGGAGATTTCTTAAAGAACTTAAAGTGAACTATCATTTGACCCAGCAATCCCATTACTGAGTATGTACCCAAAGGAAAATAAATCATCCTGCAAAAAGAGCACACGCACTCGAATGTTCATCACAATACTCTTCACAATAGCAAAGACATGGAATCAACCTAGGTGCCTATCAACAGTGGATCGGATAAAAAATCTGGGGTACATATACATCATGGCATACTACACAACCATAAAAATTAATGAAATCATGTCTTTTGAAGCAACATGGATGCAGCTGGAGATCATTATCCCAAGCAAATTAATACAGAAACAGAAAAACAAATATTGCATGTTCTTGCTTATAAACTGGAGCTAAATCTTGAGTTCACACAGACATAAAGATGGAACAATAGACCCTGGGAACTCTAAAAGAGGGAGGGAGGGAGGCAAGGATGAAAAACTTTCTATTGAGTACTATACTCACTATCTGGGTAATGGAATCAATAACAGCACAAACCTCAGCATCACACAACACACCCTCGTGACAAACCTGCACATGTACTCTCTGAATCTAAAATTAAAATTAAAATTAAAAACAAAAATCTCCTTGCCCAGATACTTTCATAGGCAGTTTTACCAACTTTTAAAGTAGAGTCTCAATCTTTAAATACATCTTCCAGAAAACATAAAAAAGAAAATAAATAATTTTTGAGACAAACACATTTTTCCCAAAAAAAGATAAAGAGTGACAGAAGAGAACCATAGATGTATTTTCAGAATATCTACCTAATAGCTAATAAATAACTACTAATGCATTTTTTAAATGTATCACTTCCAAAGTAAGTTAGTACTACAGCATAATTTCATATCAGAAAGTCTACCAATGCAATTCTCCATATTAAGAGAATAAAGGAAAAAAAATATGATTATTACTAGAGTATACAAATAATTTTATAAAATTCATCAACCATTTTAAAAACTCATGAAACCAAAAAGTAAAAGGAACTTTTTTTATTTTGTAAAAAGCAACAACAAAAAACAAAACTACAGAAAGCATTTTACCTAATGGAGAAACTTTGATGCATTTTCTTAGAAACTGAGAACAAGACAAGTATTCCCACTAACACAGCAACTGTGGAACATTAAACTGAAGGTCAGAACAAATATAGTAATAAGAAGACAATAAATAAGAGAAAAATTGGAAAAAAGAGATAAAATTCTCAGTCTTACAGACAGCATTAGCTTTCTACATTGACCAGTTAACATAATCCAAACAGAAACTTACAATAAACAGAACAGACAGATCATTGGGGTTGCAGAATATAAAATCAACTTAATAGTGGTGTAGCTAAAGGGAAGATAGTGGAGTAAAACACACCAAGAACTTGTCTCCCAACATTAGACAATTGCACTGGTGGAATCTGTCTGATGTAACTATTTTGGAACTCTGCAGCTTATTAAAGGCTTAAATAGTAAATTGCAATTAATTTTGGTCAATTACAGCTCTTAACACAATTTGAGCTTTTAACACAGCTGTACCCTAGTCGCAGGGCAAGCAGTCATGCTGATGCTTTTCTCTAGCAGCATGCACACAGCTTGCAGGAACCAGGGTGAGGAGAAAGCACCCTGTCTTTCAAAAATCAGAGAGGAATTGACATATTGCCAGATAAAAGCTAAGAAGAGAACTAAAAAAATGGAGAGCTAGTCCATGTTTATAGATACATAGATCCAATATTTACCAAGAGTCTACACACAGATCTTATACCTATCACAAAAAATATTTCAAATTAATTCAATCATATACCTAAATAATTGGATCATAGACCTAACTGTAAAATGCAATACTGTAAAGAACTAGGGGATAACATATGAGAAAATCTATATGTCTTTGGGTATGGAGATGATTTTTTAGATACAACTTCTAAAGTATGATCCATGAAAGAAATAATTGATAAGCTGGACTTCATTATAATTAAAATATTCTACTCTGCAAAATGTGATGTCAAGTGAATGAGAAGGCAAGGCACAGACCGGCAGAAAATATTTACAAAAGAAACATCTAAGAAACTCAACATTTAATAGTAAGAAAACAACCCAATTAAAAACAGATCAAAAGATCTAAACAGATACCTCACCAAAGAAGATATACAGATGGCAATTAAACATATGAAAAAATGCTTAACTCATATAAACTGTTGGTGGGAGGTAAATTAGGACAAGCATTAGGTAAAATAGTATGAAGATTTCTCATGAAACTAAAAATAGAACTACCATATGATCCATTAATCTCACTACTGGGTAGTTATCCAAAAAATGAAATTAGTATATTAAAGAGATATCTGCACTCTCATCTTTATTGCAGCACTATTCACAATAGCCAAGATATGGAATCAACTAAAATGTCCATCAAAAGATGAATGGATAAAACAAATGTGGTATACATACACAAGAGAATACTATTTAGCCATAAAAAGAATAAAATCTTGTTATTCATGGTAACGTGAATGAGCCTGGAGGACATTACATTAAGTGAAATAAGCCAGGTACAGAAAAATAAATACTGCATATTGTCAGGCCTCTGAGCCCAAGCTAAGCCATCATATCCCCTGTGACCAGCACGTAGACATCCAGATGGCCTGAAGCAACTGAAGATCCACAAAAGAAGTGAAAATAGCCTTCACTGATGACATTCCACCATTGTGATTTGTTTCTGCCCCACCCTAACTGATCAATGTACTTTGTAATCTCCCTCACCCTTAAGAAGCTTCTTTATAATCTCCCCTACCCTTAAGAAGGTTCTTTGTAATTCTCCCCACCCTTGAGAATGTACTTTGTGAGATCCATCCCCTGCCCCACAAACATTGCTTTTAACTCCACCGCCTATCCCAAAACCTATAAGAACTAATGATAATCCACCACACTTTGCTGACTCTCTTTTCAGACTCAGCCTGCCTGCACCCAGGTGAAATAAACAGCCATGTTGTTCACACAAAGCCTGTTTGATGATGCTCTTCACACGGACGTGTGAGACACATATTCTCACTCAGCTGGGGGAGCTAAAAAAAAAAAAAAAAAAAAAAAAAAAAAAAAAAAGTTGTTCTCTTAGAAGTAGAAAGCAGAATTTTAGTTATTAGCAGCTAGAAAGGTTAGTAGGGAGGAAAGGTAGGAAGAGGTTGGTTAATGGATACAAATTACAGCTCAATAAGGTAAGTTATAGGGCCCTATAGCACTATAGGGCAAACATAGTTAATAATAATTTATTGTGTATTTTCAAAAAGCTAGAAGAGAGAATTTTGAATGTTCCCTACAGAAAGAAATTATAAGTGTTTGAGGTACTGGATATTCCCATTACCATCAAATGCATACATGTACTGAAATATCACACTGTATCCCATAAATATGTACATTTATGTGCTGACTAAAAATAAGTGAAAGAATAAGGGGCTCATGGTGCATGGGAGACAGGACTAGATTGTAGCTTCAACTTGGACAGACAGAGCAGCGAGTAGAGGCTCACATCGTGAATTTTTGCTTCAGAATAACTGCAGGAATTAATCAGGAAACCCAAGAGGACCTATTGACCCTCTTAAGGAAGTGGATTGCTCCTTCAATACCAGGGAGACACCCCAAATACTGTGAGTGCCCAAACTGTGGAAGTGGGAAAAGGAGATAGTCCGCCTCAAATACACACACCCACTGGGGAAACTGAACATCTAGATTATGGGAGAAGATCCTGACCTTACCTGGAGCTGAGTCAATTAGAGAGCTGACCAAAATACATGGGTAGAGGAAGCAGTGGAAAAAGCCCTGTGAGCTCGCTTGGTTCCCTAGCAAGCCATCTCTGCCTGGCTTCACAAGGGTCCTTTGGTAGGGTGGCCAGAGGCACTTGGCAAAGGCCACAGGGAGAAGGAAATCTCCAGGTGAACTTAGTAACAATTTGAACTGATCCAGAAGTCTCCTGACCAGAACCCGGGGGAGGGTATGAATCTGGTGTGCAGATGCCACAGTGGGGGAAGAAGGAAAGCCATACTTGCTTTCACAGTTGGGAGGTGGGTAGCCTGGGGCAATTTCTCAACCCTGCTCACCCACTGCCTGGAAACAGACTAGGTGCTGCTGTGGGGGCACAGTGGGAGTGACTCCGATCCTTTGGATTGTGTAGGATCTGGGTGAGACCTGTGACTGCTGGCTTTTCCCCACTCCCCTGACAACCTGCATGATACAGCAGAGACAGCCACAATCTTCCTAGGAACATAGCTCCATTGACCTGGGAACTTCACCCCTATCCCCATAGCAGTTGCAGCAAGACCCACCCTCACGAGAGTCTGAGCTCAGACACACCTAGCCCTATCCCAACCTGATGGTCCTTCCCTACCCACCCTGGTAGCTGAAGACAAAAGGCATACACTCTTAAGAGTTGTAGGACCCCATCTGCCAACTGTTTGTTCCCATACTACCATACTGATGCTCTCTAGAAAGTCCCACCTCCAAGCAGGAGGCCAACCAGCACAAAAATAGTGTATTAAACTACCAAAGCTAAGAACCATCACACAGTCCATTTCACCCCTCTGTCACCTCCACTGAACCAGGTGCTGGTATCCACAGCTGAGAGACCCACAGACAGTTCACGTCACAGGACTCTGTGCAGACAACTCCCAGTACCAGCCTTGAGCCTGATAGACTTGCTGGATGGCTAGATCCCAAAGACAGACAACAATCGCTGCAGCTTGGCTCTCATGAAGCTACATGCAAAGGAAAAGGGGGAGAGTATTACATTAAGAGAACACCCTATGGGACAAAAGAACCTGAACAACAGCCTTCAGCCCTAGCCCTTTCCTCTGACAGAACCAACCCAACTGGGAAGGAATCAGAAAACCAACTCTGGCAATACGACAAAACAAGGTTCTTTGACACCCCCAAAAAATCACACTCAGTCACCATCAATGGATTCAAACCAAAAAGAAATCCCTGATTTGCCTGAAAAAGAACGCAGGAGGTTAGTTACAAATCTAATCGGGGAGGCACCAGAGAAAGCAGAAGCCCAATGTAAAGAAATCCAAAAAACAATACAAGAAGGGAAGGGAGAAATGTTCAATGAAATAAACAGCATAAATATAAAACAATCAAAACTTTAGGAAACAATGGATACACTTACAGAAATGCAAAATGCTCTGGAAAGTCTCAGCAATAGAATCAAATGAGTAGAAGAAAAAAATTCAGAGCTCAAAGACAAGGTCTTCGAATTAACCCAGTCCAACAAAGACAGAGAAAAAAGAAGAAGAAAAGATGAACAAAGCCTCCAAGAAGTCTGGGATTATATTAACCTACCAAATATAAGACTAATTGGTGTTCCTGAGAAAGAAGAAAAATTTAAAAGTTTGGAAAACATATTTGGGGGAATAATCAAGGAAAACTTCCTTGGCCTTGCTAGAGACCTAGACATCCAAATATAAGAAACACAAAGAACACCTGAGAAATTCATCGCAGAAAGATCATTCCCTAGGCACATTGCCCTCAGGTTATTTAAAGTTAACATGCAGGAAAGAATCTTAAGAGCTGTAAGACAGAAGCACCAAGTGAAAGAGATCAAATGAAAAAAACTAAAAGGCAGAAATGAAGTCCACAGGCAAACAGCCCGGGCGGCGCCCTGACAGCCCGGGCGGCGCCCTCAGCCTAGTTAAAGATCGACCCCGGACCCAACCGATTAGGTTAATTAGGTTATCTATAGACTCCGGACATTGTAAGGACAAACGTTGTGAAAGTCTCTGTCCTGCTCTAATTACTGGTATCTGCCACATATCTTAGTCCTGGGCCCAGTACAAACACAATCCTCTATTTTGTCCCAACTTCCTGAGCCCAACACAAACACATCCCCCCCCTCACACATCTCAGAAACACCACCTAGAGAGCCCCTGATAAGATCACAACCGTTTGTAGTTTTACTAAATGCGCGGGAACAAATGGAAAACTGTTAATTGTATTAACCAATTACCAGTTGTAATGCTGCAACCAAAAGAATTCCTTTGTACCTCTGTAACCTTACATATCCTGTATGCATCAGGCTATAAAAAGCGGCCACATGCATCATTCAGGGCCCTCTTGTATGTTGTAGAACAGAGGGACCAAGTTCGAACTTGCATTAAAGATCCTTGCCGCTTGGCTTTGACTCCGGATTCTGGTGGACTTCTTCGGGGAATAAAGGGTCTGGGCATAACATTTGGGGGCTCTCCCGGGATTCCCCCAAGCCCACCAGACCCCCAGTCAACGGATCTACTAGGATCGATCTGCTAATAGGTGAGCCGGCTCGTCTATGTTTGTCTGTCTGTGTCCTGTCTGAATTCGCGGCTCTCTAAGTCCGCCTGAGGCTATTAGCCTGTCTGTATTCGCGGCTCTCTAAGTCCGCCTGAGGCTATTAGCCTGTCTGTATTCGCGGCTCTCTAAGTCCGCTCTGAATCAATCTGTGACTCGCGAGGTTTGAAGCTGAAAGCTGGCATAGGTCCTGGCGTACGCGCTATAGGACAGCCAGCGGAGACCGGTGGGAGACGTCCCCCGGCTCTCATCTGGTTCTTGCCTGAACTCTGACCCAGATTTCTGGTGCGCGCCTGCGACTGATGTAAACTTGTTGTTGATATTCCAGCAACTCACTTTTCCCTTGCAGGACCTGTTCCAGCAACTCACTTTTCCCTTGCAGGACCTGTTCCAGGCACCACTCTGGGCGCTACCCTCTCCTTACAAGTAATTTCAAGGATGTTAGGGCAAGGGGCCTTGATCTTGGTATGGACATCAGGAAGGGAAAGCTAATTACTCTGTGCCGCTCCGAGTGGCCCTCCCTTAACGTAGGGTGGCCACCCAAAGGGACATTCTGTCTTCCTGTCATCACTAGAGTAAAGTCCAAGGTTTTCCAGCCTGGGCGTGCTAGTCACCCGGATCATATCCCATATATCCTCGTATGGCAGGATCTAGCTGGGAACCCGTCCCCTTGGCTGTCCCCTTTCCAATTAGCCTCTGAACCCTGTGAGGCACTGGTTGCTCGGCCGCTAAAATCCAAGCAACCAACTGACCCCCCCCCATCCTGTTCTACCTGATAGCGAGGACCCACTGTCCACAGAACCCCCTCCGTACCTCTCCGGGCCGCAGGCCTCAGCCCCCCCCCCCCCAGGCTGAGCCGCGGGAGGGAGCAGGCGGACGGGAGGCAGGCCAGCGCACCCGGACCCACTAAAAGGGAAAGTAACTCTAAAGGGCCGGCGTGGGTCCTCTGTAAGCTGAGCGCTGGTGACTTTGTCTCTGGGTCTTACTTCTTTTCTAAACTTTCTCGTTCCACCTAACGAGAAACACCCACAGGTGTGGAAGGGCAGACCACCCCTTCATCTGGCGTCCAACGTGGAAGCTTTTCTCTAAGGTAAAGGTACGCTGGACAAGTCGACGAGAGACTCCCGAGTACGTCTACAGTCAGCCTTGTGGTAAGCTTGTGCGCTCGGAAGAACCTAGGGTAACAATGGGGCAAACTAAAAGTAAATATGCCTCTTATCGCAGCTTTATAAAAATTCTCTTAAAAAGAGGGAGAGCCTCCCATAGCTGAAGCCAGATATCAGTCCTTTTCTATAAAAATGCAAAAAGAAATGAAAGAAGGAGTAAAACAGTATGGACCCAACTCTCCTTACATGAGAACATTATTAGATTCCATTGCTCATGGACATAGACTCATTCCTTATGATTGGGAGATTCTGGCAAAATCATCACTCTCACCCTCTCAATTTTTACAATTTAAGACTTGGTGGATTGATGGGGCACAAGTACAGGTCCGAAAAAATAGGACTGCCAATCCTCCAATTAACATAGATGCTGCTCAAAAGTCAATTACCGATGAGAATGTCCATAAAGTCATAGTGGAGTTGATGGCATATGAAAACGCCAATCTGGATTGTCAATCAGCCATTAAGCCATTAGAAGGAAGGGTTTCCGCAGGATCAGATGTAATCCCAGAGTACGTTAAAGCCTGCGATGGAATTGGAGGAGCTATGCATAAAGCTATGCTTATGGCTCAGGCAATCACAGGAGTTGCTTTAGGAGGACAAGTGAAAACATTTGGGGGAAAATGTTATAATTGTGGTCAAATTGGTCATCTAAAAAAGAATTGCCTATGTCCAAAATGTAAAAAGGGACAACATTGGAGTAATCAATGTCGTTCTAAATATGATAAAAATGGGCAACCGCTGTCGGGAAACGAGAGGAGGGGCCAGCCTCAGGCCCCGCAACAAACTGGGGCATTCCCAATTCAGCCCTTTGTTCCTCAGGGTTTTCAGGAATAACAACCCCCACTGTCACAAGTGTCTCAGGGAATAAGCCAGTTATCACAATACAGCAATTATCCCCCGCCACAAGTGGCAGTGCAGCAGTAGATTTGTGTACTTTACAAGTAGTCTCTCTGCTTCCAGGGGAGCCTCCACAAAAAAAAAAAAAAAAAAAAAAAAAATCCCCACAGGGGTATACGGCCCATTGCCTGAGGGGACTGTAGGACTAATCTTAGGAAGATCAAGTTTAAATCTAAAAGGCGTTCAAATTCATACTGGTGTGGTTGATTCAGACTATGAAGGTGACATTCAATTGGTTATTAGTTCCTCAATTCCTTGGAGTGCCAGTCCAGGAGACAGGATTGCTCAATTATTACTCCTACCTTATATTAAAGTTGGGAACAGTAAAATAAAAAGAACAGGAGGGTTCGGAAGCACTGATCTGGCAGGAAAAGCTGCATATTAGGCAAGTCTGGTGTTTGAGAGCAGACTTGTGTGTAAGGCCATTATTCAAGGAAAACAGTTTGAAGGGTTGGTAGACACAGGAGCAGATATCTCTGTCATTGCTTTAAATCAGTGGCAAAAAAAAAAAAAAAAAAAATTGGCCTAAACAAAAGGTTGTTACAAGACTTGTCGGCGTAGGCACAGCTTCAGAAGGGTATAAAAGTACAATGATTTTACATTGTTTAGGGCCAGATAATCAAGAAAGAGAGATCAGCCCGTTACTGTGTCTATATAGAAGGAAGTAGACATAAGAGACTCCATTTGGTTCTGTATTTGAGATGCTGTTAATCTGTGACCCTACCCCCAACCTTGTCCTTGCCAGAGACATGTGCTGTGGTGACTCAAGGCTTAATGGATATTGGGCTGTGCAGGATGTGTCTTTGTTAAACAAGTGCTTGAAGGCAAGTACTTGCTGGTTAAAAATCCTGCCCGTCCCTGGGCAATGGAACATCTCAGGTGTAAAACCCATTGTGTGATTTGTTTACTGAGCAAGGAAAAAACCGCCTTTAGGAATAAGGTGGGACTTGCTGGAGCAATGCTGCTAAAAGGTTTATGGAGATGTTTGCATATGCATCTCAAGGCGCAGCATTTTCCTTTAAACTTATTCATGTTACAGGGATTTTTGTTTATACGTCTTACTGCTGATTTCCTCCCTACAATGATCCTATTGTCCAGCCACTCCCTTATGTTTAAGGGGGTGCAGAAGTCATTATGCCCGCTCTATTATACAGCCCCATGAGTCAAAAAAATCATGACTAAGATGGGATATATACCAGGAAAGGGATTAGGAAAAAATGAACATGGCATTAAAGTCCCAATTGAGACTGAGAAAAAAATCAAGAAAGGAAAGGAATAGGATATCCTTTTTAGGGACGGCCACTGTAGAGCCTCCTAAACCCATTCCATTAACTTGGAAAACAGAAAAACTGGTATGGGTAAATCAGTGGCCGCTACCAAAGCAAAAACTGGAGGCTTTACACTTATTAGCAAACGAACAATTAGCAAAGGGACACATTGAGCCTTCATTCTCACCCTGGAATTCTCCTGTATTTGTAATTCAAAAAAAATCAGGCAAATGGCGTATGTTAATGGACTTAAGAGCTGTAAACGCTGTAATTCAACCCATGGGACCTCTCCAACCTGGATTGCCCTCTCCAGCCATGATCCCAAAAGACTGGCCTTTAATTATAATTGATCTTAAGGATTGCTTTTTTTTTACCATTCCTCTGGCAGAGCAAGATTGTGAAAAAATTTGCCTTTACTTTACCAGCCATAAATAATAAAGAACCAGCCACCAGGTTTCAGTGGAAAGTATTACCTCAGAGAACGAACAAGTTAAACGAGCCTTTATCAATTCTGGTGCATGGCAAATTGGCCTTGCTGATTTTGTGGGAATTATTGATAATCATTACCCAAAACAAAAATCTTCCAGTTTCTAAAATTGACTACTTGGATTTTACCTAAAATTACCAGACATAAACCTTTAGAAAATGCTCTGACAGTATTCACTGATGGTTCCAGCAATGAAAAAGCAGCTTACACAGGGCCAAAGGAGCGAGTAGTCAAAACTCAATATCAATCAGCTCAAAGGGCAGAGTTGGTTGCAGTCATTACAGTGTTAAAAGATTTTAATCAACCTGCTGATATTATATCAGATTCTGTATATGTAGTACAGGCTACAAAGGATGTTAAGACAGCTCTGATTAAATATAGCATAGATAATCAGTTAAACCAACTGTTCACTTTGTTACAACAAAAATAGGACATGAGAAATAGAGGAAGGTAATAACCTGGGGAAGAAGTTTTGCTTGTGTTTCACTAGGAGAAAATCAGCTTCCTATTTGGATACCCACTAAACATTTGAAGTTCTACAATGAACCCATCGGAGATGCAAAGAAAAGCGCCTCCACGGAGACGGAAACACCGCAATCGAGCACCATTGACTCGCAGGATAAATCAAGTGGTGATATTAGAAAAACAGATAAAGTCACCACGCACCAGGAAGGCAGAGCTGCCGACCTGGGCACAGTTAAAGAAGCCGACACTGTTAGCTAGAAAGAGCCTAGCCAGCACAAAGGTGACACAAACCTCAAAAAAAATGCTGCTTGCAGCTTTAATGGTTGTATCAACGGTGGTAAGTCTCCCCATGCCTGCAGGAGCAGCTGCAGCTAATTATACCTACTGGGCTTATGTGCCTTTTCCGCCCTTAATTCGGGCAGTCACATGGATGGATAATCCTATTAAAATATATGTTAATAATAGTATGTAGGTACCTGGTCCCACAGAGATTGTTGCCCTGCCTAACTGGAGGAAAAAGAATTGATGATAAATATTTCCATTAGGTATTGTTTCCAGTTACAGTGTGACTGGAATACTTCAGATTTTTGTATTACACCCCAAGTTTATAATGAGTCTAAACATCACTGGGACATGGCAAAACGCCATCTACAGGGAAGAGGAGATAATCTCACTTTAGACATTTCTAAATTAGAACAACAAATTTTGAAGCCTCTCAAAGTCACTGTGCCTGGAACTGAAGCATTAGATCAAGTGAAAAAAAAAAAAAAAAATTCTTTATGGATTAAACCCCACGACTTTGATTAGGTCTATTAAGAACTCTACTGCAGTAAATTTTGGAATTATGTGTCTCTGTTTAATCGGTTTGTTTTTAGTGTGCTGGACCAGTCAAAAAAATCCTATGCCACAATCGAGAGAACGAACTAGCCTTCATCGCCATGGCACATTTATATAGAGAAAAAGGGAGAGAGAATGTTGCGGGAAGTCAGAGACCTTGAATGGAGGGACTGGCTAAAGCCACGGCAGAAAAACACAAAATATGAAGATTTCATGGACATTTTATTAGTTTTCCGAAATTAATACTTTTGTAATTTCTTATGTCTGTCTTTACTTTAATACTTCTGTAATTTCCTGTGTCTTTAATCTCTTAGTCCCATCATCTTCTTTGTAAGCTGAGGAGGATATATGTCACCTCAGGACCCTGTGATGATTGAGTTAACTGCACAAATGGTTTGTAGAGCATGTGTGTTTGAACAATATGAAATCTGGGCATCTTGAAAAAACGAACAGGATAACAGTGATGTTCAGGGAACAAGGGAGGTAACCTTGAACTGGCCGCCGGCGAGCCGGACAGAACAGAGCCATATTTCTTCTCTTTTTGAATGCAAATAGGAGAAATATCGCTGAATTCTTTTTCTCAGCAAGGAATATCCCTGAGAAAGAGAATGCGCTCTAAGGGTAGGCCTATAAACAACCCCCTTGGAGGCGTGCCGCCTTTTACAGTTGAAGCCGAAGGGATGAAATAAGCCCCGGCCTCCTGTAGTGCTCTCAGGCTTATTAGGATGAGGAAATTCCCACCTAATAAATTTTGGTCAGTCAGGTTGTCTGCTCTCAAACCCTATTTCCTGATAAAATGTTATCAATGACTATGCGTGCCCAAAATTTCATTAGCAATTTTAATGTTAACACCATCCTATGCTCTCATCCTGCCCCCACTTACTTTGTAATATTGTATTACTTTGTAAAGTTTGTAATCTCAGTGTCATGATGACAATGGTAAAATTCCTCTATGTTTCCCCTGTAACCCCCTTCCTTGGACCCCTACTAAGTCTACTATTTCTGCTTACCATAGGACCTTGTGTTATTAACAGAATTTTGCGGTTTGTCAGGGAAAGGTTTGACACCATACAGCTCATGGTCCTCAGAGCCCAATACCAACCTGTAAGCGCTGAAACAGAATCAGACTTACAAGACCCAAGATTGGCTCCAGATGTACCTGAGAAAGGGGGGAATGAAAGAGATCAAATGAAAAAAACTAAAAGGCAGAAATGAAGTCCACAGGCAAACAGCCCGGGCGGCACCCTGACAGCCCGGGCGGCGCCCTCAGCCTAGTTAAAGATCGACCCCAGACCCAACCGATTAGGTTAATTAGGTTATCTATAGACTCCGGACATTGTAAGGACAAACGTTGTGAAAGTCTCTGTCCTGCTCTAATTACTGGTATCTGCCACATATCTTAGTCCTGGGCCCAGTACAAACACAATCCTCTATTTTGTCCCAACTTCCTGAGCCCAACACAAACACATCCCCCCCCTCACACATCTCAGAAACACCACCTAGAGAGCCCCTGATAAGATCACAACCGTTTGTAGTTTTACTAAATGCGCGGGAACAAATGGAAAACTGTTAATTGTATTAACCAATTACCAGTTGTAATGCTGCAACCAAAAGAATTCCTTTGTACCTCTGTAACCTTACATATCCTGTATGCATCAGGCTATAAAAAGCGGCCACATGCATCATTCAGGGCCCTCTTGTATGTTGTAGAACAGAGGGACCAAGTTCGAACTTGCATTAAAGATCCTTGCCGCTTGGCTTTGACTCCGGATTCTGGTGGACTTCTTCGGGGAATAAAGGGTCTGGGCATAACACAAGTAACTTTTAAAGGATAACCTTATCAGATTAATAGCAGATTTCTCCACCAAAATCCTACAAGCTAGAAGGGATGGCGGCCCTATCTTCAGTGCCTCAAACAAAACAATTATTGGCCAAGAATTTTGTACCCAGCAAAACTAAGCTTCATATATGAAGAAAAAGATAGTCTTTTCCAGACAAATGCTAAGAGAATTCGACAATACCAAGTCACCACTACAAGAACTGCTAAAAAGAGCTCTAAATCATGAAACAAATCCTGAAAATATATCAAACAGAACCTATTTAAAGCATAAATCTCACAGGACCTATAAAACGAAAATACAATTTAAAAAACAAAAACAAAAAACCAAGGCATGCAGGCAACAAATAGCATGACAAATACAATGGTACCTCACATCTCAACACTCACTAACATTGAATGTAAATGGCCTAAATGCTCTACTTAAAAGACACAGAATTGCAGAATGGATAATAATTCACCAACCAACTATCTGCTGCATACAAGAGACTCAGTTAACACATAAAGACTCACATAAACTTAAGGTCAAGGGATGGAAAAAGACATTTTATGCAAATGGACACCAAAAGTGAGCAGCAGTAGCTATTCTTATATCAGACAAAACAAACATTAAAGCAACAGCAGTTAAAAAAGACAAAGAGGGACACTATATAATAAAAGGCCTTGTCCAACAGGAAAATATCACTATCCTAAACATATATGCACCCTACACTGGAGCTCCCAAATTTGTAAAACAATTAATAATAGACCTAAGAAATAAGATAGACAGCAGCACAACAATAGTGGGGCACTTCAATACTCCACTGACAGCACTAGACAGGTCATGAAGACAAAGAGTTAACAAAGAAACAATGGATTTAAACTATACCCTGGAACAAATGGACTTAACAGATATACACAGAACATTCTATCCAACAACCACAAAATATACATTCTATTTAACATGGCATAGAACTTTCTCCAAGATAGATCATATGATAGTCCACAAAATGAGCACCAATCAATTTAAGAATATTGAAATTATATCAAGCACTCTCTCAAACTACAGTGAAATAAAAGTGGAAATCAGCTCCAAAAGGAACCCTCAAAATCATGAAAATACATGGAAATTAAATAACCTGCTCCTGAATGATCATTGGGTCAAAAATGAAATCAAGATGGAAATTCAAAAATTCTTCAAACTAAACAACAATAGTAACACAATCTATCAAAACCCCTGGGATACAGCAAAGGCAGTGCTAACAGGAAAGCTCATAGCCCAAAATGCCTACATCAAAAAGTCTGCAAGAGCACAAACAGACAATCTAAGGTCACACCTCAAGGAACTACAGAAACAAGAACAAACTAAACCCAAACCCAGCAGAAGAAAGGAAATACACAACATCAGAGCAGAAATAAATGAATCTGAAACAAACAAAAAGAAAACAATGCAAAAGATAAATGAAATAAAGAGCTGGTTCTTTGAAAAGATAATTAAAATTGATAGACCATTAGCAAGATTAAGAAAAGAAGAGATTGCTCCATAAGAAAGCTCAATAAATGAAATGGGAGATATTACAACTGACGCCACAGAAATACAAAAGTTCATTCAAGACTACTATGATCACCTTTATGCACATAAACTAGAAAACCTAGTAGAGATGGATAAATTTCTGGAAATATGCAACACTCCTAGCTTAAATCAGGAAGAATTAGATACCCTGTATAATGAGCAGCAAGATTGAAATGGCAATTTAAAAATTACCAACATAAAAAAGTCCAGGACCAGACAATTCACAGCAGAATTCTACCAGATGTTCAAAGAAGAATTGGTACCAATACTACTAACACTATTCCACAAGATAGAGAAAGAAGGAACCCTCCCTAAATCATTCGATGAAGCCAGTATCACCGTAATACCAAAACCAGGAAAGGACATAAGCAGAACAAGAAAACTATATACACCAATATCCCTGATGAACATAGATGCAAAAATTCTCAACAAAATACTAGCTAATCAAATCCAACAACACATTGTAAAGATAATCTACCATGATCAAGTGGGTTTCATACCAGGGATTCAGGGAAGGTTTAACATATGCAAGTCAATAAATGTGATACACCTCACAAACAGATCCAAAACCAAAAATTGCATGATCATCTCAATAGATACAGAAAAAGTATTTGACAAAATCTAGCATCCCTTTATGATTAAAACTCTCAGCAAAATCGGCATACCAGGGACATAACCAATGTAATAAAAGCCATCTATGACAAATCACTGCCAACATAATACTGAGTGGGAAAACGTTGAAAGAATTTTCTCTGAGAACTGGAACAAGACAAGGATGCCCACTCTCACCAGTCCTCTTCAACATAGTACTGAAAGTCCTAGCCAGACAAATCAGACAAGAGAAACAAATAAGAGCATCCAAATGGGTAAAAAGGAAGTCAAACTGTCTCTGTTTGCTGATGCTATGATTGTTTACCTAGAAAACCCTAACAATTCCTCCAGAAAGCACCTAGAATTGATAAAAGAATTCAGTAAAATTTCCAGGTACAAAATTAACGTACACAAATTAGTAGCTCTTCTATACACCAGCAGCAACCAAGCTGAGAATCAAATCAAGAACTCAACCCCTTTTACAATAGCTGCAAAACAATAAGATACTTAGGAATATACATAACCAAGGAGGCAAAAGACCTCTACAAGGAAACCTACAAAGCACTGCTGAAAGAAATAACAGATGACACAAACAAATGGAAACACATCCCATGTTCATGGATAGGTAGAATTAAAATTGTGAAAATGGTCATACTGCCAAAAGCAATCTACAAATTCAATGCAATTCCCTTCAAAATACCACCATTATTCTTCACAGAATTAGAAAAAACAGTTCTAAAATTCATATGGAACCAAAAAAGAGCCGACCTAGCCAAAGTAAGATGAAGCCAAAGAACAACTCTGGAGGCATCACGTTACCTGATTTCAAACTATACTATAAGGCCATAGTCACCAAAATAGCACGATATTAGTATAAAAATAGGCACATAGACCAATGGAATGGAATAGAGAACCCAGAAATAAATCCAAATACTTACAGACAACTGATCTTTGACAAAACAAACAAAAACAAAAAGTGGGGAAAGGATACCCTTTTCAACAAATGATGCTGGGATAATTGGTCAGCCACATACAGGAGAATGAAACTGGATCCTCATCTCTCACACACAAGATGGTTTAAGGACTTAAATCTAAGACCTGATACTACAAAAATTCTAGAAGATAACATTGGGAAAACCCTTCTGGACGTTGACTTAGGCAAGGATTTCATGACCAAGAACCCAAAAGCAAATGCAATAAAAACAAAGATAAATAGCTGGGACTTAATTAAACTAAAGAGCTTTTGCAAGGCAAAAGTACAGTAAGCAGAGTAAACGGACAACACAGAGTGGGAGAAAATCTTCACAATCTATACATCTGACAAAGGACTAATATCCAGAATCTACAATGAACTCAAATCAGCAAGAAAACACAAACAATCCCATCAAAAAAGTGGGCTGAGGACATGAATAGACAATTCCCAAAAGAAGATATACAAATGGCCAAGAAACATTAAAAAATGATCAACATCACTAATGATCAGGGAAAGGCAAATCAAAACCACAATGTGATACCAACTTACTTTTGCAAGAATGACCATAATCAAAAAGTCAAAAAATAGTAGATGTTGGTGTGGATGCGGTGAACAGGGAACACTTCTACACTGGTGGTGGGAATGTAAACTAGTACAGCCACTATGGAAAACAGTGTGGAGATTCCTTAAAGAGCTAAAAGTAGAACTACCATTTGATTCAGCAATCCCCTTACTGGGTATCTAACCAGAGGAAAAGAAGTCATTATATGAAAAAGATACTTGCACACACATGTTTATAGCAGCACAATTTGCAACTGCAAAACTGTGGAACCAATCCAAATGCCCATCAATCAATCAATCAATGAGTGGATAAAGAAACTGTCATATATATATATATATATATATATATATATATATATATATGTACATATGTTTGTGTGTATATACATATATATACATGATAGAATACTACTCAGCCATTAAAAGGAAGGAATTAATGGCATTCACAACAACTTGGATGAGGTTGGAGACTATTATTCTAAGTGAAGTAACTCAGGAATGGAAAACCAAACATTGTATGTTCTCACTCATAAGTGGGAGCTAAGTTATGAGGACACAAAGGCATAAGAATGACATAATGGACTTTGGGGACTCAGGGGGAAATGGTGGGAAGGGTGTGAGGGATAAAAGAGTACAAATAGGGTGCAGTGTATACTGCTTGGGTGATGAGTGCAACAAAAACTCACAAACCACCACTAAAGAACTTATTCATGTAACCAAACACCACCTGTTCCCCAGTAAGCTATGGAAATAATTTTTTTTTAAGAATACGATGTTCAACAACATAAGTTACTTTAGAAAACTGCAAATTAAAACAATGAGATACTACTATATACCTATTAGGATGGCCAAAACACCAAGTGCTATTGATGGTGTGAAGCAACAGAAAATCTTATTGCTGGTGGAGATGTAAAATTATCCAGTAGTTTGGAAGACAGTTTTACAGTTTTTACAAAACTAATCATACTGTCACCATAAAATCCAGTGATCATGCTCCTTAGTATTTATCCAAAAGAGTTGAAGTGGTATGTCTACACAAATACCCACACATGAATTTTTATAGCAACTTTATTCATAATTGCCAAAACATGGAATCAAACAATATGTCCTTCAGCAAGTGAATGGATAAATCAACTGGAAGAGTCACCCATTCAGACAACGGAATATTATTTAGCACTAAAAAGAAATAAGCCATGAAAAGACATGGAGGAAACCTGGATGTATATTACTAAGTGAAGGAAGCCAATTTGAAAAGATTGCATACTTACAGCATGATTTCAACTATATAACATTCCAGAAAAGGCAAAACTATGGAGACAGTAAAAAGATAAGTGGTTGTAATGGGATGAGGGAGAGAGGGATGAATAGGCAAGCACAGAGGACTTTTAGGAAAACAAAACTATTCTGTACGATAACACAATGGTGAATTTATTTGTCAAAAACCCATAGAATGTACAAGAGTGAACACTAATGTCAGTCATGGACTTTGAGTGATAATGACGTATCAATGTGGGTTCACTGATTTTTTGGGGGGGGTAGAGGGACAGGGTCTCATTCTGTCACCCAGACTGGAGTGCAGTGGTGCAGTCTCGGCTAACTGCAACCTCTGCCTCCCAGGTTCAAGTGATTCGCCTGCCTCAGCCTCCCGAGTAACTGGGATTACAGGCACCCGCCACCTCACCCAGCAAATTTTTGTATTTTTAGTAGAGACAGGATTTCACCATGTTGGTTAGGCTGGTCTTGAACTCCTGACCTCAAATGCTTCACCTGCCTCGGCCTCCCAAAGGGCTGGGATTACAGGCGTGAACCACCACGCCCAGCCAGGTTCATTGATTTTAACAAATGTACCACTGTCGTGTGGGATGTCAATACTGAGAGAGGTTTTGCATATGTGGGGTCAGGGAATATATGAGAACTCTCTGTACTTTCTGATTAATTTTGCTGTGAACTTAAAATTGCTTTAAAAAACAAAATCTATTAAAAATCATATGGTAAGAACTAAAAACATTTTTAATTGCAAGAATGCTGACAGAATTTATTACCAGTGGACTAGCCACTCACAAAATGCTAAAGGGAGTCCTTTTTGGAGAAATGAAAGAACATTAGACACAAATTTGAAGTTATGTAAAGAAATAAAAATCTATGGTAAAGGTAAATACATAAATAATTACAAAACTAGTAGTATTGTAACTTTGGTTTGTTACTCTTTTGTTTGTTTTCTACATGAATTAGAGACTAATGCATAAAAATAGTTATTTATGTTTTCGGACCTAAAATGCATAAAGATATAATTTCTGACACCAATAACTGAAAAAGGGTGAAGATGGACCTACCAATCAGTGGCAGAATTTGTGTATGTTATTAAAGGTAAGTTGGTACAAACTCAAATTGGAATGTTATACTTTTAGGATGTTCAATGTAATCTTCGTGGTAACTGAAAAGAAAATAGTGATACCCTATGGAAAGCAAATCAACCCCTTGTAAAGATATCTGTACTCCCATATCCACTGCAGCATTATTCACATTAGCCAAGATATGGAAACAACCAAATTTGTCCATCAATGAATGTATGAATTTAAAAAAATGTTTCATACACATATGGACACACACACACACACACACACACGTATACACACACAATGGAATATGATTCAGCCTTGGAAAAGGAGACCTTGACATTTGGGACATTTGGTTCACTGGAAGAACCTAGAAGACATTATGCTAAGTGAAGTAAGCCAGCCACAGAAAGGCAAATACTGTATGATCTCATATGTGGGATATTTTTAAAAATTGAATACATAGAACAGAGTGTAGAATGGTGGCTACCAGGGGTGCAGAAAATAGGAAGATGTAGTTTAAAGTGTACAAAGTTGTATGTAGTTATACAGAATAAGTCTAGGTATCTAATGTACAACATGAGACCTATCATTAATAATATTGCACTGTATGCTGGAAATTTGCTAAAAGAGTAAATTTTAGCTAATCTCACCACACACAAAAAAAGAAAGATAACTGTGTGAGATGGTGGATATGTTAATTTTCTAGACTGTGGTACTCAATTAACTATGTGTTAAAGCATCATGTTGTACACCTTAAATATATGCAATTAAAAATAGCTATAGATTATACACAAAAGGAAGAAGGAAATTAAAACATTTTACTACAAAAGACCAACTAAATATACAAGAGGACAGTAATTCAGAAAATAAGGACAAAATGCTATAAGATATATGGAAACACCAGTAAAATAACAATTATATTCCTCCCTACCAATAATTTCTTTAAATGTTAATGAATTAATTTACCAATCCATAGACAGAAACTGGAAGAATAGATTTTAAAAATCTATCTATATGCTGTCTACAAGAGACTCACTGTAGATCCAAAGACACAAATAGGTTGAAAAGGAAGGAATGGAAAAATATATTCCATTCAAATAGTAACCAAAAGATAGCAGGGTAGCTATACTAATATCAGACAAAATAGACTTTAAATCAAAAACTTGGGGAACCAATGGCGAGATGGCTGACTAGAAGCAGCTACTGTGCGTCACTCTCACAGAGAGGAGATACAGTGACCAGTAAACACTAGCTCTTCAACTGGATAGTTCTGGAGGACACATTGAGATTCGTTAAAGAAGCAACATGACTCACAGACAGCAGAGAGGAGCAAGACAGGACACCCACTCACCTGGGATTGGCATGGAGTCAAGGGTGTCTCCCCACCTCCTTTGGTAAGTGAGAGTCTCCAGGGAGCTACACTTCTACCATGGACCTTTGCAATTCTGGGCACAGGAGATCTCCCCTGACCTCTTCTCCCTGGGACCTCCAGGCTGACACTCTGCATGCAGTCTGGGCAGAACCACTACTCAGGCCCATGGGGAACCACAAGGGCCTTGGACTCCTGAGGACCCTGATGCCAGCAGCCACAGCTCCACCAACAAAGGAGGTGAGGATCTCTCATGTGGTCCCAGGATAGGAGCCACATCCATGACGCTGAGGAGCAGACGAACTATAGACCTCACCTCCGATACCCCTGGACAGGTAAAGCCTACTTCCCTGGGACCCCAGTGTGGCCACCTCACCCCTGCCCCTGCCTGTGCGTTTAGGCTACTAGCAGCTCTGCATTTCTTTGGGACAGAGTTCCCAGAGGCAATCAATAGGCCCACCACTTTTCTGCTGCCAGAGCCCCTGCCCCTACTGTCCTTAGGCTAGGGGGGAAGCAAAGAGCACAAGAACTATCACAGGCCTCCAGCACACTCAGCTGCTTTATGGAAAAGCAGCCAGACTGTTTTCCACATGGGTCTCTGCCCCTGCCACTCCCGACATGGGCCTCCAGCACAACTGTTCTGCCCCTGCCTGATTGCTTCATTTGGTAGTGGCTCTGCATTTCTCTAGGGAGGAAATCCTAGAGACAATCCACAGGCTGTCTGTAATTCCACTGCAGTGGTACGGCTCTTGCTGTCCTTGGGCCGGGGAAAGAATAAAGACCCGGATGACTTTGTCCAGCAAGCCACAGTTGCCATATGGAGAGGAGTCTGATCTTACTTTCCTGTGAGCCCCTGGCTGCCTGCACTTGACAGGCAGGACCCCCAGCTTGGGCCCACAGTGCAGTCACTCCACTTCTAAAGGTTTCAATTGGCAACGATTTTGTGTCTCTCTGGTGGAGTTCCTAGAGATAACTGACAACCCCTCTGCCATTGCCATGGCAGCAGTTTTGCCCTTGCTGCTCTGGGGCTGGGGAAACAACAAAAAGCCCAATCACTTTGCTGGCACCTCCAGCACACAAAGGCACCATAGGAGAGGAGCCCAGTCTCTCCTGTGAACCCCTGACCCACTGCTCTTCACTAGGCAAGGGCCTCTAGCATGGGTCCACAGTGCAGCTGCCTCACCCCTGGTTGAACATTCCCATTGACAGTGGCTCTGTTTCTCTGGGTGGAGCTCCCAGAAGCAACAGACAGCCCCTCTGCCACTGCCACTGCAGTGGTATCACCCTTGATGCCCTTGGGTTGGGGAATGAATAAAGACCCTGGCTGCTTTGCTGGTACCTCCAGCATGCCACAGCCACCATACAGAGAGGAACTCAGTCTCTCTTCTCTATAAGCCCCTGATCCCCTGCTGTTCACCAGGCAGGGCCTCCAGCTCAGGCTCACAGTACAGCCACTTCTATTTCCCCAGCTGAACATTCCCATTGGCAGTGGTTTTATGTTTCTCTGGGGTGAAGTTCCAAGAGGCATCTGAAAGCCCCTCTGCCTGTGCCACTGCAATAGTACCTGCGTTTGCTGCCACCAGGCTGGGGAAGGAACAAAGAGCCTGAATGCTGCAGGCACTTTATGGAGAAGAGGCCAGACTGTCTTCCCCATGAGTCCTTCCACTCCACCTGCTCTTTAAGAGGCAAGGCTCCCTGGCTTGGGCCCACAATGCAGCTGCTCCACTCTTGGCTGATCCTTCTGGTTGGTAGTTGCTCTGTGTTTCTCTGGGGTGGAGGCCCAAGAGAAAGGGAAAGACCCTCTGCCATTGCCACCACCAAAGTCCCCACACCTGCTTCCCCCAAGCTGAGGAAAAAAGCAAAAATCCTGAGCTCACCCCAAGGCTGCAGTGCACAGCCCAAGAGTGCCAAGCCTAGATCTGGGAGAGGAACACACACTCTCAGAGCACTGAGAAGGAACACAGGCGCAATTGCAAGGAAATACGCCTGTCTACCAGCCATTACACTTCCGCTCCATCTGCTGGATTGCAGCCCAAGTATCAACAGCAAAAACACTTTGCTAATATATGCCCCTAAGAAACAAAGGACAACAATTCAGCCACAGATAATGTCCCTACACACCTTAGCCCCCTGAAAACATCCAGAAATGAAGCTAACTGACTGTACTCAAATTATATCACAGTTAAAGAACCACTTTGGGAGGCCGAGACGGGCGGATCACGAGGTCAGGAGATCGAGACCATCCTGGCTAACACGGTGAAACCCCGTCTCTACTAAAAATACAAAAAACTAGCCAGGCGCGGTGGCGGGCGCCTGTAGTCCCAGCTACTCGGGGAGGCTGAGGCAGGAGAATGGCGGGAACCCGGGAGGCGGAGCTTGCAGTGAGCTGAGATCCAGCCACAGCACTCCAGCCCGGGCAACAGAGCGAGACTCCGTCTCAAAAAAAAAAAAAAAAAGAACCATCAGCCCCTTTGGGAGGCCGAGTTGTATTACCTGAGGTCAGGAGTTCAAGACCAGCCTGGCCAACATGGTGAAACTCCATCTCTACTAAAAATATAAGAAATTAGTGGGACATGGTGGTGGGCACCCGTAATCCCAGCTACTCAGGAGGCTGAAGCAGGAGGTGGAGGTTGCAGTGAGCTGAGATTGTGCCATTGTACTCCCGCCTGGGCAACAAGAGTGAAATTCCGTCTCAAAAATAAAATAAAATAATAAAATAAAGTAAAATAAAATAACAAAGAATCATCAGCCCACACAGATGAGAAAGAACCAGTGCAAGCACTCCGGTAACTCTAAAAGCCAAAATATCTCCTTACTTCCAAACAACTGGCTCCCCAGCAATGGTTCTTAACCGGAATGAAATGGCTGAAATGACAGAAATAGAATTCAGGATCTGGAGGCAACAAAGGTCATAGAGATTCAGAAGAAAGTTGAAACCCATTCCAAGGGATCTAAAAAAATCCAGATCTAACAATTCAAGAAATGAAAGACGAAATAGCCATTTTAAGAAAGAACCAAACTGAGCAGATAGAACTGAAAAACTCACTATAAGTATTTCATAGCTTAATTGGAAGTATTAACAGCAGAATAGACTGAGGTGAGGAAAGAATCTCAGAGTTTTTAGAAAGGTTCTTTGAATTAACTCAGACAAAAATTTAAAAGAATTTTAAAAACGAGACCTAAACTTGACACTTGACCAAATGGACAGGACACTCCACCCAACAAAAATAGAATATCCATTCTTCTCATCTACACATTGCATATACTCTAAAATTGACCACACACTCAGCCATAAAGCAATTCTCAACATATTAAAAAAATAGACAAAATCAAATAAACCATGCTCTCAGACCAAAGTGCAATAAAAATAGAAATCAATACAGAGAATATCTCTCAAAGACATACAATTAAATGGACATCAAATAATCTGATCCTGAATGACTTTCAGGCAAATAATGAAATTAAGGCAGAAATCAAGAAAATTTTTGAAACAAAGGAAAACAAAGATATAACATACTAGAATGTCTTGGACACATCCAAAGCAGTGTTAAAAGGAAAGTTTTTTGCATTCAACATCCACATCAAAAGGTTGGAAAGATCTCCAATTAATAACCTAATATTACAACTAGAGGAACTGGAAAACAAGACTAAACCAAGCCCAATGCTAGCAAAAGAAAACAAATAACCAAAATTAGAGCTGAACTAAATGAAATGGAGATGAGGAAAACCATACAAAAGATGAACAAAACCAAAAGTTGGTTCTTTGAAAGAAAAAATAAGATTGATAGACCCCTAGCTAGCTTAATAAAGAAAAAAAGAGAGAAGATCTAAATAAACAAAATCAGAAATGACAAAGGAGAAGTTACCAACAACCCCACAGAAATGCAAAAATCCCTCAGAGACTATTATGAACACTTCTATACACACAAACCAGAAAACCTAGAAAAACAAAGTTGATAAATTCCTGGAAACATACAACCTCCCAATATTGAACCAGGAAGAAAATTGGCACCCTGAACAGACCAATAACAAATACCAAGATTGAATCAGTGATTAAAAACCTACAAACCAGAAAGAGCCCTGGTCCAGAAGGATTTACATCCAAATTCTACCAGTCATATAAAGAAGAACTGGCATGAATTCTACTGAAACCATTTCAAAAAAATAAGAAAGAGGGACTCTTCCCTAACTCATTCTATATGGCCAGCATCATTCTAATATCAAAACCTGGCAGAGACACAATGATAAAAGAAAACTCAAGCCAATATCTTTGATGAACATAGATGCAAAAATCCTCAACACAATACTAGCAAATCAAATTCAGCAGCACATTAAATAGCTAATCCACCAGGATCAAATAGGCTTTATTTCTGGGGTTCAAGGTTGATTCAACATAGGCAAATCAATAAATATGATTTATCATATAAACAGAACTAAAAGCAAAATCTACATGATCATCTCAATAGACACAGAAAAGCCTTTCAATAAAATTCAACATCACTAATGTAAAAAACCCTCAACAAACTAGGCATCAAAAATACATACCTCAAAATAATAAGAGCCATCTCTGAAAAACTGACAGCCAGCATCATACTGATGGGCAAAAGCTGGAATCATTCCCTTTAAAGCCAGATACGAAACAAAGATGCCTTCTTTCACCACTCTTATATGACATGGTACTGGAAGTCCTAGCCAGAGGAATCATGCAAGAAAAGCAAACTAAAGGTATCAAATAGGAAGTTAAACTATCTCCTTCTTCACAGATGACCTGATTCTATACTTAGAAAACCCCATAGTATCTGCCCAAAGGCTCGTAGATCTGTTAAACAATTTCAGTAAAGTTTCAGGATACAAAATCAATGTACAACAATCAACACGATTACTATACATCAATAACATCCAAGCTTAGAGTCATATCAGAATGCAATCCCATTCACAACAGCCAAAAAGGAATAAAATACCTAGTAATATGGCTAACCAGGGAGGTGAAAGATCTCTACAATAATAAATTCAAACACTGCTCAAATAATTCAGAAATGACACAAACAAATGGAAAAGACATTCCATGCTCATGGATAAGAAGAATCAATTTTGTTAAAATGGCCCTATTGCCTAAAGCAATTTATAGATTCAATGCTATTCCTATCAAACTAACAGTGACATTTTTCACATAATTAGAAAAAAGCATTCTAAAATTCATATGGAACCAAAAGGAACCAGAATAGCCAAAGCAGTTCCAAGACAAAAGAACACACCTGGAGGCATCACACTATCTCATTTTACTACAAGGCTACAGTAACTAAAGCAGCATGGTACTGGTACAAAAGCAGACACATAGACTGATGGAGCAGAATAGAGAGCCCAAAAATAAAGCCGCACACCTACAACTATCTGATATTCAACAAAACCAAAAATAACAAGCAATGGGGAAAGGACTCCCCATTTAATAAATGAGTTAACTGGATAGCAGAAGATTGAAACTGCACACCTTCCTTACACCATATACATAAATCAACTCAAGATAAATCAAATATTTAAATGTAAACCCTAAAACTATAAAACCTTAGAAGAAAACCTAGGAAATACCATTCTGGACATAGCCCTGGCAAAGACATTGTGACTAAGATTCCAGAAGCAATTGCAACAAAAAGAAAAATTGACAATTGGGACCTAGTTAAACTAGGGAGCTTCTGAACAGCAAATGAAATTATCAATTGAGTAAACAGAAAACCTACAGTATGGAAGAAAATATTTGCAAACTATGCATCTGACAAATGTCTAATATCCCGAATCTATAAGGAATATAAATCAGCAAGCAAAAATACGAACAACCACTTCAAAAATAGGCAAAGGATATGAACAGACATTTCTCAAAAAAAGACATACGTGCAGCCAATAGGCATATGAAAATGCTCATTTATCACTAATCATTAGGGAAATGCAAATCAAAACCACAATGAAATACCATCTCACATCAGTCAGAAGGCTGTTGTTAAAAAGTCAAAAAGTAACAGATGCTGGCTAGGTTTCAGAGAAAAGGTAACACTTATATGCTGTAGGTGCAAATGCACATTAGTTCAGCCACTGAGGAAATCAGTTTGGAGATTATTCAAAGAGCTAAAAACAGAATTACCATTTGACATCGCAATCCCATTGTTGGGTATGTATCCAAAGAAGTATAAATTTTTCTGCCATAAGGACACATGCACATGTATGTTTATCACAGCACTATTCACAGTAGCAAAGACATGGAATCAACCTAGATGTCCATCAATGGTGGATTGGATAAAGAAAATGTACATATACACCATGGAATACTATGCAGTCATAGAAAAGAATGATGTTGTGTCTTTTGTAGACACATAGATGGAGCTGGAGGTCATTATTCTAAGCAAATTAATGAAAGAACAGAAAACCAAATACCACATGTTCTCACTTACAAGTGGAAGCTAAACATTGAGCATACATGAACAGAAAGAAGCGAATAATAGACACTAAGCCTTACCTAAGGGTGGAGGGTGGGAGGAGGGTAATATTTTTTTAAAAATACCAGTTGGGTGCTATGATGATTACCTGGTGACAAAATTATCTGTACACCAAACCCCCACGACCACAATTTACCCAAGTAGGAAACCTGCATATGCACCCCTTCAACCTAAAATAAAAGTTGGAAATACATAAATCAAAACATTGTTATAAGAGATGAAGAAAGACATGATATATTAATAAAATATTCAATACAGCAAGAAGATATAACAATTGTGAACTTGTGCACACATAATAATAGACCATCTTGTATGAAGTAAAAATTCACATAATTAAATGGAAACATAGATTCTTTACAATAACAGCTGGGGACTTAAATACTCCACTCTCAATAATGGATAGAATAACCAGACAAAAAAATAAGCAAGGACACAGGCAATCTGAACAGCACAATAAACTAACTAGATTTAACAGACATATATAGAACACTCTTCCCAAAGAGCAGAGAATACATATTCTTCTCAAGTACACATGGGACATTCTTGAGGAGAGAGCATATATTAGATGACAAATTAAGGCTGGATAGATTTTAAAAGATAGGCGTCATACAAAGTATCTTCTCCTTCCACAATAGGATGAAGTTAGAAATCAATAACAGAAAGAAGACTGAGACACTTACAAATTTGTGGAAATTAACACACTCTTAAACAACAAAAAGGTCAAAGAAGAAATGACAAAAGAAATTAGAAAATTTTAAGAGATGAATGAAAATAAAAACAGCATACCAACACTTTGGGGACACAGCAAAATAAGTGCTAAGTGCTAAGGGAAGAATTTACACCTAAAAATACTTTAATTAAAAGAAAATCTCAAATCAACTACCAAACTTTACAACTTATGGAACTAAACTAATCAAATTCTGAAGCTAGCAGAAGGAAGGAAATAAGTAAAGGTTAGAGTGGAGATAAATTAAAGAGCATAAAAAAAATACAAGGATAAACAAAACAAACATTGGTTCTTTGAAAATTTTAGCTAGATTGACAATGATAAAGACATATAAGACTCAACAGAATGAGAAATGAAAGCAAGGTCATTCCTTCTTATTCTATAGAATTAAAAAGGATTATAAGAAAGTAATATGAATAATATTGCAGCAACAAATTGTATATCCTAGTTGACATGGCCAAATTCCTAGAAATACAAAGCCTACCAAGACTAAATAACAAAGACATAGAACATCTGAATAGACCTCTATGTAGTTAGGAAATTGAATCAATCCAGCAAAGAAAAGCCCTGGATCTGATTACTTTACTTGTAAATTCTACCAAATATTTTAAAAGAACTAACACTAATCCTTCTGAAATTCTTACCAAAAAAAAAAAAAAGTTAAAGAGGAGGGAACACTTTCTAACTCATTCTATAAGGTCAGCAGTTCCCTGATAGCCAAGCCAAGAAAAGATGCTATAAGAAAAGTAAAGAGCAATATATTTTGTAAGCATGAATTCAAAAATCCTGAAATACCAGTACACTAACTTCAGCAACGTATTAAAATTATCATGCACCATACCAAGTGAAATTTTTATTATGCCAATGCAAGCATGGTTCAATATACAAAAATTTAACAATGTAATATACTGCATTAATGAAATGAATGAAAAAAAACAAATGACCATCTCAATTGAAGCAGAAAAAGGATTTGACAAAATTAAACACTTTATGATTAAATAAAACACTCAACAAAGTAGAAATAGAAGGAAACTACCTTCGCATGATAAAAACCATAAGGGAAAAATTCACATCTATTATCACATTCAACTATGAAAGACTGAAAGCTTTTCCTCCAAGATCAAGAAGAAGACAACAATGTATGCTTTTTCCACTTCTAGTCAGCAGAGTATTGGAAGTTCTAGTCAGAATAAAATAGGCTACAAAGGGAAATAAAAGGCATTCAAATTTGAAAGAAAGAAGTGTAGTTATCTCTATTTGCAGATATGTAATCTTATATATAGAAAACACTAAAGATTCCACAAGAGAAACCTGTTAGAATTAGTAACCAAATTCAGCAAGGTAGTAAGATATAAAATGAACATAAAAATCAACTGCATTTCTATACACCTACAACGAACAATCTTAAAAGAAAATTAACGAAAGAATTCCATTTACAATAGTATCAAAAACAACATAAAACTTAGTAATTAACTTAACCAGGGAGATGAAAGACTTGTAAAATGAAAAATACAAAACTGTTGAAAGTGGCAGAGATACAAATAAATGAAATTTTTTCTATGTTTATGGATTAGAAGACTTAATATTGCTATCATGTCAACACTACTCCAAATGACCTCCAATTCAAAGCAATCCCTATCAAAATATCAACTAAGTTTTTACAGAAATAGAAAACTACATTCTTAAATTCATATGGACTCCCAAAAGGTGCAGAATACAGTACAATCTTGAAAAAGAAGAATAAAGTAAGAACTTACACTTCTTTATTTCAAAACTTACTAGAAAGCTACAATATTTATAACAATATTGAAATGGCAGCATA
This sequence comes from Rhinopithecus roxellana, assembly GCF_007565055.1. Taxonomy (NCBI): domain Eukaryota; kingdom Metazoa; phylum Chordata; class Mammalia; order Primates; family Cercopithecidae; genus Rhinopithecus; species Rhinopithecus roxellana. Next base: position 11,100,817 of record NC_044559.1, read on the forward strand.
AATACAAACAAAGAGATCAATGAAATCAAATAGCCCACACATAAACCCTTGCATAGGTGGTAAAATGATTTTCAGCAAGGATTCCAAGATTATTCAATAGGGAAAAGACAGTCTTCAATAAATGTTGCTTGCAAAAGTGTATACCCACACTCAAAAAATAAAATTACACCTTTACCTAACAGTATATACAAAAATTAACTTAAATTGATCAAATACTTAAACATAAGAGCTAAAACTTATATAATACTCCTAGAAGAAAACATAGGGGGAAAGCTTCACAACATTGAATTTAGCAATGATTCAAAGGCATAGGCAACAAAACAAAAAATAAAGTGGACTTCAAAAAATTTAACTATTTTGTACATCAAAGGATGCTATCAAAAAAGTAAAAAGGCAACCCACAAAATCCGGAAAATTTTTCAAGTCACATATCAGAAAAGAGATTACTGTGCAGAATAGAGATACTCAAAAACTGCAACAATAAAAAAACCATTGATTCCGTAATAGACAAATAACTTGAATAGTCATTTCTCCAAAGATATGATTTCTCAGTAAGCACATGAAAAGATGCTCAGCATCATTAATTATTAGGAAAATGCATCAAAACCACAATGTGATACTTCACACCAACTAGGATATGTATTATTGGAAGGAAGGAAGGAAGGAAGGAAGGAAGGAAGGAAGGAAGGAAGGAAGGAAGGAAGGAAGGAAGGAAGGAAGGAAGGAAGGAAGGAAGGAAGGAAGGAAGGAAGAGAGGGAGGGAGGGAGGGAGGGAGGGAGGGAGAGAAGGAGGGAGGGAAGAGGGAAAATAAGTGTTGGTGAGGATGTGGAGAATCCAAAAACAATTGTCCGCTGCTGGTGGCAATGTAAAACAATATAGCCGCTGCAGAAAACGGCATAGCAATTTCTCAAAATATCAAAAATATAACTAGCATGTGATGCAGCAAATTCCACTTTGGGGTACACATCCAAAGGAATCTGAATCAGAGACACAAACAGATATTTGTATAGCCATGTACATAGCAGTCTTATTCCCAATAGCCAAAAGGTGGAAGTAATTCAAATGTTCATCAGTGGATGAATGGCTAAACAAATGTATACATACAATGGACTATTAATCAATTTAAAAAGTAAGGAAATTCTGACACATGGTAGAACATTATGAAGCTTAAAGACATTGTGCTAAGTAAACTAAACCTGTCACATAAGGCCATATATTGTATGATTCTGGTCATATGAGGTACTTAGAGTACTTGAATTCATAGAGACAGAAAGTAAAATGGTGGTTGTCATAGGCTGGAAGAAGAGCAGAATGGGGAGCTATTATTTTATGGGTTCATAACCAGATTTTTGCAAGATGACAAAAGTTCTGGATATGGACAGTGGCGATGACTGTCCAACAATGTAAAAACACCTAATGCCACTAAATTTTACACTTAAAAGTGATTAAAACAATCACTTTTATGTTATGTACATTTTACTACATTTTAAAATAAATAAATGGGGAAAATAGCGTATTTCTACTATAGTAATAATCAGCAGCGAACAAATTAAGATAAAATTTGCAGTAATACCAGAAATTATAAAGCATCTAAGAGTTACTTTGATAAAGAATTTTTAAGTCTTCTCCAGAGAAAAATTTAAAACCCTATTCGAGGGCAGAAAATAAGACCTGATTAAATGGGGGAGGCACTCCACCTTCTTGGATAGGAAATCATAATGTTAGAAAAATGCCCCGGGTGGAAGCTGGGCAGGATGGCTAGTCACCCCACCCTGGGCAGCTCTTCTTTCTCAACTTCACTGTGGCACTTCTTTGCAAAGCTGCCACTGGCATGAATACATTTTTTTAGACAGTAATTCTTTTCTGTATTTTAAAATAATTAATAGTCAGGGGTTAGATCTATTTCTGCAAGGAGATGTCAATTATTGCTAAACCTGCATACGGTGCATAAAAGTTCTTTGAGTGAAGAAGATGGGGTGCAGCATTCTGGGAACCATTATCCTCTATAAAATTTTATAATTGCATTTTCAAGAGGCCCAAGGCCATGTTTCATACAGATACTATATGCACAAAAGCAGCACATAAAGCATATTTGTTTATTGTACAAGCTGATGGAGAAATGAGAATTTCCACCAGGGCAGACATCCAAGTTACTTTAAAACAGACTCCCCACTTTACAAGTTATATGGGGCTAGCCAAGCCAGGAGAGGGTGATCAGAAATCCTGTCATCTAACTGAAGGTGACCTCCATCTGTGAGGACTCTCTCCTGACTCAAAACTCCCAATGGGCTTTACCTAACTGCCTTGTGGAGATGAGCATTCCTTTATGTTATATTTATTCCTGTCTAACCCTTCTTGAGAGACTTAGAATGTCTTTGATGGGAGAACTCATATTTCAGACAGGCTTGTTCCTCATACAGGGTCTAGCACAGATGATAAAAACTCTGTGTTCAGTGGTATTGACTGAATCTATCTCTGAGGGAAAATATACAGTTTAATAGAGTTTTTCTCTAACATATTTCTATATACCAAGAAGGTTCATGGTAAAATTGACCAGTCAGCAAATCATTTGCTACTAAAGGTATTTATTTCTCAGAATCTATAAATTTAAAGCATAAAACTTTACAAAATATATGGATACCTCCATTACCCAAACTCTGTTTCAAGGAATTCTAGCTCTCAATGTTCTGGAAAAATCACAATATGCATTTACATACTAAGAAATTTTAGAAATAGTGAATTTTTTAAAGCTTATTTTTGTTTAACCCCATGTTTCTATAAATTTTAATTTGCCACTGAAATATTTTATCAAACACCTAACCAGAATTTACATCTCATGACCCAAAGTCTAAACTTGTATATATAAATTGTCCACTCAGCATTTCCATTAATATTTTTATGGGCATCTCTGTTACTGAGGGCTCATGGTGGCAGACAGAACCTTCTGTAGCTACTTCAGTAGGAAGGTATTCAGCATATAATGTAGCTCACAGCATCTGTGAGAGCTGGAGTACCCAGCATGAGAGCTTCAAATTCAGCAATAAGCAACATACTAACATTTGGACTAATCTGTCATAGCTATCACTGGGCAGCAGCACCTCAGGATCCACCACCAGCCACAGGTACTGCTGCTGGGACCAAGGCCGATACTCATCCCTATCATTAATGGACACAACATAATCACTTTCTTCACATGGATCTCTTTCAGATGCAAACATCAAGCAGAAGCATTTGATTGTCAACATCTATGTGATACACTTCACATACTTCTACTGCAAGCAAACCTGGGAAGAGTTGTGACTTGTAGCTTGAAAAGTCCAAACCTAAATAGATGGAAATTTCCTAAACATTGTATGTCAATCAGATAGTCTTAATTATGCTGTAGTAATCACAACAGAAAATCTCAATGTCCTAAAACAAGTGGAGAGGGAGCTGATGGAAGGTGCTCAGTGCATCTGGGACATTCTGGAATGTAGGCTGATAGAGGTGTCAATCCCAAAATGTGATCACCAAGGCAGAATAAAAGGGGGCATAGTAAATTGTGAAAGGGATCTTAAAACTTCCACCTAGAAATAACATACATTACTTCTACTTGCAATTTATTTGCCAAAGCAAATCACATAACCATGCCTAAAACTACAGAAGGCAGGAAAGTGTAACCCTATCCTGTCCCCAGAAAAAGAGAACTGAAATGTTTGTGAATGAACTTCTCGATTTCCATATATAGAAAAGGTGGGTAAAATATCTTGAGAAGCCAAGAAGTTTGACAAATGTTTGCCACATCACCACGAATATAGGATTGCATCAAATCTCGATTTTTCTCCCCATTTTTCTTCCTTATATTAGTATCGCCAACCATTCTTTAAAATCTGTTTTGAATCCACTCACTTCTTTCCATTTCCATTGCTACTGTTTTTGTCCAAGCCCCCATCATCTCAGGTGACACTGCTCTGAACATGTGCCTGTCTACATGAACTCTGTCAATGACTTACTACTAACTCTAAGGGTATTTAAAAAAGAAAACAAAACAACTTTACCTTCACCAGTAAGACTCATCTTTATCTATCTCCTGCCTAGTTTACCAGTAAACTGAATACCTTTTAGACCCTCAAAATCATTATCCTTTAGCCAGATATGATGGCATCAACCCATAGTCCCAGCTACCCAGGAGGCTGAGGCTGCAATGAGCTATGATAGCACTACTGCCCTCCAGCCTGGACAACAGTCTTAAAAATATATATATTTTTCTCTCCTTCAAGTCCTTGTTTATATTCTCTCTTTTACCTCAACAAATGGGATCATTGTTTTGTTGTTGTTATTGTTATTGTTGTTAGGCTATCTCTCACCTATCTTATTTTCCCCCTACAAGGGGGAAAGATTTGGTCCTGTTTATCCCTGGATTCTAGCGCTTGTAATAGTGCCTAGCATGCAGGCATGTACATCCTTAGAGATCAAACAAAAAGACCACATTTTAGTAAAGCCGTCAAAAAGCTTCCGGCCTTCCACCCAAAATATAATTTCATCTTTTTCTGTTCTCCTGTAATGCTGTGTGCATCCTTCTACAAAATAAATGCTTGCATTATTATATTTACTTTCTATTGCTGAAGGAGGAGCTTTTCTAGGCTAAGTACAATGGTTTATTTGATCAATGAGATATAATCTCTCAAAGTCCCTGGTACACAAACTTCATGCTCTTTATTTCCTTTCTTCTTTCCATAGTTTCTTCCTTCCTGTAGTCATTAGCAGTACAGTGGATTATTATCATCAATCAATTAGAAAGTGATGGATATTATACATCAAATAAACAATAACTATTAACTTCCTATATATACCTGTGTACACCACAGATAAAATGCTCTATATATCTATATAATACATTTTCAATAAAAGTATATTATTAAGTTTAAATTTCTCATGTGTAGCACATGTGAGCACAGGCAGACACTTTTGTACAAATAGATACATGTTACATTTCTAAACTATAAATAGAATGTTCAGGGAGGGTGTATATTATTTCTATATATGTATAACTATATATAGACATGCATATAATACTACACTTATATAGCAGCTTGTAAAACTTAAGGATAGAACGAGTTGCAAAATAAAAATAGAAGATTTTAAAAATAGAAATAGCATCTTTCCACTGAGGGAAAGGACTCACAAGTAGTGATTTTACAAACACATTGTGAAAAGCTGAGGGTTTTCTTGTGCAGTCAAAGAACTGGGCAGTTGATTTGAGGTTGCATTTCTCAAAGTGTAGCTCAAGGGCCAGCTACATCAGAGTCATCCAGTAGGTGTCAAACATTCTGTTTCCAGGACGTCACCCCAAACTCACCACTTCAGAATACCTGGGGACTGGGCCCATGAATCAGTATGTTTAACAAGCTTGACAGATGATTCTGTTGGATGCTGTGTTCAGAGAATCATTGATCTAAGGCACCCTGCCTTCGCCAAACAGGCTTGTGTTGAAGGATGGGAGGCACGATGGGGAACAGCTGTGAGTGGGAAGTTAGAGATTCTGCGTGGGGAAGCACAGAAGGCTGACTACATGGTGGGTGCTGGCATGCTTGGAGTGCTGGATTCAACAGGGTGTGGGTGATTAAAGAAGAAGGATTGTTTAAATGAGGACCTTATGTTCCCCTTCAAGGTTAAGGAAGCAATACTCTCAGCTGTCTGCTTTTCCATTTCTTACTTCTCTTTCATCTCCTCCTGTTCTTTGACCTTTCATCAACATGTTTTCCACCAGAAATATGCTCTGAATCTTGGTGGAGCTTAGCACTGCCTCCCTCTATTGCCTCCTCCCAGCATCTTAGGCTATGGCTATGGACAGGGGCATAAAGTGGCAGCCACTTGGGAAAAGGCACTTCTGAAATCAGGTGACTACTGCTCTGCAGGCTCAGAGAATATCAGAGATGAGAGGCATCTTAGAGATTATTTAGGTTAACACTGTCTCTCATTTTAACTAAGGAAACAGCTTTAGAAAACAGTTAAGAAACTAAGATCAGAAAGCAACTTAGCAGCTGAGCTAATCTGGTATCCAGGCCTCTTCTCTCCTCCCCCTTAATCTTTTTCCAGAAATTCTCTGTAATACATCTTTAAATAGTTATCTAAATTGAACTATTGTCTCTTGTCTTCTGTAGGCATGGCATAAATAATTTCAATGAATAAATGAAACATTGAATGATTGATCAACAACGGGATGATGAATGAACATATTGATGAAAAAAGAAAATTAAAAATGATTTCAGTATCACCTACATATTCTGTGGTTACTAGAAACCCAAATGTAGTCAATAAACTGGATTTTAGGAAAGAATTTTATTATTTGTAACGTCAACGTTATTTCATAATATATATATGACACAAGCTCATAAGACATTTTCCATATACAATCCCATTTGGCCTTTCAAAATTTTAACAGATATTCATAAATTCATAAGATTTATTTTAAAAACTGTCAATGTGAGACATTAAGAAATCTGACATTCTATGCATCTAGTTAAAAGTAGCATTAGAACACAAACCCAGACCTGTTGCATCCTTTTCTATTGACCATAAAGGAGAGAGAATCACATACAGAATCTCTTCTCAAAACATTTCTTAGGAGACACAAATAGTCTCACTCTGTGAATATTATTTAAGTCAAATATGTAGGAATGCTTCCTGTTTTACATGTGAATAAATTAAATTAGCTACAATATTCTTTTTAAGTGTCACAGTAGCTAGGTCTAAAATTTAAGAAGAAATGAACAAATATAGAGATGGAAAACAACAGTGCTTTTAAAGACTGGAATACGTGATGATCATGGTGGGCTTAGCTATAATCTGGCCTCACCACCAGCTCGTACATATCTCCCACTATTTCAAAGATAACCCTTAATTCTAGCCACATGAGGCCACTCAGACCATTAGTATATCACAGTAGATGCTGCCTGCTCTTTACATCTTCAGTTTTTAATTTGATAATATATTCTTTTCTTTACTAAAAAGGTAATTTCTTTTATAACAAATATGTAAAATGTGTTTTATATATTTGTAAATAAAGTTCTAGGTTGTATATAATAATTTTTGACTTGTATATTATCTCATTTTGGGGGCTAAAATGGCATCATCCTGGAAAACATTCTTTCCTTTGTTTCTTTTATTTTTTATTTTTTTTTTTTTGAGAAGGAGTGTGGCTCTATCACCCAGGCTCGATCTGGGCTCACTGCAAGCTCCGCCTCCTGGGTTCCGCCTCCATTCTGCTGCCTCAGCCTCCGAAGTAGCTGTGACTATAGGCGCCTGCCACCACGCCCGGCTAATTTTTTTGTATTTTTAGTAGAGACCAGGTTTCACCATGTTAGCCAGGATGGTCTCGATCTCCTGACCTCGTGATCCACCCGCCATGGCCTCCCAAAGTGCTGGGATTACAGGCGTGAGCCACTGCGCCTGGCTTTTTTTTTTTTTTTTTTTTTGATGCAGAGTCTCACTCCATCACCCTGGCTGGAGTGCAGTGACATAATCTCGGCCCACTGCAACCTCACCATGCCCAGCTAATTTTTTGTAGAAAAATACTATTTTCGATGGCAACATGGCATTTATTCCATCATATGGTTATTCTATAATTAATTTAATCACCAATTGTTAGAGCTACAAGTTGTTTCCATTATGTCACTCTTATGAATAACTGAGGATCTTTATATATGAGTAATGTATCTGTATTTGCAACTAGTTTTCATAGGATATATTTCTTTTTTATTTTTTCTTTGAGACAGGGTCTTACTCTGTCATCCAGGCTGAAGTGCAGTGGCATGACCACGGTCACTACAGCCTCTACCTCCTGGTCTCAAGCAATCTTCCCACCTCAGCCTCCAGAGTAGGTGGGCCCACAGTTGTAGACCACCATGCCAGGCTAATGTTTTTGTAACTTTTGTATAATAATAAGGTCTTATTATGTTGTCCAGGCTGGTCTCAAACTCCTGAGCTCAAGCTATCCTCATGCCTCAACCTCCCAAAGCATTGGGATTACAGACTTGAGCCACCATGCCCAGCACAAGACGTATTTCTAAAAGTGAAAATACTGAGCATGTTAAATCCCTGTTCCATTCATATCAGGCCAAACCTACAAATATGTGTGCATTGACCAGGCATTTTCTTTCGACAGGCTATAGTACAGTGGTTATAACAATACAAATATATACATCTGCATATATATATATATAAATATATATCATTATAAATGTAATTTCTTTTCAATCAAAAAGAAAGATGAATCTTGAAAATGATAATCATTTATCATAATATTAATCACTTGAGAGAACAACAGTAGCTACTGTTCCAGGTTTAATGTACTTCTTGGAATAAACCAATATGACTCCCAGCACACAAAAATGCAGCAACTGGTTTAGCTGATGATTTTCTTTCTCTACCCCAATAAACAAACGAACAAACAGAATTCATTTGCATTCACCTGGAAGAGTTATCAGGACTTCATCACCTTGCTACAAGATTATGTCAATTTTTTGGCAAAGTGCTACTGTTTAGGTTGCAGGCATTTCATTTCAACCATGTCTCAGTCATATACAACAACATATTTATCCACCATGTTAATGACAGCATATAGCTAGGACCTGCAGCCAGAAGCAACAGGTTCTGCAGATGTTTTGGTAAGATGCATATTGCTAGAACATAAGAAATTGTTTTACAAGAATGAAAAAGGCTTGTCAACTCAATGCAATTCCAGTGGGCCCGGTGTCTGGGTATGTTGTAATATCCTCACACAATGAAGGAAATTTTGCTCTTCTTTGCACTTCCTTCTTCTAAGAAACAGAATATTGGGTAGTCTCTTTGAAGTTCAGAAGCAACATACAATAAATTTGGGTTCCTTTGAGCAAATGACCTCAAAGACTTCCATCTTTGATTTAAACTGTTAGTTATGTACTGCTGCATAACAAATTAGCCCCAAACTTAAGACCTTAGAACAATAAAAATGTGTTATCTTATTGTTTCTGTGAGTCAGAAATCCAGGAACCTCTTCCTTGGGTCCTTTTGTTTAGGGTCTCTCATAAGGGAGCAATCGAGATGTTTGGTGGGGCTGCAAAGTTCAACCTGGGGAGGCTTTTCTTAAAAGCTCATTCATGAGGCTGTTTGCAAGCCTCAGAAGATTGTCTTTCAAGCTCACTGGCTATTGGCCAAATATTGGCCATATGTGCTTCTATATGTTGCTATTCACAACATTGTAGCTTTCTTTACCCAGAAGTTCTTTTGTATCCTAACTTTGGAAGTAATATCGCATCACTTGAGCTACCTTTCTCTCTGGTTTTGTTTATTTGCTTTTTTGTTTTACTAGAAAGTGAGTTATTAGGTCCAGCCCCCAAAACCAAGGGAAGGGAATTACTTAAGGGAAAGAGTGAATATTGGAAGTGAGAGAGTATTAGAAGCCACTTTAGAGGCTTCCTATCACTTTGGATATCAGAGTAAAATAAAGATTTCTGGATAGTTCAACCTATAGAGCAAATTTCTGCCTCTCAGCCCTTAGGACCTAGTTAATCTAATGAAGCTCAAAGTACCTTCTAATCAGTTTAGTCAGGATTTTTTTAAAAGGAGCCTGCTTCGCAGATGGCTGTGCATCAGGAATCAGCAAACATTTTTTATAAAGAGTCAGAGTAAATATTTTAAGCTTTGCAGGCCACATATAGTCTGTCACATATTATTTATTTTTGTTTTCTTTAGTTGGTTAATTTTTTTACAGCCCTTTAAATGTAAAAATCATTCCTAGCTCACTGGCCATATAAAACAGGCAACCAGCCATATTTGGCCCATGGCTATATTTTCTAATTCATGCTCAACACAATAAGATTGCCCCATTGGAAGTGCCACGGTGGGATTACAGATTCATTTCTAAAGGATAGTGAGTACATTATAAATGCCCATTGAGTAGGATCTGGTGATGCTTTCTGTTTCCTCCTTTTCCTGAATGGAGAGACAACTTGAGATAAGAATCTACACTGATTCATGAGAAGCCTCATCAGGCTTTCCACCAATGGCCACTGCTGACCTTCAAATATTCCTGATGCAAATGCAAATGTTGAGCTCTGCACTGGCTTCATAGGGCTGCTGCAACAACTCACTATGAACTCAGTGCCTTCAAACAACAGCAATTTATTCTCTCACAGCTCTGGAGGCCAGATGTCTGAAATCAGTTTCATTTGGCTGACATTGAGATGTTGGCAGGGTCACATCCCCTCCAAAGTCTCTAGGGGAATATTCATCCTTTGTCTTTTCTGCCTCTGGTGACTGCTAGCATTCTTTGGCTTGTGGCTGCATCACTCCAATCTCTGGCTCCATGGTCACATTGTCTTTTCCTCTCTGTGTCAAATCTCTCTCTGCCTCTCTTATAAGGACACTTGTGATTGCATTTAGGACCCACCAAAATAATCCAGGATAATCTCCTCAGCTGAACAGTCTTAAGTTAATCACATCTGAAAAGACTCCTTTTCTATATAAGGAAACATTCACAAGTTCCAGATATCAGGATATTGATATTGTTGGAAGGCATTATTCAGCCTACAACAATCCTCAGTGTGTGCAACACTCAGAGAGGTCCAGGCAGCTATCCAGTGTCAAGACAATTTTATTGGAATTATTCCATCAATGGAATATATGTTAATTCCCATTTTAGATTTTCTTTCATTCCATGATTCTTCTTGCATCCTCGTCCTTGACTTAAAGAGGTGATATCCTTGTTTTTTGTTACAACTCATAAGAAAACGTAGAGGAAACACTTCATGACCTTGAATTTGGCAGTTATTTCTTAGATATGACACTAAAGGCACAGACAAGAGAAGAAAAATACAAACTGGATTTCATAAAAATTTTAAAATTTTGTGCATCAAAAGACATTATCAACAGAGTAAGAAGACAACACACAGACTAGGAGAAAGTATTTGCAAATCAAATATCTGACAAGAGATCGATATCCAGAGCATATAGATAATTCTTAAAACTCAACAAGAAAGCAACAAATAACCCAATTCAAAAATAGGCCAAGGAATTGAATAGATATTTATCCAAAGTATAAACAAAAGTGGCCAATAAGCACATGAAAATATGCCTAATATCATTGATTATTAGGGAAATGCAAGTCAAAACTACAATGAGATACCACCTCACATCCATTAGGATAGTTATTATAAACACACACACACATACACACACACACAAACACACACACAAAGCCACAAAACAACAAGTGTTGTGGGCACATGGAGAGATTGGGAACCATTGTGTACTGCTGATGGAAATGTAAAATGGTACAGCCACTATATAATGAAAAACAGTATGGCAGTTTCTCAAAAAATTGAACATAAAATTACAGATGATTAAGCAACTTCTTTCCGGGCTTATATCCAAAAGAATTGAAAGCGGGGTCTCAAAGAGATATTTGTACACCCATTGTTATAGCAGCATTATTCACAATAGTCAAAATGTGGAAGCAACCCAAAGGTTTATCAAAACATGAATGAATAAGCAAAATGTAATAGGCATGCAATACTATTGTGATAGGTATCGAATACTATTCAGCCTTAAAAAGGACAGAAATTCTGACATATGCTGCAACATAGAGGAAACTTGAGGATATTATGCTAAGTGAAATAATCCAGTCACAAAAAGACAAATATTGTATAATTCTACTTACATGAGGCACTTAAAGTAGTCAAAATCATAGAGACAGAAAGTAGAATGATATTTTGGAGGGGATGGAGTAAGGGAAGTGGGAGTTACTATTTAATGAGTGTAGACTTTCAGTTTTGCAAGATGAAAAGAGTTCTAGAGGTGAGGAATGATGATGATTACACTACAATATGAGTGTACTTAAGACCACTGAACTATACATTTAATAATGGTTAAGATAGTCAATTTTATGTTATGTGTATTTTTCCACAAGAAAGAAAATTAGAAGGAAAGAAGAACTGGTAGTGGGCTGCATCTGGCATGTGTTCCATAGTTTGCTGACCCCTTATCTAGAACAATAAATCAAATCCTGATATATACGATTTGTCAATATTTTGGTCTAAATACTCCCACTGAAGCTGATATCAAGCCACCAAAGTGACCTCACTGCACATGGAGTTGCCAAAACATGTTCAGTAGCACCCCATTATAGTGTCACCACCATTCAGATATAGTAAATCACACCAAGAACACAGGTAGCAGTAAAATGTAGTATAGTACTTAGGAAGTGATGAGTTTTATGTATCTATTGATTTTGTAGTTAATATAACCTATTTCATTGTAAATTTATATAATTTTTAATAATGGCTGTGTATAACAACTGGCTCACAAAATTCCTGAAAATTTAACATGGGTTCTCCTGAGCCAGTATGGCTGGCTCCAAGATAGCACTGTTTCTTTCCCCATCACAGGACATATGAAAGTTCTAAACATAAAATGTGTCAGAAAATAGAAGAAATTTTTGGGTCTTCCACTCAACAACACCAATGAGATGTCCTGGCCAAAACTGGTGCTTCTGTTCTCCTTATGACAAGAGGAGTAGACACCTTACCCCAACCTCTCAGACATCAGTTCTCAGCGTCCCCTCTCTCTAGGACATGTATCCAGCTTCATTAGAATTGTGCACAGGACCTGGCCCTTTATGAAAACCACCTTTCTCGATCATCTCTATTCTCCCCTATCTGGACCTTCCTTCCCTCCCCGAGAAGGACTAGCAGAATCACTGGAGAAACCTCTCCTCTTAGACTACTCTTGCAACTGAAAACCTGGGGGAACTCAAATTTCAGGTACTTGGCCAATTTCTGCTTCTTCATCCCTCAAACAGGAAGGATGTTAAAACTCCTCTACCACACTCCCCCCTCTCTCCTATACCCAAGTCGAGTGAAAAAGGAAGGGAAAAATAGTAACTTTCATTCTTTTGTGATTTCTCCAGCAGTGAGGCTATATAGGAATTATTCATTTAAGGGATGGCCTGGCTACCCTTCTCCTGTTTGGAACAGTGCTCTCAATAAATGTTAACTATCATTCTTAATACATAGAAGGAACTGGCTTCGTAGGATTTTATTAAAAATCTCACACTGAACTTAAAAGAAAAAATGGATCAAAATAAAGGAAACATGGGCTCAAGCCATATATTTAATTTGTATTTATTATTTAATCTTTAATTATTTATTTATTTAATTTAATATTTTTAAATGCCTAAAAAATTAGGTAAACTATGCCAAAGTGTGTATTAAAGACAATGGCATTAACCTATATAGAGTTTAAGAATGTCAGAAAACCAGTAGGAAAGTACCAGATATTCAAATTGCTTGGCCTTTAAATTCAGAGCCTGTGAGAATATCGGGTCTTTGGATTCACCAATAAACAGGCATTTTCATCTTTTCAAAATAAACAAAAACACCTGTTAGGGTATGTGTACTTTTCTTAAGAGGGGATCCATAAATTGCATTATTCCCAAGGATTCCTTGAGCATCAGAAAATTAACAATTAGACAAACATCCATTCATATGGAATGAAGTTGGACTAGAAAAACTCTGACATTATATCAAATAGTAATATCCTATACAGTCCATATTTGTTATTTTTTGGCCAACTGAGCACCTGTTCTCCTTTTTGTAACAGAGCCCTAGATTCCTTTTGCTAATTATGAATTTCCCATCATTGTGTCTTTGGTGATTTGACAAGGTCCCACACCCTTATGTGATGCAGAGAGATGTCTCTAGCGGTCATCTAGCATCTTTTGAATAACTTTAATCTTGGTGATAATTCCTGGGCTAGAGCAGTCTCCTCGGGAGAGCCGCCAGAACTCATTGTCTCAGGCCTCCTTGCTGCTGAGGCATAAACTTCCTATTTATGCATCATCATTTGAATGACCTTCATGAGAGTTTGATTTGATTGAGAACAATGTGATAAGGAAGTGGCACATAGAATCCTTTTTGGAGGGGAAGCAGGGGTTCCTGGCTTTTAGAGACAGCAAGTGCTAGTTGTCTGACATCCAGCATCTGGTATAAGTGGTTCCATGATTTCTCCAAGTCCCAGCAGCGTTGGCATCTTCCCTAGAACAGTGCTGGTGTAGTTTGCGCATAGCTCCTGACTCTTAAGCTTTCAAACCTGAGGCTCTGGCCATCCTAGAGATTCTGTAGATATTAACTTCCTCTATTAAATTTCTTTTCTGCTTGAACTACCTAGAGGAGCTTTGTTTTGTAACCCAGAATACTGATTTATACACTCCCTTGTAGTCAAGGGAGAGGCATGTAATTCAAGCCATGCCAATCAGACTCTTTAATTTCTGGGACTTTAAATCTTAAGCTTCATATGGAATCAAGAGTGAAAAAAAGAAAGAACGTGAAGAAAGAAAGAGTGAAAAAAGAAAAAAAAAGAAAACTTATTTTTCCTTATGGCTGTATCCTTATCATCTGATTGAATATTTTCTACTACTTAAATTCCAGAACTGCCCTGGTCCCTATCCATTTCCTAACTCTGCTGCTCCAATCCATCTATTCTGTGAGATACCTGATTTTCTTTGAATAAATTCCTTTTGTAGTTAACTTAGCCAGAGTTTGTTGTGTTATAAGAATCCCAACTGAAAAATGAAAAAAAAAATGAATGTACTTTCAAGCCTTTGCTATAAAAACAAAAGTGTGCACTCTATTTGATTTGATTTAACTAATGTTCTAGGCCAGGATACATTTATCTATGATAAGAGGGGGAAAAAGTCAAAACAGTGGTTGCCTCAGAGTGAAAGGGGGCAGTGGGAAATGGGCAGGAGGGAATTTTCTGGGTGTGACAGTTGCTGTAGGTTGAATTATGTTTGTTGCTCAAAAAGACATGTTGAAGTCTAAACTCTGGTACCTATAAGTGTGACCTTATCTGGAAATAGAATCTTTGCAGATGTAATCAACTTAAGATGAGGTCATACTGGATTTGGTACTAGATTGATACTAGATCCACTAACTTGTGTCCCTTTACAAGAAAAGAGACACACAGAGAAGAAGGCCACACAAAGACAGAGGCAGAGATGGAGTGATGCAGCTGCAAACCAGAGAAACAGAAGCTAGGAAGAGGTAAGGAAGGATTCCTCCCTGGAGCCTTCAGAGGAAGCGCGGCCCCACCCACACCGTGATTTCAGACTTGTAGCCTCCAGAACTGTGAGATAATACATTTCTGTTGTAAGTCACCCAGGCTGTAGTAAAAAGGCAGCCCAAGGACACAATACAAAGGTAACATCTTATATCTGGATAGAATTTTGAGTTTCACAGGAGTACAAATTTGCCAAGACTCAGAGAATATACACTTAAGATATTTCAAATTCGTTCTACATAAATTTTATCTTTCCAAAAATAATACTATGAACAAATATCAAAATCGAATGAATTATAAGTTTGTTGAAGGTTTTAGGATTGAGCTATATTAACACCTGCAGCTTTCTTTGAAATGCATTTTAAAAATGAGAGACTGATGGGTGATTAGAAGAATGGATAAACAGATACATAATAAAGCAAATATAGTAGAATATTAATTTGTAGGATCTAAGTGGTAAATGTCTGGGCATTTGCAGTAAAAGTTTTTCAACTTTTCTATTTGAAAACGTTCATAGAAAATTGTTAGACAAAATAATAATAAACCCTGTTGCATATTACAGTCTGGATTTTTCTGCCTTTCTTTAAGAAATGCATAAAGTCTGCAGTGATGAAAAATAATGCATTATTGTTTTCATTCTTTCACAGAATATGCTTATTATGCTAAATAGACATGCAACTTGCATCACCAAGATGAAGAAAAAAGATAAAATTTATGAAAGGATAACAAATTACCCAGCATGTCTGTTGTAGGCAGGAGGAAATATAAGGATTTACAGCTCTGATATAAGCCAAAATCCGAGGTTAACTCTTGGTCAGAATCTGATAAAGGAAAGCATTGTGGTCAACAGTGTAGCAGTTTCCTGAGTTTTAAATCTTATTTTTAAATTTCATAATTCTTATATTCTAACCATAAACAAAGTTGGAATCTAAATGTATACAGAATTTTACGTGTAAGTTGGATTTAGAAATGTGCCAAAATATGCATATTGTGTTCTTTCAATCTCCTATGACAAACACAATCTTCTACCAAGTTGGGTGGCGTTAACTTCCTTAAATACCCATACCTTGTTCAGTTAGAAAGCATAGAGAGGTTACATCTATTTCTGCTCCCCCTAGTGCTATTCTGTCTTAAATGACTTGGACTCCTTCCTCATTTGGCTATTAAGGAAGTTGACTGGGCAACTCATAAGTTTTAATCAAAAATCGTAAACAGATAAATGAGATCTTTATAAACTAGGGCAACCCACTCACGATCTACAATCTAGACATGTTGCATGTGCTTATGTAAAGAGTGCTTTCAAATCCATGGTAAACAAAGTCCACGCTTGGCTAGCCCAGCTCAGAAATACAGAATCCAATACTGCAGCATAAAATAAAGCTGTATTTTTAACATACACTGAAGTGCTTTTTACAGCCTTAAATGCATAAATGTACCTCACGGCAACAATATCTTTCCAAGGAAGAATTTCCAGATTGAAGTTGAAGTTGTTCATACTTACACTTTCATTTCTAAAAATGCTCTGGTGATGGTCTATACAACTTGCCACATCCTTTGTGAATATTCACAATTAATTATTTTATTTACATAACATGTTTTTTCATACTTCATGTTAAGAAGTCCTTATCTCTTCATCCTAGGCAGAGGAGAAAGAAGAGAATACAAATAACTGATCAGAGGAATAAAAAGTCTCTGCTTAACCTGAAGGGTCCAGTACAAAAAGAATGTAATAGGAAGCATGTGACATCTTACATTTGGTTCCACAAAATGTGCAGGAATAAATTAAGAAGGATGTGCTCGTGCTTCTATTGTAGCGTGTGAGAGCAAAGGTTTAAGGGCTTTATGAAATTTTAATTTTGATAAGAAATAGCAGCATTCTAGATGCAGTGAAGCTCCACAATGAAGATAGAACTGTCATGAATCTTTATGAACTGAATACTATTATATCAAAATAGATATTTTTAAATATACGAAACAAATTGACAGAAACACATTATATGTGAGAGGCATAATAAACTTCCCTTAGCTATTTTCACATTAAATAGGCAAAAATAATAATAATAAACATGTGTGTAACATACCTTATTTTTTTTTTTTTTTTTTTTTTTTGCGGCAGAGTCTTGCTCTGTCACCCAGGCTGGAGTGCAGTGGCCGGAACTCAGCTCACTGCAAGCTCCGCCTCCCGGGTTCCCGCCATTCTCCTGCCTCAGCCTCCAGAATAGCTGAGACTACAGGCGTCCGCCACCTCGCCCGGCTAGTTTTTTGTATTTTTTAGTAGAGACGAGGTTTCACCGTGTTAGCCAGGATGGTCTCGATCTCCTGACCTCGTGATCCGCCCGTCTCGGCCTCCCAAAGTGCTGGGATTACAGGCTTGAGCCACCGCGCCCGGCCAACATACCTTATAAAATAAAAATAAAACTTTGATGAAATGAATTATTACAGACCTAAAATGTCTCAATAAACACTAGCAAAGATATCCTAAAGAAAATTATGAAATACATTATGAACAAGTAGGATTAGCTCAGAGGTCCAATTGCAAGGACTTTGTGCAAGGATAGTCCAATATTAGAATATGTATTAATATTATTTCTTAAAATAATCCATTAAAGAAGATAAATAGAGTTATACTAATACATATTGGAAGGCATTTGGTAAATAGCTTATATTCTTGATTTTTTTAAAATTACAATAAATAAAAAAGCTCAATTATAGGAAAAAACTTCCTTTGGAATGCACTTTTTATGATTTCACCACAGTTTCTTAGTAATATTTTGTTGTTTAAAATTAACCTTATTTATAATGGTGGAATTGTGGATTACATTATCAATTTTTTTTTTTTTTTTTTTTTTTTTTGTTAGAAGAGATGGAGTTTCTCCATGTTGGCCAGACTGGTCTCAAACTCCTGACCACAAGTGATTCACCAGACTCCGCCTTCCAAAGTACTAGGATTACAGGCCTGAGCCACAGCATCTGGCCACATTACCGCTTTTTTACTTCCAAATGTTGAATACCATTCCTCTTTTACAGAAACACTCTCTGTTAGCTACCATTTGTTTTTGAGGATAATACCTTGAAATACAGCTTGTCAGCTACCAGCTAGATGGTCCCCAGATTACACTTTCATCTACATACTTTTATTGTGAATTTTGGTCTTTTGTAGTTATTATTTTCTGAATAACTCTGTTCACTGCTATTTCTGGCGCTTATTTTTAACCAGATATTAGAACTTTCTTAACTAAAGATCCTATAACCAGAAGTCAGAACACAGACTGCTATATATCATGGACTCAATTCAGATGAATAATTTGACATTTCCCAAAAAAAATCAATTACAGTCATTTTCTCACCACCCAGTTTACTTACTACTTGAATTATTATTCCTTTCTATTTCTATTTTATGTTCTTTTATGTTCAAATAATTGATCTTCATATATAGATGCTGATAGGAAATTTATAATTCATAAATATACAGTTGTATGATGCACTATTTTTTAGAATTTTTTGCATGTTTTATTACTACGAATTTTTCTTCACTATTCTATATCCCTTTTTATGCCATCCTCTAGTAAGACCATGTCTAGTTATTTTTACTTTAACTCTAAATGTTTAATTAGTGAAATGATGTACCTATTTTGAAGTTGGTATTCTCACAACTTACCTAAAACTTTGGAGGTACTATAAAGAAAGAGACCGTTATTAAAAGGTAAGGATAGGCCAGTTGTATGAAATGAGTTTACACGTATTCATTACATTTCTGTTTGCTTTTTATAATCTTCTATTGTTGTCTAACATTCTGTTTATGTTACACATTATTACATTACTGTATGTTTTCCAAACTTGAAACAGATCTTTCTCATTTCTCTAACAGTCTCACAAGATGTTCTTGTAGTTTACTAATGCCAGTTTAAAATACCATTAACCACAGTAACTCAACATTATCTGCATATAGGAAGATTTCTTTCTGTTATCCTTCTCCAAATAAAATTATTGTAACTTGTTAAATATGAATGGTTTTGAAATATCTAAAACATCCAGAGAAAGTCTATTTGCTAATTATCCAGAGCAAATCATATGTTTAATTAAATAGTAGTAGTCTGTGAGAAAGTCACAAAATGAATAGTAAAATACAAAATCACTTGTACTGATGACAATTGTGGTATCACTATTCATATATGATTGTCAGATTAGTATCTTCTGCCCTTCTTAAAATGAAGCAATTTTCAAAAAAGGAAGAGGGTTTTTGATGTATACTTTTATTAGATTAAAGATATATTGAATTTCCAGTGATTCAATCTCTTGTTTTAATGTGCTTTCAATGTTAAATGAAATATTAGAACAAGATATTTAAGTGATATATTTATTTATGGTGTCATTTCTGTTATAATTTGATCTGTCAAACTCTTTATAGAATTAATCAGATAATAAACAGGCCTGATAACAAAATATCAATTTTAGTAGTTAAATCCTATTTTAATTATTCAAGTGAAAACTATTAAAATACAATTAAATGGTGTCAGGAAGAGAATCCCTTTTCCAATTTAGTTATAACTCACTCATAGTGTCCTTCCTTAAAAACAGTGGTATTTAAATGCAATCACATATTTACCCCTTTAACAAAAGTTGTAACAAGAAAAAGGATGAGACAGAAAATTCATAACTTCATCTTACAGCGAGAGTCTGATTTCAAATTCTATTGAGGCACATTTGTGTGATTGATATTATATTTTTTAATTGCACAGAAGCATTTCTTGAAATTTTTCTATTCAACAGTAAATGCTGATCAAAGTTTTGTCTAACCATAGCCATTAAAGTACTTATATGAAGGCCTTAGTTTCCATTTCATTTTACCCATTTCAGTTACCAAATAAATTGCTCTATAATTTCTTTAAATAGAAATCTTTGTTAAACACATTACAAGTTTCCTGCTTTCTTCATCCTCTAATAATTCAATACTTTACCAATTTGCCTTTGATATCTTTGCAACATTCCAAGAATTTGGACCATATATTCACCTCTCTTATGGAAATTTAGCTCTTCCTGATGAGGTTCCTATCTTTCCATCCCATTTTCCCACCTTTCCCCACACCTTCCCAACATTACCACCATATCCTATGATAACACATCTTTCATAGAGACTCAACCTTTCTGCTTTTCTACATTAGAAACAATAACAAAAATTAACCACGTGGTAACAAAAAATTAACCACGCAGTTAAACAAATCTTGCAGCAAGACAAAGATATTCTTAGGAAATGTTCTGGGTGTTTTGCTGGGTCACATTTTCCAGCTTTTAATTCTCTTTTCAAAAACATAGTTTGGCTGAGGTTTCATTTACATACCATAAAATTTCCCCATTATAAGTGTACAATTCAATGACATTTAGTAAATTTATAAAATGATGCAGCCATAATCACAATACAGTTTTAGAACATCCACCACACCCATTAAGTTCTCTTGTGCCTGCCTGCAGTTAAGACCTTCTTTCCCTGCCATCCCACCACAGCCCCAGGCCACTACCACTTTGCATTTTCTGGAGATTTTTATATAAGTGGAATCATGCTATAAGCATTCTTTGTATCGGGCTTTTCTGCACTTAGCAAAATGGTTTTTTTTTTTTTTTTACAATGATGAAATTATGTAAAACTTTAATTCTTTTTTTTCTTTTCTCTTTTTATTTTTTAAATTTTATTTTTCCATAGGTTATTGGGGCACAGATGGTGTTTGGTTACATGAGTAAGTTTTTTAGTGGTGATTTGTGAGATTTTGGTGCACCCATCACCCAAGTAATACACTGCACCCTATTTGCAGTCTTGTATCCTTCACTCCCTCCCACCCTTCCACCCAAGCCCCCCAAGTCCATTGTATCATTCTTACATCTTTGCGTCCTCATAGCTTAGCTCCCACATATCAGTGAGAACATACAATGTTTGCTCTTCCATTCCTGAGTTACTTCACTTAGAATAATAGTCTCTAACCTCATCCAGGTCACTGTGAATGCCATTAACCCATTCCTTTTTATGGCTGAGTAGTATTCCATCATATGCACACACACATGCACACACACACACACACACACACATATATCTCACATATATATATATATATCTCTCACAGTTTCTTTATCCACTCATTGATTGATGGGCATTTGGGTTGGTTCCACAATATTGCAATTGCGAATTGTGCAGATATAAACATGCAAGTGCAAGTATCTTTTTTGTAGATACCCAGTAGTGGGATTGCTGGATCAAATGGTAGTTCTACTTTTAGCTCTTTAAGGAATTTCCACACTGTTTTCCCTAGTGGCTGTACTAGTTTACATTCTCACCAGCAGTGTAGAAGTGTTCCCTGATCGCCGCATCCATACTAACATCTACTGGTTTTTGATTTTTTGATTATGGCCATTCTTGCAGGAGTAAGGTGGTATTGCATTGTGGTTTTGATTTGCCTTTCCCCGATCATTAGTGATGAGCATTTTTTCATACGTTTGTTAGCCATTTGTGTATCTTCTTTTTCAGAATTGTCTATTCATGTCCTTAGCCCACTTTTTGATGGGATTGTTTGTGTTTTCTTGCTGATTTGAGTTCGTTGTAGATTCTGGATATAGTTCTTGGTTAGATGTATAGATTGTGAAGATTTTCTCCCACTCTGTGGGTTGTCTGTTTACTCTGCTGACTGTTCCTTTTGCCGTGCAAAAGCTCTTTAGTTTAATTAAGTCCCAGCTGTTTATCTGTTGTTATTGCATTTGCTTTTGGGTCCTTGGTCATGAAATCCTTGCCTCAGCCAAGGTCTACAAGGGTTTTTCCAATGTTATCTTCTAGAATTTTTGTAGTTCCAAGTTTTAAAGTCCTTAAACCATCTTGAGTTGATTTTTGTATAAGGTAAGAGATGAGGATCCAGTTTCATTCCCCTACATGTGGCTAGCCAATTATCCCAGCACCATTTGTTGAAAAGGGTGTCCTTTCCCCAGCAAAATGTTTTTGAAGTGCATTGTTTATCACATGTACCAGTAGCTTGTTCCTTTTTTATTGCTGAATAATATGTCACTGTATGGATGTACCACATGTATTTATCGATAAACCAGTTGTGGTACATTACGATTGTGTCTACTTTGGGGCTATTATTAACAATATGGCTATCGCCATCTGTGTGCAAGTGTTTATGTGGACAAATATTTTTATTTCTCTTAGAGATATACCTAGGAGTAGAATTGCTGGACCATATGGAAATTTTGTGTTTAATTTTTGATGAACTGCAAGGTTGTTTTCCTAAGTGGCTAAAACATTTTACATTCACACCAACAACATGTAAGAGTTCAGCTTTTCCATATCCTCACCAACACTTGGTGTTGACTGTATTTTTTTATTACAGCCTTTTTAGAAGAGGTGTAGTAGTAGCTCATTGTGATTTTAATTTGCATTTTCTTAATGACTAATGATGGTGAGCATCTTTTCATATGCTTATTAGCCATTTGCATACCTTCTTCAGTAAAACAGTAAATAGAATTGTCTTAATTTTACTTTGGGAGAACTTTTATATATTCTGAATACATTCACCAGATATATGATTTGCAGCTATTTTCTTCAAGTATGTGCTTGTCTTTTCTTTTCGGTAGAAAACACGAGACCTTTTGGTGCTTACCTTTTTCGTAAAGGTGTCTTTTAAGGCACAAACTTTTAAAATTTGTATAAACTTTAATTTACCAGGTTGTTATTTTGTGTCATATTAAGTGCTCTTTACCCATCCAAAGTTCATTAAGAGTTTCTTCTATTTTTTCTCTTAAGTTTTAGTGTTTATCTCTTAATTTTAGTATAACTACTTTTTAGTTAATTGTGTGTATGGTATGTGGTAAGGGTCTAAACACATTTCTTTGGCATGTAAATATCCACTTGTCCCAGCATTATTTGTTAAAATAATATCCTCTCCCTACTATACTGACTTGACACTATTATTAAAAATCAAAAAATCAAAAGACCATATATATAAGGATTTATTTCCAGAATCTCATTTCCAGAAACCAATCTTATAAATCAATCTGTGTTAGCCGGGAGTGATGGCTCATGTCTGTAATCCCAGCACTTTGGGAGGCCAAGGTGGGTGGATCACCTGAAGTCACGAGTTGGAGACCAACCTGGTCAACATGGCGAAACCCCTTCTCTACTAAAAATACAAAAAATTAGCCAGAGGTGGTGGTGGGTGTCTGTAATCCAGCTATTAGGGACGCTGAGGCAAGAGAATCGCTTGAGCCTGGGAGGCAGAGGTTGCAGTGAGCCCAGATTGTGCCATTGCACTCCAGCCTGGGCAACAGGAGTGCAACTCTGTCTCAAAAATAAATAATAATTAATTAATTAATTAAATCTGTTTCATTGGTTTCTTTGTCCATCCTTTGGTGAATACCACACTATTTTGATTACCTTGGCTTTAGAATGCTTTCAGATCAGATACTGTTCATTTTTGTTATCTTTCAAAATCATTTTTAGTTATTTTAGGTATTTTGACTTTCCAAATAAATTTTATTATTAGCTTGTTAAATGCTATTTTAAAAGCTTCCTGGTATTTTAACCATTAGACAAGCTTCCACTTCCAGTTAACCTAAGATGTGATTTATCCTCTCCTCTAAATTATCAAAATGAATACATATAACAATGAAAGGTAATGTGTTAGACATCAGGCAATGAAGGACAGTAATCCCTCAGGTATGGGGGGAAAATGAGTCTTTTGATTCCCTTAAATTACTGCCTGGAAAAAGTTTCCAAGTCACAGCATGGATGGGGATACCCAGTAAGATCCCAATGTATTCTCTATAAGGAGATAGACTTGGGACTCTGAGGAAGCCAAGATGAAGTGCTAGAGAAGAAGAGATTCACAGAGAGAAAACTCCAAAGAATTGTAGAAGATCCTTCTTTAGTATTCGGTGAATACTAACGAGCAGCTTTCAAAAATGAGGAAGTTAAACATATCTCAGATTGATATCTAAATTCATAAGCCCCATTTGTTACTTATATTGAAGTACAAAAGTGACAATGAAAATATTAAGAAACCAAAAATATGTGTAAGCATAAAAGTATAACTTTATTTGCATGATTTTATGAGATTGAAAAGATGGAATGAAAAGGGAAAGTTATATTAATTTGGAAAATATTCCCCAACTTATCTAGACAACTAGAAACACAAATAAGGCAGGGATGAGAAAAACACTTGTCACACTTCCCACCATGAAAATTTACTACTTATTAACCTTTGGTGAATCCAGCTCTCCAAGGAATTTTTGTGAATACATAACTCATGCAGTGAAATTAACAGTCAGTGATATATTTAATAACCAACTGCAAAGTGATTTCAATAGTCTGTATTTACTCTTCCCATTTTTGGCTTCTGTAAAAGTAATACATTTACACATATTTGAAAATATAAAACTGAAGCAATGCAAATCCAACTTCAGAACATTAAATTTTGTCCTAACAATACCTTATAAAGATACATTGTCAACTCATTAGTCCTCCAACTGTATCTGTAATCCTTAATATTTAATGTCCTGACATTACTTAAAAAGATTTGTATTTTAATTTGGGGAGCATGAAAATAGAAGTTCTGGCATACATTACAGAAGTCCCATCCTTTATAGACATTTTGGCACCAGAGACAATTTTGTAAACTGAATTCTAATTCACTGATGGATTTCTGTTATGTAATTTGAATAACTGCAATCACAATGAAGAAAAGAATTAACTTGGACTCCTACCACACTTTGTACAACAAAATAATTTCCAATTAATCAACATTTCAGACCTAAAAGATGAAATAGAAAAAAGTTAGAATTAAATATAATTGAATTTACTTATATTCTTGGGGAGGACAGAGATTTCTAAGTACGATATTAAAACAATAATGGAAAATTTTGAGATGTTTTGAGTAATTTAAATATATGAAAGTAAAAATTGACAAAATACCATAGATAGAATAAAAAAGTAAATGACAAACCAGGAAAATATATCTACAATAGACATAAAGATTAATGAGCTAAGTAAGTTACTAAATAGCTCATAAAACAATTACAAACTTAAGCCCTAAGAAATTAGCAGAAAAAATATCTGGGTTAAGGCCTTTCAGTTTACAGAAAAGAAAATTTAAAAATTACCTGAAATCAGAAGCTTTAAATGCCCAACCTCTTTTATCGTTAAAGTATACAAATAAAAGTTAAGAACTCAAACCTCAAATTTGACAAGATTGAATACTGGAAAATGTATGGAGAAACAGGCACTCTTAGAAACTGCTTATGACTTTCAGGTAGGATAGAAATGCATGTGTTTAAAATATTCTTTTGCTTATCATTACTTCTTACATTTTATGTTCTTGTTTGTTTCATTCATTCTCCCTGAGGTATATCCTCAGGCATCCATTCAGCAAACTACTGTTTGTGATATAATCAGCCTTTGCTTGAAAATTTCTTCATTTCGCCCTCAAACTTGAATGATCATTTGATTAAAGTTTTAGGGAAATAATTCTAAGTTGGAAATTAATTTTTACTAGTAGTTTGACAACTTAAATATCTGGTTTCTTTCACTTTTTAAACATTTTATTATGAAAACCCACCAACACGTAGCCTGAGTCCAGTTTAAGTTCCCGATGTGAGAATTCCTGTAGCCTAGGTAAGGTAGCATAAATTCAGCATCGTCTCAGGGTTCTGATCATCTTATTCTACTGGGCATTGCCCTTGGATCCCTTAAATGACCATGACCACATCATTAAGTGCCTCTAAACCACCACAAAAACAGCCAAATTTTGAGCATTTGTTTTTCCTTCTGTGGTTTTAAGTTTTTTCTTAGATCCTGGCATTCTTGTACTAGTTGGTGCAAAAGTAATTGTGTTTTTCTTTCATTAAAGATAAAATGAAAGATAAAAACCACAATTATTTTTGCACCAACCTATTCTTCTCTTTTCTTTAAAGGATATCAAATAATAACTTTACCTAGGAGCTAAGGTGTTTAGAGTGAAAGGATTTTCAAGTTACATTATTTTACCATAATGCTGAATCCAGACTCACAGCTTTCTTTCATTTTTTTCCCCTGAAATTTCTGTCACTGTGATTTAGTTCTGAAGTAGCCTAACACTAGATTCTTTTATTTTATTCTAATCTGAGGATCTCTGTCTTTTTACTACTGTGATGTGTTGATGTTTGTGTCAATTACTTACACATAGCATTTATTTCTACTATCTTATTTTGTACATTCTATTTACCATGTATTTTCTTTGTTGCTTCTTTTTTTTTTTTTATTTTTTCTCTCCTGACTTCCACTGGATAGGTCAACTTTCCTTGCCTGTGGCTCTGTCTTGCAGAACATTAGCTTCTCTGAAGTTTTAGGGTAATTAGCCTGAGTCCAATTTAAGTTCCCAGTTGGAGAATTCCTATAGCCTAGGTAAGGCAGCATAAATTAAGCACAGACTCAGGGTTTTGTTTATTCATGGAATTTTTTTTTTTTATCTTTCCAGTAGAGAAAGGACTTCCTTGTCTCTCAAGGGGCTATTTCACAGAAGTTTTCTTTTTCTCCTTTCCCTGAAAATTCATCCTTCAGATGATGTTCTGTCTTTGTGCAGGGATCTTAGTCCCAAATCTCCATCAATCAAAGGATGCTCTGTTCCTACAGGGAAAGGAAAGCCTGATTCTCCTGGACCTAACATGGGGTTTGATAATCATCCACAAGGCTAACACAGCCTCACTTACCTGGTTTGGTGCTCTGATTTTCAGTACCTTCTTTGTTTCTGGAAAATGGAACTTCCTTTTTTTCTTATGAGATTAGCTATACATTAAATTTAAATCTGCCATTTCTTCAGTTTGTAATTGAAATTGTTCTAGGTTTGCTTTCCCAGCATGTTGCCAGAACAAGAAAACCATTGTATGAAAATTAAAAACTTTCTATCTAAGGATACCTCAGTATTTATAAAATTTATATAAAATGCTAACAGCAATAATATCACAGATACTTTAAATCAAGTAGAAAATATATTAATGCTTCCACAAGAAAAAAAAAATGCCCAACATATAAAAGAACATATGCACAAATGTCACTATGGCTAAGAAAAAAATTTGAAATATATTGTTAAGTAAAATTCCAAAATACAAATTAAAACAGACTTTTGTTTTTCCACTTATGTTGACGAAAGTTAATACACTTGATAATTATCAATATTGGTGGATATTTTCTGAGATGGGTACTCATACACTGCTAGAATGTTTCGAGAGCTTTAAAAATATATCACTTTGAGTGTATATTATCACAGAGCCCACAGAAATACAAATAACCATCAGAAAATATTACAAACAACACTATGCACACAGACTAGAAAATCTATTAATAGGAGATATGGATAGAACACATACACCTCCCAACACCAAACCAGGAATAAATTGAATCCCTAAACAGACCAGTAATGAGCTCTGAATTTGAATCAGTGATTAATAGCTTACCAACCAAAAAAGCTCAGGACAAGACAGATTCATAGCCAAGTTCTACCAGAAATACAAAGAAGAGCTGGTAACATTCCTAGAGAAGCTACCCAGAACAATGAGGAGGAGGGATTCCTCCCT
This sequence comes from Rhinopithecus roxellana, assembly GCF_007565055.1. Classification (NCBI taxonomy): domain Eukaryota; kingdom Metazoa; phylum Chordata; class Mammalia; order Primates; family Cercopithecidae; genus Rhinopithecus; species Rhinopithecus roxellana. Next base: position 11,128,478 of record NC_044559.1, read on the forward strand.
AACTCATTCTATGAAACAAGTATCATCCTGATACCAAAACCTGGCAGAGACACAACAAAAAAAGGACACTTTAGGTCAATATTTTTGATGAAGATAAATGCAAAAATCCACAACAACATATTGGCAAACCGAATCCAGCAGCACAACAAAAAGCTTATCCACAATGATCAAGTAGGCTTTAACCCTGGGATGCAAGGTTGGTTCAACATACTCAAATAAATAAATATGATTCATCACATAAACAGAACTAAAGACAAAATCCACATAATTATCTCAGTAGATGCAGAAAAAGCTTTCAATAAAATTCAACACCTCTTCATTTTAAAGACTCTCAATACACTAGGTATTGAAGGGACATGCCTCAAAAGAATAAGAGCCATCTATAACAAACCCACAGCCAACATCATACTGACTGGACAAAAGCTGGAAGCATTCCCCATGGAAACCAGCACAAGATAAGGAAGAATGCCCTCTCTCACCATTTCTGTACAACATAGTATTGGAAGTCCTGGCCAGAGTAATCAGGAGAAAAAGAAATAACGAGCATCCAAATAGGAAGAACAGAAATAAAACTATTCCTGTTGGCAGATGACATGATTCAACATCTGGAAAGCCCCATGGTCCCAGATCAAAAGCTCCTTAAGCTGATAAACAACTTCAACGAAGTCTCAGGATACTAAATCAATGTGCAAAAATCACTAGCATTCCTATCCTTCAACAATAGTCAAGTTGAGAGACAAATCAGGAATGCAATTCCATTCACAATCACCACAACAAGAATAAAATACCTAGCAATACAGCAAAACAAGGAGGTGAAAGATCTCTACAAGGAGAACTACAAACTGCTGCTCATAGAAATCATAGATGACACAAACAAATGGAAAAATATTCCATGCTCATGGATAGGAAGAATCAATATTGCTAAAATGACCATACTGCCCAAAGCAATTTATAGATTCAATGCTATTTCTATCAAACTGCCAAGGACATTCTTCACAGAACTAGAAAAAAAACTATTTTTAAATTCATATGGAATCAAAAAAGAACCCAAATAGCTGAGGCAATCCTAAGCAAAAAGAACAAAACTGGAAGCATCATGCTACCTGACTTACTATACCACAGGGCTACAGTAACTAAAACAGCACAGTCCTGACACAAAATACAGACACTATACAAAAATGGAACATAATAGAAAGCCCAGAAATAAGGCCATCTGATGAAATAAGGCCCGATAAAGTAAGGCCACCTACAATCATCTGATCTTTGACAAATCTAACAAAAACAAGCAATGGGGAAAAGACTCCCTATCCAAAAAATGGTGCTGAGATAACTGGCCAACCATATGGAGAAGATTGAAACTGGACTCTTTCTTTATGCCATATACAAAAATCAACTCAAAATGGATTAAAGACTTAAATGTAAAACCCAAAACTATAAGAACCCTGGAAGACAACCTAGGCAATACTATACTGGACCTAGGAATAAGCAAAGATTTCATGATAAAGACACCAAAAGCAAAAATTGACAAGTAGGAGCTAATTAAGCCTAAGAGCTTCTGCACAGCTAAAGAAACTCTCAAGAGAGTAGCAGCCTATAAAAGGGGAGAAAATTTTTGCAAACTATGCAGCCAACAAAGGTCTAATATTTAACATCTGTGAATAACTTAAACAAATTTACACAAAAAAAACCATTAAAAAGTCAGCAAAGGACATGAACAGACACCTTTCAAAACAAAACATACATGTGGCCAAAAAGCATATGAAAAAAAGCTCAACATCACTGATCATTAGAGAAATATGAACCAAAATCACAATGAGATACCATCTCACACAAGTCACATGGGTCATACCATTCGACCCAGCAATCCCATTACTGGGCATATACCCAAAGGAATATAAATCATTCTATTATAAAGATACATGCATGCATATGTTCATTGCAGCACTATTCACAATAGCAAAGACATGGAGTCAACCTAAATGCCCACCAATGGTAAACTGAATAAAGAAAATGTGGCACATATATACCATGGAATACTATGTGGCCATAAAAAAGAACAAGATCATGTCCTTTGCAGGAACATGGATGAAGTTGGAGACCATTATCCTTTAGCAAACTAATGAAGGAACAAAAAACCAAATACCACATATTCTTACCTGTAAGTGGCAGCTAAATGATGAGAACACATACAAACACACATAGAGGAGAACAACAGACCCTAGGGCCTACCAGAAGGTGGAGGGTGGAAGGAGGAAGATCAGGAAAAATAACTAAGGGGTACTAGGCTTAATATCTGGGTGACAAATAATCTGTACAACAAACCCCCATGACACAAGTTTACCTATATAATCAACGTGCATGTGTATTCCTGAACTTAAAAGTTAAAAAAATTATCACGTTGAGCTAATAATTTAAAAAACTGTTCCCTAAAGATTTAACCAGCTACTGATACACTCAAATTCATTATATAGCCACTATGTAGCCAACACTTTCAAACAAAATGAATATTAAAAAATAGGAACCACACTCTGCTCACTTCTTTGCCCTTTCAATGACGGATCCTGAGGGATACTTTCTATCCTCATTTCAAAGACCCTAACTACATAAACAAGAGAAAGAGTTTTACTTATCTAACAGTTAATTCGGTAAAATATAGTCAACATTATACACATAGGCTGATTATATTGTATGCAATATTGATTCTTTTTGTGTAATCTTAATATGAGCATACTAAGTAGCTCGGGTTTAGACTGGGCCTTGAAAGAAAAGTGGCAAAAAAGCAAATAGAAAAGATTTTCATTTAGTTAATGAATGTGATATCTTTATTATTTCTCTTTTCTCTTTTGGATCTTTTAGTATTGTACTAGGAATATAAACAGCCAGAGAGGGAGCTATACTGTTTAGCAATCAAGACTTGATCTCATTTTGAGCAACATTATTTGAGCATAAAAGTAATGATTTTCTTTTAAACATAGGCTTTTCAAAGATTTTCTCTATACTTTAGTGCGATTTTATTACATCTAAGGATGATGCTTCTCCTCTGCCCCAAGAGAAACAAATTTTCCATTTTATGAAGTCAGTGGGGAGCCAGACTCAATTTATAAAAATTAACTTCACAGGGAACTTTTCCTAAGACTATTGCCACATGAGGAAGTTACACTCTGGTAATCAAAGGCTCACTTGCAGAAACAACCCTCTAGCATTAAGATGCCAGTAAAAACTGAAAGAAGATGAACTGTACTTTCTCTGAAAGAAACAAGGATTCTCGTCTGATTCAGCACCATCTTTACATTTAGGATGATATTCCTCAAAATCAGTGTGAAAGATTACCTTCTGGGGGTCCAGGAAGAACATATTATAACCTTTGTTCCATTTACTTCTCATCACATCCCTTGAATCTACGGAACAACAATGGAAGAATTTTAAATATTTATCTCCTAATGTAAATGGGAATCTTGATGATTAAACCACTGCAGAGGCAAATCAGTTCATCATATTCCTGGGCTATTACCTTTCTGAAAGCTTTAAAGAAAAGACTTTGTATTTTGCCTCGAAAGTAAAAATGTAAAAAGAAAGCAAAATAAAAGGTTTTTTTTAATCCTGCAGAATAATTTTCCTATGTCATGAATCTATTTTATAATAAATTACAGAGACTGTTAATTCCATGTTTCCTTAGTTCTAAGGCACGCATTCTTTTAAAATATGTAATATAATTAAAACTGAAGTGCTCATTACAATATGGCATCTTAAGATTGTTGCAGGCAGGTGACAATTATGATGCAGTTGCCATTTCTTTGGCATGAGCAAACACAAAAAGTGGCAACATCAGCCTACTGGGAGAGAACTCCAGAGATAATAACGGGGCATTCACTAGAAAAATGTTGCCCATGAATTTGATGACCCTGAGTTAGAAGGTATTTCAGGAAAGTTAGATGCTGCAGGTGAAAAAGCTTCAGAATAGGTTAACTTGTTTATCTCACTTTTACTTTCTTTTTATGCATGTACATGAGTGACATACAATAAAAGGCTATAGTTAAGTAGCTATAAGATTTCCTCCAATAAGTATAAAATAAAATGTTTAAGTGATAAGAAAGCATTGTATCAGTTTTATTGGCAGCATATTTTCTTTCTTATTAGTACCTAAAATAATGACTGTACAATCAACAATACCTTAGATAGATTCAATGAAATGTGATACACCCACTATAACACATATGCTCTAGGTTATAAGAGAAAAACAACCTTGGTCTTCATCTTTTGCTTTTCTTCTGCTCTTTTCAGTGTCAGTATGTGTATGTTAATATAAGCCCCCTCATGCTGCTTCTTATGGCTCTTTTTCAAGTACTGGGAAATAAAATAAACAGAATAAGCTATCAGACTCCCCAGTAAAAGGCAGAGATAAATAATGCTAAAAGCAGGCAATATACATACTTACATAATGCAAGCAATATCAAAAAGAATACCACAAAGTATTTTGAAATGGAGCATAAACCAAGTTTCATAAGTGGAATCTAAGGTACAACAGAAAACATGTATTTTACAAGAGATTTGGAAATTATTATCATAGAAGTGAATGTCTGTAGGTAGATAGTGATTGTTGCAAATCTTAAGGGCATAAGAATTGAATATCTGATAGCTGATGTGAACAACAACTTGCAAATTCTGGTATGCAAGCTTTCACCATGATTTGAGGAAATCATTTCCAATCATTTTCCAGTTCCCAAGCTAAATGTGCTGGGCTTGTCCTCAAGGCACATTTTAAAGGCACCGAGAATACCATTCCAGTCACCAGCCATCTGTCCACACTGGAAACCACCAACATATTTGTTGGCTTTGCACACATAAGGTTCCTTCAGTGGCTCTGGTGCTCCTTTGACACATTTGGGACACAGATTCTTGGCCTGGGCTGTGAACACTTGGGCTCTGAGCCTAGTAAACTTAATATTTACCATAGCCAACTAACAATTTCCACTCATTCCTGGTGCACAGCCAAAACGCTGAGCACTGTTCTCGGCTGCTCATATCCTTCTCAGGCTGGGGAAGAAAACTTGACTCTCCTTCTCATTTTTCTCAGTCATTCTCTTTTACTCTAACCCTTCTGGGACACCTATAGTCTCTCTTCAGAAGGTTTGGGCTTTTACCAAAGACTAGAGAATCTCAGATTTACACAGATGCTGAATTATAAAAGGGCCCTGTAGCTGCTTAAAAGGAAAAGAATGCTAAGGAGATATAGGGAAGACACACACCAATTACAAATTATGGTGCCACATTTATGCCAGAATCTCTTACCTTCCGCTGAGCATTTCCTGGGTAATATCAGTTAATCACAACAGTAGCCAAGAACAGCACAGTCCTTTTGCAGTAATCGCTTGAAATGTACTTGCTCACAGACTACAAAGCTGCCCAAGTCACTAAAAATACCACTGGACCATTGTGTTTATTACCATAAAAAGTGATAAATCATTCAAATATTCTGAAAATTTTTAAGTTAGGAGATATTTTGTTAGGTATCGTCGAAATACTAATCTTGTCTTTTTAAATCCTAGAAGTCAGTCTGTACTTTGCATCATTTCACCGCCGTAATCCTGAAGTGAAACAACCATGGCGAAATAGTGCAGTAGAAGGAAGCTGTAGAATGCCAGTTTATGAGTTTGTTTATTCTGCAGAAATTTTACTGCTGCTCAAACTGACTGCTTCTTTAGTGCCTTAAATCAAAGAGCATAATCTGTGGACTCAAGATCAGAACAATAAACTTCGCTGAATTTACAGGCTCAGGAGAACAGCATTCAATAGGGCCTTTTATTATGACCCTATCCTGACAATGTTTTTCTGACTTTCATTGCTTCAGGAATTCATAGGATAGATGCCAAAGCAGTATGTTGTTTTGAGTGTGAGCCCTACCCCCACTGTTAATCACACCAAATATTGAAGAAAACAACTCAGATAGGAGAGCACTATACAGTAGAACCTCTAAAGTGGGTACAGAAAATTGTTCTGCTTCATGTTAACAAACACATTTTGTAAAATGGAGATGTAGAGCCATTTAATCATAATGTTCAGCTTTCTCACTTACAGACCTTGCATATTAGAATTATTACACATCACTGGGGTGTTGATGGATGACATACACAGGTGAGTTATATAAGGACATAGAAACCAGCATAAAGAGGGCAGGAGAGTGCAGTTTAGAGTGGCTTTCCAGATTTTATATAATTTTGTACAAAGGAAACCTTTTAAAATCTAGCTTTAAGTTAACTAATCTCACTTTCCATTAATTATTAATTTAATACACAATCATGTTAATGTTATGTAATTTTACAGCAAACAATAGAAATCGACAGAAGAAATAGGTAAGATAAAAGTAAATACAATTATATTTCTAACGATTTCCACTGGTGTTGGTCACTGGCTTCGTAGTCATGGAAACCCAAGTTCGAGTCTTCCTGATGCTATTAACAATCCGTATGAATCTGAGCAATTTTTGTAAGTTCTCTTGGCCTTATGGGGTTAGTAGTTAGCACAGGTTGTGGGCCCATAGCAAAAGCGGCTATCATAATGGTGATGATGATGATGTTTCAGATTATCATTACCTTTCAGGGATCAGATAAACATGGGAAGGATAGTCAAAGAACAGTCGTAACTCCCCCCACTCCACCACCACCAAGGGGTTTCCAACTTGATCTTAAGTAACTTTATTGAGAGGGAAACTTTGCCTTCCAACTCTTTTGCTTTGAGAAAAATTACAAGTTGAGATACAGAGTAATTTCTTTGTCCTCTTCTTCATAATCATTTCTATAAAAATATGCTAAAAATTTAGGATTGTGGGAGTAAGGCAGGAAGTTGCTGTCTGGGTCTTTAGCCCCTTTGAAATGAAGTTAACACAGGAAGAAGAGAATACTCTAGTAAACTTCAATATCAATTTGCAGATAATTGACATCTCTATTTTACGGACTCTTTCAATCCATAAACACAGTATGTCTCATTTAGATTTTTTGTTTGTTTGTTTCTAGTATCAGCATTTTGTTGTTTACAACAAAAAGGTCCTGGACATTTTTTTTAGGTTTTCAACTAAGTTGTGTGTGTTTTGTTTGGTTGGTTGGTTAATGATTAAATGGTATTCTAATTTCAGTTTCAACAGGTTCATTGCTAGAATATAGAAATAGAGTTGATTTTTGCATGTTGATCTTGTATCCTGAGACTGCTGAACTTATCTAATTAATTCTAAGAGAGTTTGGTTAATTGAATTTTCCACATTCATGCCATCTGCAAATGGGGCCAGTTTCTTTTTTTTTTTTTTTTTTCCTAATCTGTATGCCTTTTTTTTTCTTGCTTTATTGTGCCGGCCAGAAATTCCAGCATGAATGCTGAATAGCAGTGGTGAGAGCAGACATTCTTTTTTTTTTTTTTAAAGTTCTAGGGTACATGTGCACAACGTGCAGGTTACATATGTATACATGTGTCGTGTTGGTGTCCTGCACCCATTAACTTGTCATTTACATTAGGTATATCTCCTAATGCTATCCCTCCCCACTCTCCCCACCCCATGACAGGCCCTGGTGTGTGATACTCCCCAACCTGTGTCCAAGTGTTCTCATTGTTCAATTCCCACCTATGAGTAAGGACATGCGGTGTTTGGTTTTCTGTCCTTGCGATAGTTTGGAGAGCTTTTTTTTTTCTGTTCTTGGGGAAAAACATTTAGTCATAGTAATTAACTATAATGTTAGCCATAAGTTTTCTTGTAAATATTTGTTATCAAGATCAGAAAATTGACCACTATTTCCAGATTTCTGAGAGTTTTTGGCATGAATGGGTGTTGGATTTTGTCAAGTGCTCTTTCTGAATCTGTTGATAAAATCATGTTATTGTTTCTTGGCCTGTTAATATGATTTTATTATTAATTTTACAATATTAAAACAACCTTGACCCCTGTAATAAAGCATATTTGGTCACAGTGTATAATTCTTTTTATATATTGCTAAATTATATTCACTAATGTCTTAGTAAGGATTTCTGAATTATTTTTGCAAGGGATATTGAGCTGTCGTTTTCTTTTTTTAGTCTTATTTGGTTTGGTATCATGTTCTCCTGGTTTCATAAAAGATTATTCTCTTTCTGGCAGAGACTCTGTAGAATTGATGTTAATTCTATTTTAAACATCTGGTAAAATACTCTAGTAAAATCATCTAAACCTGGAGATTTCTTTTTGAGGGGTATCTACTTATGAATTTAATTTCCATAATAATTACATGGCTATTTAAATCTATTTAAATTATCCATTTCATAATGAATGCATTGTGGTTGTTTGTGTTTTTAAGGATTGGTCCATTTTTTTCAAAGTTGCTAAATTGATGGGTATAAAGATCTTTACAGTATTTCTTACTATTCTTTCCATTCCTTGAGAAATCTGTCGTAATATTTGCTATTTCATTTTTTTTATTATTATTATACTTTAAGTTCTAGGGTACATGTGCATAACATGCAGGTTTGTTACATATGTATACTTGTGCCATGTTGGTGTGCTGCACCCATCAACTCATCAGCACCCATCAAGTCATCATTTATATCATGTATAACTCCCCAAGCAATTCCTCCCCCCTCCCCCCTCCCCATGATAGGCCCCAGTGTGTGATGTTCCCCTTCCCGAGTCCAAGTTTCCTCATTGTTCAGTTCCCACCTATGAGTGAGAACATGCGGTGTTTGGTTTTCTGTTCTTGTGATAGTTTGCTAAGAATGATGGTTTCCAGCTGCATCCATGTCCCTACAAAGGACGCAAACTCATCCTTTTTTATGGCTGCATAGTATTCCATGGTGTATATGTGCCACATTTTCTTAATCCAGTCTGTCACAGATGGACATTTGGGTTGATTCCAAGTCTTTGCTATTGTGAATAATGCCGCAATAAACATATGTGTGCATGTGTCTTTGTAGTAGAATAATTTATAATCCTTTGGGTATATACCCAGTAGTGGGATGGCTGGGTCATATGGTACATCTAGTTCTAGATCCTTGAGGAATTGCCATACTGTTTTCCATAATGGTTGAACTAGTTTACAATCCCACCAACAGTGTAAAAGGGTTCCTATTTCTCCACATCCTCTCCAACACCTGTTGTTTCCTGATTTTTTAATGACTGCCATTCTAACTGGTGAGAGATGGTATCTTATTGTGGTTTTGATTTGCATTTCTCTGATGGCGAGTGATGATGAGCATTTTTTCATGTGTCTGTTGGCTGTATGAATGTCCTCTTTTGAGAAATGTCTGTTCATATCCTTTGCCCACTTTTTGATGGGGTTGTTTGTTTTTTTCTCGTATATTTGTTTGAGTTCTTTGTAGATTCTGGATGTTAGCCCTTTGTCAGATGAGTAGGTTGCAAAAATTTTCTCCCATTCTGTAGGTTGCCTGTTCACTCTGATGGTAGTTTCTTCTGCTGTGCAGAAGCTCTTTAGTTTAATTAGATCCCATTTGTCAATTTTGGCTTTTGTTGCCATTGCTTTTGGTGTTTTAGACATGAAATCCTTGCCCATGCCTATGTCCTGAATGGTACTACCTAGATTTTCTTCTAGGGTTTTTATGGTATTAGGTCTAACATTTAAGTCTCTAATCCATCTTGAATTAATCTTCGTATAAGGAGTAAGGAAAGGATCCAGTTTCAGCTTTCTACTTATGGCTAGCCAATTTTCCCAGCACCATTTATTAAATAGGGAATCCTTTCTCCATTTCTTGTTTCTCTCAGGTTTGTCAAAGATCAGATGGCTGTAGATGTGTGGTATTATTTCCGAGGACTCTGTTCTGTTCCATTGGTCTATATCTCGGTTTTGGTACCAGTACCATGCTGTTTTGGTTACTGTAGCCTTGTAGTATAGTTTGAAGTCAGGTAGCGTGACGCCTCCAGCTTTGTCCTTTTGACTTAGGATTGTCTTGGCAATGCGGGCTCTTTTTTGGTTCCATATGAACTTTAAAGCAGTTTTTTCCAATTCTGTGAAGAAACTCATTGGCAGCTTGATGGGGATGGCATTGAATCTATAAATAACCTTGGGCAGTATGGCCATTTTCACGATATTGATTCTTCCTATCCATGAGCATGGTATGTTCTTCCATTTGTTTGTGTCCTCTTTTATTTCACTGAGCAGTAGTTTGTAGTTCTCCTTGAAGAGGTCCTTCACATCCCTTGTAAGTTGGATTCCTAGGTATTTGATTCTCTTTGAAGCAATTGTGAATGGAAGTTCATTCCTGATTTGGCTCTCTGCTTGTCTGTTACTGGTGTATAAGAATGTTTGTGATTTTTGCACATTAATTTTGTATCCTGAGACTTTGCTGAAGTTGCTTATCAGCTTAAGGAGATTTTGGGCTGAGATGATGGGGTTTTCTAAATATACAATCATGTCATCTGCAAACAGGGACAATTTGACTTCTTCTTTTCCTAACTGGATACCCTTGATTTCTTTCTCTTGCCTGATTGCCCTAGCCAGAACTTCCAACACTATGTTGAATAGGAGTGGTGAGAGAGGGCATCCCTGTCTTGTGCCAGTTTTCAAAGGGAATTTTTCCAGTTTTTGCCCATTCAGTATGATATTAGCTGTGGGTTTGTCATAAATAGCTCTTATTATTTTGAGGTACGTTCCATCAATACCGAATTTATTGAGCGTTTTTAGCATGAAGGGCTGTTGAATTTTGTCAAAAGCCTTTTCTGCATCTATTGAGATAATCATGTGCTTCTTGTCTTTGGTTCTGTTTATATGCTGGATTACGTTTATTGATTTGCGAATGTTGAACCAGCCTTGCATCCCAGGGATGAAGCCCACTTGATCATGGTGGATAAGCTTTTTGATGTGCTGCTGAATCCGGTTTGCCAGTATTTTATTGAGGATTTTTGCATTGATGTTCATCAGGGATATTGGTCGAAAATTCTCTTTTTTTGTTGTGTCTCTGCCAGGCTTTGGTATCAGGATGATGTTGGTCTCATAAAATGAGTTAGGGAGGATTCCCTCTTTTTCTATTGATTGGAATAATTTCAGAAGGAATGGTACCAGCTCCTCCTTGTACCTCTGGTAGAATTCAGCTGTGAATCCATCTGGTCCTGGAGTTTTTTTGGTGGGTAGGCTATTAATTGTTGCCTCAATTTCAGAGCCTACTATTGGTCTATTCAGGGATTCAACTTCTTCCTGGTTTAGTCTTGGGAGAGTGTAAGTGTCCAGGAAATTATCCATTTCTTCTAGATTTTCTAGTTTATTTGCGTAGAGGTGTTTATAGTATTCTCTGATGGTAGTTTGTATTTCTGTGGGGTCGGTGGTGATATCCCCTCTATCATTTTTTATTGAGTCTATTTGATTCCTCTCTCTTTTCTTCTTCATTAGTCTTGCTAGCGGTCTGTCAATTTTGTTGATCTTTTCAAAAAACCAACTCCCGGATTCATTGATTTTTTGGAGGGTTTTTTGTGTCTCTATCTCCTTCAGTTCTGCTCTGATCTTAGTTATTTCTTGCCTTCTGCTAGCTTTTGAATGTGTTTGCTCTTGCCTCTCTAGTTCTTTTAATTGTGATGTTAGAGTGTCAATTTTAGATCTTTCCTGCTTTCTCTTGTGGACATTTAGTGCTATAAATTTCCCTCTACACACTGCTTTAAATGTGTCCCAGAGATTCTGGTATGTTGTATCTTTGTTCTCATTGGTTTCAAAGAACATCTTTATTTCTGCCTTCATTTCGTTATGTACCCAGTAGTCATTCAGGAGCAGGTTGTTCAGTTTCCATGTAGTTGAGCGGTTTTGATTGAGTTTCTTAGTCCTGAGTTCTAGTTTGATTGCACTGTGGTCTGAGAGACAGTTTGTTATAATTTCTGTTCTTGTACATTTGCTGAGGAGTGCTTTACTTCCAATTATGTGGTCAATTTTGGAATAAGTGCGATGTGGTGCTGAGAAGAATGTATATTCTGTTGATTTGGGGTGGAGAGTTCTATAGATGTCTATTAGGTCCGCTTGGTGCAGAGATGAGTTCAATTCCTGGATATCCTTGTTAACTTTCTGTCTCGTTGATCTGTCTAATGTTGACAGTGGAGTGTTGAAGTCTCCCATTATTATTCTATGGGAGTCTAAGTCTCTTTGTAAGTCTCTAAGGACTTGCTTTATGAATCTGGGTGCTCCTGTATTGGGTGCATATATATTTAGGATAGTTAGCTCTTCCTGTTGAATTGAACCCTTTACCATTATGTAATGGCCTTATTGTCTCTTTTGATCTTTGATGGTTTAAAGTCTGTTTTATCAGAGACTAGGATTGCAACCCCTGCTTTTTTTTGTTCTCCATTTGCTTGGTAGATCTTCCTCCATCCCTTTATTTTGAGCCTATGCATGTCTCTGCATGTGAGATGGGTCTCCTGAATACAGCAGACTGATGGGTCTTGACTCTTTATCCAGTTTGCCAGTCTGTGTCTTTTAATTGGAGCATTTAGTCCATTTACATTTAAGGTTAATATTGTTATGTGTGAACTTGATCCTGCCATTATGATATTAACTGGTTATTTTGCTCGTTAGTTGATGCAGTTTCTTCCTAGCCTCGATGGTCTTTACATTTTGGAATGTTTTTGCGATGGCTGGTACCGGTTGTTCCTTTCCATGTTTAGGGCTTCCTTCAGGGTCTCTTGTAAAGCGGGCCTGGTGGTGACAAAATCTTTAAGCATTTGCTTATCTGTAAAGCATTTTATTTCTCCTTCACTTATGAAACTTAGTTTGGCTGGATATGAAATTCTGGGTTGAAAATTCTTTTCTTTAAGAACGTTGAATATTGGCCCCCACTCTCTTCTGGCTTGTAGAGTTTCTGCCGAGAGATCTGCTGTTAGTCTGATGGGCTTCCCTTTGTGGGTAACCCAACCTTTCTCTCTGGCTGCCCTTAAGATTTTTTCCTTCATTTCAACTTTGGTGAATCTGGCGATTATGTGTCTTGGAGTTGCTCTTCTGGAGGAGTATCTTTGTGGCATTCTCTGTATTTCCTGAATTTGAATGTTGGCCTGCCCTACTAGGTTGGGGAAGTTCTCCTGGATGATATCCTGAAGAGTGTTTTCCAACTTGGTTCCATTTTCCCCCTCACTTTCAGGCACCCCAATCAGACGTAGATTTGGTCTTTTTACATAATCCCATACTTCTTGCAGGCTTTGTTCATTTCTTTTTCTTCTTTTTTCTTTTGGTTTCTCTTCTCACTTCATTTCATTCATTTGATCCTCAATCGCTGATACTCTTTCTTCCAGCTGATCAAGTCGGTTACTGAAGCTTGTGCATTTGTCATGTATTTCTCGTGTCATGGTTTTCATCTCTGTCATTTCGTTTATGACCTTCTCTGCATTAATTAGTCTAGCTGTCAATTCTTCCACTCTTTTTTCAAGATTTTTAGTTTCTTTGCGCTGGGTACGTAATTCCTCCTTTAGCTCTGAGAAGTTTGATGGACTGAAGCCTTCTTCTCTCATCTCGTCAAAGTCATTCTCTGACCAGCTTCGATCCGTTGCTGGCGATGGGCTGCGCTCCTTTGCAGGGGGAGATGCGCTCTTATTTTTTGAATTTCCAGCTTTTCTGCCCTGCTTTTTCCCCATCTTTGTGGTTTTATCTGTCTCTGGTCTTTGATGATGGTGACGTACTGATGGGGTTTTGGTATAGGTGTCCTTCCTGTTTGATAGTTTTCCTTCTGACAGTCAGGACCCTCAGCTATAGGTCTGTTGGAGATTGCTTGAGGTCTATTCCAGACCCTGTTTGCCTGGGTATCAGCAGCAGAGGTTGCAGAAGATAGAATATTGCTGAACAGCGAGTGTACCTGTCTGATTCTTACTTTGGAAGCTTCCTCTCAGGGGTGTACTCCACCCTGTGAGGTGTGGGGTGTCAGACTGCCCCTAGTGGGGGATGTCTCCCAGTTAGGCTACTCAGGGGTGAGGGACCCACTTGAGCAGGCAGTCTGTCCGTTCTTAGATCTCAACCTCCATGTTGGGAGATCCACTGCTCTCTTCAAAGCTGTCGGACAGAGTCGTTCGCGTCTGCACAGGCCACTGCTGCTTCCCCTGTTGTGCCCTGTCCCCAGAGGTGGAGTCTACAGAGACAGGCAGGTTTCCTTGAGCAGCTGTGAGCTCCACCCAGATCGAGCTTCCCAGCGGCTTTGTTTACCTACTTAAGCCTCAGCAATGGCGGCAGCCCCTCCCCCAGCCTCCCTGCTGCCTTGCGGATAGATCGCCGCAGACTGCTGTGTTAGCAATGAGGGAGGCTCCGTGGGCGTGGGACCCTCCCGGCCAGGTGTGGGATATATTCTCCTGGTGTGCCAGTTGGCTTAAAGCGCAGTATTGGGGTGGGAGTTACCCGATTTTCCAGGTGTTGTGTGTCTCAGTTCCCCTGGCTAGGAAAAGGGATTCCCTTCCCCCTTGCTCTTCTCACATGAGGCGATGCCTCGCCCTGCTTCAGCTCTTGCGGGTCAGGCTGCAGCAGCTGACCAGCACCGATTGTCCGGCACTCCCTAGTGAGATGACCCCAGTACCTCAGTTGAAAATGCAGAAATCACTGGTCTTCTGTGTCGCTCGCGCTGGGAGTTGAAGACTGGAGCTGTTCCTATTTGGTCATCTTGCTCCGCCTCCCCTATTTCATTCTTAATACTAGCATTTTGTGTCATCTTTTTTTAGTCATGCTAGAAGTTTGCACATTTTACTGATATTTTCAAAGAAGTAGCTTTTTGTTTCATTGATTTAAAAAAATTTTTTCTGTTTTCAATTTTGTTAATTTATAATTTTATCTGTATTATTTTCTTCCTTCTACTTGCTTTAGGTCTACTTTGATTTTTTTTTTTTTTTAAGTTTCTTGGGGGACTCAGATTATTGATTTTGGAATTTTACCCTTTTCTAATATAAGCATTTAGTCCTATGAATTTCTCTCTCAGCATTGTTTTAGCTTAATACCACATTAGATGTTGCATTTTCATTTCTATTCAGTCCAATGTATTTTTAAAATTTTCCTTTAAGACTTCTTCCCTGACTCATGGATTATTATGTAGTGTGTTGTTCAGTTTCCAAGTGCATGGATATTTTCTCACTGTCTTCCTGTAACTGATTTCTAATTTGATTCCATTGTGATAAAAGAAAGCAGTCTTTATGGTTTTAATTCCTTTAAATGTGTCGATGTTTGTTTTATGGCCAAGGATATGTTCTATCTTGGTAATATGCTCTGTGGTAATTTGAAAAAGCTGTGTATTCTGTGGTTGGGTAGAGTGTCCTATAAATGTAATTAGACCCTGTTGGTTGTTGGCGGCATTGAATTGTTCTATATATCTTTGCTGAATTTGTGTCTAGTTGTTTAATCAGTTATTGAGAAGAGATTTTAAAGACTCCAACTATAATTGTACATTTGTCTATTTCTCCTTTAAGTTATATCACTTTTTGCTTCATATAGTTTGTAGCCTTGACATTAGGTGAATAAACATTAAGGGCTGCTATGTCTTCTCAAAAGATTGACCCTTTTATCATTAAATAATATCCCTTTCTATCTCAGACAATTTTCTTTACTCTGAAGTCTACTTTATCTAATATTAATATTGTTACTCCTGCTTTCAATTAATGTTTGCTTGCTATATTGCTTTCACCTACTTATATTGTGATATTTGAAATAAATTTCTTTAAACAGCATATGGTTGGGTCATTTTTTTTTTGTTTGCATCCTATTAATCTTTGTCTTATAATTGGTAGACTTAGACCATTTATACTTAGTGTAATTATTCATATGTTATGGCAAAAGCTGTCATTTTATTTTTTAATAAACCTTTAATGTTAGAACAGTTTTCTATTTGCCAAAAAAGTAAAGATATTTTGTATACTCCACACCTGTTTCCCCCTATTATTAACATCTTACATTAGTATGATATGTTAGTTATAATTTGTGGGTAAATATTGATATATAATTACATTGGTGAATATTAAGTAAAGTCCTTTCTCTTTATTCAGATTTCCTTAGTTTTAATGTTATTCTTCTGTTTTAGGATGCCATCCAGGAACCACACTACACTTAATTGTTATGTCTCCCTAGGCTCCTCTTGACTGTGTCAGTTTCTCAGACTTTCATTTTGGTGTCTTTGACAGTTTAAGGAGTACTAGTCAGGTATTTTGTAAAATGTTCCTTAATTTGGCTTTGTCTAACATTTCTCTCAAGATTAGACTGGTGGAGTTAAGAGTTTGGGAAATGAAGACCACAGAAGTAAGCACCATTCTTATGACATCATATAAATGGTACTCTCAACATAATTTGTCACTTTTAATGTTAACCTTGCCCACCTAGTGGGACAGTGTTTTGCATGCTTCTCAGGTGTAAACTTGTTCTCCCTACCTTTCATCTACTACTCTTTGGAAGGACATGTGCGTCCCTCATACTGAAGTAGTGAGGAATATGCTCCACTTCCTTGAGGGTGAAATATCTATATAAATTTTTTAAACTCTTCCATATGAGACATTTGTCTCTTCTCCACTCATTTATTTAATCATTTATTTACATCAGTATGAACTCATGAATATTTATTTTATACTTTGGTTTATAATTCCACATTGCTTTATTTATGTATTTACTCAGATTACTCTAACTTTGGGAGCTGGAAACATTTTCAATTGGTTCTTGTGTTCTTTTGGCATACTCATCATTGTGAGTTCATTGTTGTTGTTGTTTACTCTAGTTGATTTTTGGCTCTGCCTGAATTATTCATCCACCCACACTTTTCTGCATCTGAGGATGATACAAACCAAAGTCAGAGCATAACCACATTTTTCTTATTTCCCCTGAACCTCTCAGGAGGCTATTGTATATAGTACAACATTTCTGCAGATGCCATGGTAACAAGGATGGAGACTTCACAGCCCAGTGTCTGTCACACTGCTTCCCACGCTGTACTCAGGTCGCACCTACTATGGGGAATTTTTCAAGGTGGAAATCTCTTATAAAGATCCTGCCCCAACCTCCCAACCTCACCAGATGCTAAGGCTCCCAGAGTCTACTCACATTTCCCTACAACTCCATCTGCTACCCACTCCCAAAACGTTAGATCTTTCAGACCAAGTTTCCACATCTCCACTCTTAGTTCACACCTCCTGTGTGCTGTCTTCCTCCCATCTGATGTTACCTTCCTCTAGAACATTCATAGGAAAGGGGGCTTGTCATCTCATGTACATTCCAGTGTTTAAATTAAAATGCTGAATGATGGTTGTATAAATCCTCATAATCACAGTACTAAGCTCTTAACAAGCAGCTAAAAACACTCTACTCTGTTGAATGGTTATGTTTTTCTGGCACCTATACCCCAAAGGTATGACTGTGAGTACACTTGTTCTAGGACCTTGGCCCAGCCAGCAGTGCCTCCACCCTACCACCCACATCAGACATCCATCCCCCCGAAAATGGCTGCACAGATGGCCATTTCTCTATCCAACACAAGAATTTCTCTCCTTTGTGTCCCTTTCCTGCAGCTTAGCCATGTACCTCCTACCACCACAGGGCATTGCCTTGATGAGGCTCCATTCAGTAAGACTGACCTGGGTTGAAATCTCAGCTCAAAACTTCACAGTTGTGTGACCTTAGCCAGGTTCCATTTCCTTCAGAGCTTGAGTTTTCTCATCTTCGAGACCAAGTACCTCTGCTTCCACCGTGATGGTAAATCTCTCTTCTATTCTGCTCTGAAACATCATGATACACAGCTCAGCATGACAGCCTGTTCCACATATTGAATAGCCACTGACTATTCACTCTTCTTTCTCTGCCCTATGAACAGCAAACCCACCTCTCACCTGTTCCAACTCTTTCTGTACCTCTACTCTTCAATAAGCCACCCCAAACAACATATCATTCCCCAAAAGGCCTTGACACGGGGAATCAGTTGCTCTTTAAAATATTTTTCCCTCCTGCTGGACAACCTGGAAAAATATAAACCTCCCTCAATCTGTAGTTCGAACATCACATTCACCTACTCACCTTCTCTGAATTACCCACATATTCTTCTATGAGAAACTAGTATAGACCCTATGTCTACAAGAACCTCCTTAAAACATGATGCTAAGATTGGGCTTCAATTGATTCCATCACTCAAGTACTGGGCATAGTACCCAATAGTTAGGTTTTCAATCCTTTCTCCTCTCCCTCCTTCCTTTCTTTTGGAGTCTCTAGTGTCTATTGTTGCCATCTTAATGTCCATGAATACCCACTGTTTATCTCCCACTTATAAATGAGAACATGTTTGTTTACTGTTTCCATATTAATTCACTTAGGATAATGGCCTCCAGCTGCAACCATGTTATTGCAAAAGACACGGTTACATTCTTTTTTATGACTGCATAGTGTTCTGTAGTATATATGTACCATATTTTCCTTATCCAATCCACTGCTGAAGGGCACCTAGGTTGATTTCATATCTTTGTTACTGTGAATAGTGCTACAATAAACATATGAGTTCATGTGTCTTTTTGGTAGAACAATTTATTTTTCTTTGAGTATATACCCAGTAATAGGACTGATGATAGTTCTAAGTTCTTTGAGAAATCTCCAGAATGCTTTCCACAGTTGCTGAACTAATTTACATTCCTACCAAAAGTGTGTAAGAGTTCCCTTTTTTCCACAGCCTTGCCAGCATCTGCTATTTTTTCACATTTTAATACTAGCCACTCTGACTGATGTGAGATGGTTTTTCACTGTGGATTTGATTTGCATTTCTCTGATGCTTAGTGATGATGAGCATTTTTTCATAGGCTTGCTGCCTATGTGTATGTTTTCTTTTGAGAAGTGTCTATTTCTTTCACCCATTATTAATGGGATTATTTGGATTTTGCTGGTTCAATTGTTTAAGTTTCTTACTGATTCTGGATATTAGACCTTGTCAGATGCATACTTTGAGAATACTTTTCCCATTCTGTAGATTGTCTGTTTACTCTGTTGATAGTTTCTTTTGCTGTGCAGAAGTTCTTTGGTTTAGTTAGGTCTACTTGTCAATTTTTGATTTTGTTGCAATTGTTTTTGAAGACTTAATCATTAATTCTTTCCCAAGGCTGATGTTCAAAATGGTGTTTGCTAGATTTTCTTATAGAATTCTTGTAGTTTGAAGTATTACATTTAAATCTTTAATCCGTCTTGAGTTAATGTCTTTTTTTATTTTAATTTTTTATTTTTTTTTATTATACTTTAAGTTCTAGGGTACATGTGCATAACGTGCAGGTTTGTTACATATGTATACTTGTGCCATGTTGGTGTGCTGCACCCATCAACTCATCAGCACCCATCAAGTCATCATTTATATCAGGTATAACTCCCAATGCAATCCCTCCCCCCTGCCCCCTCCCCATGATAGGCCCCAGTGTGTGATGTTCCCCTTCCCAAGTCCAGTTGATCTCATTGTTCAGTTCCCACCTATGAGTGAGAACATGCGGTGTTTGGTTTTCTCTTCTTGTGATAGTTTGCTAAGAATGATGGTTTCCAGCTGTATCCATGTCCCTACAAAGGACGCAAACTCATCCTTTTTTATGGCTGCATAGTATTCCATGGTGTATATGTGCCACATTTTCTTAATCCAGTCTGTCACAGATGGATATTTGGGTTGATTCCAAGTCTTTGCTATGGTGAGTAGTGCCGCAATAAACATACGTGTGCATGTGTCTTTATAGCAGCATGATTTATAATCCTTTGGGTATATACCCAGTAGTGGGATGGCTGGGCCATATGGTACATCTAGTTCTAGATCCTTGAGGAATTGCCATACTGTTTTCCAGAATGGTTGAACTAGTTTACAATCCCACCAACAGTATAAAAGTGTTCCTATTTCTCCACATCCTCTCCAACACCTGTTGTTTCCTGATTTTTTAATGATTGCCATTCTAACTGGTATGAGATGGTATCTCATTGTGGTTTTGATTTGCATTTCTCTGACGGCGAGTGATGATGAGCATTTTTTCATGTGTCTGTTGCCTGTATGAATGTCTTCTATATATGGTAAATGGTAGGGGTCTAGTTTCATTCTTCTGCCTATGGCTAACCAGCTATCTGAGCACCATTTATTTAATACAGAGTCCTTGCCCCCATTGCTTATTTTTGTCAACTTTTTTTGAAGATCAGATGGCTGTAGGTGTTCAGTGTTATTTCTGTGCTTTCTATTCCATTCCATTGGTTAATGTGTCTGTTTTTTTTTTTTTTTTTTGGCCAGTACTATGCTTTTTTGGTTACAGTAGCCTTATAGTATATTTTGAAGTTGGGTGGTATGATGTCTCTGGCTTTTTTTTCTTTTTTTTTTTTGGTTGCTTTGTTTTGTGTTCTGCTTAGGATTACTGTGGCTACTTGGGCTCTTTTTCTGGTTCTATATGAATTTTAAAATAGTTTTTTTTCTACTTCTGTGAAAAATGACCTTGGTAGTTTAATAGGAATAGCATTGAATCTATAGATTGCTTAGGGCAGATGGCCATTTTAACAATATTGATTCTTCCAATCCATGAGCATGGAATGTTTTTCCATTTGTTTGTGTCATCTGTGATTTCTTTCAGCAGTGTTTTATAGTTATTTTCGTAGAGATCTTTCACCTCCTTGGTTGGATGTATTCCTAGGCATTTTTTGTGGCTATTATAAACAGGATTGCATTCTTGATTTGGCTCTCAGCTTGAATGTGATTGGTGTATAGAAATGGTACTAATTTCTGTACATTGATTTTGTATCCTGAAACTTTACAGAAGTCATTTATCACTTCCAAAAACCTTTTGGTAGAGCCATTAGGGTTTTCTAGGTATAAAATCATATCATCAGCAGAGATAGTTTAAATGCTTCTTTTCCTATTTGGATGCTTTTTATTTCTTTCTCTTGCCTAATTGCTCTGGTAAGGACTTCCAGTACTATGTTGAGTAGGAGTGGTGAGAGTGGGCATTCTGTTCTTGTTCCAGTTCTCAAACAAAAAGCTTCCAGTTTTTGCTCATTCAATATGATGCTAGTTGTGTGTTTGTCACAGATAGCTCTTATCATTTTGAGGTTAATTCCTTGGAGGCCTAGTTTTTTAAGGGTTTTTAGCATGAAGAGATGTTGGATTTTACTGAAAACTTTTTCTGTTTCTATTGAGATGATGATATAAGTTTTGTTTCTAATTCTGTTTATGGGGTGAATCCCATTAATTAATTTGCATATGTTGAACCAATCTTGCATCCCAGGAATGAAGATGGCTTGATCATGGTTCATTAACTTTTCGATGTGCTGCTGGATTCAGTTTGCTAGTACTTTGCTGAGGACTTTGGTGTTTATGTTCGTCAGAGATATTGGCTTGTTGTGTCTTTGCCAGATTTGGGTATCAGGGATCACAGAATGGGTGGCTTCATGGAATTAGTTAAGGAAGTATACCTTCTCCTTGATTTTTTGGAATAGTTTCAGTAGGATTGGTACCAGCTCTTCTTTCTGTGTCTGGTAGAATTTGGCTTTGAATCCATCTGGTCTGGGGCTTTTGGGGGTTGGTAGGCTTGTTTTCGTTTTTGTTTTGAGACAGGGACTTACTTTGTTGCCCAGGTTGGAGTGCGGGGGCACAAACATGGCTCATTGCAGCCTCAACCTCCCAGGCTCAAGCAGTCCTCCCAACTCAGCCTCCCAAGTAGCTGGGACTACTGATCCATGCCACCAGGCCTGGCTAACTTTTGTGGTTTTTGCATAGACAGGGTTTTGCCATGTGGCCCTGGCTGGTCTCAAACTTCTGAGCTCAAGTTATCTGCCTGCCTCGGCCTCCCAAAGTGCTGGAGTAACAGGCATGAGCCACTGTGCCTGACCAGGTATTTTATTACTGATTTAATTTTGGGACTCAGTGTTGGGCTGTTCAGGGTTTCCATTTCTTCCTGCTTCAATCTTGAGAGATTATTTCCAGTAATTTATCCATTTCCTCTAGATTTTCTAGTTTGTGTGCATAAAGATGTTCATAATCATCTCTCGTGATCTTTTGTATTTCTGTGGGATCAATTGTAACGTCACCTTTTTCATTTCAGATTTGGCTATTTGAATCTTCTCTCTTTTCTTCTTTGTTAATCTACCTAGCACTCTATCGATCTTCTTTATCCTTTCAAAGCACCCACTTTTGGTTTCACGTATTCTTTCTACATCTTTCTATGTATTTTGGGGTCTCAATTTGCTTAAGTTTCACTCTGATACTAGTGGGTTTTTTTTTTTTTTTCTCTCTCTCCTAGTAGCTTTGGTATTAGTTTGTTCTGTTTTTCTAGTTTCTCTAGGTGTGATGTTAGGTCATTCATATGAGATCTTTCTGAGTTTTTGAAATAAGCATTTAGTGCTATAAACTTGCTTCTTAACACTGTGCTGCATCCCACATATTTTGGTACATTTTGTGTCTGTTTTCATTTCAAATAATTTTTTATTTCTGCCTTAATTTTGTTATTCACCCAAAAGTAATTCAGGAGCAAATAATTTAATTTCCTTATCATTATATGGTTTCAAGAAATCTTCTTGGTATTAATTTGTATTTATATTCTACTGTGATCTGAGAGTATGGTTGGTATGATTTCAATTTTTTAAAATTTATTGGGACTTTTACTTCCTTTATGGCCGAACATCTTGGAATTTGTTCCATGTACAGATGAGAAGAATATATATTCTGTGTTTGATGGGTGGAGTCTTCGGTAGATGTCTATTAGGTCCAATTGATCAAGTGTCACATTTAAATGCAGAATTTCTCTGTTAGTTTTTTCCCCCTACGATCCGTCTAATGCTGTCAGTTGGGTGTTGAAGTCCCTGACTATTATTGTCTGGTGGTCTAAGTCTTTTCATAGGTCTAGTAGTAATTGTTTTATGAATCTGGGTGCTTCATTGTTGGGTGCATATATATTTAGAATAGTAAAGCCTTTTTGTTTAACTGAACCCTTTATTATTATGGAATGCCCTTCTTTGTCCTTTTTCACTGTTGTTGGCTTAAAGACTGTTTTACGTGATACAAGAATAGCAAACCCTGCATTTTTATGTGTTCCATTTGCATGACAGGCCTTGCTGTAACACTTTACTTTAAACCTATAGGTGTTGTTATATGTGAGGTGGGTCTCTTGAAGACAGTAGATGGATGGGTCTTGTTTTTCTATCTAACTTGCCATTCAGTGACTATTAAGTGGGGACATGTAGACCATTTACACTAAAGGTTAATATTTTTATGTGAGATTTCTGTTTATGTCTTCCCTCATTTCCTGGATTGCTTTAGAAATTTCTTTGTGCTGATTCCCAACCTTGTCTTAGATATCATTAAACCTACTTGCAGTCTGATATGGTTTGGCACTGTGTCCCCACCCAAATCTCATCTGTAGCCCCACCCAAATCTCATCCCATAATTCCCACATGTTTTGGGAGGGACCTGGTGAGAGATGATTGAATCATGAGGGAGGGTCTTTCCCATGAATGGATCTCACAAAATCTGATGGTTTTAAAAACAGGAATTTCTCTGCACAAGCTCTCTCTTTGCCTGCTTCCATCCACATAAGATGTGACTTGCTTCTACTTGCCTTCTGCCATGATTGTGAGGCCTCCCCAACCATGTGGAACTGTAAGTCCATTAAACACCTTTCTTTGTAAATTGCCAAGTCTCAGGTATGTCTTTATCAGCAGCATAATAAAGGACTACTAGAGTACATTGGTACCAGGAGTGGGGTGTTGCTGAAAAAGATACCCAAAAATGAGGAAGTGACTTTGGAGTTGGCTAATAGGCAGAGGTTGGAACAGTTTGGAGGGCTCGGAAAAAGACAGGAAAATGTGGGAAAGTTTGGAACTTCCCAGAGACATGTTGAATGGCTTTGACAAAAATGCTGATGGC
Organism: Rhinopithecus roxellana; assembly: GCF_007565055.1. Classification (NCBI taxonomy): domain Eukaryota; kingdom Metazoa; phylum Chordata; class Mammalia; order Primates; family Cercopithecidae; genus Rhinopithecus; species Rhinopithecus roxellana. Next base: position 11,152,271 of record NC_044559.1, read on the forward strand.
AATATGGACAATAAAGTCCTGGCTGATGTGGTCTCAAGTGGAGATGAGGAACTTTTTGGGAACTGGAGCAAAGGTGACTCTTGTTACTGTTTTAGCAAAGCACTGGTGGCATTTGGCCTCTGCTCTAGAGTTTGTGGAACTTTGAACTTGAGAAATATCATTTAGGGTATCTGGTGGAAGAAATTTCTAAGCAGCAAAGCATTCAAGAGGTGACTTCAGTGCTGTTAAAGGCATTCAGTTTCAAAAGGGAAACTGTGTAAAAAAAATTTGAGAGATGCATTAACATTTGGAAAATTCACAGCCTGAGAATGCAACAGAAAAGAAAATCCCATTTTTTAGGAAATAGTCAAGCCAGCTGCAGAAACTAAAGAGAAGTCCAATGTTAATCACCAAGACAATGGGGAAAATGTCTCCAGGGCATGTCAGAGACCTTTGCATAAGCCCCTCCGATCACAGGCCCAAAGGCCTAGGAGAATCAAGTGGTTTTTGTGGGCCAGACTCAGGGTCCCCATGCTGTGTACAGCCTAGGGACTTGGTGCCCTGTTTCCCAACTGCTCCAGCTGTGACTGAAAGGGGCCATTGTAGAGCTCAAGCCATGGCTTCAGAGGGTGCAACCCTCAAGCCTTGCCATCTTCCACAGGTGTTGAGCCTGTGAGTGTACAGAAGTCAAGAATTGAGGTTTGGGAACCTCCACCTAGATTTCAGAAGATGTATGGAAATGCCTGGATGCCCAGGTAGAAGTTTGCTATAGGGGCAGGGTCATCATGGAGAACCTCTGCTAGGGCAGTGCAGAAGGGAAATGAGCAGTGGGAGTCCCCACACAGAGTCCCTACTGGGGCACTGCCTAGTGGAGTTGTAAGAAGAGAGCCACTGTCCCCCAGACCCCAGAATGGTAGATCTACTGAGAGCTTGCACCATGTGCCTGGAAAAGCCAACATCAGCCCCTGAAAGCAGCTGGGAGGGAGGCTGTACCCTGCAAAGTCACAGGGGTGGAGCTGCCTAAGACTATAGGAACCTACTTCTTGCATCAGCATGACCTGAATGTTAGACATGGAGTCACAGAACATCATTAAGGAGCTTTAAGATTTGACTCCCCCACTGGATTTTGGACTTGCATGGGGCCTGTAACCCCTTTGTTTTGGCCAAGTTCTCCCATTTGGAATGGGTGTATTTACCCAATGCGTGTACCCACATTGTATCTAGAAAGTAACTAACTCACTTTTGATTTTACAGGCTCGTAGGGGGTGGAAGGGACTTGCCTTGTCTCAAATGAGACTTTGGACTGTGGACTTTTCAGCTAATGCTGAAATTAGCTGAGACTTTGGGGGACTCTTGGGAAGGCATGATTGGTTTTGAAATGTGAAGATATGAGATTTGGATGGGCCAGGGGCCGCTGATATGGCTTAGCTCTGTGTCCCCACCCAAATCTCACCTTTAGCTCTCACAATTCCCACGTGTTATGGGAGGGACCCAGTGGGAGATGACTGAATCATGGGAGTGAGTCTTTCTTGTGCTATTCTTGTGATAGTGAGTAGGTCTCACAAGATCTGATGGTTTTACAAATGGGAGGTTCTCTGCACAAGCTCTCTCTTTGCCAAGCTCTCTCTCTTCTTCGCCATCATCCATGTAAGATGTGACTTACTTCTCCTTGCCTTCCACCATGATTGTGAGGCCTCCTGAGCCATGTGGAACTGTAAGTCCATTAAACTTCTTTCTTTTGTAAATTGTCCAGTCTGGGATATGTCTTTATCAGCAGCATGAAAATGGACTAATACACAGTTCATGTTTTGAATTCTTCATCTTTCATTTCTCAGTTTCCACTTTCATGAGGGACCATTGCTGGAGAGCTAGTGTTATCCTTTGGTGGTGGTACTACATTTAGATTTTTCATGTTGCCAGAATTCTTACTCTGGTTCTATCTCATCGGGAGACGTTAGCATTTTCAACTTTTGTAATTATTTTCATGCAAGTAAGAATTTTTTCCTTTTCTCCCTTTCCCTATATTATTGTTTTCTTCTTTCCATTTCCCTTTCTTCCTATGTAGTGTAACTATAGAGAATGCTGAGTAGGGTCTTCTGGGTTTGTTTCTATACCCCTATACGTTTGTTGGCAGGTTTTATATTGGGCTATGAAATCTGACCTACAATTAGTAGACAGTGCCATGCTGTACCACACTCTACACAGAGGAAGAGTGGAGAGGGTCAGGCTGCTGGTCCAGACAATTGGGTGTTCCAAATGTCTGGATTTCTGCCTGTGGGTAGAGACGAAAGGGCCCCACTGCACCATTATCTATGTCCATGAAGAGTGGGAATGCCCCGGGTGCTGGTCTAGAAAATTGAATGCTCTGAATGCCTCAAATTCCACCTGGAGGTGGAGCAGAGAGGAACCTGCTGCACCACAATCTCAGGGGAACAGGCTGGGGCACCCAGAATGACTAATGCAGATCTATTCCAAGTCACTACGCTGGTCCTGGCTACCAGTCTTGTCATCCAGGAGCAACTGCTGCTGTAGTAACTTTTCTCCTGCCCCAGGCCTACAACAGGGAATAGCACAATTCCAGTGCCTACTACTAAGGCATTTTCCACAGTTCTGGCTGAATCATAGGGAAGGGGCTTTCCTGTGCTGTTCTTGTGATAGTGAATGGGTCTCACGAGATCTGCCCCACGCTAGAGCAAGTGCTCCAATCTCTGGCCCCAAACTAAAATGACTACACAGCCATGCTGCCAGGTCACCAAAGAATGACTAACTTTGTATGCTCCTGGGTTAAAAATGGCACCCTGCTCAGCATCCCAGGTCTGGGGAAATAAATGCTTGCAGCTTTTCCCAGTGTTTCTCTTTCACGGCATTTCTAAGGCTCTCCCCGAGTTAGCTCCACGGCTTGGGAGAAACAAAGTGCTCTCCCTTAGCCTGGATTGCTTGGATCCCCAGAGGAAAGGTGAGTCACAGAGGGAGGCTCATCTGCCTCTTTTGCATACTGGAGCTTCACTCACTTTTATCAACTGGATGCCATCACAGGGGCTTTTTGCCCACGTTCTCCTCCCCAGGACCTCGTGCGTCCTTCACAATTCCAGTGGATTCCCATTTTCCTTCCTGCATTAAAGCTCACAGAGTTGACCTTTATACATTATATCGTTATTTCCAAATGGCTGAGGCACCAAAAAGCCTCTAATTTGCCATTTGGGGAAAAAAAAAAAAAATCTTGCTATATTTTAAATAGATAAAACAATCTTTGTAAGAAATAGAAACAGAAATTGGCAAAATTACCATCATTGTAGGAAACATTATATATTCTCTCAGCTTTTCAGAGAAGAGAGAAAAAAATAAATAAGAATATGGATTTCATTAAATAACTAAAAATTCAAATAAAATTATGTATACAGATATATATCTTATACAGTATTCCCCCCCCATCTACAGTTTTGTTTTTCATGGTTTTAGATACCTGTGGTCAACCATGGTATAAAAATATTAAATGAAAAAATTCTGTCCTGCCTGAAATACGAGTTATCCCTTTTACTCAGCCTATCCAGGCTGTAGATGTCTCCTGTCCGTTAGTTACTTAACCCTCTCAGCCATCAGATTGACTGTTGTGGTATTGAAACACTTGTGTTCAAGTTCAATAGTAACCAAATGTTCCTTCATAATGTCGACGTCATTCACCTCACTGAACCTTATCATGTAGGCAGTATATTTTCTCACATCATAGAAAGAAGGGAAAGGCATAGTACAATTGGATCTTTTGTGTGTGTGTGAGAGAGACCACATTCATGTAATTTTATTACATTATATTGTATAATTATTACTTTTCATTTTTAATTGTTGATTTCTTACTGTGTCTAATTTAAAAATTTAACTTTATTATAGGTAGGTATGTTATAGATTTAAAAAGTGTATGTAGGATTCAGTACCACCTAAAGTTTCAGGCATCCACTAGGGGTCTTAGAACAGATCCTTCACAGATAAGGAGGGACCACTGCATACATACATGTTGCATGTGTATATTGTATATACATATATATACACACACAGTCATGTGTTGTCAGCTAATGATAGGGAAACATTCTGAGAAATGCGTCTTTAGGCAATTATATGCGCAAACATCATAAAGTGTACTTAAACCTAGATGGTATAGCCTACTACACACCCAGGATATATGGGATAGCATGTTGTTCCTCGGCTACAAATCTAGATAGCATGTTACTGTACTGAATACTGTAGGCAATTGTAACACAATGGTAAGTATTTATACATGTAAACATGGAAAAGACACAACAAAAATTCAGTATTATGTTTTTTATGGGGCTTCTGCAACATATGCAATCCATTGATCAACATCTTCTTATGCAGTACATGACTATAGAGCATTTCTTTTCTTAAATATTTTTATTGCTAATTTTTCTGGGTGCCAAGTAAGCATATACATTTAGAGAGTACATGAGACATTTTGACACAGGCATGCAATGCGAAATAATTACATCATAAAGAATGGGTTATCCATTCCCTCAGGCATTTATCCTTTTATTACAAACAATTCAATTACACTCTTTTAGTTATTTTTAAATGTACAATTACGTTATTATTGACTATAGTCACCCTACTGACTATGGTCACTCACTTAATCTGCACTATAGACCAAAGGGATCTAATAGGTTGTATTCATTCTTTCTAACTATTTTTTTGTACCCATTAACCATCCCCACCTCTGCCCTGGCCCAGCCTGCCATTACCCTTCCCAGACTGTGGTAACCATGCTTTTACCATGTTCATGAGTTCAATTGCTTTGATTTTTCTATCCCACAAGTAAGCAAGAACATGCAATATTTGTCTTTCTGTGCCTGACTTATTTCACTTAACATAACCATCTCCAGCTCTATACATGTTGCTGCAAATAACAGAATCTCATTCCTATGGCTGAACAGTACTGCACTGTGTATATGTATGACATTTTCTTTTCCTTTTTAATTATACTTTAAGTTCTAGGGTACACATACACAATGTACAGATTTGATACACAGAAATACATGTATACATGTGCCATGTGGGTTTGCTGCACCCATCAACTCGTCATTCATATTAGGTATTTCTCCTAGTGCTATCCCTCCCCTAGTCCCCCAACCCCTGACAGGCCCTGGTGTGTGATGTTCCCCACCCTGTGTCCAAGTGATCTCATTGTTCAATTCCCACCTATGAGTGAGAACATGCAGTGTTTAGTTTTCTGTCCTCGTGATAGTTTGCTGCGAATGATGGTTTCCAGCTTCATCCATGTCCGTGCAAAGGACATGAAGTCATCCTTTTTTATGGCTGCATACTATTCCATTGTGTATATGTGCCACATTTTCTTAAGCCAGTCTATCATTGATGGACATTTGGGTTGGTTCCAAGTCTTTCCTATTGTGAATAGTGCTGCAATAAACATACGTGTACATGTGTCTTTATAGCAGCATGATTTATAATCCTTTGGGTATATACCCAGTAATGGGATGGCTGGGTCAAATGGTATTTCTAGTTCTAGATCCTTGAGGAATCGCCACACCATTTTCCACAATGGTTGAACTAGTTTACAGTCCCATCAACAGTGTAAAAGTGTTCCTATTTCTCCACATCCTCTCCAGCACCTGTTGTTTCCTGACTTTTTAATGATTGCTATTCTAACTGGTGTGACATGGTATCTCATTGTGGCTTTGATTTGCATTTCTCTGATGACTAGTGATGATGAGCGTTTTTTCATGTGTCCATTGGCTGCATAGATGTCTTTGAGAAGTGTCTGTTCATATCCTTTGCCCACTTTTTGATGGGATTATTTTTTTTTTCTTGTAAATTTGAGTTATTTGTAGATTCTGGATATTAGCCCTTTGTCAGATGGGTAGATTGAAAAAATTTTCTTCCCATTCTGTAGGTTGCCTGTTCACTCTGATGGTAGTTTCTTTTGCTGTGCAGAAGCTCTTTAGTTTAATTAGATCCCATTTGTCTATTTTGGCTTTTGTTGTCATTGCTTTTGGTGTTTTAGTAATGAAGCCCTTGCCTGCCCATGCCTATGTCCTGAATGGTATTGCCTAAGTTTTCTTCTAGGGTTTTTATGGTTTTAGGTCTAACATTTAAGTCTTTAATCCATCTTGAATTATTTTTGTATAAGGTGTAAGGAAGGGATCCAATTTCAACTTTCTACATATGGTTAGCCAGTTTTCCCATCACCGTTTATTATATAGGGAATCCTTTCCCCATTTCTTGTTTTTGTCAGATTTGTCAAAGATCAGATGGTTGTAGATGTGTGGTGTTATTTCTGAGGCCTCTGTTCTGTTCTATATATCTATTTTGTATGTACCACATCTTCATTATCCCTGTATCTGTTGATGGACACTTTAGATTGCTTCCAAATCTTGGCTGTTACGAACAATGCTACAACAAATATAGGGAGTGCAAACATCTCTTCAATATACTGATTTCCTTTCTTTAGGGTAAATAGCCAGCAGTGGGATTCCTGGATCATACAGTAGCTCTATTTTTAGCTTTTTGAGGAACCTCCAAACTGTTCTCCATGATGGCTGTACTACTTTACATTCCCACCGACAGTGTACAAGAGGTTCCTTTTCTCCACATGCTCTCCAGCATTTGTTATTGCCTGTCTTTTGAACATAAACCATTTTAACTGAGGTGAGATGGCATCCTATTGTAGTTTTGATTTGCATTTCTCTGATAATGCTGTTGAGCACCTTTTAATATGCCTGTTTGCCATTTGTTTTGTCTTCTTTTGAGAAATATCTGTTCAAACATTTTGCTCATTTTTGACTGGATTATTAGATTTTTTTTCCTGTAGAGTTATTAATCTCTTGTTAGATAGATAGTTTGCAAGTATTTTCTCTCATCCTGTGGATTGTCTCTTCATTTTGTTCATTGTTTCCTTTGTTGTGCAGAAGCTTTTCCAGCTTGATGTGATCCCATTTGTCTATTTTTGCTTTGGTTACCTGTGCTTGTGGGGTATTGCTCAATAAATTTTTGCCCATATCAATGTCCTGGAGATCTTCTCCAAGGTTTTCTTATAGTAGTTTCACAGTTTAATGTCTCACATTTAAGTCTTTAGTTCAGTTTGATGTGATTTTTGTATACAGTGACAGATAGGGGTCTAATTTCATTCTTCTACATACGAATATGCAATTTTCCCAGCGCTTTTTCTTGAGGAGACTGTCCTCACTCCGATGTATGTTCTTGCACCGTTGTCAAAAATGAGTTCACTGTAGGTGTGTGGGTTTAGTTCTAGGTTCTCTATTCGGTTTCATTGGTCTATGTTTCTGTTTTTACGCCAGTATCATGCTGTTTTGGTTACTACATCTCTGTGGTGTAATTCGAAGTTAGGTAATGTGATTCCTCCAGTTTTATGCTTTTTGCTTTGAATAGCTTTGGCTCTTCTGGGTCTTTTGTGGTTTTATATAAATTTTAGAATTGCTTTTTCTATTTCTATGAAGATATCCTTGGCATTTTGATAGGAATTGTGTTGGATCTGTAGATGGCTTTGGGTAGTATGAACATTTTAACATTATTGATTCTTCCAATCCATGAACATAAAATATTTTTCCATTTTTTGGTTTTCTCTGCACTTTCTTTTGTCAGTGCTTTATAGCTTTCATTATAGAGATCTTTCACATCTTTGATTAAGTTAATTCCGAGATGTTTAATTTTATTTGTGGTTACTGCAGATGGAATTACCTTTTTTATTTCTTTTTCAAATTGCTCATTGTTGGCATGGACAAGTGCTACTAATGTTTGTATGTTGATTTTGTATCCTGTAACTATGCTGAATTTATTAGTTCTAATAGTTGGTGGAGTCTTTAGAATTTTCCTATATAATACTATCTGCAAACAAGAATAATTTTACTTCTTCCATTCCAATTTGGATGCCCTTTATTTTTTTTTTCTTGACTCATTGTTCTAACTAGGACATCCAGTACTGTGCCAAATAACAGTAGTGATAGTGGACATCCTTGTCATGTTCAAGATCTCAAAGCCTAGGGGCGGAGCAAGATGGCCGAATAGGAACAGCTCCAGTCTCCAACTCCCAGCGCGAGCGACACAGAAGACCGGTGATTTCTGCATTTTCAACTGAGGTACTGGGGTCATCTCACTAGGGAGTGCCGGACAATCGGTGCTGGTCAGCTGCTGCAGCCTGACCAGCGAGAGCTGAAGCAGGGCGAGGCATTGCCTCACCTGGAAGCGCAAGGGGGAAGGGGATCCGTTTTCCTAGCCAGGGGAACTGAGACACACAACACCTGGAAAATTGGGTAACTCCCACCCCAATACTGCGCTGTAAGCATACAGGCACACCAGGAGAATACATCCCACACCTGGCCGGGAGGGTCCCACGCCCACGAAGCCTCCCTCACTGCTAACACAGCAGTCTGCCGCGATCTATCCGCAAGGCAGCAGCGAGGCTGGGGGAGGGGCGCCCGCCATTGCTGAGGCTTAAGTAGGTAAACAAAGCCACTGGGAAGTTCGAACTGGGTGGAGCTCACAGCAGCTCAAGGAAGCCTGCCTGTCTCTGTAGTCTCCACCTCTGGGGACAGCGCACAGCTGAAGACCAACAGGGGAAGTAGCGGGAGCCGGTGCAGACGCGAACGACTCTGTCTGACAGCTTTGGGGAGAGCCGTGGATCTCCCAACGTGGAGGTTGAGATCTGAGAACGGACAGACTGCCTGCTCAGGTGTGTCCCTGACCCCTCAGTAGCCTAGCTGGGAGAAATCCCCCACTAGGGGCAGTCTGACACCCCACACCTCACAGGGTGGAGTACACCCCTGAGAGGAAACTTCCAAAGTAAGAATCAGACAGGTACACTCGCTGTTCAGCAATATTCTATCGTCGGCAACCTCTGCTGCTGATACCCAGGCAAACAGGGTCTGGAGTGGACCTCAAGCAATCTCCAACAGACAGTCCTTCTGACTGTCAGAAGGAAAACTATCAAACAGGAAGGACACCTATACCAAAACCCCATCAGTACGTCACCACCATCAAAGACCAGAGACAGATAAAACCACAAAGATGGGGAAGAAGCAGGGCAGAAAAGCTGGAAATTCAAAAAATAAGAGCGCATCTCCCCCTGCAAAGGAGCGCAGCCCATCGCCAGCAACGGATCAAAGCTGGTCAGAGAATGACTTGGACGAGAGGAGAGAAGAAGGCTTCAGTCCATCAAACTTATCAGAGCTAAAGGAGGAATTACGTACCCAGCGCAAAGAAACTAAAAATCTTGAAAAAAGAGTGGAAGAATTGACAGCTAGACTAATTAATGCAGAGAAGATCATAAACGAAATGACAGAGATGAAAACCATGACACGAGAAATACGTGACAAATGCACAAGCTTCAGTAACCGACTCGATCAACTGGAAGAAAGAGTATCAGCGATTGAAGATCAAATGAATGAAATGAAGCGAGAAGAGAAACCAAAAGAAAAAAGAAGAAAAAGAAATGAGCAAAGCCTGCAAGAAGTATGGGATTATGTAAAAAGACCAAATCTACGTCTGATTGGGGTGCCTGAAAGTGAGGGGGAAAATGGAACCAAGTTGGAAAACACTCTTCAGGAAATCATCCAGGAGAACTTCCCCAACCTAGTAGGGCAGGCCAACATTCAAATTCAGGAAATACAGAGAACGCCACAAAGATATTCCTCCAGAAGAGCAACTCCAAGACACATAATTGCCAGATTCACCAAAGTGGAAATGAAGGAAAAAATCTTAAGGGCAGCCAGAGAGAAAGGTCGGGTTACCCACAAAGGGAAGCCCATCAGACTAACAGCAGATCTCTCGGCAGAAACTCTACAAGCCAGAAGAGAGTGGGGGCCAATATTCAACGTTCTTAAAGAAAAGAATTTTCAACCCAGAATTTCATATCCAGCCAAACTAAGTTTCATCAGTGAGGGAGAAATAAAATCCTTTACAGATAAGCAAATGCTTAGAGATTTTGTCACCACCAGACCTGCCTTACAAGAGACCCTGAAGGAAGCCCTAAACATGGAAAGGAACAACCGGTACCAGCCATCGCAAAAACATTCCAAAATGTAAAGACCATCGAGGCTAGGAAGAAACTGCATCAACTAACGAGCAAAATAACCAGTTATATCATATATATATATTATATATATAAAATAACCAGTTATATCATATATATATCATATATATATATCATATATATATATATATCATAATGGCAGGATCAAGTTCACACATAACAATATTAACTTTAAATGTAAATGGACTAAATGCTCCAATTAAAAGACACAGACTGGCAAACTGGATAAAGAGTCAAGACCCATCAGTCTGCTGTATTCAGGAGACCCATCTCACATGCAGAGACATGCATAGGCTCAAAATAAAGGGATGGAGGAAGATCTACCAAGCAAATGGAGAACAAAAAAAAGCAGGGGTTGCAATCCTTGTCTCTGATAAAACAGACTTTAAACCATCAAAGATCAAAAGAGACAAAGAAGGCCATTACATAATGGTAAAGGGATCAATTCAACAGGAAGAGCTAACTCTCCTAAATATATATGCACCCAATACAGGAGCACCCAGATTCATAAAGCAAGTCCTTAGAGACTTACAAAGAGACTTAGACTCCCATACAATAATAATGGGAGACTTCAACACTCCACTGTCAACATTAGACAGATCAACGAGACAGAAAGTTAACAAGGATATCCAGGAATTGAACTCATCTCTGCACCAAGCGGACCTAATAGACATCTATAGAAGTCTCCACCCCAAATCAACAGAATATACATTCTTCTCAGCACCACATCGCACTTATTCCAAAATTGACCACATAATTGGAAGTAAAGCACTCCTCAGCAAATGTACAAGAACAGAAATTATAACAAACTGTCTCTCAGACCACAGTGCAATCAAACTAGAACTCAGGACTAAGAAACTCAATCAAAACCGCTCAACTACATGGAAACTGAACAACCTGCTCCTGAATGACTACTGGGTACATAACGAAATGAAAGCAGAAATAAAGATGTTCTTTTTTTTTTTTTTTTTTTTTTTTTTTTTTTTTTTTTTTTTTTGAGACGGAGTCTTGCTCTGCCGCCCAGGCTGGAGTGCAGTGGCCGGCTCTCAGCTCACTGCAAGCTCCGCCTCCCGGGTTCACGCCATTCTCCTGTCTCAGCCTCCCGAGTAGCTGGGACTACAGGCGCCCGCCTCGTCGCCCGGCTAGTTTTTTTGTATTTTTTAGTAGAGACGGGGTTTCACCGTGTTAGCCAGGATGGTCTCGATCTCCTGACCTCGTGATCCGCCCGTCTCGGCCTCCCAAAGTGCTGGGATTACAGGCTTGAGCCACCGCGCCCGGCCTTGAAATAAAGATGTTCTTTGAAACCAATGAGAACAACGATACAACATACCAGAATCTCTGGGACACATTTAAAGCAGTGTGTAGACGGAAATTTATAGCACTAAATGCCCACAAGAGAAAGCAGGAAAGATCTAAAATTGACACTCTAACATCACAATTAAAAGAACTAGAGAGGCAAGAGCAAACACATTCAAAAGCTAGCAGAAGGCAAGAAATAACTAAGATCAGAGCCGAACTGAAGGACATAGAGACACAAAAAACCCTCCAAAAAATCAATGAATCCAGGAGTTGGTTTTTTGAAAAGATCAACAAAATTGACAGACCGCTAGCAAGGCTAATAAAGAAGAAAAGAGAGAGGAATCAAATAGATGCAATAAAAAATGATAAAGGGGATATCACCACTGACCCCACAGAAATACAAACTACCATCAGAGAATACTATAAACGCCTCTACGCAAATCAACTAGAAAATCTAGAAGAAATGGATAATTTCCTGGACACTTACACTCTCCCAAGGCTAAACCAGGAAGAAGTTGAATCCCTGAATAGACCAATAGCAGGCTCTGAAATTGAGGCAACAATTAATAGCCTACCCACCAAAAAAGTCCAGGACCAGATGGATTCACAGCTGAATTTTACCAGAGGTACAAGGAGGAGCTGGTACCATTCCTTCTGAAACTATTCCAATCAATTGAAAAAGAGGGAATCCTCCCTAACTCATTTTATGAGACCAACATCATCCTGATACCAAAGCCTGGCAGAGACACAACAAAAAAAGAGAATTTTCGACCAATATCCCTGATGAACATCGATGCAAAAATCCTCAATAAAATACTGGCCAAACCGGATTCAGCAGCACATCAAAAAGCTTATCCACCATGATCAAGTGGGCTTCATCCCTGGGATGCAAGGCTGGTTCAACATTCGCAAATCAATAAACGTAATCCAGCATATAAACAGAACCAAAGACAAGAACCACATGATTGTCTCAATAGATGCAGAAAAGGCTTTTGACAAAATTCAACAGCCCTTCATGCTAAAAACGCTCAATAAATTCGGTATTGATGGAACGTACCTCAAAATAATAAGAGCTATTTACTGACAAACCCACAGCTAATATCATACTGAATGGGCAAAAACTGGAAAAATTCCCTTTGAAAACTGGCACAAGACAGGGATGCCCTCTCTCACCACTCCTATTCAACATAGTGTTGGAAGTTCTGGCTAGGGCAATCAGGCAAGAGAAAGAAATCAAGGGTATCCAGTTAGGAAAAGAAGAAGTCAAATTGTCCCTGTTTGCAGATGACATGATTGTATATTTAGAAAACCCCATCATCTCAGCCCAAAATCTCCTTAAGCTGATAAGCAACTTCAGCAAAGTCTCAGGATACAAAATTAATGTGCAAAAATCACAAGCATTCTTATACACCAGTAACAGACAAACAGAGAGCCAAATCATGAATGAACTTCCATTCACAATTGCTTCAAAGAGAATCAAATACCTAGGAATCCAACTTACAAGGGATGTAAAGGACCTCTTCAAGGAGAACTACAAACCACTGCTCAGTGAAATCAAAGAGGACACAAACAAATGGAAGAATATACCATGCTCATGGATAGGAAGAATCAATATCGTGAAAATGGCCATACTGCCCAAGGTTATTTATAGATTCAATGCCATCCCCATCAAGCTACCAATGAGTTTCTTCACAGAATTGGAAAAAACGGCTTTAAAGTTCATATGGAACCAAAAAAGAGCCCGCATTGCCAAGACAATCCTAAGTCAAAAGGACAAAGCTGGAGGCGTCACGCTACCTGACTTCAAACTATACTACAAGGCTACAGTAACCAAAACAGCATGGTACTGGTACCAAAACAGAGATATAGACCAATGGAACAGAACAGAGTCCTCAGAAATAATACCGCACATCTACAGCCATCTGATCTTTGACAAACCTGAGAGAAACAAGAAATGGGGAAAGGATTCCCTATTTAATAAATGGTGCTGGGAAAATTGGCTAGCCATAAGTAGAAAGCTGAAACTGGATCCTTTCCTTACTCCTTATACGAAGATTAATTCAAGATGGATTAGAGACTTAAATGTTAGACCTAATACCATAAAAACCCTAGAAGAAAATCTAGGTAGTACCATTCAGGACATAGGCATGGGCAAGGACTTCATGTCTAAAACACCAAAAGCAACGGCAGCAAAAGCCAAAATTGACAAATGGGATCTAACTAAACTAAAGAGCTTTTGCACAGCAAAAGAAACTACCATCAGAGTGAACAGGCAACCTACAGAATGGGAGAAAATTTTTGCAACCTACTCATCTGACAAAGGGCTAATATCCAGAATCTACAAAGAACTCAAACAAATATACGAGAAAAAAAGAAACAACCCCATCAAAAAGTGGGCAAAGGATATGAGCAGACATTTCTCAAAAGAAGATATTCATACAGCCAACAGACACATGAAAAAATGCTCATCGTCACTCGCCATCAGAGAAATGCAAATCAAAACCACAATGAGATACCATCTCACACCAGTTAGAATGGCAATCATTAAGAAGTCAGGAAACAACAGGTGTTGGAGAGGATGTGGAGAAATAGGAACACTTTTACACTGTTGGTGGGATTGTAAACTAGTTCAACCATTATGGAAAACAGTATGGCAATTCCTCAAGGATCTAGAACTAGATGTACCATATGACCCAGCCATCCCACTACTGGGTATATACCCAAAGGATTATAAATTATTCTACTACAAAGACACATGTACACGTATGTTTATTGTGGCACTATTCACAATAGCAAAGACTTGGAATCCACCCAAATGTCCATCTGTGACAGACTGGATTAAGAAAATGTGGCACATATACACCATGGAATACTATGCAGCCATAAAAATGGATGAGTTTGCGTCCTTTGTAGGGACATGGATGCAGCTGGAAACCATCATTCTTAGCAAACTATCACAAGAACAGAAAACCAAACACCGCATGTTCTCACTCATAGGTGGGAACTGAACAATGAGATCACTTGGACTCGGGAAGGGGAACATCACACACTGGGGCCTATCATGGGGAGGGGGGAGCGGGGAGGGGGGAGGGGGGAGGAGGGAGGTATTGCATTGGGGAGTTATACATGATATAAATGATGAATTGATGCGTGCTGACGAGTTGATGGGTGCAGCATACCAACATGGCATAAGTATACATATGTAACAAACCTGCACGTTATGTACATGTACCCTAGAACTTAAATAAAAAAAATAATAATAAATAAATAAATAAATAAATAAAAAAGATTGTCCATTTCGTTTAACTTTTTAAAAACCCAGTGTGTTTTATTGATCTTTTGTATGGTTTTCTTCATTTCAATTTCATTTATGTCTGCTCTGATCTTTATTATTTGTTTTCTTCTAATTTTGGTTTTGGTTTGCTTTTCTAGTTTTTTAAGATGCAGCATTAGATTGTTTATTTAAAGTTTTTCCTCTTTTTTGATGTAGGCACTTATTGCTATAAACTTCTCTGTTAGTACTGCTTTTTCTGTACCCATAGATCATTGTATGTTGTATTTCCATTATCATTTGTTATCAAAAATTTTTCTATTTCCTTCTTAATTTCTTCATTGACCCACTAGTCATTCAAGAGCATATTGTTTAATTTTGAAGTATTTGTATAGTTTCCAAACACTTCTTGTTATTAATTTCCAGTTTTATCCTGTTGTGGTAAGAGAAGATGATTAATATTATACAGTTTTTTTAATGTATTTTGACTTGTTTTGTAAATTAATGTATGGTCTATCCTTGAGAATGATTCATGAGCTGAGGATAATAATGTGAATTCTTCACTGGTTAAATGAAATATTCTATAAATATCTATTAGATCCATTTGGTCTATACTGCAGACTAAGTCTAGTGTTTCTTTGTTGGTTTTCTGTCTGGAAGGTCTGTCCAATGCTAAAAGTGGAGTGTTGAAGTCTCAAGCTATTATTATATTGGGGCTTATCTCTCTCTTTAGCTCTAATAATATTTGCTTTATATCATTATATGGTGACCTTCTCTGTGTGTTTCTCATAGGCAACAGATCAATGGGTCTTGTTTTTTCATCCATTCAGCCACTCTATGTCTTTTGATTGGAGAGTTTAGTGCATTTACATTCAATGTTATTATTGATAAGTAAGGACTTACCCCTGCCATTTTGTTATTTGTTTTCTGGTTGTTTTGTGGTCTTCTCTTTTTTTCTTTCCTTCCTTTCTGTTTTCCTTTAGTGAAGGTCTGTTTTTTTTTGTTTGTTTGTTTTTTCTGGTGACATGATTTAGTTTCTTGCTTTTGTGTGTGTGTGTATCCATTGTATGTTTTTGGTTTCAGGTTACCATGAAGTTTACAAATACTATCTCATAACCCACTATTTTAACCTGATAACTATTTAACATTGTCTGCATAAACACACAAGCAAAAGGAAAAATATTAAAACTCTATGCCTTAACTGTGTTCCTACTGCTTTGTAACTTTTTGTTGTTTCTATTTATATCCCACTGTATTATCTATGTCTTGAAAAACTGTTGTTGTAATTTTTTATTGGTTCATTATTTAGTCTTTATGCTTAGGATAAAAGTAATTTACACAACACAGTTGGCATGTTATAATACTCATGTGCTTACTATTCTGTAGTTTTTTCTACCTTCAGGTAATTACTTATTGCTCATTGATGTCCTTTTCTTTCTGATTGAAGTGCTTCCTTTAGCATTTCTTTAGGACAGGTCTGGTTTTGTTAAAAATTCTTCAGCCTTTGTGTGTCTGGGAAAGTTTTTATTTTTCCTTTATGTTTGAAGAGTATTTTTACCAGATATACTGTTCCAGGATAAAAAATCTTTTCCTTCAGCACTTTAAATACATCATGCCACTCTCTTTTGGCCTGTAAGGTTTCCACTGAAAAGTCTGTTGCCAGATGTACTGGAGCTCCATTGTATATTTCTTTCTTTTCTCTTGCTACTTTTAGGATCCTTTTGTTTTTATTGATCTTTGGGAGTTTGATTTTTACATGTCTTGAAGTAGTCTTTTTTAGTTAAATATGCTTGGTGTTCTATAATCTTCCTGTGCTTGTATATTGATATATTTCTCTAGGTTTGGGAAACATTCTGTTATTTTTGGTACTGTACTCCCCTGTGGCCATGCTGGTACCTAAGGTGCAAGACAAAGTCCCCTTTATTTTTCCCTCTGCTTTTCTCAAGCAGAAGGAGTTTTGCCCCATAGCCACCAAAACTGGTAACATGCTGAGTCTCACCTGAAGCCAGCCAGTTCAAGGCTTGAGCAAGGCCCTAGATGTAGTACCTGGGTATTGCTGCTGGTTATTGAGGAACCAAGGGCTCTTCAGTTAGCAGGTGATGAATGTTTCCAGGGCTGGGTCCTTCACTTCAAGGCAGCGGGTTCCCTTCTGGCCCAGGGTGTGTCTAGAAATATCATCTTGAGCTAGGGTCTGGAAAGCGACCTCAAAACACTGACTGGTGCACTATCTTGCTGTGGCTGAGCTGGTATCCAAGATGCAAGACAAAGTCCTCTCTACTCTTCCTTCTCTTCTCCTCTAGCAGAAGGAAAGGGTTTCTTTTGGAGCCAGGAGCCATGCAACCTGGGCTTAGAGGAGGGATGATGCCTGAGCTGCCCCAACTGGTGTCTCAATATGTCACGTGCCCTCCCAGTCTACTGTCTCTGGGCCCAGTTGAGCACTAGGAGTCACCTATGATTTGCAGTCCTTATGGCCTAGACTGCCTTTTAAGTTTATTTAGACCACAGAGAACTTTAGCCCTCAGTGGTGAGATTTGCAGAACTCAAGTGCTGTCCTCTGGGATTGTTGATTCCCCTCTGGCTAGGACTGGTTTAAGATTGCCTCTGTGGGAGAGCATCATCCGAGTTGGGTCTGGTTTTTCTTTCTGCTCTAACAGGACAGCACTGAGTTCAATGCCTCACAATGACTGTGTTCTCCCGCCCCCAGTGCCAAGATGTTCTCTCCACACTGCTAAAGGGGTGTAAGAGGGTTGGCGTTGGCAATTTAAGACTGTCTTTTCTCTCTTTAGTGCCTCTTTCAGCAATATGGAGTTAAAACCAGGTACTATGAGGGTTCACTTGATTTCTAGTTCTTATGAAGGTGTTTTTACTGTGAAGACAGTTTTTAAACTGGTGTCCTTGTAGCGGGGGAAATGGATGGTCCCTTTTTGCTCTGTAAACCTGTAGGTCATTTTCTTTTGGCAGGTCCCTAGGATATTGTGTAATCAACTGTGCTGCAAGAAAAACCTCATTATATTCCAAATATTAATCATTTATCTGCAATTAAACTAGAAATTTAAAACAAACCACCTCTCACGTAAAGAAAACTGTGTAGAAATGTTAAAAATATTCTTCAAAATCACTCTCGTTCAAAATGTAAATCAAGCTACAAAATATAATTTTGAGAAAACTGTACACAGAGGAAAATCCGTAACTCGATCTGCTTTTATTATTGAGCATAAAAGGACACCAAAGAAGTGAACTAATTGTTTTTAGCAAGAAACTAATAAAATTAATACTAAGGAAATGCAGAAAGAAAGTCAAATAAAGTATAAATTGAAATCATTTAATTAGAACACGTAAAATAGTAGCATTGATTTTGTGGTTTAAATTTCCTTATAACCTTCTTATATCTTTTCTTTTTCACTCTTCCATGTTTTCTGATGTTTTTTTTTTTTTTTTTTTCTCATTTAAGGAATTTTTTTTCTTCTTCTGCTTATCAAAGTCCATTTTTTCCTGAGTTCACCTGAAGATACTAGAGGCCCCAATGTGTTCCTTGTTTGTGATGGGCAGCTCTACCTCACTGCAGTAGCATCTTCTGCCACCCACTGCTGTTTCTGGAAACTGCACTGTGATGCCCGGATGTGTGGGGAGAGGGTCCCCCACACCAGCCTTCCTTGGGAACTGACTGGGGTTGCTATTCTTACAACTTTGGGGTATATTTTGAAAAGCGAGTCATCTGCCATCCAGCCAAGTATCAATTTTAAAATATAATAATTAAAAGAGAAACTTGTACTCAAGTATATTTTATGTTTTCTTTTTTTATGTTTCCTCAAGGGAAAGCTTACAGCAGGCTTTCTCAACTTCAGCTCTGTTGACACTTTGGGCAGGATAATTCTCCCGCCTGGGGGCTGTCCTGTGCCTTGCAGGATGTTTAGCAGCATCCTTTGTCTCTGCCCACTAGATGTCAGTAGCACCTCCAAGGTGATAAACAAAAGGATCTCCAGAGGTTGCCGAATATCCTCTGGGGGGAAAAATTGTTCTCAAGAGAACCACTGCCCTATAGGCAGCAATCTCTAGTAACCTTTGTGCAGGTTATGCCTTTTCATTGTCTGTACACAGGTTTCAAAATCAAGCTCAAATTCATTTCCTCTAGGAAGTCTTTTCCTGATCGCTCCAGCAACTCATTTGCTCCCTTACTGGTTCTCCCACAGCTTCCCACACATTTCTCCACTAACACAATAAAATATATTGCTATGTTTTTCCTACTTGATTGCCTACCCCACAAGTCTATAAACACAGGTCATCTTCTCACTAACAGTGCTTGTCACATAAGAGTTAGCAATTAATTCATTCACCTAAGATTGTATCTCCTCACAGGAAGCTTGAGATTGAGTAAATGAGACAAACAAGTGCAATGACAATAACTAGAATTCTTGATGTGATTCACACAATAGTGAGTATATTCGTCCATTTTTGTGTTGCTATGAAGAAATACCTGAGACTGGGTAATTTATAAAGAAAAGAGTCTTAATTGGCTCATGGTTCTGCAGGCTTTATAGGAAGCATAGTGCTGGCATCTACTCAGCTTCTGGTGAAGGTTCAGGAAGGTTTCAATCATAGCAAAAGGCAAAGGGGGAACAGGCACGTCACATGTTGAAAGCAGGAGCAAGCGAGAGTGGGTGGAGAGGCGCCACACACTTTTGAAATGACCAGACCTCACAAGAACTCATTACCATGAACACAGCACTAAGCCATAAAGGACCCGCCCCCATGACGCAAGCACCTTCCACCAGACCCCACCTCCAGCACTGGGGATTCCAATTCAACACAAGGTTTGGCAGGGACATACATTCAAACTCTTATCAGTGGGTATTTTATTCTGTGCCTGGAACTTGACTAAGTATTTCTATGTAGTATCTGATTTTATTTAAATCTTTGTAATGCTCCTGGGAGGTACAGTGGAATACTTATTTTCTGAGTGAGAAGCCAAAGCATGGAGAAGATTGGCAGCTTGCAAAGGACAGCACCATTTGTAGATACGGAGGATTTAAACCTTGATCTATCCAGCTTCCAAGTCAACACTTTTTAAAAATATTGAAATATAGCACAAATGCAGAAAAGTGCATAAAGCATAAATATAAAATTCCATGGACAGAGGTGGACCAAGAACACTCCTGTTAGAGCAGTCTGCACTGACTTCAGGCAATAAGGGGGCATGTTCTCTGTAGAAAACTTAAAAACTAAAATTCGTCTGCTTTTAATCATCACTCTGGGTCAGAATTTCTGAGCAATGTCAATAATAGAATATTCTTCACTGAATAAAATATCCTGTGTTGATCTAAATTCTAAACAATAGTGTGCTTACTACTGGTTCTTAAGTATGTGTGTGTGTGTGTATGTAAAATTAGCACTATTATTATGTGTTCTTTAATAAACTCTGAGTTCAACATGGATGCTAATCCAGAGAACTTCCAGTTACATGGTTAGGTCCCAACACAAGAGTACAAGCTACAAACATTCTCTCAAGAGTTAAATTTATAATTGTTATGGGTTGAATTCTGTGCCACTCCCACCCAAATTCATGTTGAAGCCCTAACCCCCAGCACCTCAGAATGAGACTCTATTTGAAGACAAAGCTTTTAAAAAGGAAAGCAATTGAAAATAACATCGCTAAGATGCCCTTAATCCAATCTGACTGGTGTCTTGATACTAGATCAGGACACACAGGGAGACATCAGAGATGTGCACACACCCAGGAAAGACTAGGTGAGAACTCGGCCAGAAGGCAGCCATCCACAGGACAAGGAGAAGGGCCTCAGGAGAACCCAGCCCTGCTGACACCTTGATCCTGGACTTTCAGCCCTCAGAACTGTGAGAAATTAAATTTTATTGTTTAAACCACCCACTCTGTGGTATTTTGCTATGGTAGCCTTAGCAAACAAATACAATAATGGTTTCCAATTGCATGCTTTGGGAACAGTTAGTCTCCAACACAAATGATATTAGAAATCAGCAATAATCACACCATGACTGTAAAAATGAAGAAATAGAATTCTGTTTAATTGAATTATTAAATATGACTACTTGGAGATTTTATGTATGTTAAAATGTAAAACAGTGAAACAGGGAGCCACCTGCAAAGTATAATATTTATTGAATTTTTTTTTCTGTTTTAGTTGTCTTAAAACTAAAGATGAATCCCCAAAATATGGATTATTCATTGATTATTGTGATTATTAATAAAAATAATTTCATCATCTCGAAGGAGGATTGGGAAAATCCTCTATTATCTATTCTTGTAGCCAGATTATCTGTTCTGGTAGTCAAATATGCTAGGCATGCAACCATTCAATGAGATATCACAAAGCAAACACCTATGTAACTGCCACCAAGTTTCAAAAAATAGAATATTGAAAGTTCCTTGGGTGTCTTCCTGGTGACCCCTCCACTCTACTACATCTCTCTCCTTCCTAAATGTAACAAATGTCTTTATTTCTATTCTAACAGTTCATCTCTTTCTCATTTTGGAGCTCATATTAATGAAAAAGTTTAGTAAATTTTTTATGTCTGGCTTATTTCATGCAGTACTGTGTAGGCAAGATTCATACGCCCTGTTGTGTGTAGCAAGATTGTTCATTTATATCACCGCATGAGATTCCAGTGTATGAATATAACACAGTCAATACCACTGATGGATACTTGAGTAATCTCTAGTTTGAAACTACTGTATAATACATATAACATACAAATAGGCATTAATCAACTCTTTTCTTATTGGTAAGGCTTTTAATCAACAGTAGGCTATTAATAGTTAAGTTTTGAGGGAGTCAAAACTTATATGTGAATTTTCAGCTATGTTGGGGGGTTCAGTGCCCTGAATCCCTATGTTGTTCAAAGATCAACTGTATTAAACTAATACTGCTGTGAACATTCTTATGTATGTATCCTGTTGCACATATACATGCACTTCTATTGGAAATGGGATTATTGAACTGTAAATTATGTATATCTTAAACTAACGCAGTAAACAGTAAACACTTTTCCAAAGTGTTTTGGTTGCAAAAATTTACATTCCTACCAGAAGTGTATGAGAGTTCACATAGCTCCATATCCTTACCAACAATTGGTAGTGTCATTCTTTTTAGTCAGATTGACATTTTTGTGATAGTATGCTGTTATGGTTTTCATTTCTATTTCCCTGATTAACTAGTGAGGATGAACACCTTTTTGTATGATTAATGACATTTGATTGCCCTGTTTTATGAATGGCTAATTAAATCCTTCACTTATATTTCAGTGTGGCCTGTCTTTCTGGTATCAGAGGGAGGGGGATCGGTTAGCTCCTGCTAAAATGGTGGTGAATATGGGCCTTTCGAGTGGTAGACCATTGGATACAGGGAGCTGGAACTCAAAAACAAAATCTGGTCTGAAAGGACAACAGGCATACAGAATTCAGGCTACAGTAATTGGTAGCTTTTTAGAAACCCAGGAGAACATGGCATCTTCCTTAATCTAGCTACACATTATGTGGCAGTATCCGCCACAGCTTTCTGGCCCAGCTTGCAGTGGGTTATGCTAGAGACTCATTTAAACATAATGACATAGTAATCTCTATAAACTCCAGACAATTATCAGCATAATTTGAAGACTTTTAATAAGCCAATGTTCCATCAAAATTTATTACTCCATCAGGGCCATCCCCTGTCCTGAAGGCGGACAACCAAGTAAGAGCTTGTAAAATGGCATTTTTAAACTAGAAAACCACATTAAATGTGATTTACAATGAAATTGCTGACATCAGAAGCTGAACTTTGTGCTTCCATGTAGCTTAAAGCTTAAAAAAGATGTTAATGGGCTGCAAATACACCCTTTTATTTAGCTTTCAGTCATAGGATGCATCCCAGATCATTAACAGGTTTTTACCATGTATTAGAAAGGTTTTGCATGATGCCAAAAAATAAAATTAAGGCTTTCCCTGGGTGTTAAAAAGTGATTCAAATTTCTCCATATTTCCAATTAAAGAAAATTTAAAAACGCAATCATTCTAAACTCACATTACTTTAAGCAATTTGTTTTTTTAGAATTGGAATTTTTTAATACAATGGAACAAAAGACTACTGTTATTATGGGTGTTATGCCCAGACCGTTTATTCCCCAAAGAAGACCACCAGAGTCCAGAGTCAAAGCCAAGCGGCAAGGATCTTTACTGCAAGTTCGAACTTGGTCCCTCCGTTCCACAACATACAAGAGGGCCCCGAACGATACATGTGCCCGCTTTTTATAGCCCGATGTATACAGGATATGTAAGGTTACAGAGGAACAAAGGAATTCTTTTGGTCACAGCATCACAATTGGTTAATATTTTAAGTTATACATTTAACAGTTTTTTATTTGTTCCCGCGCATTTAGTAAAACTACAAACGGTTGTGATCTTATCGGGGGCTCTCTAGGTGGTGTTTCTGAGATATATGGGGGGATGTGTTTATGTTGGGCTCAGGAAGTTGGGACAAATAGAGGAATGTGTTTGTACTGGGCCCAGGACTGAGATATATGGCAGACACCGGTAATTAGAACAGAACAGAGCAGGACAGGGACTTTCACAACGCTTGTCCTTACAACGTCTGGAATCTATAGATAACCTAATCGGTTAGGTCCGGGGTCCATCTTTAACTAGGCTCAGGGCGCCGCCCGGGCTGTTTGCCTGTGGACTTCATTTCTGCCTTTTAGTCTTTTCATTTGATCTCTTTCAATGGGAAGTAGTTTCTGTCTCTCTCTCCCCCTCCTCTCTCTCCCTTCTTTCCTCCCTCCCCCTCTGCTCCCCTTACACACATCACACACACACTCACCCACGCACACACAAACTATACAAGATGAATGTGAGATACATAAATTCCCAATATTATGCTAAATATAGTGACATCTTCTCTGCTTAACTATCTGTTGGAAAAATCTAAAGAAGGACTCAGAAGATCCTAAATTAAAGGATCTATTTTCATAAGAATGCTGTCAGTCTTACATAAATACTTTATAAACTTTCAATACTTCCAATTGATTTAGGGAAACTATATAAAATAAAAGTAGGCATTGTGATATATAAAATATCACCTTTTGTTGTGGTAAAAAGGCCTGGATTCAAAGGGAGCTCCATGATTTTCAAACTGAATGACCCAAAGTAACTCATGGAAAGTGAGAATACCCATTTTTAAATAATAAAATAAAGACATTTTCTGCTGTGAAGTGATGCTGTGAATATCAAATAAACTATGTTTCTCAAAATGCTTTCTCAATTGAAATGTTATACTAATCCAACTATTTCTGTCACCAGTATCACGACAGGCCATCCTTTTGCTAGAATTTTTTTAACAGTTCGTCGCACCTGAAAGAACCTTTAAGATTCAGCTTCTATATGACCACCTCTTTTTAGTTTCCCTGGCACTTAAAGGGACAGTTAAGTTGCCACCTCCTTCATGTTTCCATAGCATATAAAATAATATAATTCTTGGTTCATTGTAATAGTAGTAACACAAATGTAGCAATACTGGTAGTGGTAGTGGTTGCTGTTTATTAAGTCCATCTAAGGTAATTTGTCATGTACATATTTAAGCTTCACAAACATTTGATAAGGATAGTATGTTTCTATATAACAAAATAAGTTTTAGAAAAATCAGGGTCCGCAGCTCTTAACCTCATGTAACAGTTAACTACTGCTATATAACAATCCACTGCATTTAGTGGCTTAAACAGCAGCCAGTCTCTTAGCTTATAATCCTGTTGGTTGAAAATTTTGACTAGACTTAGCTGGAAGGCTCTTGTGGTTTTAGGTGGTTGCATAAATCTATGGTAAACTGCAGCTTGTCTCGGCGGGACTACATCTGTTTTTGGAAGTTGACGGGCTGTCACTGAGCCACACTGGGTTTTCTCCATGTGTCTCATCCTCCAGGTGTCCAGACATGTTCACAAGATGTGGATAGAGGGCTGGAATGAGCAAGAAAACAAGAATCCAAGCAAAAGAGGCAAGATTCCTGAGACGCAGACTTAGAACCAGCACCCTGTTATTTCCATCACGTTCTGTGAGCTGAAGAAAAGTCACAAGACCAGCCCAGAGTCAGAATGGAAAAAGATTTGACAGTTATAAGACAGAAAGTGTGGACACAGAGACAACATTAATTATGACCATCAGTGCAATTCATCAACCACAGCCTACATCACATTGTTCCCCTAATCTCTTACAATCCTGTTTTATGTGCCTACTACATTGAAATCACTTTAGTAGCACAGACCAAGTAATAGGTTCCTAGCACTTAACTCCTTTCTTGGGCATTTATTTAATGCTTTAACTTTTTGTGTGCAACAGAAAGACTACAACAGTTTATATAATTTACAAGGCTAATTGAAGGAGACACTTATAGATCCACTCATTTGACTTTTACTGAGCTAGTATGTGCTAGGCAAATCTTTTTAAAGATGACTCCTCTAAATATACACAGAATTATAATGGTATTTATTAAAAGACTCAAAAGCATATTTCTAAGCTAAGAGTTTGTACATCTGCTTAAAGGCACATCTCTGAGCTTAGAGTTTGTATATCTGTTTAAAGGAAAATAACCTTGGGTATTGTTAAAATCCTCATAGCACAGCTATTTAAATTCTAAGACATTCGGGAAAGCTTTGTTTCACTACACTAGGCATCAATCATGAGAATCTATAAGAAAATATTAGTGAAAAGATTTACTATTTATGATATTTTGTTGCCATCTCCTATCCCAAATCAATTAATCTATATTGAAAAACTCCAAATTAGCATAATATAATATCAGTCCGTAAACGTACTTTATAAGAAATCACTTATAATCTCCAGAGCTAATGTTAAAATTCAAAGATTTAGTACTCCATTAGAGAATTATTGTTGTGGCAGACACTCAAATAATCTTTCATAATTAAAATGAATATTGAAAAGTATATAAATTTCAAACGCATTTACTGATGTTATACTGTGATACAATAAGCAGCACACATCTGTTCTTCCTTCCCAGTCCCTGACACAGGGCTCCTAAATCCCTTGTAACTTCCTGGGCGATAGGAATCTCTTTTGTTCTAACGACTTGACTCTTGGTGGGCTCCTGGATAGCTTCAGGATAGGTGCCAGTGGCCAGAAAGACCAAGCCATAATTAGAAGCTTGGACCTTTTATCCAATATCCTCATCCTTTGGGGAGAGGAGAGAAACTGCAGATTGAGTTAATAATCAATCATGCCTGTTTGATGAAGCCTCCATAAAAATCCCTAGAAGATGGAGTTCAGAGAGCTTCTGTGTTGGTGAGCACATCCACGTACCAGGAAGGTGGTGCATCACAGAAGCTCCTAAACTTGGGACCCTTCCAGACTTCTCCCTGTATAACTCTTCATCTGGCAGTTCACCTATAGTCTCTGTAATATCATTTATAATAAACCAGTAAACATAAGCAAGTGTTTCTTCAAGTTCTGTGAGCAAAGCACCAAACCTGAGGAGGAGGTTGTGGGGTCCTCCAGTGTGTGCACAAGTTGGACAGAGTTGTGGGTAACCTGGGGACTTATGATTGGTGTTTGAAGTTGGGGACAGTCTTGTGGCACTGAGCCTTTAACCTATGGGGTCTGCACTAAGTCCAGTTAGTGTCAGAATGGATTTGAATTTAGGACATCCAGCTGGTATTGAAGAATTGAATTGACAGATGTGGAAAAAATCCCACACATCTTGTTAGAGTGTGCATAGAAGAAAATAATTGGTTTTTCTTATACAACTGAGAACCTACTATGTACAGGATGCTGTTAGAAATATTCTGTAAGAAATGCTGGGAATGTTTGAAGAAAACAATTGGTTTTTCTTATACAACTGAGAACCTACTATGTACAGGATGCTGTTAGAAATATTCTGTAAGAAATGCTGGGAATGTTTTCCCAATTAAAAGATTTTTTAATCTACTGGGAGTAATAGGAGATACACAACTATAAAACATAAGTAAATAATCAGGAACCACCACATAGACACAAGGAAATTTCTGTAAGAAATAATTCACTTTGCAGACATTTCTTCCCTAATATTTGTATCCAGGCTTTATATTTAGAATGTAAATACGGCCACAGGCCTAGAAAAGGATATTGTGAATTAATCAAATACATGAAAACAAATTGCATCCCCCAAATCCAACTCAAAATACTCAAAGAGCATGCAGCAAACAATCACTCAGTCAGAATTGAAATACTTTTGTCTATGGCTTGAAAAGACAAAAGTACCAAGCCAAAAAATCTTGAGGATAATTTTTGCCTTCTACTGGGTTCACTCTTAATTTATAGTATTGCAGGAAAACCCTCACTTAGTCTCCTTTTAATACAATGGAACAAAAGACTACTGTTATTATGGGTGTTATGCCCAGACCGTTTATTCCCCAAAGAAGACCACCAGAGTCCAGAGTCAAAGCCAAGCGGCAAGGATCTTTACTGCAAGTTCGAACTTGGTCCCTCCGTTCCACAACATACAAGAGGGCCCCGAACGATGCATGTGCTCGCTTTTTATAGCCCGATGTATACTCTCTCTCTCTCTCTGTATATGTGTGTGTCTGTGTGTGTGGGTGCATGTGTATCTCTATCTCTATTTCCATCTCTACCGTTCCGTTTTCTTCACTTTTCAGCTGCTGCACTTCTCTCACTTCTGCCCTCTGGAAAGACTATTGAAGTTTTAGCTACCCCATGATGTACCAACTGTGGACAGCCTTCAGGTTAAAAGCTGTAAAAATGGGGAAATCATCGTGTAGCGTTCTCTCAAGTGTTGACTCCCCTCCAGAACCTTACTGTTTTTCTGCACTTTCAAGTGCCTTCAGGGAGTTGTTAGTTATTTAATATTATTGCTTTATGTTTTTGTATTTTGTCCAGATAATAAGAGAGTTGGTCTTTAGGAGCTTACACAGCTATGTCAGGAGAGGAGCTTCAATAGATTATCTTTTTACATCTATTTGTTAGACAAGTCTATCCTTAACAATACAGGAATTTAGACTAGAGTTGGGTGTTTCCCAAGTAATATATAAATTGTTTAGCATTGGCTTAGTGGTTGTGCACATAATGCAAGGTGAAAATCCAGTAACCCTTGGTATACTATTGCATAAAGAGAAAGACAAGCAGCTCAAGTGCCAAGCCTGTTTATCTAAACTCCAGAGGAAGCAGTTGGTAAAAGTAACAATGTCAGTACATCAAGGTTCCTGCACACTTTAGGAAAGCTCTTGCAAGAAAGAGATAAACTTAGGCAAAGTTTGTCCCAAACTGAATCAGCTATAAAACGCAATTTAGAAATGGAGTGATCATATAATTTATCATCCAAATCAGTTTATATTTGTGAGTGAAAGGAAATACTACCAATAATTATTCAAGACAACAAGCATACGCAGGCAATATATAGTACATGCTGGTGTGTATGTTTACTAATTTTGGAGAGAGACACTTAGAAGGAGATAAAATTGTAGCACCAATCTCTTTCCTAACATTTCTCATGATATTCTTCTGTCAGAAATGAGAGACAATCCAGTGATAAATATCAGATTAAGAAAACAGACTTCTGGGCGGTCGTGGTGCCTCATGCCTGTAATCCCAGCACTTTGGGAGGCTGAGGCAGGCTATTCACTTCAGGCCAGGAGTTCAAGACCAGCCTGGGCAACATGGTGAAATTCCGTCTCTACTAAAATTACAAAAGTTAGCCAGGTGTGGTGGTGCATGCCTATAATTCCAGCTACTTGGGAGGCTGAGGTATGAAAATTGCCTGAACCCAGGAGGCGGAGGTTTCAGGGAGACAAAATCATGCCACTGCATTTTAGCCTGGGTGACAAAGCAAGACTCCATCTCAAAAAAGAAAACAAAAAAAAGAAGAAGACAGCCTTCTGACTCAGGCTATTTCATATATCTTCACCATGAAATTTAGAAAAGAATAGGCAATTCATGGAAGCCAATAATTTTATTTTAAATGAGTCTTTAGACCTAAGAATTATGTTCAGATGAAAGATCTTTAACTCTGATTATTTATATGTGCAACTGACTGTAAATAAGTAGACCAGAAATCAGCTAAAGTTTCAGAGATAATGTTGTCAAAGAGTCGTTAAGTCTGTTCTACCAAAAACTATTGTTTTCTACTAATGCAAAATTTGAGTCCCCAAACCTACACAAGGTTATGATTTCATGACATTTATAATTTAGTTTCATTATTTGTTTGGCAATTTCATGTTCAGGATTTTGATCAAACATAATTACAGTTGTGGGCTACATCCTATTACAACTGACTTTTGAACAATGCAGGGGTGAAGAGTGTGAACCCCCATTGCACAGCCAAAAATCCGTATATAACTTTTGACTACCCAAAATCGTAACTACTAATAGCCTATTGTTGACCAAAGCCTTACCAATAATATAAACTGTCAGTTTACAGATATTTTGTATGTTATATGTATTATATACTGTATACTTACAATAAAGCAAGCTAGAAAAAAGAAAATGTTATTAAGAAAGTCATAAGAGAAAATACATGTATTATTCATTATGGAGAAGTGAATCATTATAAAGGTCTTCAGCCTCATCATCTTCGCTTTGAGTAGGCTGAGGAGAGGGAAAAAGAGGAAGAGTCGGCCTTGCTGTCTCAGGAATGACAGAGCTAGAGAAAATCCACCTAGAAGAAGACCCATGGTTCAAACCCATGTTGTTCATAGCAAAGACAACTTAAATGCCCATTAACAGTTGACTGAATAAAGAAAATGTGGTACATCTACACCATAGAATACTATGCAGCTATAAAAGAATGAGAGTATATCCTTTGCAGCAATATGGATGGAACTGGAGACCGTTATCTTTAGCAAACTAATGCAGGAACAGGAAACCAAATACCACTCGTTCTCCCTTATAAGTAGGAGCTAAATAACAAAAACACATGAACACAAAGAGGGGATCAACAGACACTGGGCCTAATCGAGGGTGGAGGGTGGGCGGGCGGAGAGGATCAGAAAAAAATACCTGTGGTGTACTATGCTTAGTACCTGGGTGGCGAAATAATCTGTACACCAAACCATTGTGACACAAGCTGACCTATATAACAAACCTGAACCTAAAAGTAAAAAAAACAAAAACAATAAAAACCCATCTAGAGATAAAAGATAAATATCAAAAAAGAGAGAAATACCAAGCCCAACTCTAAAGTGTGTGCATCTTGCACTGCTTCTGTAAACATTTACTGAGCACCTAATGTATGCCAGGAACTATATCAAATGTGGAGATGCAGAGAGTAATAAAATGCAGTCCATA
Organism: Rhinopithecus roxellana; assembly: GCF_007565055.1. Classification (NCBI taxonomy): domain Eukaryota; kingdom Metazoa; phylum Chordata; class Mammalia; order Primates; family Cercopithecidae; genus Rhinopithecus; species Rhinopithecus roxellana. The sequence continues at coordinate 11,182,178 of NC_044559.1, forward strand.
CCCTTGCCAAACAAACAAACAAAAATGTTGCTCTAGGGTCAACTGTAGTTAGAAAGGGGGTTTTCTTTTATGGCAAAGATAAGACTTCTGAACAATTTTATTCTGTTAGTCATAGATATTTGCTTCTTTCCTTAAAGTTCTATTTCTTTTTTCAATTGCTTGCACTTTTGAGGGTAATGAGGACAATGCCATAATTAATTTATATTAAAATGTCTGAGTTTTCTTTACTGTCTGATCTATGAGACAATTTTTTTCTTTATAAAGAGTTAAAACATTTAACATTTTCCTTATCTATACAATATAACCAGCACTTCCAGAAATCCAGAAAAGAGGCATATAGTCTCTCTACATTCATCTCCCTATAGCTTGGAATATTAATGAAATCTCTTGGTTAGTTTGGAAGAGTACCCAAAAGATTGATCACATTCCCACAGCTGTCTGAACAGGTTTCACTATGTTGTGAATCTGACAAAGAAGGCACAAGGCATATTCGTGGATAGTCCTAATAAATTTATATAAAATTTGAGGCAAACCGATGTATTCCATTTTGAAGGATCATCCTCATTTCATTCACCCAAGATGGAGAACTTGTGAATAAAAATAGGAAGAAGAGCTACCACTCTTCTAACCAGTGCTCATCAAAGTGCTTGCATATGAAAAATTTCCACAATGTTTGTTCTCATATTTGATATTGATCTCTTATATTTTCCTGTCAGGAAAGCAAAGCATAGACAGGTACAGCACACACACACACGTGCGCGTGCACACACACACACACACTTTTTTAAATTAAAAAACAAACTATGTTTCAAATAAGAAAACAAAAAGCAAAAAACCACTGCTTGAGCTACAGAATCAGCCAATGTATCCACTTCAGAGAAGCTAGTATTAATTTCTTTTTACTTTTGGCCCAAATTCCTTTTAGTTATGTTGTTATTATATAGGAACAGATGATACTTCCTATTAATATAGGAATGCAGGATTAATAATCTGTAAAACAGAAGAAAACACTTTAATCTTTCCAATGGGAGACATATTAGGGACCATAAAACATAGAACATATAATAATTTAGACAGAATTTTATACAAGTAACTGACAATAGCAATGAAAGGCAAAACAGTAACAAGTAGAAGTTTTGAGTTTTTCTTTTCCAAATAACTCTTATATAATTCTTTAGTTCCATGGGCTCTAGAACAACTGTTTATCTTTTAATATAGGTGGATTAGCATTGAGATGAATTTTAAGGCCTTTAAATACAGATATTTATAAAAGTCAAACTTATAAAAGATAACTGAGAATGTCAATAAAGTTAGCCATAATTAGTATCAAGGAAAGTCTCCAAGACTTTTTAACTTAACCTCAAATTTTGCAAGTACATACTTTTACAATAATGTCATGGTTTCAGAGAATTAACTCACAAAAAAATGTAATTGTTGGACAAAGGGCACAAAGTTTCAGTTATACAGGATGAATAAGTTCTGGAAATTTAATGAATAGCATGGTGACTATAATTAAAATGATCTACTGCATACTTAAAATTTACTAAGACAGTAGATCTTAACTGTTCTCACCACAGAGACAAAATAGTAACTAGGTAAAGTAATGAATATGTTACTTAGCTTGATTGTAGTAATTATTTTACAATATATATGTATATCAAAACATTACATTTTGCCCCTTAAAATTATACAAATTTTTGTCAATTATACTTCAATAAAGCTAGAAGAAAAAAATAATTTAATTCATGTTATTAACATATATTAGGCCTTAATTTCATGTGTAAATTGCCTTTAAATAGATATTATGACCTTTATAAGTAATTTTCTGTCAGTTTTAACCCATGATCTAAGTTGCCCACTAACCCTGAGCTCCAGACTTTTGTATCCTACTGTGTACTCCGCATCTTTATCTGGATGTCTAGTGGGCATCTCAAATTAACTTTGCCAAATAAAAACTCTTGAATATCCTTACCCTAACCTGAAATTGGTTCCTTTCAGTGTCCCCTGCCATGGCAGTGTTCACCTAACCTTCTTGGCTCAAACTTTCAACATATAGGATGCCCTATACGGCCCCCATTTTAAGCCAAGTCACTACTATCCATCAACTGAACTAGTGCCAGTTGCTTCATAACTGCACTGCTGTGCTCATGTTTACATCTCTGCAGGCAACTTTCCTTAAACAAACAAAGCAAACATTTTACAATTCTGCCATGGTAAAAAAAAAAAAAAAAACTAATACCCTCTTTATTGCCCACAAGATACCAAATCCTGTGGCTCCTGCCTCAGAGGTCCATCTGAGCCTGTTTCCTGTGTCCACTCTGTGACCACAGATGGACGCCATTGAAAATTTTGTTTGGATGTTGAGACTGATGGCACCACACACAGAGCAAGAAGGTATGAGAAGATTTGTTACTTACACAATGAAGGTTTTTGGTGAGAGCAGGACAGGTCTACCAATCTGATCCAAAAATGGCTTGAGGGAACAAACAAAGAAAACTAGTGGGGTTTTATGGTGGTTAGGGTATGGGCCAGGCTGAGGGTTCCATGTGTAATCAGGGGCTTGCCTAGTTTGAAACTTCCACTCAAAGACATTGTATATAGTGTTATCTCTGCCTGGAATATTTCCCCATATGAAAATGAATACTGTAGGTTTTTCCAGACATATGAAGTGATGGAAGGAGGCAAGGGCATGGAAGGTATTTCCCAGGGTGTATTGTAATAATAGGCCATAGAATCCAGGTGAACAAGCGGCAGCAAAATAAAGCCAGAGGATTTTAACAAGTTGTGAGAAAGTTGTGGAGTCATTACTTGCAGGTTTCCATGAGGCTAAAGTGAAGAGTAGCAAATTAGATTAAAAAATAGAAATGTAAACCCCAGGATGAGGGTACTAAAAAAAAAAAAAAAAACAAACAACGGCAATGAGAATTTTTGATGGGGTTGAGGAAGCCAGGGTTCAAAGAGACTTAATCTAAATTTTTAGGTATTTCATCTTTCAGACCATGTAGCCACTGACAATCAAGGCACCAGTTGGGATAGAGAGAAATGTTGTAAGCAAACCGTTAAAGTTTTCAGTTAATGAAGAAGGTCGGTAAGAATGTTTGTCATCAAATAGAGAAAAAAAAGAGTTATGTAGACAGATGTATGTGCTTCAATCTAGATGCAATTGTCACCAGAGACCCTAAATTGTTTCAGAAAATGTTGATGGACCCAATTAGAATGGAGCTTTTAAAAACCAGCAGATTAGTGGATATATTTCTAGAAAACTGTACACATTTTTAAAACTAGACTTTAAAGGTTATAATATACTATCATCTCATTGCAGGGTACTAAAAATTATTGCCAGGACTCAGGTTCTCTGAGAAGAGGAGAAAATGAGAATCAATTTATAGTAAAGGGACGGAGGCCCAAAGATTAAGAGACCTGGAAAAGGTCACTCAGATAGCAACGGCTGAAAGGGGAAAAATATCACCTCCTGCCTCTAAGTTTCCATGATAGCGCTGGCTTTCTCCCCACCCCCACCCTTACCTTCACAACTATCAGCTTGTTATAGCAGGCCAGTTTTGAGTCAGATGAGCAAACATCACAGTTCTACCTGCTTCTAAATGTTTTCAGTTGTAAAAATACCACCCTACAAAAAAGGTATATTCTTTAATCATAATAACAAAATATTTTATTTGCCCTTAGCTGAACTTACTAGAACATGTCAATACCTTTGAAACTCAATATCCATCTCTCCCCAGCTGCATCCTCTACCATCTTCCACCAAGGTAGATACTTCCCAAATTTCTGCTAACTAATCAGTTCTGTATTTGTACAGTTTTATCATATGTGAAAGTATCCTGAGTATTACATTGTTTATTTTTCCTTATTCAAATCCTCTTATAAATAAAACCACTCTATGCGTCTCATCTAATTGAGAGTATTTTTTTTCACTTTATATGATGTTTTGAGATTCATCCATATTGGTTCACGTTACTGTGGTTCATTCATTTTCACTGTTGTAAAAAAATATAATTGAATAAGCAGAACATAACTTTTATACGCATATATATACATTTTTACTGCTGATGACCACATTTGTGTTGTACTTTGCTTTTATTATTACCAAGAATGTTGATACAGATATGTGTGGACAGACAGGTGGATACAAATATAGATATAGATATACAGATATAGCCTGGAGCAGATGTGCAATATTTTTCTATGTTATGAAAATCCTGAGTCATAGATTATCTGCCACTAAGATGTCCATATTGACTTGTATAAATATTTTAGCTTTAGTAAAAAAATTTCTTGCAGAAAAACAGTACCTTTAAAGTTCATCATAAAAAGATAGCCTATATGTAACTGGCATATAGTATAGTACCTGGTGGTTAGAGGCCCACAATAAACATTCCACACCCAAAGCACATTTTCTTTTACTAGTATTTGAATTCATTTTACTTAAACAAATTATTGCATAAAGCAGATATTTAGTAAGACTACTGAATTGAATAAAATCATGAATCACATAGCTACAAACATTTCATCTTACACCCTATTTCTCTTCTAACCTACACAGATTATGAACCAGTCCATCATGTCAAACCACAGGTTGAACTTCTCAATGAAAGATTGCAATTATGGGCTACTGAGCTCCAGTGGGAGAAATAAAAAGGTTTGCCATCATCCAAACATAATTTCCCTCAGTTGGCTTCTCAAAAGATAACCTTCAATTCTCTCAGGAAAGAAACTGTCCTAAACGTTCTACAATAGCGCTGAGAATTTATTTACACATGGGTTTGTTAATGCTTTCACTCTCAGCTCTGGATATCAGAATTCCAAATCCCAGGTTATCTCTCTAGACATATAAATAGGACTTTTCTATTCATTAGGGAAGCAAAGGAGGGAAAAGGTGAACTCTAAATTGACTCTGTTTAATGTGCTGTCATCTAAAAACTGTGAGTGAAGAGGTAAACTCCCACAAGTCAGCATCAAATGAATGGAGAGCAGTAGCTGGTAAAAGATTACAAGCAATTTGCATGAGATTTATAGTAAGCTACTGAACTACAACATGACAGAGGCTGAAAGTGAAATTAAGTAAGGCTGTACATCAAGGAAGATTTTGTTTTCAGCAGCTATGAACTTTAAGATGATTAACAAGACACAAAGTGTAGATTCTAGGGGATCTTTTGAATACTCTAGGGAAGACAGAGTTACGAACAAGCAGAAGGTAGAACAGTTAAAACTGGAGGGGGTGGGGGTACAGAAAGTTAAGTGGCAATGTGTATTACACAAATTGATTCAATTATAAAACCAATGGCCATAACTTGAGCGAGTTCTTTGTCTGATTCCCAAGATTGCGCTCGCATCATTTCATCTTTCTGCCCAGGCTAGAGAATGAAGCCTAACTCAAGAGCAGGACTCAGCCTCCTGTTCCTCCACATCCCTCCCCACACCTTGCCTGACCCGTGCCTACATAGTGCCTTGCCTTGCACAGATGAACCCTGTCATCCCCCACTGAACCCCAGCAGTATGCATCACATATAAGCATTAGCAACTTCCTGGATGCCAATTCCCTGGCTGTTATTCAAGCCATATCTCTGTGTTTGGTCTCTTTCCCAGCATACTCCATTCTCCTGAAATAAGACTTCCTAATACTCACATGAACTGTTTTCAGATGGTCGGCTTCATTTGCCAACAAGGCATCCTCCAAGCACTTGCACTGGGTCTAGTCCCCTTTTTCTCATCCAACTCACATGAAGGGGCGCAAGCTTTACATTTTAGCTCTTCCCCATCTCCTTCATCCCACTGCAGTTTACTGAGCAATCTGGATATGTAGCAGCATGCTATTTCTGGCCAAGGCCTTGAATCAAATTGCCTATTTACCCACCATTGCAAGTATAAAAATAGTCTTCAGATACCCTGTTTGTATTAGACGACCATGGCTTTCTGTATTTTATTCAGGCAACTAAATCTATAATCCATATACAGAAAGACTTGCCAATCAATGGAGCAGTCAAGCCAAACAAGCTGGGTGATTGTTAGTGAGAAAAAATATTCTACATTTCCAAACCAAAGGAAATCATCCTTACAGCATTCCAAGACAAGCTCTCTAAGTTCACATGGAGCCCAGCCTAGCCCTGTGCTCCTTCTCTTCTGAGTTTTAAAGTACTCACGTCTACCCTCTGAAGTCCCAACTACCTCCAAGAACCATACCCTGAAACAGGAACAAGTAACTCATTCCTAGTTCCCTGAACTTCTTCTTTGTGCAGAGCCGATGCTCCCACAGCTAGTCACCCTGACCTACTGAGGCTGAGTGCAGCTATTCTTTCAGACCTGGAATGGAGAGGAAATAAACTGTTCAGATCTTGTCTTAATATTGCTTGTTTTAAAAGATTCCAGAAGGGTGTTAGATGGTATTTACCCAGTCAGTAATGATCTAGAAACACCTCTACCTGTGCCTGCCTCTCCATCACCAGAGACACAGTCTTCTATTCATTTGGGCCTCTGAATCTCAGTCTATTCCACTGATCAGCATTTCTAAATATATGATCTCTATACCATCTCATTCAGAATCAGCTGACAAATTGTTAGATTGCAGATTCTCAGGTTCTACCTCCACAGACTGATTCAGACACTCTGGAGCTGGACTTCACATATCTGCATTGTTAAAAGAATCTTCAAGGAATTCTAGCACACTCTAACTGTTTGGAGCCACTTCCCAGACCCATCAGGAGGAACCACAGCCAAGTACTGTGCAGCAGAGGTCTGACACTGAGTGGTACTACAAGTCAGAAGGGTGGGGAACAATCATTCATGCTTTAGACCTGTAAGAGCCTAGCAGAAAACAGTGTGTCTTCCAAGGAGGCTTGAGAAACACCCTAAAATATAACAGTGGGGGCCTGTCTGGACTGCAATGGGAACATGTGCTAGAGTGCTCAGACAGATCCAGACCTTACCACAGATGTCTATGTAGGGAAGGAAGAGCCTGAGCAGGGACTCACAGGCAGTCAGTGCTCCCCTGAGAGAACAAGATGCTGTCTTTATGGAGTCACCCTGTGGCCTTGGAGGGCCATGTGCATCCCTTCAAAGAACCAGCCTTGACTTCCAAATGCATACCGCCTGACATGTCCAGCCAGGCAAATAAACTGTGCTGAGTATAAAGTGTCTTCCCTAAGCTCGATCCATGTTCTGATTCAGAAACTCAAAGGGATAAGGGAGAAAATGGCGGACATGAGGCAGGAATAACTTGCAGCTAGCTCCCACTCGGACAGACAGAGCAGCATGTGTAGACCCACATTGTAAACTTTTGCTCCAAGAGCTATCACAGGAACATACCAAGAAAGCTGAGAGAATCCACAGACCCTTGGAAGGAGGTGGATTGCCGCTGCAGGCTCCACGGGACAGCTTAGGAACTGTGAGTCGGCTTGCTTTCTCAGCTGGGAGACTTGTAACCTGGGGCAAGTTCTCAGCCCTACTCACTGGCTGCCTGGAAAAAAACTCAGTGCTATTGGGAGGCACACCGTGGGAGTGAGACCAGCCTTTCCGGCTGTGGGTTGCACGGGAGCTGGGCGAGACCTGTGGCTGCCAACTTTCCCCCACTTCCCTGGTGACCTGTGTGACAGAGCAGGCATAATCCTCCAAGGAACATAACTCCATTGGACTGGGAACCACACCACCATCTCACACAACAGCTACAGCAAACCCCACCCAAGAAGAGTCGGAGTTCAGACATGCCTAACCCTGCCCCCACCTAATGGTCTTTCTCTACCCACCCTGGTAGCTGAAAACAAAGGACACAATCTCTTGGGAGCTCTATGGCCCCACCCACAATTTGCACCTCCCTATACTACCACAGCTGATGTAATCTTGAAAGTGCCACCTCCTGGGTGAAGGCCAACCAATACAAAACCAGTGCACTTAACAAAAATACAACCAAAGACCCTCACAGAGTCTACTTCACTCCCCTGCTACCTTCTCCAGAGCAGGTGCTGCTATCCACAGCTGAGAGACCTGAAGATGGATCACATCACTGGGCTCTTTGCAAACACTGCCTAATACTATTCCAGAGCCCAGTAGCTCCACTGGGTGGCTAGATTCAGAAGAGAAATAACAGTCACTGCAATTCTACTCTGAGAAAGTCCCATCCCCAGGGGAAAAGGGAGTACAACACATCAAGAAAGCACCCTGTGCGACAAAAGAATCTGAACAGAAGCCTTGAGTGCCAAATCTTCCCTCTGATATAGTCTACCCAAATGAGAAGGAACCAAAAAAACAATTCCTATAATATGATGAAACGAGACTCTTTAACAACCCCAAAAGATCATACTAGTTAACCAGCAATGGATCCAAACCAAGACAACATCTCTGAATTGCCAGAAAAAGAAGTCAGAAAATCAACTGTTAAGCCAATCAAGGAGACACCAGAGAAAGGTGTCCACCAGAGAAGTCCAACTTAAATAAATCAAAAAAATGATATAAAATATGCATGGAAAAATCTCAGGGAAATAGCATAAATAAAAAACAATTACAACTTCTGGAAATGAAGGACTCACTTAGAGAATTGTAAAATGCACTGGAAGTTCTCAGCAGTAGAATCAAAATAGTAGAAGAAAGAATTTCGGAGCCTCCAAGAAGTTTGGGAACAGAACCTCCAAGAAGTTTGGGATTATGTTAAACTACCAAACCTAAGAATAATATCTTCATCCAAGGAAGAAGATAAATCTAAAAGTTTGAAACATATATTTGAGGGAACAATAGAGGGAAACCTCCCTGGCCTTGCTAGAGATCTAAACATCCAAATACAATAAGTTCAAAGAACACCTGGGAAATTAATCACAAAATTAATTCATATATAATATTCCTCTTTGTCTTTTAAAACTGCTCTTGCTTTAAAGTTTGTTTCATCTGATATAAAAATAGCTATTCCTGCTTACTTACATCACATAGTTATGAGTCAAGATGCAGAAAAGAATCTTAAAAGCTGTGAGGCAAAAGCATCAGGTAATCTTCTTGGGTGGGGCTTGCTGCAGCTGTTGTGTGAGATGGTGGTGTGGTTCCCAGTCCAATGGAGTTATGTTCCTTGGAGGATTATGCCTGCTCTGTCACACAGGTCACCAGGGAAGTGGGGGAAAGTTGGCAGCCACAGGTCTCGCCCAGCTCCCATGCAAAAGCACAGTATATTTTCCTATAAAGGAAAATCTATTAGAGTAACAGCAAATTTCTCAGCAAAACCCTATAAGCTAGAAGGGATAGGGATCCTATCTTTAGCCTCTTTAAACAAAAGAATTATCAGTCAAGAATTTTGTATCCAGCAAAACTAAACTTTACAATAGTCTTTTCCAGAAAAACAAATGCTAAACAAATTTGTCACTACCAAGCCAGCACTACAAGAACTGCTAAAGTGGATGCTAAATCTTGAAATAAATCCTTGAAATACACCAAAATACAATCTCCTTAAAGCAAAAATCTCACAGGACCTATAAAACAACAAAACAATGAAAAACACCAAGGTATTCAGGCAACAAATAGCATGAAGAATTGGCAAGTACATCACATCTCAATACTAACATTGAATATAAATGGCCTTAATGCTCCACTTAAAAGATACAGAATGGAAGAATGAATAGGAATTCACCAACCAAGTACCTGTTGCCTTCAAGAGACTCACCTAACACATAAGGACTCACATAAACTTAAGGTAAAGGGGTGGAAAAAGATATTCCATGCAAATGAACACCAAAAGTAAGCAGGAATAGCTATTTTTATATCAGACAAAACAAACTTTAAACCAAGAGCAGTTTTAAAAAACAAAGAGGGACCTTATATAATGATAAAAGGTCTAGTCTAACAGGAAAATATCACAATCCTAAATCTATAGGACCCTAACATGGGAACTCCCAAATTTATAAAACAATTACTAGTATACCTTAGAAATGAGATAGTCCAGACATGGTGGCTCATGCCTGTAATCCCAGAACTGTAGGAGGCCAAGGTAGGCAGATCACCTGAGGTCAGGAGTTCAAGACCAGCCTGGCCAACATGGTGAAACCCCGCCTCTACTAAAAATACAAAGATTAGCTGGGTGTGGTAGCACACACCTATAATCCCACCTACTTGGGAGGCTGAAGGAGGAGAATTGTTTGAACCCAAAAGGCAGAGGTTGCAGTGAGCTGAGATTGTGCCACTGCACTCCAGCTCGGGTAACAGAGTGAGACTCCCTCAAAAAAAAAAAAAAAAAGAAAGAAAAGAAAAAGTAAAAAAAACAAAAAAACAAGAAAAAAAGAAAAAAAAGAAATGAGATAGACAGCAACACAGTAATAACACAGTAAAAGTTGTGGACTTCAATACTCTACTGACAGCACTAAATAGGTCATCAAAACAGAAAGTCAACAAAGAAAAAATGGACTTAACTATACCCTGCAATAAATTGACTTAACAGATATTTACAGAACATTCTACCCAACAACCGCAGAATATACATTCTATTCATCAGCACATGGAATGCTCTCCAAAATAAACCATATGATAGGCCACAATACAAGTCTCAAAAAGTTTAAGAAAATCAAAATTATATTAAGTACTCTCTCAGACCACAGTGGAATGAAATTGGAAATCAGCTCCAAAAAGAACCTTCAAAACCAAGCAAATACGTGGAAATTAACCTCCTTCTGAATGATCATTGAGTCAAAAATGAAATCAAGACGAAAATTTAAAAATTATTTGAACATAACTGAATGATAATAGTGACAAAACCTATCAAAACCTCTGGGATACAGCAAAGGTGGTGCTAAAAGCAAAGTCCATAGCATTAAATGCCTACATCAAAAAGTCTGAAAGAACAGAAAGAGACAACATAAGGTCACAACTAAAAGAACTAGAGAAACAAGAACAAACCAAACTCAAACCCAGCAGAAGAAAAGCAATAACCAAACTCAGATCAGAACTAAATGAAATTGAAACAAATAACAACAACAAAAATACAAAAGATAAATGAAACAAAAAGCTGGTTCTTTGAAAAGATAAATAAAATTGATAGGCCATTAGTGAGACTAACCAAGAAAAGAATAGAGAAGATTCAAATAAGCACTATTAGAAATGAAACGGGAGATATTACAACTGATACCACAGAATTACAAAAGGTCATTCAAAGCTACTATGAACACCTTTACATGCAGAAACTAGAAAACCTAGAGGAGATGAACAAATTCCTGGAAATATACAACTCTCCTAGATTAAACAAAGAAGAAATAGAAACTCCGAATAGACTAATAACAAGCAGAGAGACTGAAATGGTAATTAAAAAGTCACCACCACCAACAACAAAAAAGTCCAGGACCAGACGGATTCGCAGCTGAGTTCTATCAGACATTCAGAGAAGAGTAAGAAGAATAGGTGCCAATCCTATTGACACTGTTCCGAAAGAGAAAAAAAAGGAACCCTTCCCAAATCATTTTATTGAAGCCAGTGTAACCCCAATATCAAAACCAGGAAAGGACATAACAAAAAAAAGAAAACTACAGGCCAATATCCCTAATGAACATAGATGGAAAAATTCTCAACAAAATACTAGCTAACCAAATCCAACAGCATATCAAAAAGATAACTCACCATGATTAATGGGTTTCATACCAGGGATGCAGGGATGGTTTAACATACGCAAGTCAATAAATGTGATATACTGCATAAACAAAATTAAAAACAAAAAATCACATGATCATTTCAATAGATCCAGCATTGCTTTATGATTAAAACCTTCAGCAAAATCGGCATAGAAGGGACATACCTTAAGGTAATAAAAGCCATCCATGACAAACCCACAGCCAACATTATACTGAATGGGGAAAAGTTGAAAGCATTTTCCTTGAGAACTAGAACAAGACAAGGATGTCCACTTTCACTACTTCTATTCAACATAGTACTGGAAGTCCTATCCAGAGGAATCAGAAAAGAGAAATAAATAAAGGGCATCTGAATCAGTAGAGAGGAAGTCAAACTGTTGCTGTTGGCTGATTACATGATCGTATACCTCGAAAACCCTAAAGACTCATCCAAAAAGCTCCTAGAACTGATAAGTGAATTCAGCAAAGTTTCAGGATACAAAATTAATGTACACAAATTACTATCTCTGCTATACACCAACAGTGACCAAGCTGAGAATCAAATCAAGAACTCAACCCCTTTTATAATAGCTGCAAAAAAAAAAAAAAAAATACTTTGGAATTTACTTAACCAAAAACGTGAAAGACATCTACAAGGAAAACTACAAAACACTGCTGGATGAAATCAGAGATGACACAAACTAATGGAAACACATCTCATGTTCATGGATGTGTAGACTCAACATTGTGAAAATAACCATACTGCCAAAAGCAATCTACAAATTCAATGCAATTGCCATCAAAATACCACCATCATTCTTCACAGAATTAGAAAAAGAAATCCTAAAATTCATATGGAACCAAAAAAGAGCCTGCATAGCCAAAGCAAGACTAAGCAAAAAGGACAAATCTGAGGGCATTACATTATCCAACTTCAACCTATACAAAACAGGCATACAGACCAATGGAACAGAATAGAGAACTCAGAAATACAGCCAAATTCTTACAGACAACTCATCTTCTACAAAGCAAACAAAAAAGTAAAGTGGGGAAAGGATACCCTGTTCAACAAATGGTGCTGGGATAATTGGGAAGCCACATGTTGAAGAATGAAACTGAATCCTCATCTGTCAATTTATACAAAAGTCAATTCAAGATGGATCAAAGACTTAAATCGAAGATCTGAAGACATTAAAATTTGAGAAGATAACATTGAAAAAAACCCTTCTAAACATTGGCTTAGGCAAAGACTTCATGATCAAGAATCCAAAAGCAAACACAACCAAAAAGAGATAAATAGATGAGACTTAAACTATGAAGCTTCTGTACAACAAAAGAAATCAGCAGAGTAAACAGACAACCCATAGTGTGGGAGAAAATCTTCTCAATCTATACATCTGACAAACAACTAATATCCAGAATTTACAAAGAACTCAAACAAATCACCAAAAAAAAAACAAAATCATTTTCATCAAAAAGTGGGCTAAGGATATGAACGGACAAGTCTCAAAAGAAGGTATACAAATGGCCAAGAAACATGAAAATAATGCTTAACATCATTAATGATCCGGGAAATGTAAATCAAAACCACAAAGCAACACCACCTTACTCCTACAAGAATAGCCATAATCAAAAAATCAAAAAATAATAGATGTTGGCATGAATGTGGTGAAAAAGGAACACTTTTACACTATTAGTGGGAATGTAAACTAGTACAACCACTATGGAAAACTGTGGAGATTCCTTCAAGAACTAAAAGTAGATCTACCATTTGATCCAGCAATCCTACTCCTAAGTATCTACCCAGAGGAAAAGAAGTCATTTTACTGAAAAAGATACTTGCACACACGTTTATGTGTGTGCACAATTCACAGTTGGAAAAATATGGAACCAGCCCAAATGCCCATCAATCAATAAGTGGATAAAGAAAGCATGGTGTGTGTGTGTGTGTGCGTGTGTGTGTGTGTGTGTATGTGTGTGTATAAATACTACTCAGCCATAAAAAGGAATGAAATAAGGGCATTTGCAGCAACCTAGATGGAATCAGAGACCATTATTCTAAGTGCGGCAACTCAGGAATGGAAAACCAAACATTGTATATTCTCATTCATAAGTGGAAGGTAAGCTTAGGCAAAGGCCTAAGAATAATATAATGGACTTTGGAGACTTGAAGAAAAGGATGGGAGGAGGTGAGGGATAAAAGGCTACACACTGGGTACAGTGTACACTGCTCAGGTAATGGATGCGCCAAAATCTAAGAAATCACCACTTAAAACTTATTCATGTAACCAACCACCACCTGTTCCCCAAAAACCTATTGAAATAACAAAAAAAGAAACTCAAAGTGTCTTTAAGAATCAGAGACCTCTTAAATTTTCTGGAAAAAGAATGATGGCTCCTGTAATAAATTTATGCATCTGAGCCAATGGATTGTGACTCTAATGCACACCCTAAGTAGAAGCGAGTCTGCAGATGTTCTTCAGACTTGGTCATAGTTGTGAAGATCCCAGGCTCAACTGGGAACATTGGAGTCTATCCTGCAGAGACCAGATCTCATGGAACTTCAAGTGGCTCTGTGCAAATAGAATGTTTGCTTTGTGGAGTGAATGACCTTGCCAGGGTACCACCTGAAAGCCTGGAGCTAAGGAGTCTTCCCTACTGGTGAGGGGAACCAAACAGTACGAATTGTTATGCCATGAAGAGAATTAGATAGTAATGACATTAAATACCCTTCCCCAGAGGGCTGAGCAAATCAGAAAGGAGCCATGTGGAACTTACTCCCCTGTCAATGTAGACTGAAAGGAAGCCTATATGATTAAATAACGTCCCTGGACTCAAATGGCCCATGGAGAGAGTTCTGAACATCATAACAGCAGGGAAGAATAGATAGCAAAAGTGACAAATATCTGAGGATTCCATGATTTATCTATAAAGACATTTTCTGGGCCTCAAAAACACAATATCAGCATTTTATGCATGGGAGTAGGAAGAATGACATTTCACGTGTAGAAGACAATGCACAATAAGTATACATGTTAAAGGGTGTAAGGACTTACCAAGGAGTCCAAGAAGCTTAGAAGTTCAAAATATGTACTTCATGTTATGGCAACAGTTTAAGAAAATGTCTGCAGCCAAATATACAGTGAGGTTTAGGGGTGCAGTGACACTGAAGAGACTGAGGACCAGGTAGTGGGATTCAAGAGAAAGGCTGAAAGAGACTGGAGGATGGTAAGCTCCAGTGATAGAAAATGTTCTGGGTGGGGTAGAACTAAAGTTCACTATGAATATATGTATCTTAGAATAAAGGATTTTGAGTGTCAAAGGGACTCAAGAAAGACATGTCAATAATAATTCCAAGTAATGTGAGCAACAGAATGGACTGCTAGTGTCATTTACTTACATTTGCAAAACCAATACTAATTGAGTTCCTAGTATATACCAGGCACAGTACTTGCGGTATATATTTAAATGCATATATACACAAACACGCACACACACATATATCAATCATACCACATATAGCATATCACATGTATATATATTCCATGCTTTCATTGTACTAATCTAATTTATCCAAAAGTAACTAAGTAATAAATTCAATATTTGCTTTCTAAGGCCTGTTAATATTCAAATATTATTTGTTTTTTAATAGTAAGTAGTTATAATTCAAATATTTCTATTAAAATCAAGAGTCAGCAACCTGTGGACCATGGGTCCATTCTAGCTCACTACATTGTTATGCCATGTATATTTGTAATTAAAGATTCACTGGAACATGACCAAGCCCCATTGTTTACTTTCTGCCTATGGCTGTCTTCCACACTCAGGAAACAACAGCCCGGTCAAATAGTTATGAAAGAGACCATGTGACCGGTACAGTCTAACAAATTTACTATCTGACCCTTTACAGAAAATGTTTGTCTATGCCTTGTCTAAATCTCTATCAAGAAGCTAAACAGATACATTTATTAATACAATTAAGTCTGATGACACCTTTCATACTTACGATAGCCTCTCTTCCTTCACCTCCTAGATAGGTTCCAGCTTTATGTCCTGCTGTAGACTACCTTACCTCCTACTCTCGCCCTTGGGCAGGAGGTAGGAGATATTGTCTCTGCTAAGCCTGACAATAGAGTGGGACATAATTACACCCATTTCTGGGACATGAGGCCTTTCCTTTTAAAAATTCCAAGCTAAATACTGAGAGAATATACACAAGAAATGGCAAAAGTAAGAAAAAAGAAAGTTCCAAAATTTAAGACATCTTACATATTCCTCAGAAAACATATACTTAGGTTTGTAGAAATATGGAAAACCAAACAGAGCCTTCTAGATTGGGTAACTCTGTGAACACAGAAGCTGAACTGGCTCTGATCTCTAACATTTAGATGAATAGGAAAAAAAATATGAGATAAATTGTCAAAACCCCTAAACTGAAAGAAGGATCCCACTCACATATGAGAAATTTTAAGAGATAATTTTCCTAGGTAAAAGACAAGTAGAGCCATAACTACAGCAAAAACTAAATAAACAACTTTCTGATCGGAGAACAATGTGAAACTGTGTTTTGGAGAAGAATGTGAAACTGTGTTATAGAGAATTAGCAGTTACCATCCAACTGGAGAGAATTATATGCATGATGTGGGAGGCCACAGAAAACAAGGCTCACTCCCCTGGCATACCCTTCTATTGCCAAAAATCAAGAGCCCTGAAAAATAGAGTTGGTGGCCATGGGCATCCCCCAAAATGAGTCTGGTACCTGCACTTTAGATGCTGAGTGTGGTTTAGCGTGAGTTCCTTGCTATGAAGAAGAGAGGAGAGAAATGGCTCTGTATGATTAGAAAGAGGACTGGTGCCAGAAACATACAGTATCTCTAAAATGGAGGCAGGACACAATAAAGCCTGGACATAGAAAGCTGCACCTTTAGCAGCCATGTCAACAAGCACAGAGGGAAAATTGTGCCAGGATAAGGATTTCAGACGGGACCTGCGTTTAGCCCCAACTTATTTTTCCTTCCATTGAGAATACTGACTCAGAGTCACAAAAAAAGGAAATTAGAACATATCTAGTTGATAATGGAGGAAAGAAAGTAGAATGAAAAAAATACATATATTGAAAAATAAACCTTGGCCGGGAGCAGTGGTTCATGCCTGTAATTCCAGCACTTTGGGACACCGAGGTAGGCGGATCACAATGTCAAGAGATGGAGACCATCCTGGTCAACATGTTGAAACCCCCTCTCTAATAAAAATACAAAAATTATCTTGGCATGGTGGCGGGCGCCTATAATCCCAGCTGCTGGGGAGGCTGAGGCAGGAGAATCGCTTAAACCAGGGAGTCAGCTTGCAGTGAGCCGAGATCGCGCCACTGCACTCTAGCCTTGCAACAGGGCAAGACTGTCTCAAAAACAAAAACAAAAACAAAAAACTTTACTTTGTTTAATGCGAAAGAAAACTTTCAACAAAAGTTTATGGCAAGATTATTTAAAATAGGAATAATCACCAAAGGAGAAAAATATAGCATGAAAGAAAGTGATTTCTAGACAGATTTAAACTAGAAATATGTTCTAGTTCATATCTATTTTGTGTTTGAAGTTAAAAAAAAAAAAACAGCAAAAATGGACTCAACAAAATACATGAAGATTAACTGATAAATCAGCAAATCAGCAGATTCCAAAAAAAGGAACTGAGAGAGGCAAGCTAAAGGAAGGAAACTGAATGTAATAAAAAGAAAGAATATGAAGAATTTAAAATGAAATAACAGGATTAAAACCTTAACTGAGAAAAGAAGAAAGGTAGTTGGCACAGCAGAATGTATCAGTTCACAGGTCTAGAGAACATATTAGAGGACAGCGTCTGTAATTAGGGTGGAAATTTAAATGTCATGCTTGCCTGGTGGAAGCCCTTGAGTCACAGAGAAAACACTTGGCTCCCAGGCCTGTGGGTCAGGTCAGCCCAACCTGGGGCTAGAGGAGAGCAGGAAGCCAAGTGTGTGCTTGCCTTGGAGATCAACGTGGGGCTGGAAAAGCTCTCAGAAAGCCCCTTTCTGCTCTCCACCATCAGTAATAACATTGACAGTTGACAAGCATTTTGTGTATTCAGGACATATACTATAGACAATTTTGTCTTGCAATTTGTGTGGACTTTGCCAGGACACTCTAAGTATCCTGTAACCAGAAATTTATTTTTCAATTAATTATAAGAATTCAGCACTTAAAGATATTTTTCTGCCACAGAATTTGGCCCTATATATAGCAACACTAGCTGAAAATGATATCTCCACAAATAGATATCTGGGCAATCCCGCTTCATGTCTCTCCTGCAGGTTTGGCTAAGGGAAGACCAAAAATAAGATTGGTGGGAATGGAATGAGGAGGAAGGCTGATAATTCAAAATGCTGATTTTTTTCTATTCTAGAAAGGGAAAAACTGTTCTGTAGCCAAAGTGCCAAGTATCTCTAACTACTGTTAGAGACAACTTTGGATCGGTACACATGCCCCAAAGTCAGCCAGTCAGTGACAACCTGTCCCCAGTAATTTGTTTCTGGAAGTTAGCCTGTCAGAGACAGGTCCACACTACCAGACAATAACCAATCATTATGTGTCTCACTCCAGGGATGATGCTTCTGAAAACCTGTTCACAGCAGTTTTAATTCAGTGACCACACTAACATAGGTGAAAATCCATGAATACCTAAACGCTCCCACTTCTGAAAATTTACCAATTCCCAAACACCATGCTTCCCAAAACTTATACAAGGTCAACTCTGGTTTTGTTCAGGAAGATTATGCCTAACAAGTACAGATCTCCCTTGCAAAAAATCAGGAAGTTCATTTTGTCTTGCATTTGATAACTAATTTATTGTTTGTTTGCAAGTTCTCAACCCTTTCCACAATTCAAGCCCTGTTTACTAATAAATATAAATTTGAACTTGAGAGTAACAGACATGCTGAAGAAGAGGTAACAGCAATCTTTTCAATTATTGAGTGGTGGTTATTATCCATTCAAATGCCAAAACACAGGTATAACTTTTGTGGTGAATTTTTTCAACAATGGACATTTATGAAATGAGGAAAAAATCCTTCTATAGCTCTTTGAACAGCACGCAATTGTTATTCAGTATCATAAATTGAAATTCAGTGCAAGCCAAGATATACTGACAGCTACACTTAAGAGATGTATGATTTCCTCTACTACTTCCAAAGGAAGTGATAAAATAACAAATTTTTTATTAAGATAAATTCAAATAAAGTAGATAAATTAATCACAGCAGAAGTTAAAATGGCTCCTCTCATTGCATATCATCATCAGCCTTTCAGCTCAAATGACTGTTTGAACATACTGCTACCATAAGTATTTTCAGATTCCAATATTGCAAGCAAATCTTCAAGTGCCAGGATGAAGCCTACTGCAATAATTAAAAAAAGAAATGGCTCCGTTTACTATTAACAGAGATTATCAAAAATCTAAACCTCACCTTTTTTTATGACATAGCATGATTGCAAGTAATCACAATGCAGGAAAAAAATTTTTTTCATTGCTTGTACAAAATTTTTCTCATGAAAGGGGCTGGTTTACAAAGCTATAGCAAGTAAAATTTCTTCCAAATAAGACTTCAGAAACAAGAGCAAATTTTGATGGAAAACTCTCTTGAGTTAAGAGTGAAGACAAAAAATCATACTGCTTTTGGTGGAGATAATACAGATACAAATGTTGGTGTAAACATTCAAACAATGTTTATTCAAAGTTAAAGCAAAGCATACTTGATTCTGTGAAAGGTGTTAGCTATTTTGTCCGTATTCTATTTAATGTTGCTCAGACCACATCTGAATCCTTTCTACTGACATTGTAGTCAGGAAATTGTTCCCTTTACTACTGTTCAAAGTGAACAATTGAGGGATTTTTGTAATTTTGTCATCATTCTGTGTTCTTTAATTCTCTAGAATTCAAAAATCTGTTGGTTTTCTTCAACAAAAGCAGTTGAGAGAATCTTCAGTTCATTTTGAAACATGGAAATCATAGTTTAATTCTGGTAGCCCAAAAAGTTCTTGTTGACTTTTTAAATAATTCATTGAGTGAAGCCTACTTATTTCTTGTTCATTGTTTTCACTTTCTCTCAAGCAAAAGGATTATGCAAATCAAAGAAGAGTAAACAGTATTATTGAAGTACTCCATTGCTTACAGAAACTTGTTGAATGGGTAAAAAAAAAAAAAAAAAAAAAAAAAAGAAGACAAAAACTCATTCTTTAAGTGTCAAGATTGTTCTTACTAGGCACAGCATTGCTCACGACTAGAAAAAGAAATTTTGACTTGAAAAGGATAATTATTACAGCATTTAGTGTGACTGTTTTGAAACAAATTTCATCTCTTGAACAATTCAACTATTTAAATAAATGTTAGTAAATACTCTTCCTGTATGGGGACAAATGAATTCATGATATTTATTGTTGAAGAAAGGGAAAAAATTTGACAATAATATTCTTTTTGTCAGTGAAAAACATTTTTGAAAGTCATTGATCAAGAGTTATAATCCTGAAGAATGGATAAACAAGTCATGTCTTTGAAGATGGCATTATATATTTTAACATACCTAACTCGAAGAGCTTTCTCAGAGTGGTAGATTTTATGGTAATAGATGTCCAGTGTGCTAGCTTGTTTTTTCTCATTAATCAATGTTAAGCAAAGAAAAGAATAGCATTAATTTTATGTGACAATATATAGATGATATATTACAATGTAAATGGAACATAGATTGTAACGGCAAAGAATTTTGTAAGTGAATTTTATAAAACAAGTAACAAAGAGACCCAAAAACTTAAGGCCACAAAATTAAAGAAAGTGTTATATAATTTAAACATTTATAATGTATTTGACATGAACAATGGATAATTTTTAAATATGTCCATGTAATATTTTTCTTTTATCTCAATGTATACATATATATGCTATTAGAAATTATCCACATTGAACTGGAAATAAAAATTACATTTTTATTTACTAAATCTGGTGGCCCTAATCAGAAAGCTGTCTTGCCTCATTTGCCCAGGGTTGGGGCAACTGCATCTATGATATTTTCAGAAATATACACAAATTGACTTTGAGGGATCCTAGAAGACTTTCCTCTTACAGAGCCAGAATTTCAACTGTTGATCCAGCCAGCTCAGCCTAAATAAAAAATTCCCCTTCTTTGGGAATTTCTATTAAGATTCCTATGTTACAGGTGAGGAAACTGAGACTGAGGCAAGAGACTGGGTGGATACTTTTCAGCAAAGAGCAGAGACTGGCTGTGTTCCTGCCTGTAATGCCAGTGTGGGAGAGTCCAGAGTTCTAGATCAGCCTGGACAACACAGAGGGACCTCCTTCTTTAAAAAAAAAGAAGAGAAAAGAAAAAAAGCCAGGAGTGGCATATGAGCCTGTACCCCCAGCACTCAGGAGGCTAAGGCAGGAGGATTGCTTGAGCCCAGGAACTCAAGACTATAGTGAGCTATGATTGTACCCTGCACTCCAGCCTGGGTGACAGAGAAAGACCCCACCAAACACACACACACACACACACAAACACACACACACACACAACAGGGCCTGTGCTACGGCTGGATAGGAAATGCCTACGTACCTAACAACAGAGCACCAAAATACAAAGAGTTAGTTTCTCTAAAAGATCTCTAAAAATGGAGCAACTTCTCAATTTCAAGTATTGAAAATTGTTAAGATGGCAATATTCCTTAAATTAATCTACACATTTAACACAATTGTTATCAAAATCTCAGCTGGTTTCTATGCATAAGCTGACAAGACAGAAAACTCTCTTCCATAAAATTCATATGGAAATTCAAGATAACCAGAACCACAACAATCTTGAAAAAGAACTATATTGGAATATTCACACATCCTGATATCAAAACATACTACAAAGCTACAGTAATCAAGACATAAGGATAGATGTATAGATCAATGGAACAGAATTGAGAAAGCAGAAATAAACAATCACATTTATGCTCACTTCGTTTTCAACAAGGGGTCAAAACACTTCATTGGGAAGCAATAATTTGTATAATAAAAGGTGCTGGGATGGGTGGATGTCCACATGCTAAAGAATGAAGTTTGAGCCCCTACCTCATACAATACACAAAACTAACTCAAAATGGGTATCAGACCAAAATATAAAGGCTAAAACTACAAAACCCTTAGAAGAAAATAGGCTTAAATCTTAATGAACTGGGACTTGATAATGGTTTCTTAGATGTGACACTAAAAGTACAAGCAACCAAAGAAAAAAAATTGACAAATTGAACTTCATCAAAATTAAAAACATTTTTGCCCCATCAAGAAAGATAAAAATACAAAATGGGAAAAAAAAAGATTTTCAAATAACATATCTGATAACGGACTCGTATTTAGAATATATATTTAGAGGATGCTTACAACTCGATAGCAAAACGACAACCCAATTTTAAGAATCTGAATAGACATTTCTCCAAATAAGATATACAAATGTCCAACAAATACATTAAAAATACTCAACATCATTACTTATCAGAGATGTGCCAATTCAAACCACAATGAAACACCACTTTGCACACACTTTGATGGCTAGAATTTAAAAGTTGGAGAGTACCAAGAGTTGTCATGAAATTAGAGAAACTGGAACTCTCATACATTGTTAGAGAAAATGTAAATAGTGCAGTCACTTTGGAAAACAGCCTTGAAATTCATCAAAACTTAAACATAAATTTTCCATATGGTCCACTCCAATTCCACTCCTAGATATATATCCAAGAGAAATGAAAACATATGTCCACATGGAAACTTGTACACAAATATTCACAGAAGCACTATTTATAATAGCCAAAAAATTCAAAGAACCTGAATTCACTTCAGCTGATGAATAGATATAAAGTATGGTATATTCATATAATAGAATATGGCTCAAGGAAAAAAAAGCTGAAGTACTGATACATGATACAACATAGATGAACCACGAAAATCTTACACTAAGTGAAAGAAGTCAATCAAAAGGACCACATATAGTACAATTCCATTTATAGGAGATGTCCAGAATAGGCAAATTGATAGAAATAGAAACTAGATTAGCAGTTTTCTGGGGCTGGGGGACAGAGATAATGGTTAAATGGCACAGGGTTTCTTTGGTGATTGTTCCATGAAAGGGCTGTATATGCAAAGCAATTCCCAAATGCCAAAGGAGCCAGGAAACCAAAGAAGGAGGCAGACAAATCCAGTTTGTCCATATCGGATGATTTATCGAGAAGCCTCATAGACAGAAGCATGGTCTTGGGTAGCTGCAGGACAGGTAGATCTACGCACTGTTAATCCCCAGGCCGAAGGCTTATATGCCACAGGGAAAGGATATGTGTGCTCCATGCAAGACAATTAAAGGCAACCCTCCGGAACAAGCAAGGATGTGATATGTGTCATAGCCTATCATTTGTGTGGTAATGACAAGGTCAATGCGCTCTTACAGTAAGGATGGTAGATAAAGTAGGAATCAGGAGGCATTCACGGGACTGGGGCTAATCAGAAGTCAACATGGCAGAGTACCATCCAAAATGGAGTCACTTTGGTGACATAAAAATGTTTCAAAATTGACCATAGGAATGGTTGCACAACTGTGGATATAGCAATATATACATACATATATATATATATATATATATATATATTTCATACTTTAAATGGGTGAATTGCACAATATGTGTTTCTATAAAGCTGTTACAAACAAAAAAGTAATAGTGTGGAAGGCACTGCCTTTGAGGAACAATGGCTGGATGTTGCCCCAGCCAACACTGGACCTTGTCCCTTCTTGCTCTGGAGTGACTGTTTCAGGGTTGTCAGAATCCCAGAGTCCAGCTTCTCACTTAGCTCCAAACTGTGCAGGAAGGGCAGCATGTAGGATGGGAAGCCCTGGGCTTCCAGCCCATCACCAGACTACTTAGAGTTCCCCTTCTGGGAAGAGTAGCGGTCCCCTCATTCTCTATCCCCACTGCTCCCCTCAGGGCTCTGCCCTCATCACCAGGCCTCCTGATCATGATGTCTACCATCTTCCTCCTGACAGGTGATGGCTGGAGTAGTGTGGGAGGCACAATTGTCAGAACCCATAGAACCATAAAGCACAAAAAGTGTACCCTTATGTAAACCATGGACTGTCATTAATAATAATGTATAATTATTGGTTCATTAATTGTAACAAGTATGTTACAGTAACGAAAGATGTTAATATTAGGAGAAATTATGTAAGGTAGTAGGTATGAACTACACCTGGGCCCAGAGACAGAAGGTGCAAGCCTCAAAGTCTGTGGCCTGTAGTTCTGCATTCTCAACCCTGAGCCCAGGATCAGTCACCAGGGGGAGAGCTCAGGGCCTGAGCACAGCCAGAGTCCATCACCCTGGGTCTGGAATCCCAGGCAGGCATAGTGTTGTAACTTTTCTCAAAGCTCCAGACTGCTGTGTTTTCCTGCAGTTCATGGGGTAGCCAAGGTGGCCCCTCACTGGCACACAATTTTCTACAATGGGCCTGCAAAACAACCAACTGCCCATTGCTTTCAAAGATCTGATTTCCCTCATTGCTTCATGTGAGAACATGCATTTGCTGGTATCCGAGTCTGTCTTCATGTGTCTGTGTGAGTCTAGGACTTTGTGTGAGTTTACCGCTGTCTCTCATTTTAGGTGCTGCCTCCTGGGCCACAGGAGTCCCCAGGCAACTTTTCCAGTGCCTCTGGGGTGGGCAGAGGTGGGCCTGAGAACATTTGTGGAAACAAATTTCAACTGAGACTGATCTGGACATGGACGCCCAGGGGCAGCCTACAGTCAGGCCAGGAACACTCAGAGCCTCTTGCCTTCCTTGACTCCCTGATTCCTCCTCTGTCTTAGGGCTATGGTGATAGCTTGATGAGGGGCAATATGCTGGGTTCAGGAGCACAACTTTGTTACCTTGGTACAGTATTCTCGTGACTTCTTTACATTCTGCTTTGCTTCTCTATAGAAATATATGTCACTTTTCAACAGAGTGGTGATCACCCTCCTTCATTTCCAGTCCCCTCCTATGAGTGCTTCCCACCCTCCTTCTGGCTGCAGTGACTCCCTGGGGCCTGGTTGAAGGTGGTCAAGTAATGCTAAGGGCAACTGTTGCCCTTGGACCCAGAAGCCTTCTCCTGACATCTTAGAAGCCCAGTGTGTTGCCTGAGATTCTCCAGAGGGACCTGCAGCTCCTTGTCCAGAGGAGCTTCAGCCCTGCAGTGACATTTCTCAGTATCATCACTGTCAAGGTGGACGGTGGCCTCAACAGGTGCAGACCCCAGCCACATAGCACACTCTCCCTGGCTACCTACTTCTCACAGTCTCCCTCAGGCAGGGTGACTCCGTCTTTGTTTCAAACTTAATTTGTCTGTGTGCCCAGGCTGAGGTCTGAGCCTCCCCAGGCCTGGCCCTGAAAGGTTGGATTCAGTCATCTCCTCACTGGCCTCTGCATCCATCAAGTCCTCTCCTGGCTCCTGCCTGGCCTCCTGCGCTTCCTTTCCTAAAGAAGCTCTCTGCTCCTACCGGTGTAACTGGTTCTGCCACACCCTCTCTATCCTGGGGCAGGAAATTTTTCTCTGCACCCTCCCTTTCCCATATGGCAAATGGAGTGATTGCAACATTCAATGCCAGATGGTGGGCTTTCCTTTTATTTAAACATGTCCTTTATTATGAAAAAATGAGTTGTTTATTATTTCAGAAGAGAATGTGTGAGGAAATAAGGATTTCTGTTCCATTGCTCAAGAGGATGTAATGGTGAGAGCAGGGAGAGAATGGGGATTAGAGACAGGCTATGCATGATTTCAAGGCAGAACTAGAGACAAGAAAGCAAAAAGTCACAGGAAGATGGATGCAGGAGATGCATGGGTTATTGTACGGTGCAGAAAATGCAGCATTATTACAGATTCTGAACATTGCACAGGTTGAGTTTGTTGTCTCTCAGCAATGGTAAGTGGGATAGGCCCTTCTGAGAGGCTGCAGCAAGCATGTATCCAAAGATACATCTCCCACCCATTCAGTGATAAATTGATAGGGGGTTCCTAGTCCACAGAAGAAGACAATGAAAAATCAGAAGAAAATGGAACAAAAGATTTTATAGAGGTTTGAGGAAAAACCTATGACCCAAGAATTCAATACTTAACCATATTTTGTTACTACATTTGAGTTACTTTTAAGACAACAAGAGCCGGGCACGGTGGCTCAAGCCTGTAATCCCAGCACTTTGGGAGGCCGAGACGGGTGGATCACGAGGGCAGGAGATCGAGACCATCCTGGCTAACACTGTGAAACCCCGTCTCTACTAAAAAATACAAAAAACTAGCCGGGCGAGGTAGTGGGCGCCTATAGTCCCAGCTACTCGGGAGGCTGAGGCAGGAGAATGGCGTAAACCTGGGAGGCAGAGCTTGCAGTGAGCTGAGATCTGGCCACTGCACTCCAGCCTGGGCGATAGAGCGAGACTCCGTCTCAAAAAAAAAAAAAAAAAAAGACAACAAGAACATCCTAGGGTAGGCACTATAATGACTTCTAATAGCATATATTAGTTTTGTTTATTTTTGTATTCAATGTAAGTGAAATCATGCAGTATATACACTCTTATGTTTGACTTCTTTTGCTAAATTTTATATTTGCAAGATGTGTCCGTATTTTTATGTGTAATACACATCAATCGTTCACATCGCTATACAGTATTGCATTGTGTGTCTACCAGAATGTACTTACCCACTTTCCTGTTGATAGGTTCTTGAGTGGTTTCCAATTTGAGGCTCGTACAAACAGTGTTGCTGTGAACATTCTAGTACAGTCATTTTTGCTGGCTTAGAAGCACAAATTGGTTTTAACACAACTGGTATATTAGAGAACACTTATTCTTACTGCAAGATTTTGTGTTTGCTTACGTGCAATTTTGTTTATGAGAAACACTAGATGCACACTTAAAATTCCAACCAGCTGAATCAATCCATGTAGGAACAGGCAAAACACACACACACACATACACCTCAAACATCTATCAGCTACCTCAGTTCACTACATGTGTTATTCTACAAGGCTGTATTTTGCTATTCTTTTTTCATTTGTGAACTTTTCTATATTTTTTAAAAATGGACATTCGACATCGCAAACATCTCTAAGCATCCTGGTTCAAGAATGCTAGGAAGAACATACAAAATAGAAGTTTTAAGAATTAAATAGAAGCTAGAAATTATGTGTCATTTTAGAAGAAATAAGAGGGCATATCATATCTCACAAGCAATAGTCATAAAGGAATCTACACATAGACCATAAGACACAGTGCTATAAAAACGAAAAGAAATTTGTGTTTTTTTTTTTTTTAATCTCCAGAAAGGCTGAAACAATTCAAATGCTACAAATACTATAAAGTCAGTAAGAACAAGGCCTAAAGAAATTAAAGAAATAGATTTTTGAGCATGTGGACTCAAGACCAGTGAAAAATATCAGGAACAACCTTTCTCATAATCAAAGAGAATACACCACCTATATGCAAAGACCTTAAACAGAAATTGCCATATCCTGCTAAAGGGGTTTCTTTTAGTGCTAGTAGTCACTGTTTTGATGGTTTCAAGGATGCAGCAATTTCCGGAGCCTTCAACTGTCAGACAAAGTCAAGAGTGCAAACCAGAAAGTCACAAAATAATCTCCAACAGTGATAGAAAAATTAAAGTTTTAATTGAAAAAGGTGGTTATGCATTGGAACTGGTTTGTTCATTTTGATAAAATAGGCATCTATTATAAACTCGTCCCTCAGAAGACTTCTATTTCAAAAACAGAAAAACACAACCCCAGATTTAAGGCTGCAAAATATTGCAAATTTTGATAACTCTCCTATAACAGATTGAATGGTGGCCCCAAAAGAAATATATTCATGTCCTAAACCCCAGAACTTGTGACTGTGACCTTATTTAGACAGAGTCTTTGCAGATATAACTAAATGAAAGATCTCAAGATGAAATCATTCAGGATTATTCAAGTGGGCCCCAAATCCAATGATCCAGCCTTATAAGAAAAGAAGACAGGGAGAAGGGATGGTCATATGAAGATGGAGGCAGAGACTGGAAGGAAGCAACCATAAACCAAAGGATGTCTGGAACCACTAGAGCTGGGAGAGACAAGAAGTGTTTCTCCCCTACAGCCTTCAGAGAGAGTGCAGCCCTGCAAATGCCTAGCTTCTAGACTTCTGGTGTCCAGCACCCATACCATGAGAGAATAAACTTCTGTTGTTTTAAGCCACCAAGTTTGTGATAATTTGTCACAGTAGCCATAGGAAAGTAATACACCCCCTTCCACCTTTTCATAATAATTCACAAGCTTCTGGTCTTTTTTAAGTTAAAGTATCATATTTATTATAGTATTTATGTATTTGCTAAGCCATTCAACATATATAAAATTGCACTACCATTTTTAATAGGTTTCATCTTCTTCATGGGTCACCGATTACACTTTTGAGTGTTTTGTTTATAAATGTATTTTTTTCCACAATCCCTGTATTATTTTGCATAATGTGGTTTTTATGGACATGTATGTTACATTATAACACAGCTGACTGCACATGTTTTGGATAACTATATTACATATTTTTCTTGGGTATATATTCGGTCATGGAATTGCTAGATCACAAGCATGCATATGGTCAGCTTTTATTGATGTTGCCAGTTTTTCAAAATAAGTATACTGCCACTAGTAGTGATGAGAGTTCTAGATTTTCCATATCATGGCCAACAGTTAGCATTTTTCATGCTTTCCATTTTAGACATTAAGATGAGTATGCTGTAGAATGATACTGTGATTTTAATTTACATTCCCCTGTGATCAATGAAGTTGAGTTTTTTCCCATCTGTTAATAATTAGCCATTTGAGTATTCTCTTAGTGAAGTATTTGGTGAAATTTTTTGTTTATTTTTTAAGTACATTATCTGTTAGTTTCTTTTTGATGTCTAGGATTTCTTTATATGTTCATGAATATATTCTCCCACTCTGTTGCCTCTTCGCTCGTTTAATTATGTGTTCTTATGAAGAGAATTCCTTCATTTTGATATAAAATTGACCCTTGAACAACAAACACGAGTTATAACTGCCTGGGTTCACTTACCTGTAGATTTTTTCAATAAATATACTGGAAAATCTTTTGGAGATTATGATGACATTTGAAAAAACTCTCAGACAAACCACATAGCCTAGAAATGTCAAAAAAATAAGGACAAGTTAGGTATGTTATGAATGCATAAAATATATGTAGCTACTAGTGTATTTTATCATGTACCACCATAAAATATACACATATCTATTATAAGAAGTTAACATTTATCAAAGCTTATGCACACAAAAACTTACAGAGGATACATGGTGCTATTCACATTCAAAAGAAATGTAAACAAATGTAAAGATGCAATATTAAATCATAACTGCATAAAATTATAGCACATACTGCTACTGTAATAATTTTGTAGCAACCTCCTGTAACTATTATAGTGAGCAAGTATCCCCTTAAAATGCCATGTAACACTAATCATCTCTGTGTGAACAGTTCACCTCTCCAGCAAATTTCATATTGCAGTAAAAAGTGATCTCTCACAGTTCCTTGTATTTTTCTCTGTGTTTGGTAAAATATCGTGAACCTTGAAAAACATGGTGAGATCCAGATGAAGTGCCACTAGTGATGCTGGAAGTGTTCCCAAGAAGCAGAAAAAGGTATGACACTATAAGAAAAAGGTGAATTTCTTAATATTAGCCTAGGTTGAGGTATGAGGCTGTGGTCACCTGCCATTTCAAGATAAGTCCAGTGTAAGGACCATTGTAAAAAAAAAAAAAAAAATGGACAGAAAAGGAAATGTGTGAAGCCTCATTGCAGCTAAACGACCAGGAGCAAAAATATTGAGCTTTTTATAATTTTTTTTTTTTTTTTTTTTTTTTTTTTTTTTGAGACAGAAGTCTCGCTGTTACCCAGGCTGGAGATCTTGGCTCACTGCAACCTCCGCCTCCCAGATTTAAGTGATTCCCCTGTCTCAGCCTCCCAAGTAACTGGGATTACCAGCATGCACTACCAAGCCTGTCTAATTGTTGTATTTTTAGTAGAGATGGGGTTTCAGTGTTGGCCAGGCTGGTCTTGAACTCCTGACCTCAGGTGATCCACCCGCCTCAGCATCCCAAAGGGCTGGGATTACAGACGTGAGCCACTACGCCCAACCTGAAATAAATTTTTATCTGATATTTAAAAATGCAGCTTGTGGCCAGGCGCGGTGGCTCACACTTGTAATCTCAGCACTTTGGGAGGCCGAGGTGGGCAGATCACGAGGTCAGGAGATCGAGACCATCCTGGCTAACACGGTGAAACCCCATCTCTACTAAAAATACAAAAACTTAGCCGGGTGCAGTGGTGGGTGCCTGTAGTCCCAGCTACTTGGGAGGCTGAGGCAGAAGAATGGTGTGAACCCAGGAGGCAGAGCTCGCAGTGAACCGAGATCACCGTGCAGAGATCACACCACTGTACCACTGCACTCCAGCCTGGGCGATAGAGTGAGACTCCGTCTCAAAAAAAAAAAAAAAATGCAGCTTGTATGTGGGTGCAGGATTGCTCTAAGAAAGGCATACCTGTAGACATTAATATAATTCCAGGAAAAGTGAAGTCATTATATGACAAATCAAAATGAATGTGAAGGACCAAAAACTGAAGAAGTTAATGTCATTAAAGGATGGTTAAATTATTTTAGAAAAAGATTTGGCTTTTAAAATGTCAAGATAACAAAAGAAGCAATTTCTCCCAACCAGGAGACAGCAGACAAGTTCCGAGGCATCATTAAGAAAATCATTAAGGAGAAAGCATATCTGCCTAAACAGGTTTTTAATGCAGACAAAAGTGCCCTGTTCTTGGACAAAATGCCACAAAGAACAGTTATTACTAAGGAAGAGAAGGGAACACCAGGATTTAAGACAGAAAAGATAGGCTAACTCTCCTTTTTTGTGCAAATGCAGTTGAGTTTGTGACCAGGACTGTCTTCATCTACAAGGCTGCTAACCCCCAAGCCTAGAAGAGAAAAGGTAAAACACCAGCTGCCAGTCTTTTCGGTTGCACAAGAAGGTCTGGACAAGAACACTTTTCATGGATTGATTCCATTGATGCTTTGTCCCTGAAGCCAGAAAGTACCTTGCCAAGAGGGGACTGCCTTTTAAAGTTCTTTTGATATTAGACAATGCCTCTGGTCACCAGAGCCCCATGAGTTCAAAGAGATGCACTTAGCCTAAAACACAGCATCTCTAATTCAGCCTCCAGATTAGGGAGTTATAAAGACCTTTAAGGCTCATTACACACTGTACTCTATTGAAAGGATTGTCAGGGAAGAGAATCCCAACAGAGAGAACGTTATGAAAGTCTGGAAGAATTGTACCATTGAAGATGCCATCGTTGTCATAGAAAAAACCATGAAATCCGCCAAGCACAAACCATATATTCATCCTGGAGAAAACTGTCCAGATGTGTGTGACTTCATATGATATAAACCATGCCAATTTAGAAAATGTAATTCAGATGTAAATTAGAACCAATCAAGGAAATTATGAAAGAGATCATGGATATGGTTTAAGAAAAACAGTATGTGGGGTGGGGGAGGGTGGTAAAGGATCTTAAAGAAAT
The DNA here is from genome assembly GCF_007565055.1 of Rhinopithecus roxellana. Lineage (NCBI taxonomy): Eukaryota > Metazoa > Chordata > Mammalia > Primates > Cercopithecidae > Rhinopithecus > Rhinopithecus roxellana. The sequence continues at coordinate 11,213,434 of NC_044559.1, forward strand.
TCAAGAGCTCATATATACCACACCAAAGGAATTAGCAAAAGTCAACTTGATGAAAATGAGTACATCTGAACCACTGCCAGACATTGAGTAAGAAGACGTAGAAGAGGCAGTGCCAGAAAATACATTTACATTAGACAGTCTGGCGGAAGTGTTCTCATTATTGAGGACTGCTTTTGACTTCTTTTATGACATAGACCCTTCTTTGATACAGGCATGGAAATTAAAGCAAATGGTGGAAGAAGACTTGATACCATATAGACACATTTGTAGAGAAATGAAACAGCAAGAAAGCCAGACAGAAATTATGATACGTTTCTATAAAGTTACACCAAGTGTGCCTCACTATACTGCCTTCTCTTCCACTTCTTTCACCTCTCCTCTCTGTCTGCCACACTGGAAATAGGAAGACCCTCCTCTTCCTTCTCCTCCTCAGCCTACTCAGTGCAAAGATCATGAAGGTAAAGAAAGATCTTTATGATGATCTACTTCTACTTCATAAAGAGTAAATATATTTTCTCTTCCTTATAATTTTGGGGGGTTTCTGGTTTTTGGTTTTCTTTTTTCTTTTCTTTCCCTTCAGATAAAAATTTTCTTACTAACATTTTCTTTTCTCTAGATTTATTTTAGGACTACAGCGTGTAATACATATAACATACAACATATGTATCAATTGACTATGTGTTATTGCTAAGGCTTCTTGTCAACAGTAAGCTGTTACTAATTAAGCTTTTGTGAAGTCAAAAGCTATATATGGATTTTTGACTGTGTGGGGAGTCAGTGGTCCTAATCTTTACATTGTTCTAGGTCAACTGTAGTCTTGTTTTGTTTTGTTTTGAGACAGAGACTCACTCTGTCACCTAGTCTGGAGTGCAATAGGGCAATCTCAGCTCACTGCAACCTCCACCTCCTGGGTTTAAGCAATTCTCCTGCCTCAGCCTCCTGAGCAGCTGGGATTACAAGTGTGTGCCACCACGCTTGGCTAATTTTTGTATTTTTAGTAGAGATGGGGGTTCTACCACATTGGCCAGGCTGGTCTCAAACTCCTGACCTCAGGTGAACCACCCACTTCGGCCTCCCAAAGTCCTGGGATTACAGGCATGAGCCACCGTGCCCTGCCCATTTATTTTTATGGTTCATGCTTTTGTGTCTCTTTAAAGCATTCTTTGAAAACCCCGTGGTAATCATATAAGATTCTCTTGCATTTATCTCTAAAAGTTTTATCGTCTTACTCTTCACATTTACTTGTGAAAACCATCTGGAATTGATTTTTCTGTATATGAGGTATGGATTCAAACACATTTTTTCTCACTGGGATAGTCAATTGACTCAGCAATATTTATCGAAAAACTATCACCCTACCTGCCCTATCTAGATTCTTCATTCTTTTCTATGGTCAGTTTGTCTAACCTTATGTCAATACCACACTATCTCAGTTTCTATAGTTTTACAGTAATGTGTTTACAGTTTCTATAGTTTTACAGTAATGTGTGTAGATATCTCACAGTTTAAGACCTCAAGATTTGTTCTTCAAAATTGTTTTACTTAGGGCCCTTTGTATTACCATGTGAATTTTTGAATCACCTGTCAATTTCTGAAAAAAATTAATCGTATAAAAAGTTGTGTTGTATTGAATCTACAATTTAGGAAAATTAATGTCTTTGCCACATTGATTCCATCCCATATATATTATATACCCTTCCATGTATTTACATCTTTGATATCACTCAATAATGTTCTATAGTTTGTATTGAAAACATTCTCATATCTCTTATTAGATTTAGTCTTAGTTTTTTAATATTTTTGATACCACTATAAATGAAATTTTTAAATTTTTATTTTATCTTGTTTGTTGTTATTATATAAACGTAGAACTGATTTTTAAATATTCATTTTGTATCAAGTGACTTTGTTAAATTCACTATTTCTAACAGGATATCTATTATTTCTAAAGCTTATTTGGGGGATTTTTTGGTACATAATTGTGTCATATGCAAATAATAAGTTTTTTTTTTCTGTTTTTCTTTCGAGTTTTTCTGCTTTTATTTATTTATTTAGGCTTATTTCACTGACTAGGACCTCCGGTACAATGCTGAATAGACAATGATAGTAGGGCATCTGTGGCCAACAGAATAACGGCCCCCAGAGACACCCAGGCTCTTTTTCCCATAATTTATGAATATGTTACCTTCTGTGACAAGAGATTTGTAGATGTGATTACGGGTACAGACACTGAGATGTGGAGATTATCCTGAATTATCCTCGTGGGCCCAATCTAATCAAATGTGTTCCTGAAAACAAGGAACATTTCCTGGCTGTGCTCAGAGAAAGAGCTGTAACAATTTTGCTGGCTTTGAAAATGGAAGAAAAGGCCACTAGCCAAGAAATGCAGGTGGCATCTAGAAGCTTAAAAAGGTAAGAAAATGGATTCTCCCTTCAAGCATCCAGAAGGAGAGCAATTCTGCCCTGCTATTCTCTGTGGATAAACACTTTCCATCTGAGAAACAGTTTTTGGCTTGCTACTGTGCCTCAGGAGAGAATAAACACTTAACCAAAGGCCATCAAGATGCCACGTGACCTTAGCTACCCACCATAAACAGAGCGTTGTCCAAACCACCACGCCATAAAGCTGGGCATGCACAGCAGCACTCCATTATCAAATGGAAGAAAGATAGGTGGTACTGGGATCAAGCAGGCCCTAGAAGTACAAGTAAATTGCAAGAAGTGACCCAAATCTTCCTGAGTCCTACAATATTATCTCTTCTTTCCCAGTCTACAACTATGGGCTTCATGTGGAGTTTTTGTTATTGTTGTTTTTATTTTGTTTTGTTTTTTGACCAGCTGGCTGAGGAAGAGAAAGCTAGGCCTGCCTAACAGACGCTGCATGATACGCAAGCATACCCAAAAGTGAACAGCTGCAGCACTACACCCCTTTCTGGGACATCCCTGAGACACAGTGGTGAAGGGAAATCCTCCCAGTAGGCAGAACGCTGAGCAATGTGCTTTTTTTTTTTTTAATTTGAGTTATGTACCAATGTTCATTTTTCTTGAAAGGAAAAATGGCCAGAAATATGAATCTAGACAAATTCACAAGCTGTGACCAGTGATTTGTCTGGATATTCGGGCACCTGGAAGAAACATGAGTGGAAAATCGGTGACAAGAATGTCTGAGGAAGAGTTACAAGGATAGATACATCTGAATGGGTAAAGAATGGTAAGATATTTGGTTTCATCTAAATGCTCCTCAAAGGATGACCTTAGCAGACGAGGATTTTGATAATCAAGTGGATAAAATGATTCATTTTTATGGATACCAATCAGCTTCTTTGCCCAGCCATGCCTTTCATTACCCAATGGGTTCATGAACAAAGTGGCCATGGTGTCAGGGAAGGAGATGACACATATGAGCTGAGGAATGTGGACTCCCGCTCACCAAGAACACCCTGGCTACAGTCATGTCGACTGTCCAATCTGCCAGCAGCAAAAAACAACGCTAAGCACCCAATATGACAACATTTCCTGGGGTGATCAGCCAGCTACTTAGTGGCAGCATGATTACAATGGACTACTTTCCACATGGAAGAGTGTAACTTTGTTCTTACTGTAAAAACACTTAGCTATGGATTTGCCTACCTGCATGCAATGTTTCTGCCAAACCTGTCATACTGCAGAATGCCACTGTTGCAGTAATTCTGTACACATTACTTCTGATCAAACAACTCATTCGCAGCAAATAACTTGTGACAATGGGCCCATGCTCATATAATTCACTGGCCTTACTATGTTTCCCTTCATCCTGAAGCATTTGGTTTGGCACAACAGTGGAATGGCCTTTCAAAGGCTCAGCTACACCTTGCAGGGCTAAAGCAATATCCTCCATGAGGCTGTCCATGCCCTAAATCAGCATCCAGTAAGTGGCGATGTTTCTCTCATAGCCAAGAATCAAGAGGCAGAAATGGAAGTGGCTCCACTCAGCATTACCCCTAATGAGGTAATATTGTTTACTGTCTTTTTATATGACAAAATAGTGTCTTGCTATATGACACAACATAGAGTCAAATTAGCTAAATGTTTCATGTCCACTAGAAACACATAGGCATTATTCTACCACTAGAAACACATAGGAATTATTCTATTGGTGGATGCAAGTTTCTACATGTTTATGACTTTAAATTTCTTAGTCGTTTTTTCAAATATTCTGTATTATTTTATTTGTATTATAGTTATAGATTTGTCCAGCTCTCCATTCCAACATTTGCCTTATAGAATTTGAAAATATGTTATGATATGTGTAACTGTTTAGAATTGTTTTATCTTCCTAATGGGACTACACTTTTATCATTGTAAAATATTCATCTTTATTTCTAAGATTACATTTTGTCTTAAACTCTAATTTGTTTATTATTGTCTATTATCTATATCACTTTTCCTTTTGGTTAGCATTTACATGGTATATATTTTTCCACTCTTTTACTTGTAATCCTTCTGTATTTTTATACAAAAGGTATGTTCCCTGTAAGCAGCATATTGTGGATTTTGCCTTTTATTCAGTCTGTCAAGCTTAGTCTATTAATTGATGAATTTATCATAATTGTTGATATATTTGTCATCATTCTATTTCTTCTTTTTAGTACCATTTTCCTTAGCTTTTATATTTTTTTCCTCATTTCTTGCCACTTTTTGGTTAAACAATTATTTTTATTATTTTATTTTCCCCTGTATGTAGATTTTAAATGATTTTGTTGTTGATGTTCTTTCAGAGGCTCTGTGCAGATTATATTGGGCATTTTTCTCTTACTAAACTTAATATAAAACTAGTACTCACACTTACCAATTCCCAGATCCTCAAACACTCGAATCTCACTCCTTCTTCCACTTTGTGTTTTTGTTTTTATGAATTTTAATTCTGTCTATATTTTAAATCTTAGGATACATGATTATAAAATCATCAGTTTATTTATATTTATTGAGTGATCGACTCCATTGCTCTTCCTTCATTTTCATGTTTATTTTATTTCTGAGATTATTTACTTTCTATATTAGTATTTCTTTTAGTGGATAAATGTTGGCAATTTTAATTTAGCTAACTTTTGTTTGCACAGAAATTCTTTAATGTGCCTTAACTTTTGAAGAATATTCTTAGTACATTCAGAATTCTAGGTCAGTGACTGGTTTTTTTTTGTTTTTTTTTTTGTGTGTGTGTTTGTGCTGTTTGTTTTAAAGGTGTATTTCCATTGAGTTTTAATTTCATCCATGTCTTTTGAGAAAACAGTTCTGTCTTGTGGATATTCTTTTGCAGGTAATGTGTTTTTTTTCTCTAGAAGGTTTTCAGAATTTCCCTTTGTCCATGGTTTTAAACAATTTTATTATAATGTGCTGAAGTATTTATTTCTTAGTATTAATACTTTTCATGCTTGGAGTTATAAAGATTCTTGAATCTGTAGTGAGATATCTTTCCTTTCACATTTCTAGGAAAGACTTAGCCATTGTTTCCTAAATATTGCTTTGGCCCTGGCATCACTTTCCTTCACCCTTACAACTTCAATTTACATTAGACTTTCTCCCCATATCTTATATGTCTCTTACCCTTTTTTGTATATTTTCTATATTTTTATCTTTCTGTGCTTCAGCCAGAACATGTCCACTTACCAGTATATTTACCTTTTTTTCTGCTATGTGCATTCTAATTAAACTCATCTACTGAATTTTAAATGTTATTTCACTTTTCAATAATTAAATTTTCACTTCTTTAATGAACTTCATTTTATTTTCTTGAAACTATTGATTGCAGCTACTTTAAATCTATGTTTTATAACTCCAAAATCTAGATCATCCATCGTTTTTTCCTATTATCTTCCCCCCCCCTTAGAACTAATTATTGGAATACCTATTAATTTTTGATGGATCGTTGGACATTTTATATGATAAACTATAGAGTACCCAGAGGTATTATATTCCCCTAAATGAGCTTCCCTCTACTTCTGGTACACAAAGCATGGGCATGTCATCTGCATCCAATCAGGAACTGAGCTGACTTAATTTGAGTTACAGTTTTTATCAAGTTTTATTTTCTCTGGTTCACTTCTACCCCTAGCCTGTAGCTCTCTGAGTGGTTTTGTTATGCCCAGACCGTTTATTCCCCGAAGAAGACCACCAGAGTCCAGACTCAAAGCCAAGCGGCAAGGATCTTTAATGCAAGTTCGAACTTGGTCCCTCCGTTCTACAACATACAAGAGGGCCCGGAACAATGCGTGCGCTTGCTTTTTATAGCTCGAGGGAAACAGGACTTGTCAGGTTACAGAGGAACAAGGCATTTCTCTAGGCTACAGCATTACAATTGGTTTACATGTTAATGTTAAGTTATGCTTTTAGCAGCCTTCTTATTGGTTCCTGCGCTTTCACAAACGGTTGTACTCAAGGCTATGATGTGTTTGTGTCAGGGCCCAGGAAGTGGAGGCATTGCTCAAGGCTGTGATGTGTTGAGGAATGTGTTCTTTCAGTTTTACAAAGGCTCTCCTTTTAGTGGATTCTGAAGTATAATTTTTGTCTTCTTGGCACTATGAAATGGTAAAAGTCTTTCACTGGTGAAAGACGCCACTCTGACTTCCATGAGCATTCTGCCTACTTTTAAACTTTGCATTTAAGAATTTGGCAAATGCCTGAAGGACAAAACTGGCCACTGGTCTTAATTTTCTATGCCTCTCTTTTCACCAGGATCTTGCCTTCACCCCATATTCTGGCTGTATACATGTTACCAGAAAGGGGTCCCAATCCAGACCCCAAGAGAGGGTTCTTGGACCTCGCAAGAAAGAATTTGGGGTAAGTCCATACAGTAAAGTTCTCAGAGGCATTTGAACCAGAGCAACTCCATCTTAAACAGGAGCTGGGTAAAATGAGGCTGAAACCTACTGGGCTGCATTCCCAGGCAGTTAAGGCATTCTAAGTCACAGGATGAGATAGGAGATCAGCACAAGATAAAGATCATAAAGACCTTGCTAATAAAATAGGCTGCAGTAAAGAAGCCAGCCCAAACCCAGAAAACCAAGATGGCCACGAGAGTGACCTCTGGTTGCCCTCACTGCCACACTCCCACCAGCGCCATGACAGTTTACAGATGCCATGGCAACATCAAGAAGTTACTCTATATGGTCTAAAAAGGGAAGGCATAAATAATCCACCCCTTGTTTCGCATATCATCAAGAAATAACCATAAAAATGGGCAATCAAGGGCAGCTCTGTTCATGGAGTAGCCATTCTTTTATTTCTTTACTTTCTTAATAAACTTGCTTTCACTTTACAGACTCACCCTAGATTCTTTGTTGAGTGCGATTCAAGAACCCTCTCTTGGGGTCTGGATTGGCGCCCCTTTCCTGTAACAAAATGAAAGACGGTTTATTCAGAAAGTTAAGAAACAAAAAATGACTACCCCATAGGCAGAGCAGCCGCATGGGCTGCTGAACTGAGTCTACTTATAGTTATTTATTGATTATATGCTAAACAATGGTGGATTATTCATGAGTTTTCTGGGAAAGGGGTGGGCAATTTCAAGAACTGAGGATTCCTCCCCTTTTTAGACTATATAGGGTAACTTTCCGACATTGCCATGGCATTTGTAAACTGTCATGGCACTGATGGGGGTGTCTTTTCACATGCTAATGCATTATAATTAACATATAATGAGCAGCGAGGACACCAGAAATCACTTTCATTGCCATCTTGATTTTGGTGTGTTTTGGCCAGCTTCTTTACCACATCCTGTTTTATCAGCAAGGTCTTTGTGACCTGTGTCTTATGCCGACCTCCTATCTCATCCTGTGACTAAGAACACCTAATCTCCTGGGACTGCAGCTCAGTAGTTCTCAGTCTTGTTTTACCCAGCCCCTATTCAAGATGGAGTGCTCTGGTTCAAACACCTCAAACACCTCTGACATTCATATCCCCAAACTTTAATTTTTGTCCCTCCTGTTCCATGAAATTGCCAAAGACTCTGCTTGCTTCTCTCTCTCTTAGCCGCAAACATCTTCCTGGCTCTACATCAGGCTACTTAACTATTTGCTCAATACCAAGAATAGTCAAACGCCCTGAGGAAAAAGAGCAGTTACAGATGTTATCTTCTCAAAGGTTTTCTTCTCTCTGAGCTCTTGTACCCTCAAATCCTAGTTGCTTCAGTAACTTTCTGATGCCTTCAAGCATATTTTTTTGTATCCTATCCAGCTTTTTAATTGTTCTCAGTAGGAGTATCTGCCTTCTGCAAGCTATTCCATCATAGCTCCAGAGCCTTACTCTAAAGTAATTCCTCAGATACTTTACATGGGATGATTACTTTTCTGCCATTTACCATTTTCACCGAAAAATATTATTTTGTTACGTATTTGACAACCACAAATTTACCATTTTATAGACAGATCATAATTTGCCCAATATCTTATCAATGAACTATTTTTGTAAACATTTTATGAAAATGTTCAACATGGAGAAAAACAGATATAGTACAATAAACACCCATGTATTCATCATCTAGATTCAACACGGTTAGCATTTTTGTCATATTTCTCTTCTCCCTAAATTCTTCAGCATGCAGCTCCTAAGAATAAGGATATTTTTCCTTCATTATCACAATATGTTGGACAGTTCTGTCTAGTGTTTTGGTGATTACAAAAAAAATGCTTTAAAGAATATCCATGTACTTATATTCTGGATAATTTATGCTTGTATATCCACAGTATATATTCTAAGTAGGGAGGTTGCTGGTTCAAAGTGTAGATGCATTTACAATTTTGATAAATAACTGGCAAATTGTTCTCCAGATAAGTTGCACCAATTTGCACTCCCAACAAACAGTGTATGGGAGTTCCTTTGAAGGGGAGAGCTTTTGATGTTTCTCTTTGGGTGTCTCATCTGGTGATCTTGGCATCCTGTGATATACTAAGTGTGTCAATTAGCACTTGAAAGTCACCATCTCTATCAAAGGCACTCAGGGCTTCTTAAATCGAGGAATAATTTTCAAAACTTTAAGTGTCCTCTAAAAGAAGGCAAACACCAAGAAGACATGAATTCTAAAATTTCAACTCTGATTGTCTAACTATACCCACATCATAAAAAGACCCAGGAAACTGTTCCTAGATGAAAGCGATTTCAGTTTCACAGAAGCATTATCAAAAGGGAAACAAAAGGAAGGAGGAACAGAGAGCCAACCAAATTTGTTTCGTGAGTTTTTTAAGGAGCTCATTCCAGTGCTGTTTTAATCCTCTTTACATTTCCCTCTCATAGAGAACCAAATTAAATGTTTCATTTCACAAAGACAAGAAAAAATTATGATAACCTTGAAAATATTTATTTTAGATGAAAACAATGATTAATAAAGCTAAATTCAGATAGAATTAATTGATCCCCTGTTATGTTAAACAAACTCTTTTAAACACTGCTGAGCATGAAAACTGAAGTGAAACAACCTTTCCATGAGGTAGTTAAAGCCATTTAAGTGTTGCCAGAAGGCTGACAGAGGGAATCAGCGGAGCAGGCATGCTTTCTGAGTATGACTAGTTGTGTGATGAATAATTAATTTCAGCAGGATCTTAGTATTATTTTTCAATTTTATGCAATGTTTTCAACCATCATTGAACATGATGCTCTTATACAACTTTATAACATTAGCAACTATCATTTGTAAAGAATTTACAAAATTGCCAGAGGGTTTGCATGTTTGTTTTCAATTTAATCCTTGGGTTACGCAGATAAGCAAACAAAGGCTCAGAAAAAAAATATTTAAAGAGACTAATTTAAAAATAGCTAGGAATTTTTAAAGCTAAAATTAAACCCAAAATATGCCATCTAAGTTTAAATATTATCTAATTTAAATATTAATGAAAGTTTGTAATAGACGATACAAGAAATCACAGACCTAATAGGTAGATTTATTTTTAAGAGATAGTAAATATTAATATTTTATATACACATATATCTAAATATCTATAATTGTTTGTCTTATGTCAAAATAACATTCATTTTTTTAACGTGTAGAAATAAAGTAGACCAGAAAAATACAACTTCCAAGTATGCCACTACCCAGAAATAATCAGTGTTCACATATTGTCAAATAGCTTTCCAGAATTATTTATATTGATGGGGCTCACACACTACCCCAAAGGATAGCACCTTGACATTTGAGAAAATAGCAGAAGCAGGAAGGTCTCTCTGACCTTCTCCCACCCTTCTCCCCTGAAGCAGGCCATAAAATAATTCACTGGCCTTCCTCTAAAATAGTTGATAAGACCCTCATTCCAGAGAGATCCTGTCTATACCCAGAAGAAAGGAATGTAGCACAGGCACACAGGAAAGAATCTGAACAAACTGACCTTGCTAAGTCCCCTGCCCCAGTTTATTACTATTTACATCATACTCTTTTGTCCTCCATTATACTTCTGTGCAACTGTTCACAAAAATACAGTTTTTCCTCTTTTGGGGGGTCTTTGTTTCTCTTTTCCTTTTTTCTTTTTCTTTCTTTTTTTTTTTTTTTTGAGACAGGGTCCCACTCTGTCACCTAGGCTAGAATGCAGTGGTGCAATCACGGTTCATAGCAGCTTCAACCTCCCATGCTCAAGGAATCTTCCCACTTCAGCCTCCCAGGTAGCTGGGAGGACAAGTACACACCACCATGCCAAGCTAATTTTTTGTATTTTTTGTAGAGATTAGATTTCACCATGTTGCCCAGGCTGATCTCAAACTCCTGGGCTCAAGCAATCTTCCTGCCTCAGCTTCCCAAAGTTCTGTGATTATAGGCATGAGCCACTCTGGGTCTTCATTTCTAAAGACTCCTGTGTCACATAAAACTTACATAAAATAAATTTGTTTCCTTTTTGCTTGTTATCTGTTTTTTATCACAGGTCTTTCAGTCTTGAAAGAAACGAAACCTTTTCTCCTCTATGATAGGTATACCTGAATTTCAGGGTGCTATGGTTTAAATGGGTCCCCCAAAGTTTATATGTTAGAAACTTAATTCTCAGTGCAATAGTGTTGAGAGGGGAACCTTTGAGAAGTGATTAAGTCATGAGGGCTCTGCCCTTATGAATGAATAATGCTACTATTGGTGGAGTCAGTTATCATGGGAGTGGGTTCTTGATAAAAGCAAGTTTGGTCCCTCTTGCTTGCTCTCTCTCTCTTTCTCTCACTGACGCTCTTTCTCGTCCTCTGCCTTCTGCTGTGGAATGATGCAGCAAAAAGGTCCTCACCAGATGCTACAACTTGATATCGAACTTTCCAGCCTCCAGAACAATGAGAAACTCATTTTCTTTTTTATAAATTACTCAGTCTTTGGTATTCTGTTATAGCAGTACAGAAAGGGCTAAGACACAGGGTGACTAAATGTTTACTGTTGTAGCTTAATATTTTTATTTAGGTATATATTGAGTGTGGTTTTCATATCAATAAATATTTCCTGCTTATAATTACTATGACAGTTTTTTCATCATTATAAAAATAACAAAGAACTTAAGAATTCCAGCAGTTTGAGTCAGGTGCCATGGCTCACACCTGTAATTCCAGCACTTTGGGAGGCCGAGGCAGACGGATTGTAATGCCCAGACCATTTATTCCCCAAAGAAGACCACCAGAGTCCAGAGTCAAAGCCAAGCGGCAAGGATCTTTACTGCAAGTTCGAACTCGGTCCCTCCGTTCCACAGCATACAAGAGGGCCCCGAACGATGCATGTGCTCGCTTTTTATAGCCCGATGTAAACAGGATATGTAAGACTACAGAGGAAAAAGGGAATTCTTTTGGTTACAGCATTACAATTGTTTAACATTTTAAGTTATACTTTTAGCAGTTTTTTTATTGGTTCCCGCGCTTTCAGTAAAACCACTCCACAAACGGTTGTGACCTTATCGGGGACTCTCCAGGTGGTGTTTTTGAGACAAATGGAGGAATGTAATGTTTGTACTGGGCCCAGGACTGAGATATATGGTGGATTGTTTGTACTGGGCCCAGGACTGAGATATATGGAGGAATGTTTGTACTGGGCCCAGGAAGTTGAGACAAATGGAGGAATGTTTGTACTGGGCCCAGGAAGTTGAGACAAATGGAGGAATGTTTGTACTGGGCCCAGGAAGTTGAGACAAATGGAGGAATGTTTGTACTGGGCCCAGGACTGAGATATATGTTTGATTTCTTACAGGATCACTTGAACCCAGAAGTTTGAGACCAGCCTGGGCATGATGATAAAACCTTGTCTCTATGAAAAATACTTTCCTTTTTAAATAACAATAAATAAATAAATGTCAAAAAAGTCAAGCAGTTTAAAGAATCAATAATGCTCATCAACAATTATATATTCTCATAGATATACAGAAATATATACATTTCTTTTCCATACCAATGCAAGCATACAATATGCACTGTTCTGCATTTTCCTTTGTTCACTTAACAACGTGTTATTGAAAATTTTCATTTCACTACCCACACAGAGTATGCCATTGGATGAATATAATTACCTTACTAGAATTCTACTGATAAAAATTAATTTTAGTACCTTTTCAGTATTATAAATATAAAAATATTCTTACAATAAATATAACTACTAGGAGCAGTAGTAATCATCACAATATTATTGTTAATGTTATTATTTCTATGTTCCGGGTACTGTTCTAAGTGATTTACCTGTCAATATTTTTTTTTTTTTAATTTTTTTGAGATGGAGTCTGGCTCTGTCTCCCAGGCTGGAGTGCAGTGGCACGATCTCAGCTCACTGCAACCTCTGCCTCCCAGGTTCAAACAATTCTCCCGCCTTAAGCCTCCCAAGTAGCTGGGATTACAGGCAGGCACCACCACACCTGGCTAATTTTGATATTTTTAGTAAAGACAGGGTTTTGTCACGTTGGTCAAGCTGGTCTCAAACTCCTAGCCTCATGTGATCTTCCCACCTCAGCTTCCCAAAGTTCTGGGATTATTGGCATGAGCCACCACACCCAGCCACATGTCAATAATTTAATCTTCAGATCAACTTTATGAAGTAGTCACTATTATCATCTCAGTTTTACCCAAATGAGGAAAATGAGGCATATAGAAGTTAAATAAATTACCCAAATTACACAGATAAATACATATGTATTTCCACATGTTAATAAATACATAGGATAATTTCTAAGACATGTGAGTCAAATAGAAACACATCTTAAATGTTGAATGATAGGGTCAAATTGTCCTTTAAATGAGGCTGTATTAATTACATACTCTTTTCAACAGAATATGAAATTTCTAGAATTCTTCCATTTATCAGCGTTGGGCATTACAAAACTTGGTAATATGTGAGAGTTTAATAAGTGAACAAATCAAATTATTGTTTTGTTTACAGTACTTTCATTATGAATAATTCTAGCAATTTTTAATATAACTTTTAGCTATTTGTAGTCCTTTTTCTGTGAACTGTCTGTACTATAAATGTTCTTTGCTATTGAGTTGTGAACTTGTAGGATTGCCTAATATGCCAAAGAAAATAACTCCTTGACTATTATATATTTTGCAAATACGTTTTCCCAGCTTTGCTTTTTACTTCTGTTACAAAATTTTTGCAACTACCCTTTTGAGGTATTAAATTTAATGTTTACGTACAATCCACTGCCTACAAAAAAGAAAATGCTGTTTCACTTTTATTTATTCCCTTGCATCTGTCTTTATGCCTACCAAACTTTTTCTCTGTGTGTGTCTTGTTCTCTGTCCCTCCCTGACTCCTTCCTTTCTCTGTTTTCTTTCTTTCTTTCTAGTTTGATCTCAGTAGAAAGAGTTGAGTTATTCATACTGCTTAAAGAATACTATAATCACATTCGCATGTTATGTGCCCCAATTGTTGCATTTTATTGTACGCCTCCAACCCAGTCCCCACTACCTTTCCTGTCCCGTAGGATCCCACAAAAAGAAGATGCTGGATGCATGACCTTGGTAAAGCCTTATTTGGAGGTAAATTTGATGACTTCTGTTTATCAATCTAATTGTAATCTCCCTTTATATATACATACATATAAATATCTTGCATTTTGTCATTTTATCTTTGTTTCTCATTTAAACCATTTCTACTATCAAATAAGCTTCTTCTCCATATTTCATAGAAAACAGAATGAAATTTTAAAATTAAAAATTACTTTTCACATTAGGGATCGATAAAAATATTTAAAGTATGAGGATAGTAATTTATACTTGATTGCAAAATAAAAATACAGTGTATTGAGATTATTTAACATTTTATAATTCATCTTCTGTTATTTTAAATAAAACATTTTAATTTACATAAATGACATTGTGCTATCGGCCTTTTTCTGTTTATTAATAGCTTCACACAATGTTGTATTTTAAAATCTGTCCATATGGCTTTATATCCATGCATCCCACTTTTATTATTCACTATAATGAATGTGGGCACCTCTGCTGCTCATCTCAAAAGGTGTCATAGTAAGCATTCGCATTCTTGTCTGCCTATGACCTGAGTGAGTGGGAGCCTGGCTCATACGGAATACCCATTCTTCATTTCTCTAGGTGCTGCCAGATTGCTCTCTCAAAGAACAATATCAATTTACACTTTCAATAGCTGTAACATGTTTTTTTCTATATATCTTGGTCAACACCAGAAATTATTCAAAATTACAATCTTTGCCAATATTGGGTATAAAATTAGATCTATTTCTTTTGAATTACGTTTATCTGCTTATAACTAAGACTGAGATCTTCTCAATTTTTATTAACTGTTCAAGTTCCTCATCTTTTCAAACTCTAACAGTTGTAGTAGTTGGCATTTGATGATGAAGTGACTAGCAACTCAAGTTAAATATCTCAGGGTAAGCTTCTGAATCCAAGTTATGGTGTCTCAACTATATTTAAATTAGCAGCTCATTGTCTGTCTGTCTTCCTAGCTAGGGCTGATATTCATTCAGATGCACTAATCTAGCTGTATGGGTTTTTCACCTTGCTGTTCACTCTGATTGATCAGATACTACTTTTAATTATGCAATATCTATATCAAATGAGCTGTTGATTATTTTTAATATTATCCTTTTTTCTAGCCCCTAAAATTAAACAAAAGTCTTCTCACACCTTCCATCTCCCATAAAAACATTTTAATAGTAATGTCACAAAATTATCTTAGTCATTTGTATCTATGCCTATAAATTTGAAAATCAGCAAGGCAGAGAGATGGAATTTGTGAGGAAATGGGTATGAAAGCTACAAAATAATTGCTCCTAAAATCAATAAGTGGCACTGTAAAATGGTTCAAACATTTGGAAAGAATTATAAAAATTCAAGTGATGGTTTCTTTGATCCAGCAATTGATTCCTAATTTACTATCTGAAACAATTCCAAAGACGAAAACTGGCTTTACCCAAAGATATTCACTGCAGTCATGTCTATCTGGAGGGAAGAAAGTTATATTTAAAAAGAAGGTTAAATTCAATACTAGTTAAAACTACATGCACCTAAGTAAAGCCCAAACATAGAATCTGTCATTTTATTTTTAATTTTAATTTTATGTTACTATTTCTGTTATTTTAATTATGAGTAAAGATTGAAAAAAGATAATCATGGAAAAGAATTAATGTTTGCTTCTTAAGACATAAAAAATTTAAAACTATCTTCATGCTATTAAGCAAGTCTTACGGGATAAATAGGGAATAAATAGATGGAGCATGTTTGAACAAGGCAGAGGTGAAAGATGAGAGAAATGGTAGAGATCAGAGCCTCTAACATGAAAATTCAGATTTTTAAGAAGAGCAATTTTGGTTTTATATATTATATGGATCATCAAGAACTGATCTAAAATGAAATGTGTGTTGAGCATTCTATTAAGAATCAGCACAGTGTCAAGAAATGTTATCTGCATCCATAATTGTAAGACTCAAATTAAAATATCGACCCAACTTTGCTCCCTCAGCATCTGAACAACGACTTGCTTGTTAAGCCTTATTTTCTCTAAGATTGCTGAGTTGCAATAAAGAGGAAGCATTTTACAAAGGCAGGTAAAGATTTCTCTTTTAGCATGTGTGGCCCCAATCCATCTTTTGAGTGAATTCTCAGTTTGTGTGAGAACATAACCCTGCTCTTACATAAATCCATATCTGAATGATGAGAGATAATGGATTGACTCTCTTCAGGTTTCATGACTGGAATAGCATGCTTATCTGTTTAAATAGGAACCCCTGTATGTCAACTAAAAATGCTGATGTGTTCATATATTCCAACTATATATCTTCCATGAAGAGAGTTCTATAGCTGCTAGGACTATGAAGATGGAAATAGTATTATCTGTATACTGATGATTCCTAAATATTAATTCCCAAGTTAAAACTCTTATCTCTTCAACTCAATTCATACAAATCATTTACCACCTAAGCCACTTCCCGCCAGGTGTCTTAAAAACACCTGAAAACAATTGGGTTCTATACTGAATACATCACGTTACTTTGCAAATACTCTCTCCAAAATCTCTGTCCCACTGAGTGACACTACTGTCTCTACCTTGCCTCTGAATCCAAGTGATTCTTGGTTTCTCACTCTCCTTCACTTCCCACAATAAAACACTCACCAAATCCTGTTATGTCATCTATGTATCAGTATAATCCAACAAGTTCTCATATGGAGACTTACCATACTTGGTGGGACTTTTAACGGGACTTACAACACTTGGTAATAATTGAATTTTTATATATGAATTTGCTTAAATCACTGAACAATAAGCTCTTTGTACTTGTTGTTTTGCTTATAATTGTGTTCCCAGAATCTAGCCCAGTGTCTAGCGCATAGTAAACATCACGTAAACATTTTAAAATCACTGAAACTTTCAAGTGATGAAACTTGAAAATAAATCAAAATGCATAGAAGATAAAATTCTACTAAAACTAAAATATTTTCAAAGGCTGAAAATACAGATGAATATAAACAGAGTCCATTTGTTTCATCTGACCTTTTAAATAAAATACGTATTCACTCCTTGTTGTTTGGAAAACTGTGTTGTATAAGCCTATAAAATGTGTTTCTTTATAACAACTTTGTAAGTTCCTTACACATCAAGTACTAAAGATTGAAAAAGATCAGGTACTTCATAAATAACAGTATCTCCAATATTATCATACTTGTTTTTCACTAAACCCTTGGGAAATAAATGGGGATTTAAAAAATATTATTATTTTACAAATAAGAAATAAAGACTTAGAGAAAATAAAAAATCACATGCAAGTTTCCTTGATTTTTATTCAAAGTTGTTAATATTATGAAATTTATAAAATGGATTGTCAAAGAGCTGGCTAATTCCAGCCAAACCTACCTAGAAGATGATGCAGAGAGAAAAACACTTCTTGTTTCATTTTAAGAAAGAATCCATGAGTCATAATCATAACTGCATTTTCCAAACTACACCTCTAGATGATTTACCTGGTAATATATCCAGTAAATTTGCCTTATTGTGTTAAAAATTGTGATTAGAATTGACTTCTTAGTTTTAAAGTGGTAAGTTAAAATAAAACATTAAATGGCCATATCTGAATTTTTGCATTACTCCACATAGCACAAAATCATATGAGGGGATACTATTTTGGGTAGAAAAATTCTATACAAAAAAAGGGATTTTATCACTGTATTAGTCCGTTCTCATACTGCAATAAAGAAATGCCCAAGACTGGGTAATTTATAAAGAAAAGATGCTTAACTGACTCACAATTCAGCATGGCTGGCGAGGCCTCATAAAACTGACAATCATGGCGGAATACAAAGCAGAGGCAGACACTTTGTGTACAAGACAGCAGGAGAGAGAGTGAATGCCAGACGCTTAAAAAACCATCAGATCTCATGAAAACTCATTCACTATCACAAGAACAGTATGGGGGAAAACACCCCCATGATTCAATTCCCTCCACTTGGTCTCTCCCTTGAGACATGGAGATTATGGCGATTATACTTCAAGACGAGATTTGGATGGGAATGTTATGCCCAGACGGTTTATTCCCCGAAGAAGACCACCAGAGTCCAGAGTCAAAGCCAAGCGGTAAGGATCTTTAATGCAAGTTCGAACTTGGTCCCTCCGTTCTACAACATACAAGAGGGCCCCGAATGATGCATGTGGCCGCTTTTTATAGCCCGATGCATACAGGATATGTAAGGTTACAGAGGTACAAAGGAATTCTTTTGGTTGCAGCATTACAACTGGTAATTGGTTAATAAAATTAACAGTTTTCCATTTGTTCCTGCGCTTTTAGTAAAACTACAAACGGTTGTGATCTTATCAGGGGCTCTCTAGGTGGTGTTTCTGAGATGTGTGAGGGGGGGGATGTGTTTGTGTTGGGCTCAGGAAGTTGGGACAAAATAGAGGATTGTGTTTGTACTGGGCCCAGGACTAAGATATGTGGCAGACACCGGTAATTAGAGCAGGACAGAGACTTTCACAACGTTTGTCCTTACAATGTCCGGAGTATATAGATAACCTAATTAACCTAATCGGTTAGGTCCGGGGTCGATCCTTAACTAGGCTGAGGGCGCCGCCCGGGCTGTCAGGGCGCCGCCCGGGCTGTTTGCCTGTGGACTTCATTTCTGCCTTTTTAGTCTTTTTTCATTTGATCTCTTTCAGGAACACAAAGTCTAACCATATCAATCACCAAAACACAAAGATATTTGAGTTTTGGTTTGCATCTATTTCTTACTGGAAACTTTAGCAATTTTAGTTCAATCTATTGGAAATTTGGTAAAAAGTCACCAAGAAAAAAAATACATTGTTCCTGACTGTGAATTCTGAATTTTAAAAATGGGTCAGCAATGCTGACATGCATATTCATTGGTTTGTGTAGCAAAGTGATTTAGCAAACAGTTTTAGAAACCAAAATTTGGGATTCTAGTTCTACCTCCATAATGAGCTATTTTGGTGTACCTAAAGTTACATACATTGCCTAAACTTCAGTTTTATATTTTGTAGATTTCCTATGATTATTTCAAATACTATGCGCCATACGGCTGACAAAGTGCCTGGCGTATAAGATTTATTAATACATTTACTGGAAGTTATTAAGAGTAGAATTATAAACTGTCAAAGGTAAGAGGACCTTAATAACCATACACTCTATCCCTGCATTTTACCGGTTTGTAAACTGATTCCTAGAGAGGAGGAAACAGGTGATTCAAAGTCACGGAGGTAAGCTTTCAGTGCAGCAGTGAGTTTTAAGCTTTGCAGTGCATCAGAATTACCTGGAGGGCTAATTGAATCACTAGTTGCTGGGCCAAAGATTTTTGCATTTCTAACAAGTTCCCAGATATTGCCAGTGCTGCTGGTCCAGGGATCACACTGCAGTGATCTTTCCACTACACTTCACCACCCTACATCATATCCCTATGGTAATCAGGGTGGACTGATGTCCACACCAGTCAGCCTAGGCTTTGTGTTTCATGAGTCAGAGTTGGAAAAAAATTTTTTAAATGTAAACTAGCTTTACTACATATTAACACACTACATTCATCAGCCTAAATATTAATAAATTAAGTCTATGTAGCTTCCCTAAGGTCTTACACATGAGAAGGGGCAGAGCATGACTTCAACACCTGTGTGACATCACAGCCTATGGCCTTACTCCTGTTTCAAACCTGGCATTCTTTCCAATATCCCACAGTGAGTAAAACCCTACTCCTCAACAGGCAGTATTAACAAGCATCAAATTGGTAGTAAGGATAGAGGTGGAGATTATGCATTTAAATGACACCTGCCTTTGGGAAGTCAGAATCCACTGGGGAGACAGATATGCACTCAGTAAAAACAAAAGCACAGAGTGGTTCAAAGCAGCAACATAGGAAGTACTAAGCAATTATGTCTGGAATTGGTGGGTTCTTGGTCTGGCTGACTTCAAGAATGAAGCCGCAGACCCTCGCGATGAGTGTTACCGTTCTTAAAGATGGTGTGTCCGGAGTTTGTTCCTTCTGGTGGGTTCGTGGTCTCGCTGACTTCAGGAGTGAAGCTGCAGACCTTCACAGTGAGTGTTACAGCTCTTAAAGGTGACGCAGACCTAAAGAGTGAGCAGCAGCAAGATTTATTGCCAAGAGCAAAAGAACAAACTTTCCACAGCATGGAAAAGGACCACAGCCAGTTTCTGCTCCTTGTTCAGGCGGCCTACTCTTATTCCCTTATCTGGCCCCACCCACATCCTGCTGATTGGTCCATTTTACAGAGAGCTGATTGGCCCATTTTACAGAGAGCTGATTGGTCCGTTTTGACAGAGTGCTGATTGGTGTGTTTACAAACCTTTAGCTAGACACAGAGTGCTGATCAGTTCATTTACAATCCTTTAGCTAGACAGAAAAGTTCTCCAAGTCCCCAACTGTCCCAGAAGCCCAGCCAGCTTCACCTCTCACTGGCGCTCGCCACGGGACTTTAGGGCACCAAGCCTGGGCACTCCCGCAACCCATAGGGAGCTTGTCGCCTGATCAAGCCCAGCAGGCCCCAGCCGGCTGTGCCAAGTGTGGGGCTTGCTGAGCCCGCGCTCACCTGGAACCCAGGCTGTCCCACAAGCGCCAGGGGCAGCCCAAGGTTCCACCCACACCTCTCTCTTTAGGCTTCCCCATGAGCAGAGGGAGCCGGCTCCAGCCTCGGCCAGCCCCAGAGACGGGCCCTCATAGTGCAGCGGCAGGTTGAAGTGCTCCTCCAGCGTGGCCAGAGTGGACAACGAGGTTGAGGAGACATTGAGAGTGAGCAAGGGCTGCTAGCACGTTGTCACCTCTCAATCCCCCCTCTAAACAGGACACCCCAACTGCTGTTGGAAATTTGGCCCAGGACTGCTCTAGCTACTTCCTGCTGGATGGGGTGAAGAAAGGACCCTGCAGTTTAGCTGCACCATAGGAAGTATTAAGCTAGGGCAGGTGATAGACGGAAGAACAGTAGAGCTAGGGTGGGGCTCAGAGGTAGAATAATATATTTCGAGGCAGTCCAGCTACAGGAAGGCATCACAAAGAACCCTGAGTTGAACCTCAGCCTTAACACCTCCATGGGGTTACCTGGAGCAAGGCATATTGTCTTTCTGTATCTTTTTTTTCTCTTCCGTAAATGTGGGATTATGATAGTGTCTGCCCCACAAGGCAAGAACCAGGCTGTAAACCCTGTTGAGAGAGCCAGGTAGGAGGGGGTCACTGGAAAAACCACAACAGTCCTGCGCACTTAAGTGGAGTCTCAGGACGTTCCCCATTTGCAGTGGGGAGGAGTCTGGCCCATCCTCTTCCTGTGTGGAAGCTGAGATTCAAGCTGGGGGTGGCAAGTGCTGTAGCAGGGACTCTGGCCTAGTGAGAGTCACTGTTTCCCCCTTTTCTTCCTTCTCACCCAATGAAACCCTGCTTTACTCACCCTTCAAATCAACTGCAAGCCTAAATTTTCATGGCCGTGGGACGGACAAGGACCCGTCTTTAGCTGAACTAAGAAAAAGTCCTGCAACATTTTTGGCGGGCAACATGGGGACTCAAGAAGCAGTGAGTGAAATGGGGGCTCAAAATCTCTCACTACTGCTTCTAAGCCTTTCCATCCTTGTTCTTTTTTTTCTTGTTTTAGAGATGGAGTCTTGCTCTGTCACCCAGACTGGAGTGCAGTGGCGTGATCTTGGCTCACTGCAAGCTCTGCTCCTTGGGTTCATGCCATTCTCCTGTCTCAGCCTGAGCAGCTGGGACTACAGGCACCCGCCACCATACCCGGCTAATTTTTTTTTTTTTTTTTGGATTTTTAGTAGAGATGGGGTTTCACCGTGTCAGCCAGGATGGTCTCGATCTCCTGACCTCGTGATCCACCCACCTTGGCCTCCCAAAGTGCTGGGATCACAGGCTTGAGCCAACACGCCCGGCCTTTATCCTTGGACTTCTGAGGGTAGGGGAAACCATTCTACCAACCCCCATTGCTCCCGAGCCTTTTCATGGCCTTTTCCTTCCTTTTGTGGGACGGACCAGTGAACAGCAGCTCCCCGCCACTCTCCCCTCCTTGCCAGGGCTGGGACTCATGGCCCAAGGGTCCCACATAGCCAGCTGACTGGCCTGTTCTGCCACATGCCACCGGAGCCTTCCCTTTCTCCAGCCAAGGTGTGTCCAGAGTTTGTTCCTTCCAGTGGGTTTGTGGTCTCACTGACTTCAAGAATGAAGCTGTGGACCTCCGCGCTGAGTGTTACAGCTCTTAAAGGTGGTGTGTCTGGAGTTTGTTCCTTCTGGTGGGTTCGTGGTCTCACTGACTTCAAGAATGAAGCTGCAGACCTTTGTGGTGATTGTTACAGCTCTTAAAGGTGGCACAGACCCAAAGAGTGAGCAGGAGCAAGATTTATTGTGAAGAGCAAAAGAACAAAGCTTCCACAGCGTGGAAGGGGAACGCAGCAGGTTGCTGATGCTGGTGGGGGGATGGCCAGCTTTTATTCCCTTATTTGTTCCCACCCATGTCCTGCTGATTGGTCCATTTTACAGAGCACTGCTTGCTCCATTTTACAGAGCGCTGCTTGGTGCGTTTTACAATCCTAGCTACAGAGTGCTGATTGGAGCATTTTACAATCTTCTTGTAAGACAGAAAAGTTTTCCAAGTCCCCACTCCACCCAGGAAGTCCAGCTGGCTTCACCTCTCAAAGGGCCTTTACTCCATGGGACAGTAATTAAGCTTTTCTCCTGCTGGAAAATCCAGTTGTATAAGAATAACAGGTTCTTCCCCAGGAATTTTTAAATCTTTTTTCTTTCCTCTTCTCCACCCCATCAGCAGTTAACCTTCATTTTTTTTTTTTTCTTTTAAAAGATGTTTTTACTAGGCCAGCCCCCACAACTATCACTGTTTATATTTTTTGCGAAGTTTTGGTTGTGAAATCAAGCTTCCATCTTGTTTTACATCCTGAGGGCGTGGCTGGTAACTGCTTGGGAATCCTGCCTTAGGGGATGAGCCCCCTCTGGTTTCATATCTGCATGTTATTCTAGCCCTGTTTCTTAAAGAACCCCACCCAGTGACTGGGTCTTCTTCTGCCTGTGTGTATACTGTGTGTGATGTCTGTAAAAAGAGCTCTAATTAATTTAGCATAAAGAAAGACAATCCTTGGATCTAATATTTTTTAAAGGGAAGATAAAAGCTGTGGTATCTTTCAGTTCACATGACTTTAATCTTTGAGGAAAAAAACAGCCTTAAAGATTACTGATAAAAATCAGATGTCATTAAAATGTAAATAGGTGGGCTAGATAATGCAGGTCAGATGCAAGATTTGCTAGGTGTTCTGAGGTTACAAACTGCTTTTGGGGGTTTTGAGAACTATTTGACTTGCCAGCTTCAAAACTGGTAAGGCCTGGGGACATATGGAACTAACCATACCCCTAAGAAAGAAAGCAACCCTTGGCTGCTGTTAGCACACAATTAAAGCTACTTACCAAGTTTTACCTTAAGGTTAATAACTGCTAGGTGTTAACATTATAACATGTAATTGAGACTACTGAAATAGATTTACATGCAAGGTGTGTAAGAACAGTAAAATGTATTTTTTAGTAAAAGGTTATAAGAAAGCATGGACACATAAACTTCGGCCTAGGGTTAAATGATTGTTTTGAGTTAAGAAAAAGCTAATGGTTCAAAGAAGTTGTGGAAGAATTGTCTACATTAATCTTGCAGAAGAGGTCCTCTGTGTGAACACATTGACCAAATTCAAAAAAGGGTATTATATGATTTTTCTGTAAATTGAGCATTAAAATAAAAGCATAACAGCCTTTTCCCAAGGCAAGAATCTGCTCTTTGGTAAAATTTGTAAAGGGTTTTGCTTCTTTAAAATGTCTGAGTCATCATTTTGGCAAAATAAATTTATGATAATCTGGAATTCTCTTTCATGGTATCAAGTGTTTTAAACCTCAAATATTTAACAGCCATCCCAAAATCAAACTTTAGTTTCAAACTTGTCTTCCCTGGCACCTGGCTTTTCAAATACTTAAAAGAACCCTGAAATGTCCAGAAAAGAGAGGTAAACAGGATTATTTGATGTATTTAAGTACATGGGATTGCCAAAATGATGCTCAATCTTCTTTAGGTTGTATCTTGGAGAATAGTGCTAATATATTTTCCAAAATTGTATGGGATTTCTAAAACTCTAATGTCTGCATATATGCTATCAATCATAATTAAGGTTGTTAAGTTATTGTAAACCACAGAGATAACCAAATTTCTTTGTGTTTCTGACTGTAACTACCCTGTACATTTTGATATTCACAGATAATTGTTTTAATCCTTTTCAAAGATGGTTTATAATGAGCTATAGAACTTTAACAGGAGCTCTCAAATACAGGCTTCTGATAACTGTAGAGATTGTAACATTGGAATAAAGGCAAATGTACAGGACTCATAAAGAGCTGAAATGTTCATTAATACCAAGCAAAACAAGAGTTAATTAAATGGACTGAACTCAGAAAACTGAAGCAAATCTTTTTGACTTCTGCTTGAAATATTACTGATCCTTGTTTTGTTTTTCAAAGTCAAAGAAACTTATTTTAAGAAACTTACTTAGAGCATGTTTGTTTCTTTCTGCCTGGTTCCTCTAGAATTTGGAAACTATCTGTGAGTATTCTTATGGCAATATGGTTGTTTGCATCAGTGCAGTAAGAATCCATTTTTCTTTTGCAACAGAACACAATGGGAGAAAGTGGTTATTTTACCAAGGCTCTGACTGGAAGGGTATGCTTCCCTTTAAGGAGTCAATCTCAACTTGCAGAGCCAATAAAAGCCCAGTGGAGAAAGTGGCCTCCTACCCTTGCCTATGCAGTCCCTGTACAGGGTTCCTGACCTGTGATCAGTAAATAATGTCACTTTCTAACAGGTCTAGGAGCTCCAAGTTTATCTTGGGACCTTAAGAGGAGAGAATCACCCAACACACAGGTGTTTGAGGATACAAATCCATGGTTGAGCTCAGCTTTAAAAGGTCTCATCTGAGATTCCTGGTAGAACAAACTTCCATCAAAGCCAATCCAAAAGGCCTACATAGAAATAATTATTCTTGCTGCCCTTTATGCAAATAATCAGGCCAAGTATAAGACTAAAGTATATTTTGCAAACAACTCGGTCCTATTAAGACTTGTTTGGTTTTGTTTTTTTTTTTAACAAAAATGAGGACTAGAAAGAGAAAAATTATGTTTCAAAACTTATGTTTTGTCATTAAATTCTAAACTCACTAGTTTTTAACTTTTTACCTACATTTTAGACTAACCCTGCTCGTTCCTGTGAACCAACCAGAAATCTCCAGCTGCAGCTCAGAAAGAACAAAAGGGGTGGGTAATGTAAAACTCTGGATCAGTATTCCTGCAAACCTTGCCAGGTGATAGGAATAAATAAATAAACTCAGAGATTTCTTTTTGGGAAAGTAAGACAAAGGGAACTAACCAGAGCCAAACACCATGCACCCAAATCCTAGCAAGCATAACTATAGCTACCAGTTATCTGGGTGTGTCATAAGACATACTTTCCTCTCTTTTTTTGGAGGAGGACCCAGGTCTACAGTTTCACTTTAGCATTTGGCTTATGATAAGAAGTGAATGCAACCCCCGAGATACATTTCTGTCCCAGACTCAATTCCAAGCTTTGGGTCAAAGCCCTAGGAAAGAAAACTGGATCTGAGGAATCCAGAGGCAAATGGTAACAAAGGTTAAAAGGCACAGCACAGGTGAGTGTGGCTGATTCCTGCCGATTAAGCCAACCCCACTGTTCCTGCTTCATGGATAAAGCCATGTTAGTATCCATGGCATAAATGAGGTCTAGGGAACTACAAGGCTACTGACAGCGGTAGGGAAAGAAGGATAGATGAGAGCAGATAATTTCTATTCTCTAGGCCCTCCCTGCTTCATGGGTGCAAGCCGCCTTTACACCCATGTCAGTGACTGCCAAGGTCACCAGAACTCAGGGATGCAAGGATGGAAGAAGGAAAGAGGATGCTCTTTCCCTCTCCCTTATGTACTCTGGGTATCTGCTAGGAAGAGAAAGGAACCAGGGATGCCTACTCCCATCTTTCTAGATGGGCAGCCATTCATCTTCAGTCTGTACCCCTTTTGAATGCATCATGAAACTCTGGGACTCCTTTGAAAAAGAATGGCTTCTATTTTCTTCTCTCCTCCTCAGTTCTCTCTTCACTAGTAGGTAATTGTGTCTCCATACTATGGGAGACTCCCCTCAGATGCATCGTCCAAACTGGAGGGAGTTAATTTCCCCTAATTCTTTTTTTTTTTTTTTTTTTTGAGATGAAGTCTCACTGTGTCACCCAGCAGTGGCGCGATCTTGGCTCATTGCAACCTTCACCTCCCAGGTGCAAGTGATTCTCCCGCCTCAGCCTCCTTAGTAGCTGGGATTACAGGTGTGTGCCACCACGCCTGGCTAATTTTTGTATTTTTAGTAGAAATGGGGTTTCACCATGTTGTCAGGCTGGTCTCGAACCCCTGACCTCGTGATCTGCCTGCCTCAGCCTCCCAGAGTGCTGGAATTACAAGCATGAGCCACCATGCCTGGCCGGTTTCCCAAATCTTAAACTTATTGGCTTAGGATTAGACTCAGGGGAAGGGAACCCAGAAGGCCAACATGCCGGCAGAAGAGTAAAGTTTATTTGCGAGTCAAGCTTTTGGCCTCCCTCTCCCTGTGTAAACTGGTAAAAGGCCTCGAAATTTTTTATCTGTCCTTACCTCCCCCTTGTTTCATTTTGAGACGTTTTCTGATAACCTGGTTTGTCTCTTCTTGCCTTCAGGCCATCAAACTCCAAACGGTAATGCAACCAGAGCCTTGGGCGATGGCCCCTTTGGCTGGGGACTCTTAAGTAGGCCTCTGAGGGATCTCTGATTGCTTTTTCCCCAAAACAGTGCCCCCTGTCGACAGGAAGCAGTTAAGATCTTTCTTCGTCCTTCTTAATCTAACAGCAGTTAGATGTACTTCTTTAGAGGAGTGAATGAAACAGCCAGGTTGAAGGGGAGGTCCCTGAAAAAACTCCAACTGGACTGCACACACTTGGGTGGAGCCTCAGGATGTTGACTGTTTGCAGTGGGAGGAGCCTGCCCCCCCTCTTCCTGTGTGGAACCTGAAATTCAAGCTGCAGACAGGAAGTGCTGTAGCAGGGACTCTGGCCTAGCACGAGTCCCTGTTTCCCCCTTTTCTTCCTTTCCACCCAACAAAACCCTGCTTTACTCACCCTTCAAACCATCTGTGAACCTAAATTTTCATGGTCACGGGATGGACATGGACCCCATCTTTAGCTGAACTAAGGAAAAGTCCTGCAACACTGTAAAAGATAGAACTAGATTTTTGTTTTTATGTTTTCCTTCCTTTTTTACCTCAACAGTGGTTCGCCAGGACCTGGCAAAGTATAAGCCATATTGTAGACATTCTATAAACATTTATTAAATAAACTAATGAGAACTGATATGGAAATTAAATTAGATAATAGATGCAATGAGTTAGAACAGGATCTTGTTCTTAATAAGAACCTCAATGGATGCTACTTATTGTTATCATTTTTATTAGATGGTAGAAATGAGTATTGAAAAATCAAAAGATATCTGAGACAAGAATCAGTTAATTTAAAAGCTTATTTTGCCAAGGTTAAGGACATGACTGTGACACAGACTCTGGAGGTCCTGACAACATGTGCCCAAGGTGGTAGGTAGCGCTAAGATTTGGTTTTAGACATTTTAGGGAGACATAAGACATAAATCAGTACAAATAAGTTGTACATTGGTTCAGTTTGGAAAGACAGGACAACTGGAAGCAAGGGCTTCCAGGTGATAAATGTATTCAAAGATTTATAGGTGCATTCAAAGATTTTCTGATTGGCAATTGGTTGAAATATTATCCAAAGACTCAGAATCAATAGAAAGGAAATATCTGGGTTACAATAAGGGCTTGTGGAATCCAAGGCTCTATCATGCAGATGAAGTCTCCAGGTAGCAGTCTTCAGAGAGAATAGATTATAAATGCTTCTTATCAGACTTAAAGGGTCTGTTCTATGAGTCTTAATGTCTGCGTTGATGTTAATGGTTTTGCGGCATGTCCAATTCCCCCTTCCTATTACAGTCTGAACTAGTTTTTCAGGTTAACTTTGGAATGTCCTTGGCCAAGAGGAGAGGTCCATTCCAATAGTTGGGAGGTTAGAATTTTATTTTTGGTTCACAATATCAAAGAATGAAAAATTTAAGAAGATATGAGGACCTAAAGTTACGTCAACACAACTGTTTCTGAATTGGTTACAGGATTAAAATAGCATTTTCTTTTTTAAAAGATCACTTGCTTAATACATCAGTACTAACATAGAAAAGTCTAAATCCTCACTACTATGTTTGATACTTATGTACACAGCTTGTCCTGCATAAATATGCTAAATTACTAAGTAATATCCTATGTTTTTATTCCTATTGTTATTTATCAATCTTCTTTATTCACTCTGAGAAAGGAATTAATGTGTAACCACCATGGTATGGCCAGCCTCAGGTCTATTAAACTCTCTCTCTACTACAATGCTGGGGTCTTTCTTTATGCAGTGGGCAGAAAGAACCTCTCAGATGGTTACAAATTTGGAGGCTTGTCCAGAATTGCCCTTGTGGCTCCCTGCCTGCAGTTCAGTAGCCCCCCACCAGCAAAGAATTCAGAGGCTAGCCCAAGTGGCTGCCTAGACTGGAGACTGACTCTGGCACTGTCTCTACCTGTGGGGCACTGCCCACCCATGGTACATGGATTTAGTTGCAGGAGATAAATAGTTCCTAGAAAGAGTTTTTAAACTGGTCTGGTGGGTATTCTACGTGCTGCCAACATCTCCTTCCTTCTCCTGATTGGTTCAGCTCCTTAGGGGTCTTGGTTCAGCTTCTTTGGAGGTCTCGGTTGGCTCTACCTGAATAGTAGGAATAGTCTTGGTTCAGGAGATTTCTCCTCAATTGAGAAGTTTGAGGGAGATTGTTCAGATGGAGAACAGGAGTTTAGTTTGGAAGAAATACTCATGAAATTCTTGTTTAGGGATCTTGGTTTAGAAGGCCTTCCATCTTATCTTTGTGTGTGTCTGTACATATGGAGGGGATCTCTAAAGAAATTGCTGATGGAGGTCCAGCAGGCCTAACTCAAAGAACACTCCTTAAGTCTGTTCACATTCAATGAGCCCTAAAGGAATTGTTAGTGGAAGCGCAACAGGCCTGACTCGGGGTGACCATTCACTCCTTCGTCTTGTCCATAGTCCTGCATTTCTCGTTGGAAGTTATCCCTCCCCTCTTTGAAGGGATCAAATAAAATAGGGACTCATGGGGGCAAGTTTGAGCCCTGCTAGGTTAATACTGGGTACTAAGCAAGGTGACTAGTGTCTGTTTTGTTATGGTATTTTATGTCAGCTGGGATGCAATATGTTAATTTGATTCCCCCACGTAGCCCGCTTGGTAACATCTTGTAAAATCAAGAGGGTTTTGCCTATGGTTCCACGAAACAGAAACAAAGTAATTTTCCTTTGCAACTATGTTGCAGCCAGCAGGGTCACTAGGGCCACTCAGGAAAGGGAACCCAGAAACCTGGCATGCTGGCAAAGGATAAGAATTTCTTACCAGTCAGGCTTCTGGCCTCTCGCTGTCTCTGTGCAAACTGGTTGAGTGAATGTTAAGAAATCAGTTTACTAATGAGAAAAAGGATGTATGAGGCTAGTCTGAGGCTGTAGTGAATCTGATGTGCCTTGTGCTATGCATTTCTTTCTGTGCTGTTCTGTCATGAAGAATGGTACCACAGGCTAGAACATATGCTTAGGATCCCTGTAAGCCCACTGTTCAAGCCAGCCTACCAGACTGGTCAATTACAAACTTTGCTGTGGGCCCCAGAAACAAAAACCAAATGCGGTCTCCCTCTTGTTTTACATCCTTGAGAGCATGACTTTGTGACCATGTGAGGGTACTCTGTCTTGGGCTCCACCATCCAGAGGGCAGGAATTTTCAAGGCCACGTCAGGACCGAGAGTCAGAGATGAGTCAGCACACTCTTCATCCCGAACGTGTTGAGCCCTTGGGTGAATTTTGTCTGAAAAGATCCCATCCCTATAAGGCTCTTGTCATGCTATCTTTTTTTTTTCTTTCTTTCTTTTTTTTTTTTTTTTTTTTTGAGACAGAGTCTTGTTCTATCGCCCAGGCTGGAGTGCAGTGGCACAATCTCAGGTCACTGCAACCTCCACCTCCCAGCTTCAAGCGATTCTCCTGCTGCTCAGCCTCCCAAGTAGTTGGGATAACAGGTGCCCACCACCACACCAGGCTAATTTTTGTATCTTTAGTAGAAATGAAGTTTTGCCATGTTGGTCAGGGTGGTGTCGAAATCCTGACCTCAGGTAATCTGCCCACCTCAGCCTCCTCATTCATTATTGTTACTTCTGTCAGAGGTATTTGAACCAGAGCAACTCCTGTGCTGGGATTACAGGCCTGAGCCACCATACCTGGCATCTCTTACTATCTTAAGCCCATTTTTGAGAGTAAATTCTTGGGGATCATAGAGATGCCTTTTCTACCCCCTTTCTGGAAATACCTTTTGTTTATATGGTAAAAAACCTGGAAGGATATCTCAAAAGGCCAATCTACAATAGTGGTGTTACTTGCAGGAGTAGCTGGTAAAGTTGCATATGTTAAAACCTCCGGAATAATGGCTGACAATCATTTACGTCTGCGCCTTGGCAGAACTCAGACTCCGTTTCACCTCCCAGCCTGTTGACCTCCCATTAGCTTTACAAAAGCAGTTGAGTTTTGGGCAAGGCCTATTATCATTTACACTGTAGCCTAAACATCTTCCAAAGTTAGCTCAGCACCATAACCCAGGAAAAATTAAGGGAAAGGCAAGATGGGGGGTGGGTTAGCTTCTTTATAACAATTTTTCTTACTGATACGATTTTTGCAAAGGTGGTTTCAATTGCACTGAAGAGACTTATACGCTTTAATCTTTGTGCTTACACAAGAAACACTTTCGTTATCATCGATTTAGTAGTAAAGGTAAAAGTTTAGCTACGGTCCCTGTAGCTGTGTTTGTTGTCTTCAAGAGTTATTTGGTTTGGTGCGGAGCAGCAGTTCTTTAGGTTTGCTTTTTTTGTTTTTCATTTACAAGTTTAAACTCTTAAAATCTAAAATAAACTTCAGAATATGTATATACTTCTCACAAAGAAAAGGATTTCACAGTTGTCAAAAAAAAAAGAAAAGAAAAGGATTTCTTAGATAACGTGAACTGTAGACAAAAGAAAGAACACCAAACTCAAGCAAAGATTTTTTTTGTGTTAAAACTTCATGTGATATTTAATGTGCTTTATCTTACTTCATTTTACAGGCTTAAAAATCATGAGGGAAATCAAACTATCTTTTAACGGGTAAATGCCAAAGGAAGTCCTTCATTAGTTGGTCCTAAGACTTTGGATGTATTTTTTTTGGGGGGGGTGTGAGGGGGGAAATAAATAGAAAGATAATGTAGCTAGAGCTTATAAAGGAAGTTAGTATTTTAGTTTTCAGTGAGCTCATTATTTTGCATTTTCTCAATTGCCATGGAATTCATATTTAACCATAGCAAGTAACCAGAGGAGTCACTGCAAAATAAGCCATGTGGTTCAATAACAAATCTTTGTTTATTCTAAAATAAACATTTTTTGTTGTTATCTCATTCATTATTGTTACTTCTGTCAGAGATGTTTGAACCAGAGCAACTCCATCTTAAATAGGGTCTGGGTAAAATGAAGCTGAGACCTACTGAGGCAGGAAACTAGGGTCTGGATGCAGGGAACATAAAGCCAATTCCACACTTCAGCTATGACAGGAAATACCCTCTCCATAGGGCTTACGTGGGGTAAATGACTTCGTTACTTTACTTCACCCTCTCCCTTTATATAGGGCATACTCCAAGTAACCAATGGAATCCTCTAGAGGGTAAACTCCCAAAAATTCTGTAATGGGGCCCTTGAGCCCCTACGCTCAGGCCCAATCCCACACTGTAGAGTGTACTATCATTTTCAATAAATCCTTTATTCCTTCCTTGCTTTGTGTGTTTTGCCCAATTCTTTGTTCAAGATGACAAAAACCTGAACACCTTCCACTGGTAAGACTACTGGGCTGCATTTCTAGACAGTTAAGACATTCTAAGTCACAGGATACAATAGGAGGGAGTTTGGCATAAGTTGCAGGTCATAAAGACCTTGCTGATAAAACAAGTTGCAGTAAAGAAGCCGGCCAAAACCTATCAAAATCAAGATGGCGACAAGAGTGACCTCTGGTCGTTCTCACTGCTACACTCCCACCAGCGCCATGACAGTTTACAAATGCTATTCCAACCTCAGGAAGTTGCCCTGTATGGACTAAAAAGAGGAGGTATGAATAATCCACCCCTTGTTTAGCATATCATCAAGAAATAATGTAAAAATGGGCAACTAGCAGCCCTCAGGGCTGCTGTCTATGGAGTAGCCCTTCTTTATTCCTTTACTTTCCTAATAAACTTGCTTTCATTTTACTCTATAAACTAGCCCTGAATTCTTTATTGTGCAAGATCCAAGTACCCTCTCTTGGGATCGGGATCAGGACCCCTTTTCTGTAACACTTCTATTTAGTAACAAAATTTGTCTTGTATACTTTAGCACAGGACTCAAAGTATCTCCCTGTGGTTCTGTGAGAAAGGAACTGTAGGTAAGGAAAAGTAATTTTCCCTTCCACCCTTCATAGGTTCTTAGCTGGGATTTCCTGTAACAAAAGACAAATTAACAAGAGAACATCAAACAGAAGTTTAAGAACATGCATACCTCCTACATATATGGCAGGTAACACAGAAAAAATTACTAGATCACTACAATAGATTTTCAAAGAGATTTCTTAGACTTTATGTTCAAATATCCATTGTTGTTTGAAACAAAGAAAGAAAGGAGTGGGGAAAGGCCTATCTAAGTATAAAACAAGAGTAAGATTTACTATGCAGATTTAAATGTGATGCCTTCTTTACTGACTCAGAGTCTTTAGTGTATTAACCTTCTCTTTCTGGAACAGAGAGGGAGAATTGAAAATTTATTATTTTTATTATAAACATATAAAATTTTCTTTTACTTCTACAAAAGTAGAATGTCAAAAGTTCTTTTAAAGTTTCTAAGCTCCTTGAATATGGTATCATTGCTGGTCATGATTCCTTGCAATTTGAAAAATTCTCAATAAATATTTGTGGAATTGTTTTAAATATAATTAATAGGCATAATGACATACTACTGTGTACAGTTAGCACGAAGAACAAATTAATGTCATTTACATCACTCCAAAAATGATCTTTACAAAGACTTGAGTGAATATGTCATGGCATCACAGAATATGAGTTTGGGAATAACTTAAATTTCTAGAATTCCTCCATATTCACTTTCTTATAAAAGTCACAGAGTAAATGTTGCGGACACTGAATATTTAATGTACATAATTTCTCTTCCTCCTCCTGTTGATGTCCCTCCCACAAACATGATTTAGTCTTTGACCTCAATCTTGGTAACAGGTTCTATAGTGGCACCTCACATTTTTGGAGAATTAGAAATAGCAGTTGATCTCTTTAAGATTGACGTTCTTGTCATGCAACTGGTTATAACATTTATTCAATGAAAAACTTGAGCTGAATTAAATTTAAAGGATAAGTTTAATTAAGCAATGAACGATTTGCATATCGGGCAGCCTCCTAAGCCAGAGTAGGCTCTGAGAATCCAGCGCAGCCACGTGGTGGAAGATTTATAAACAGAAACAGAAAATGACATACAAAAAATGGAAGTGAGGTACAAAAACAACTAGATGAGTTACAGCTTGGTGTTTGCCTTATTTGAACACAGTTCAAATAGTTGGCTACATTTGCTTGGCCAAAATCTGTTGATTGGCACAAGTGTAGGCTATGGTCTTTTTACACCTCCACTTGTTATAGTTCACAATGTAATGAACTGAAAATATTTCAGGCCAAACTTAAAATATGTAAGGAGGCAGCTTCAGGCTAAACTTGACTTAACAAATTCATAAAGAGAGGAGGAACATTCTTATCCTACAACATTTATTTGAAATGTAAGATAGTTCTCTTTATTTAAACATAAATATTTTCATTATATTATATTTGTGCCAGTTATTAAGTAACTGTTGCGACTCCAGGCCAACTTGACCTCAGCTCTGTAATGTTGGAGCTGAAACTCTGCAAACCGTATTCTTGCATTGCCAGCTGTATCTGTTAGGCTCTGCCAGAAGAGGACAGTAGAGGGAAGCTGGTTAGAGGAGAGGGAGATTAGCTTCCTCCTGTTTGTTTCTGGACAGCCTAGCATTAGAATGACCAACAACCACACCTTTCTTTTTCATCCTGTCAGTAGCAGTGGCAGCAGCTCTATTCAGTTTGCAATCTTTTCATCACTTACAAAACCAGCCTCATGCTTTCCTGACCTTACAGACACCAGGACAGGCCAGCCGTGAAGGGTCTGAGTTTCAGCTTTGCAGGGCTCCTCTTTTAGGTCATTGTTTTAATAATTCAGACTTCTTTCCTTTGCTCCCCCAGCCCTGGGAATGACAGCTGTTTCCTACAATTTTTACTACCCTGATATCTTAAAGTTGGCTTTTTACCATCTCAGTTTCCTGCTAAATACCTTGACAAAGATTCTTTTCTTGGCCAAACCTTAGTCAAGCTCCCCTGAACCTTCTCATCTATAAGGCCTGTTCATGTACTTTCTTTGTGGAGTCCAGTTTTAGCAAGAATCCTGCTAGGTTAGCTTAGCAGAACTCCCAACCCTATGATACAGACAGGAGACAAGTAAATACTGGGTAGAAGAGGGTGGTTCCCCAGCAAAGGCCCCACCCACACGCCTGGATACCCGTGGCCCTAAATTCCTGTTTTCACACCCAAAACTTGCCTTTTGGCCTGCCAAACCCCCTATCCTGTACCCATATAAAACCCAGACCCCTGGCTTCAGGACAGACAAGGAGGCAAGCAGACAAGCAGATGAATGTCAGAACAGTGCGTAAGAGAATGAGAGAAGGCGCATCTGAACATCAGGAGGAGTTCGGCTAGGGACAGTCGGAGAATCAGCCACTGGAAAGCCAAACTCCAGAGGAAGATCATTTTCCCACTCCATCCATGTCCAGCTCCGCTTCCATCCCACTGAGACCCACCTCCACCAACCAATAAATGCCCACATTCACCATCCTTCAGGTCCATGTGTGACCCCATTCTTCTGGGATGCTGAACAAGAGCTCGGGATACAGAAAGCTGTCACACTGGCCCTCTGCCCTTGCAAAAAGGCAGAGGGTCCACTGGGCTAGTTAACACTTAAATTATCCATGGACGGCAATGCCGAAACAGCGCACTGTAATGCAAGTCTGCATGCTCCCACTCCTGTAAGGGGTTTGAGCAGCAGTGGTGACTAAACAGATGAGCCACACCCCTGTTGCACATTCTGTGAGGGGGCTCAGGGAACCCTCCTGTTTCCCCTTCATATTTGGTATCTGATCAAACTCTTCATCTCCACTACCCCAAGGTTAAGATATCTGGTCATCCTGCCCTGCCTTCAGCAGGAATCCTGTTAGGCCAGTTCAGCCAGAATCCCCCGAGACTTGAAGTCTCCTCTTCTTTGTAGTTTTCCAGCTATCAATTTCCCCACACCCCCAACTTGCTCCTTGGCTGTAAACCTCCATTTCGTTCTAATTATATTTGGAGTTGAATCCAGTTCTATTTGTATAGAACTGGAATCTCTCTTCCGCTATTGCAATAGTTTTTGTTTTGTTTTTCTTTAATAGACTTCATCCTCACTGATTTAATTTCTGTCCAGTTCTAGTTATCCTTAACAGTGTCTAGTTAAATTATCTGTGTTCAAATAACTAGTATGTTCTGTCTCCTGGTGGTACCATTATCTGACACAGTATTGGATAATCAAAGTAATGAAATAAATACTTATTTTAAAAATATATACCTGAGCTATAAGTATTTAGCTATTAAAATATTAAACAAATATGAAGCCAAATACCCACAGAATCACAGAATAATGATGCATTTCAAAAAACATGAAAAGTTGGAAATATTAATATTCTGAGAGCTATTCTGAAAATCTCTGAATTCGTGTTGAATTATAACTTCAAATTGCATGAGGATGTTCAGTTGAGCAAAAGATTAACCAATTTTGACACTTCAGAACCTGAGACAGAGGAAGTAACTGGAGGAATAAATTAGAACAAAAAGGGGAAAAAAGAAGGAAGATATGTGGATTAAGTATCCTAACTTTTAAATAAGTCATTTTTTTGAAATTATAAAAAAATGTACATTCACAGAAGAAAAATTGGAATAGAAAAAGACAAAAAATAATCCAAAATCTCCACAAGCCGCCTACTGTGCAACTGAAGTTAACTGTGTTACAGGTTTTCAATTTTCTTCTATATGATTACATTTTTTTTTACTGTTTTACAACTTTATTCTTTTATTTAGTAAGATAGGATCTAAGACAGTACGTAATTCTAATGTGTTGATATTTTGAACATTATTAATATGTTCTCTCTCTTACCTTATCCATCTTCCAGCAGGGAGTTGAACATATGTTTCAGAAGAAATGAAAAGGAAAAGAACAAAGCAATAATCAGCTTCTGGTAAGAAAACTAGGATTTTGCCACAAGAAAATTAGCTTGAGAGGCAAGCATTTTGAGATAGGATTTTCACAATTTCTTTATCTCCTCTATTTAAAATTGCAGCAGCCAGGCCGGGCGCGGTGGCTCAAGCCTGTAATCCCAGCACTTTGGGAGGCCGAGACGGGCAGATCACGAGGTCAGGAGATCAAGACCATCCTGGCTAACCCGGTGAAACCCGTCTCTACTAAAAACACAAAAAAAACTAGCCAGGCGAGGTGGCGGGCGCCTGTAGTCCCAGCTACTCCGGAGGCTGAGGCAGGAGAATGGCGTGAACCCGGGAGGTGGAGCTTGCAGTGAGCTGAGATCCGGCCACTGCACTCCAGCCCGGGCGACAGAGCAAGACTCCGTCTCAAAAAAATAAAATAAAATAAAATAATAAAATAAAATAAAATATTGCAGCAGCCGTGCCTGCAGATACATACTTACAGAGTTCTCCCACAGTTTGGCAGAGATAGACCTTCTACACAGCACAATACATTCATAAAGCTTTTCTCTTGGTAATAGGAGGCTCTGACAGAGGAGACGTAACAGGATAAGTAAAAGACAGAAAAAAGGCATTGAGATGAGCAGATAAATGGCCCTGTTTCATCTCAGGTTTGGCCATGACCTGTTGACCAGGGTAATGTGACTCTTCCTGAACCATTCTTAGTTTCTGTGTGATAGACACAGGATTCAAAGATGTTATGAGTTCTGTTGTGGAGCATGTTGAAGGGCACCAAGAAGGGAGCAAGGGTAGTCTCTAGCAGCAGCCACAAAGCACTTCCTCTGAACTGAACTACAGCAGAGACACAGCCAGACGTCAGTCTTCTTCTGCCAGGGAGACACAAAGTAGGCACAGCAGTGTCAGCCAAAGAGAACAGAGGCCCAACATAGCTGAGAAGGATGGGCATATGACTTATATTAGTCAAAATTTTCTGTCTTGAATGCCAGCGGGGCCAAGAATCCAGGTAGAAGGAACATTGTCCTGAAGACCAGCAGACCAAGCATAAATTAAAAGTCACCATGAAGATTAGAGGATCATGTTCACCTCCAATACCATGTGTTCTCCCAAATCACCTACTGGATGCAATTTCAAACATATCCCATCTGTGAGAAAGAAGCATGAGGACGGGAGAAATTAAGACAGACTATTTTTCATGAAAAAGTGACTGAATATTACCCAAAGTTACCATTTAAATTATCAGCCTGGACTAAGCTTAAAGCAAGACTAAACACAGGTCATTCTTCCCTCTAAGCTGTGGGTAGGGACTTGAGAGAGAAGGTTGTATAAATTATAGATAAAAATTTAGAAAAGTACATTTTTTCTACACATCATAGTTTGAATTTCATTTTGCAATTCAACACATGATTACTTCCAAGACAATTTTAAGAGAGACATGGCATTTCCTTTCATGGTATTTCATACCATGCATTAGTTATCTATTGTTGCCATAACAAATTACCACAAACTTAGCAGCTTAAATAACACGTATTTATTATCTTGCAGTTTCTGAGGGTCTTACAAGGCTGAAATTGAAATATTGGCAGGGGCTGCAGTTTTCACCTGGGGCTTGGGGCCCTCTCTCAAGCTCCCTAGTTATGGGCAGAATTCGGTTCCTTGCAATTGTAGGATTGATGCTCCTGTTTTTTGGACACAGTATTTCCTTCATCTTCAAGCCAACAATAGTGGCAAATCTTTCTTGTGCTTCATATATCTCTGTCTTCCTCTGCTTTTAGGGCCTCATGTGTTTACATTGGGCCACCTAAATATCCAGGATAATTTTCCTATTTAAATATAAACTAGTAACCTATCTGCAAATTCCCGTTTGCCATTTAACATAACATAACCACAGGAGTAACACCAAAGTAGCAGAGATTACAGGGACCAAAATTCTACTACACGTGATGTATCTCAAATAATTTGTTTTGGTAATTGACTACCATTTTCCATTCAGACTCTTTGTTTCTTTGCTTGTGACACACAAACAATCAACATCCTTGCATAAAGCTTCAGCGCAGGACCTTGGACCAGGAATTTTGCAGAGGAACAGTGGCTGATCTTGTCCTCAAGAAGCATGACATACATTAAATATTCGCAGGCATTCAGCTCATGGGGACCTTCCATATTTGCAAATAACTGACAGTCATGACAGTTAGGTGAAGCTGTAGAAAGACTAAGCAAGGCACTGTGCTGTCAAGCACCACTGATGCACAACTCATCCACATCTTACAAGCTCCAGTTCTCCTTGGAGAGCACATCCTGAATACCATGGTGGTATAAATAAAAAGAAAGTCATCTTTTTCAACAGTCTCTGCTATCTGACTGTACACAATTAAGTTGGAGTCTTACACACT
This sequence comes from Rhinopithecus roxellana, assembly GCF_007565055.1. Lineage (NCBI taxonomy): Eukaryota > Metazoa > Chordata > Mammalia > Primates > Cercopithecidae > Rhinopithecus > Rhinopithecus roxellana. Next base: position 11,252,361 of record NC_044559.1, read on the forward strand.
TGGCCAGGATGCCATAGTTAATATACTTACACCAAAGAAAGGCAGAGCAACTGAGCCAGAATCATGATGGCCCCATGGGCCCACTAAGCCCCAGGCTTCAGACTGCAGATGTTCTGTTATATAAGACCACAAACATGGCTTTGATAGGGGGAGGGGGAGTCCAGCACAAAGATCCAGTGCAGGATCTCACACAAGGTTTCAAAAAGAAGTTTGAAGAAATCCCTTCCAGTCCCCAGTTTAACCTTCATGAAGTAGGTAAGATCCCTCATAATCCTTCTGCCAAACTCTTTAAGCCCATCCTAAATAAACAAAGCAAACTGCAAATAAAAATATGTGTATGACCACAGATGCTAAGAAAATAGTTATATGTAAAAAGGAGCTCTGTAAAAAACCTGATATTAATACATTTTATTTAATTTACTTATTTAATTTATTTTTTTTTATTTTTTTTATTTTTATTTTTTATTATACTTTAACTTCTAGGGTACATGTGCATAACGTGCAGGTTTGTTACATATGTATACTTGTGCCATGTTGGTGTGCTGCACCCATCAACTCGTCAGCACCCATCAATTCGTCATTCATATCAGGTATAACTCCCAATGCAATCCCTCCCCCCTCCCCCCTCCCCATGATAGGCCCCGATGTGTGATGTTCCCCTTCCCAAGTCCAAGTGATGTCATTGTTCAGTTCCCACCTATGAGTGAGAACATGCGGTGTTTGGTTTTCTCTTCTTGTGATAGTTTGCTAAGAATGATGGTTTCCAGCTGCATCCATGTCCCTACAAAGGACGCAAACTCATCCTTTTTTATGGCTGCATAGTATTCCATGGTGTGTATGTGCCACATTTTCTTAATGCAGTCTGTCACAGATGGACATTTGGGTTGATTCCAAGTCTTTGCTATTGTGAATAGTGCCGCAATAAACATACGTGTGCATGTGTCTTTATAGCAGCATGATTTATAATCCTTTGGGTATATACCCAGTAGTGGGATGGCTGGGTCATATGGTACATCTAGTTCTAGATCCTTGAGGAATCGCCATACCGTTTTCCATAATGGTTGAACTAGTTTACAATCCCACCAACAGTGTAAAAGTGTTCCTATTTCTCCACATCCTCTCCAGCACCTGTTGTTTCCTGACATTTGAATGATTGCCATTCTAACTGGTGTGGGATGATATCTCATTGTGGTTTTGATTTGCATTTCTCTGATGGCGAGTGATGATGAGCATTTTTTCATGTGTCTGTTGGCTGTATGAATGTCTTCTTTTGAGAAATGTCTGTTCATATCCTTTGCCCACTTTTTGATGGGGTTGTTTGTTTTTTTCTTGTAAATTTGTTTGAGTTCTTTGTAGATTCTGGATATTAGCCCTTTGTCAAATGAGTAGATTGCAAAAATTTTCTCCCATTCTGTAGGTTGCCTGTTCACTCTGATGGTAGTTTCTTTTGCTGTGCAGAAGCTCTTTAGTTTAATTACACCCCATTTGTCAATTTTGGCTTTTGCTGCCATTGCTTTTGGTGTTTTAGACATGAAGTCCTTGCCCATGCCTATGTCCTGAATGGTACTACCTAGGTTTTCTTCTAGGGTTTTTATGGTATTAGGTCTAACATTTAAGTCTCTAATCCATCTTGAATTAATCTTCGTATAAGGAGTAAGGAAAGGATCCAGTTTCAGCTTTCTACTTATGGCTAGCCAATTTTCCCAGCACCATTTATTAAATAGGGAATCCTTTCCCCATTTCTTGTTTCTCTCAGGTTTGTCAAAGATCAGATGGCTGTAGATGTGTGGTATTATTTCTGAGGACTCTGTTCTGTTCCATTGGTCTATATCTCTGTTTTTGTACCAGTACCATGCTGTTTTCGTTACTGTAGCCTTGTAGTATAGTTTGAAGTCAGGTAGCATGATGCCTCCAGCTTTGTTCTTATGAAATAGGATTGTCTTGGCAATGCGGGCTCTTTTTTGGTTCCATATGAACTTTAAAGCAGTTTTTTCCAATTCTGTGAAGAAAGTCATTCGTAGCTTGATGGGGATGGCATTGAATCTATAAATAACCTTGGGCAGTATGGCCATTTTCACGATATTGATTCTTCCTATCCATGAGCATGGTATGTTCTTCCATTTGTTTGTGTCCTCTTTGATTTCACTGAGCAGTGGTTTGTAGTTCTCCTTGAAGAGGTCCTTTACATCCCTTGTAAGTTGGATTCCTAGGTATTTTATTCTCTTTGAAGCAATTGTGAATGGAAGTTCATTCATGATTTGGCTCCCTGTTTGTCTGTTACTGGTGTGTAAGAATGCTTGTGATTTTTGCACATTAATTTTCTATCCTGAGACTTTGCTGAAGTTGCTTATCAGCTTAAGGAGATTTTGGGCTGAGACAATGGGGTTTTCTAAATATACAATCATGTCATCTGCAAACAGGGACAATTTGACTTCTTCTTTTCCTAACTGGATACCCTGGATTTCTTTCTCTTGCCTGATTGCCCTAGCCAGAACTTCCAACACTATGTTGAATAGGAGTGGGGAGAGAGGGCATCCCTGTCTTGTGCCAGTTTTCAAAGGGAATTTTTCCAGTTTTTGCCCATTCAGTATGATATTGGCTGTGGGTTTGTCATAAATAGCTCTTATTATTTTGAGGTACGTTTCATCAATACCGAATTTATTGAGCGTTTTTAGCATGAAGGGCTGTTGAATTTTGTCAAAAGCCTTTTCTGCATCTATTGAAATAATCATGTGGTTCTTGTCTTTGGTTCTGTTTATATGCTGGATTACATTTATTGATTTGCGAAAGTTGAACCAGCCTTGCATCCCAGGGATGAAGCCCACTTGATCATGGTGGATAAGATTTTGATGTGCTGCTGAATCCGGTTTGCCAGTATTTTATTGAGGATTTTTGCATCGATGTTCATCAGGGATATTGGTCTAAAATTTTTTTTTTGTTGTGTCTCTGCCAGGCTTTGGTATCAGGATGGTGTTGGCCTCATAAAATGAGTTAGGGAGGATTCCCTCTTTTTCAATTGATTGGAATAGTTTCAGAAGGAACGGTACCAGCTCCTCCTTGTACCTCTGCTAGAATTCAGCTGTGAATCCATCTGCTCCTGGACTTTTTTTGGTGGGTAGGCTATTAATTATTGCCTCAATTTCAGAGCCTGCTATTGGTGTATTTAGGGATTCAACTTCTTCCTGGTTTAGTCTTGGAGAGTGTAAGTGTCCAGGAAATTATCCATTTCTTCTAGATTTTCTAGTTGATTTGCGTAGAGGTGTTTATAGTATTGTCTGATGGTAGTTTGTATTTCTGTGGGGTCCATGGTGATATCCCCTTCATCATTTTTTATTGCGTCTATTTGATTCTTCTCTCTTTTCTTCTTTATTAGTCTTGCTAGCGGTCTGTCAATTTTGTTGATCTTTTCAAAACACCAACTCCTGGATTCATTGATTTTTTGGAGGGTTTTTTGTGTCTCTATCACCTTCAGTTCTGCTCTGATCTTAGTTATTTCTTGCCTTCTGCTAGCTTTTCAATGTGTTTGCTCTTGCTTCTCCAGTTCTTTTAATTGTGATGTTAGAGTGTCCATTTTAGATCTTTCCAGCTTTCTCTTGTGGGCATTTAGTGCTATAAATTTCCCTCTACACACTGCTTTAAATGTGTCCCAGAGATTCTTGTATGTTGTATCTTTGTTCTCATTGGTTTCAAAGAACATCTTTATTTCTGCCTTCATTTCGTTATGTACCCAGTAGTCATTCAGGAGCAGGTTGTTCAGTTTCCATGTAGTTGAGTGGTTTTGATAGAGTTTCTTAGTCCTGAGTCCTAGTTTGATTGCACTGTGGTCTGAGAGACAGTTTGTTATAATTTCTGTTCTTTTACATTTGCTGAGGAGTGCTTTACTTCCAATTATGTGGTCAATTTTGGAATAAGTGCGATGTGGTGCTGAGAAGAATGTATATTCTGTTGATTTGGGGTGGAGAGTTCTATAGATGTCTATTAGGTCCGCTTGGTGCAGAGATGAGTTCAATTCCTGGATATCCTTGTTAACTTTCTGTCTCGTTGATCTGTCTAATGTTGACAGTGGAGTGTTGAAGTCTCCCATTATTATTCTATGGGAGTCTAAGTCTCTTTGTAAGTCTCTAAGGACTTGCTTTATGAATTTGGGTGCTCCTGTATTGGGTGCATATATATTCAGGATAGTTAGCTCTTCCTGTTGAATTGATCCCTTTACCATTATGTAATGGCCTTCTTTGTCTCTTTTGATCTTTGATGGTTTAAAGCCTGTTTTATCAGAGACTAGGATTGCAACCCCTGCTTTTTTTTGTTTTCCATTTGCTTGGTAGATCTTCCTCCATCCCTTTATTTTGAGCCTATGTATGTCTCTGCATGTGAGATGGGTCTCCTGAATACAGCAGACTGATGGGTCTTGACTCTTTATCCAGTTTGCCAGTCTGTGTCTTTTACTTGGAGCATTTAGTCCATTAACATTTAAGGTTAATATTGTTATGTGTGAACTTGATCCTGCCATTATGATATTAACTGGCTATTTTGCTCGTTAGTCGATGCAGTTTCTTCCTAGCCTCGATGGTCTTTACATTTTGGCATGTTTTTGCAATGGCTGGTACCGGTTTTTCCTTTCCATGTTTAGGGCTTCCTTCAGGGTCTCCTGAAAGGCAGGCCTGGTGGTGACAAAATCTCTAAGCATTTGCTTATCCGTAAAGGATTTTATTTCTCCTTCACTTATGAAACTTAGTTTGGCTGGATATGAAATTCTGGGTTGAAAATTCTTTTCTTTAAGAATGTTGAATATTGGCCCCCACTCTCTTCCGGCTTGTAGAGTTTCTGCCGAGAGATCTGCTGTTAGTCTGATGGGCTTCCCTTTGTGGGTAACCCGACCTTTCTCTCTGGCTACCCTTAAGATTTTTTCCTTCATTTCAACTTTGGTGAATCTGGCAATTATGTGTCTTGGAGTTGCTCTTCTCGAGGAGTATCTTTGTGGCGTTCTCTGTATTTCCTGAATTTGAATGTTGGCCTGCCCTACTAGGTTGGGGAAGTTCTCCTGGATGATATCCTGAAGAGTGTTTTCCAACTTGGTTCCATTTTCCCCCTCACTTTCAGGCACCCCAATCAGACGTGGATTTGGTCTTTTTACATAATCCCATACTTCTTGCAGGCTTTGTTCATTTCTTTTTCTTCTTTTTTCTTTTGGTTTCTCTTCTCGCTTCATTTCATTCATTTGATCCTCAATTGCTGATACTCTTTCTTCCAGTTGATCGAGTCGGTTACTGAAGCTTGTGCATTTGTCACGTATTTCTCGTGTCATGGTTTTCATCTCTGTCATTTCATTTATGACCTTCTCTGCATTAATTATTCTAGCTATCAATTCTTCCACTCTTTTTTCAAGATTTTTAGTTTCTTTGCGCTGGGTACGTAATTCCTCCTTTAGCTCTGAGAAGTTTGATGGACTGAAGCCTTCTTCTCTCATTTCGTCAAAGTCATTCTCTGACCAGCTTCGATCCGTTGCTGGCGATGAGCTGCGCTCCTTTGCAGGGGGAGATGTGCTCTTATTTTTTGAATTTCCAGCTTTTCTGCCCTGCTTCTTCCCCATCTTTGTGGTTTTATCTGCCTCTGGTCTTTGATGATGGTGACGTACTGATGGGGTTTTGGTATAGGTGTTCTTCCTGTTTGATAGTTTTCCTTCTAATAGTCAGGACCCTCTGCTGTAGGTCTGTTGGAGATTGCTTGAGGTCCACTCCAGACCCTGTTTGCCTGGGTATCAGCAGCAGAGTTTGCAGAAGATAGAATATTGCTGAACAGCGAGTGTACCTGTCTGATTCTTACTTTGGAAGCTTCCTCTCAGGGGTGTACTCCACCCTGTGAGGTGTGGGGTGTCAGACTGTCGCTAGTGGGGGATGTCTCCCAGTTAGGCTACTCAGGGGTCAGGGACCCACTTGAGCAGGCAGTCTGTCCCTTCTCAGATCTCAACCTCCGTGTTGGGAGATCCACTGCTCTCCTCAAAGCTGTCAGACAGAGTCGTTCGAGTCTGCACAGGCCTCTGCTGCTTCCCCTTTTGTTGTTTAGCTGTGCCCTGTCCCCAGAGGTGGAGTCTATAGAGACAGGCAGGTTTCCTTGAGCTGCTGTGAGCTCCACCCAGTTCGAGCTTCCCAGCGGCTTTGTTTACCTACTTAAGCCTCAGCAATGGCGGGCGCCCCTCCCCCAGCCTCGCTGCTGCCATTTCGGTTAGATCGCAGACTGCTGTGCTAGCAATGAGGGAGGCTCTGTGGCCATGGGACCCTCCCGGCCAGGTGTGGGTATAATCTCCTGGTGTGCCCATTTGCTTAAAGTGCAGTATTGGGGTGGGAATTACCCAATTTTCCAGGTGTTGTGTGTCTCAGTTCCCCTGGCGAGGAAAAGGGATTCCCTTCCCCCTTGCACTTCCCAGGTGAGGCAATGCCTCACCCTGCTTCAGCTCTCGCTGGTCAGGTTGCAGCAGCTGAGCAGCACCGATTGTCCAGCACTCCCCAGTGAGATGACCCCAGTACCTCAGTTGAAAATGCAGAAATCACCGGTCTTCTGTGTCGCTCGCGCCGGGAGTTGGAGACTGGAGCTGTTCCTATTCGGCCATCTTGTCCGCTCCTGCCAACAGAATTGTTTTCTTAATTTCACTTTCAATTATTCATTCCTAATATGCAAAATATACCTGACTTTTCTATGTTGATCCTGCAAATTTTCGGAATTGATTTTTTATCTCTGACAGTTTTTGTGTGTGGATTCTTTAGGATTTTCTGTGTAGAAGATCATGTCATCAACAAACAAGGGTAGTTTTACTTCTTCCTTTACTACTTAGATGCCTTTTATTTCTTTTTCTTGTCTAACTATTCTAGACAGAACATTCTGAACAATGTTGACTAGAACAAGAGTGGCCATTCTTGTCTCATTTCTGATTTCTGGTAGAAGGCTTTTAGCCTTTTACCATTGAGCATAATGTTAACTGTGGGGTTTTTGTTGATGTTGTTGTTGTTGTTGTTTGCTTTTTGTTTTAGTGTCCATTATCAGATTGAGGAACTTCCCTTCTATTTCTAGTTTGCTACGTGTTTTTAATCTTAAAAGGCTGTTAGATTTTTGTCTGATGCTTTTTATGCATCTGTTGAAATAGTCATGTGATTTTTAAAATTATTATTTTGACATAATGTATAGAATTTATTGACCTTTATTGAACTACTCTTGCGTACCACTTGATCATGCTGTATAATCATTTTTAAATGCTGTTGGATTCGGTTTGCTGATTTTTTGAGAGTTTTTACTTTTGCATTTGTGAAGGATATCAATCTGTAGTTTTCTTGTGTGCCTTTGACTTTGGCATTAGGGTAATGCTGAGCTCATGGAATGGTTAGGAAATTTTTCCTTTTCTATTCTTTGGAAGAATTTGAGAAGGATTTGTGCCAATCCTTCTTAAAATAAAGGATATCAATCTATAGTTTTCTTGTGTGTCTTTGGCTTTGGCATTAGGGTAATGCTGAGCTCATGGAATGAGTTAGGAAGTTTTTCCTTTTCTAATATTTGGAAGAATTTGAAAAAGATTTGTGTCAATTCTTCTTAAAAAGATTCATAGAATTCACCAGGGAGGCCTTCTCGTTCAAGACTTTTCTTTGTTATGAGATTTCTGACTACTGGTTCAATCTCATTTCAGTTATAGGTCTATTTATATTTTCTATTTCTTCTTTTTTAACAGTTTTATTGAGATATAATTCACACCCTATACAGTTTTCCCATTTAAACTGTACAACTCAATGGCTTTTAATACATTTTACAGATATGTTTAATTATCACAAGTCAAATTTGTAACATTTTTATGACCTCAAGAAACTCTATGCCCTTTAGCTATCATCCTACTTTCATCCTGTGTTCCCCTGCTCCACACCTAAGCCTCAGCAACTATGTTCCAACTCTACAGGTTTCACTATTTTAAACTTTCATATAAATGGAATCATATAATATGTGCTCTTTTGTGATTGACTTCTTTCACTTAATGTAATGTTTTCAAGGTTTATTCATGTTGTAACATGTATGAGTTCTTTACTATTTTTATGACTAAACAATATTTTATTCATTTATTTTGGGTTCCTTCTGCCTTTTGGAAATCATAACACTGCTTTAAATATTTTATACAACTTTTTATGTGCACATATGTTTTTACTTTTCTTGGGTACACACCTAGGATTGGAATTTCTGGATCATACAGAAAGTCTGTCTTTAATCGATGAACCGCCAGATTGTTTTCCAAAGTGGCTGCACCATTGTACATACTCTGCAGTATATAAGGTTCTAATTTCTTCAAATTTTCAGCAGCAATTGTTTTTATCTTTCTGTTTATATCCATCAAAGGGAGTGTAAAGTGGTACCCTCATTGTGGTCTTATTTGCATTTACCTGATGGCTAATGTTGTTGAGTGTCCTTTGCTTATTGACCATTTGTGGTCTTTCTTGCAGATATTTCTATTCAAATAATTTGATTGTGTTTTAATTTGATTATTTGTCTTTTTATTACTGATTGCCAAATTTTTAAAAATTTTTCAGATACAGATTATCAGATTGCAAGTACTTAATTTCCATTCTGTTGTCTTTTCACTTTTTTGATGGTGTCGTTTGAAGCAAAAAGTTTTTAATTTCAATGAGGTCTAGCTTATTGCTTCTCTTTTTGCTCATGCTTTTAGTGTCAAATCCCTTAAATCTGCCCAATTCAAGGTCATGAAGATTTACCTTATGTGTTATCATAAGAATTTTATAGTTTAGTTCTTACATTTAGGTATCTGGTCCATGTAGAGTTAATTTTTGCATATGGTAAAGGTAGGGGTACAACCTCATACTTTTGTATGTGACAATCCAATTGTCCCAGCACTATTAGTTGAAAAGATTTCTTTCTCCATCTAATGATCTTAGGACCCTTGATGAAAATCCCTTGACCACAAATGTATGGGTTTATGTATGGACTCTAAATTCAATTTCATTTAGCTATACGTCTATCCTAATGCCAGTATACAACCTTGCTTACTGTTGCTTTACAGTAACTTTTGAAATAAAAAAAGTATGAGTCCTCCACATTGTTCTTTTTTTTTCCCCATGGTTCTCGGTCACTTGGAATTCCACATAAGTTTTAGAATTAGCTTGTCAATATCTACAAATATGTCATTTAGCATTCTTATAGTGATTGCATAAAATCTGTCAGAACAATTTGGGAATTATTGCTGTCTTAATGTTAAATCTTCAGATCCATGAACATGGAATGTTTATCCACTTATGTAGGTCTTCTTTAATTTCTCGCAACAATATTTTATAGGTTTTAGGGTACATATCTTTCCATTTCTTGTTTAGTCTATCACAAAGTATTTTATTCTTTTCAACGTTGTAAACAAAATATTTTTCTTAATTTTATTTTCAGATTATTTCCAGTGTACAGAAATACAACCTATTTTTTAATTTTGTAATCATGCTTAATTCATTTATCCTAATGGATTTTTAGTGGATTCTTTGGCATTTTCTGTATATAAGATATTGTCATCTGTAAACAGAGAGAGCTTTACTTCTCCCTTTCTATTTTTGTTTTTGCCTAATTTCCCTGGCTTCTATTTTTGTTTTTGCCTAATTTCCCTGCCTAGATCCTCTAGGAAAACATTAAGTAGAAGTGGTGACAGTGACCTCGATGTCTTGTTCCTGATCTTAGGAGCAAAGCATCAATCTCCTACCATGAAGTATATGATGTTGGCTCTGGGTTTCTCACAGATGTTATTGGCTGAATGTTCGTGTTTCTCCAAAATTAATATGTTTAAATTTAACCCCAATGTGGTAGTATTAGGGCTTTTGAGAGGTAATTATGCGATAAGGGTAAAGCCCAAACAATGTGATTAGCGCCCATATAATAAGCCAGAGAGTTAGCTTGCTCTTTCTGCCATGTGAGAACACAACAAGAAGTTAGCAGTCTACCAGAAGAGGGCCCTCACAAGAACTTGACCATGCTATTTCCATGATTCTAACTACCAGCCTCCAGAACTGTGAAAACAAAATTTCTGTTGTTTATAGGCCACCCAGCTTATGGTATTTTGTTATAGCAGCTAAGCTAAGACAATAAAATTCTAGTTATTTTCTTAGTGATACCTGGGGATTATAATTAACCTATTAAACTTGTAACAATCTATGTTAAATTGATTCCATTTAGGCTCAATAATATACAAAATCTCTGCTTCTACATGGTCTACCGCTGCCCCTTTATGTTGTCACAAATGACATCTTTATTCATTGTGCTCCAATAAACATAGATTTACAATTTTTATGTATTTGTCTTTTAAATCATTTACCAAAGGAAAGAGTTACAAACGAAAAATTCCACAATACTGGCCTTAGTATTTACATATATGTTGCTACATTTGCCAGGGTTCTTTCTTTTTTGTATGATTTCAGTTACTTTCTTGCGCCTTTGCTTTTGCCTGGAGGACTCTATCATTTCATGTGTTGCATGTTTGCTAGTGATGAACTCTCATCACTTTTGTTTATCTGAGGCTCTCCTAACTTTCCCTCCATTGTTGAAAAAGAATATTGCTGAATATGGAATTCTCGAGTAACAAGTATTTTTTCCCTCATCACTTTTATTATGTCATCCCACTGCCTTCTGACTTCCAGTTCCTGCCAAAAATTGGCTGTCAATGTCATTGAGGATACCTTGTGACAGTCACTTTTATTGTTGCTTTCAGATTTTCTTTATCTTTGACTTTTGACAGTTTGATTATAACATATCTCAGTGTGGATCTCTTTGCATTTACCCATCCTGGAATTCAATGATCTTCTTAGATATGTAGTTTTGTGTCTTGTATCAAATTTGGAAAGTTTTCAGTCATTATTTCTTCAAATATTACTTCCCCATTCTCTCTTCTTTTGAGAGTCCCATTTTACTATATTAGTATGTTGTATGGTGCCCCAAGGGTCTCTTAGGCTCTGTTTATCATCTTCATTCTCTTTTCTTTTTGCTACTCTTCCTTAATAATTTTAATTAACCTACCTTCCAATTTGCTGATTCTTTCTTCTGCCTGCTCACATCTGCTATTGAAATCCTCTAGTGGATTTTTTTTTCTTCATTTATCATTCTTAGCCTCAAAATTCTTGCTGTGTTTCTTTCTATAACTTATAATACTTTGTGAATATTTCCTATTTGGTGAAACATAGCTCTTCTGGTTTCCTTTAACTCCTTGAGCATATTTAAAACAGTTGACTTAAAATCTTTGTCTAGTAAGTCATTCAGTGTCAGTGATTCCTCAGGCACCGTTTCTGTACTTTCTCCTATGCATGTGCTATATTTCATTTGCATGCTTATTTTTTTGTTGAAAGCCAAACATCTTGGAATATTATAATGGGGCAACTCTAGAAATACGATTCTTCTTCCCTCTCCAGGGTTTGTTTTTGCTGCTTACTTTGGGTAGACTTGTTTGCTTAGTGACATTTCTAATAATGTTAGTAAAGTCTAATTCTTTGTCATGTGTAGTCTCATTCCTTTAGCTTGGTCAGGTAGGATATTTACCGTGTCCACCTGGAATATAGAAAGAAAAACTAGGAAGAGAGAGAGGAAAGAAGAGAAAGAAACTTTCCCAGTCTTTGGAGATGGGCTCTGTGTTGGGGCACTTATTTAATGCTTAGCCAGGCAATTTAGAAGTCTGCCTTAGCCTTCTTTACCTGTTTGTGCTGAGCCTAGGGGTCATCCAGAGATAAAAGCTTAGGGTCTTTTCAGATTTTTTTCTGAGCACACGTTTTATGCCAAGCTTGTGTATGACTTTCAAAATTCCCTGATATACATGGATGATATTCTTTCCATAATTTCCCAAAGAATCTTTCTCCCAGGCTTTCAGCATATCTACTATTTGTGTCAACTGTAATCTTTAGCGCCAGATAGCACTGGGTTGCTCATTTGCCTTACAATGTTTTCAAGAAATACCCTAGGTATAGGTGCATTCTTGCCCTGAAAAAGTTCAAAGCTAGGTAAAACGAAGGCAAATGCTTTATATCAGTTCTTCAGGCAGTCCTCGAACAGTCAAAACAGACCAAAAAAGTTATTTGAGATTAAGTTTTTTCTGTTCCGTCCAAAAGCAGGGACCAAGGCTTTACACTGGGAACAGCAGCTTCTGTCTTTCAGACCACAACTGAGCTAGGGATGGCAGAGGCGTAAAAGTAGATAAAACTACCACAAAGCTTTCTGGCCATATTTATGTTATCTTTTTTGATTCAGTGTTTGCTTATTTGCTATTAACCTCTGACTATATTCCAGAGTTCTGACAAAGTTGATTATGACCATTTTCACTCAATTTTTTAGTGTTTATTTCTGAAGAGGCAAGCCTTTGGAACTACCTACTCTGTCATTTTTAATCGTGGCCACTAAATTCATTGTAATTTTAACTTGGTTATGATCAACTTGACCCATTTTTTGCCTTTGCCTCCCAGTTTGGGGAGATTTTTAAACCGTGTGACATTTTAAGTAAGATCCCCTGGCTTTGAATTTCAGCTCTCCACTTACTCGATATGTGATCTTCAAGTGGTCACGCTGTGAGGCTTAGTTTCAGTATTTGTAAATTAGGGATGATAACAGTAACAATCATCTCCAGCTTTGAGGGGATATTATTACATGCACAAAATGAAACAACATACTTGAAAAAAAATTTTAACTATAACATGAGAAAATACCAATTATTTTTAAATGCAAATTTTTTAAGTTGTAGTTTAATTTTCATTCCCTCAGCCATTAATCGTATTCAAAATCTTTCAAGTATTTGTACTTGGAAAGACCTTTGTTTGATTATTTTTATCAATCTTTCCAAAGACTGTAATATTCTTGCCACTTACTTATAAAAATATTTTAAATGAGAATGTATTTATGGGGAACATAAGCCAAAAAATATTATAAAAGTGTAAAACAGAGTAAGATAATACACATTTTAATGTTATTGAGGAAAAACTATATCTAGGGTTGCTCAAAATACTTGTTTCAAAGACGATCAAATAAAGTAAAAGTTTTGCTCTCTCAGAAAACACTACCACTCAGCTGTTCAGGAACTTCCTTTTCCCATTTCAGTTTTGAAAGTTTAGAATTCTTGTCAGAATTACACATAAGAATCACCTGTGGAGGTTTTGGTTGTTTTTTTTTTTAATACAGGTCCCTTTCTGAATTTGGAATAAGAATTAAGAGCCAAGCATATGTATTTTTAAAAAGCTCTGCAGAAGATTATGACAAGCAGTCAGGATTGAGAACCATCAGTTCGAGTGTTCCTATATTGTTATACACAGGGGATACATTCCAAGACCCCCATTGAATGCTGAAACTAAGGATAATACCAAACCCTATATAAACGGTATTATGTGTTTACATATACATGCATACTTATGATAAAGCTTAATTTATAAATTAGGCACAGTAAGACATTAACAATAATAACTAATAATAAAATAGAACAATTATAACTGCATGCCAGCATCACTAGTCTTGCATTTTGGGGCCATTATTAAGTAAAATAAGGATTAAACACATGCACTGTGATACTATGACAGCCCATCTAATAACCCAGATGGTTGCTAAGTGATTAACAGATGGGTAGCATGTGTACAGCATGGATATGCTGGACAAAGGGATGATTCACATGTCAGGTGGAACAGAACAGAAAGGATGAGATTTCATCACACTACTTGGAATGGCATATGATTTAAAACTTGTAAATCACTTTTTCTAGAATTTTTCATTTAATATTTTCAGACCACAGTAGACCTTGGGTAACTGAAACCACGAAAAGCAAAATGGTGGATAAGGAGTGACTATGCATAAAGAGAATCAAGAGTAATACGGACATCATAACATTCCACAGACCTTACTGTGCATCAATTTTACATATGCATAAAATATCATCAAACCTATTATTTCCCTTGAATCCGATACCAACGAATGCCATAGAAAAGTAAATTTTCCCATCTTACCATTCAACTGAGCTCAGAGTCAATGGATGATTCATCCAAGGTCAGCCTGCTAAGAAGTGAGAGAATCACAGTCAGATCTTAGTTTGATATCAAGCCTAGTTCTCTTTCCACACCACCAAATATGAACTTTTATAGTGTGTTGTTCATACAGCTTTCTCATCTCTCATTCCTAGCATTCCTACAGTTAACACTTTTTGGAAACCCAAGTCTTTTAAATTATATGTATTTTAGGGTCATAACTTAGTCAAGGATTCATGTTCTCTCTATCCTGTGTAAATATTGTGATTCAATATGCCATACTCTCACCAACATCTACAGTAGTTCCATCCATTTGTTTATCTACCTAGATTCTTGCCCTTAAAATCTTCCCTCTTAAATCAACACAATCTTTCCTTCCCTCGTCGTTCTGGGTGTCTGTAGACCTACAGAAAAGCACATGATGTGCGAATTGTTATGTGCAGTTTCCATCCTCATTGAAAATCTCTGTGTCACTCAGCAATCCATATCAAGGCTTATATTGTTCTCACTCTCTATTGCTTAACTCTTCAAAATTTCTCTCACTTTCTAGTCACTTTTCAACTCACTGCCATCAGGGTTCTGTCCTGATTGTTCCACTGAAACTGCTCCTGCCAGGGGCCCCTAATATCCAAATACAGTGAATTGGCTTCAGGTCTAGCCTTTTTTGACCTCTCTGTGGAACTAAAACTAGATCATTCTTTTTTTCTTGAAATTGCTTCTTTCCTTTATAGTACTCCCAGTTTGTTGTCTTATTTCACTCTTAGTAATTGCTTTTCAAGTTTCTTATCTTGTTCCCGGATGTTATGTAATGACATTTCCTGAGGAATCTGTAACATTTTCGTCCTTGACCTCCTTTTCATAATCTATATGGTCTTCCTCAGAAAAATCACCCACTCCTTTGACATCAAATATCCCACATATACCAACAAAGCTTTCATGGATCACTGTTAACTATGGAGTTTGGGGAATTGCGGAACTTATCAAGGAAAAATATATGACCACGAAGTGGCAGTAGCATGCACATGCTTTATTTGGCTGATGTATCTGAAACATCAGCCCCCGCAGCATGAGACCATGGGGTAGGGGTTCAAGGGAACTCTTAGGGAAAAGGAGTACTGCAGAGGGGCCTACATGTCTAGCTTCTGTCTCTCAGTAGCAAAGCAGGAAGTCTCTGGGTCACAGAGCTCCAAATGGCAGTAGTAACTTGGGGTATTAAATACCCAGAGTTTTATTCTATCTATAGCTAGCAGATGTTAGATGCAGTTTTGTGGGGTAATGCAAAGGAGGCAGGCTCCAAATGGCTAAAATCTGCTTGTCTGAGCTATATTTAAAACAACTGGGTGTGTAGTAATTTGAGTTTTGGACTAGTATGCTTTTGAGCTAATGGGTCTTAGCCTGCCATGAAAAAATAAACAACCTGGGGACTAACACACAGAGGGCATCATGGGTCATTTATGTAGTAGTTGGTCAGATTTCTGGCTGAACCTCAGGAACCTCAAAACTAAACCCAATGTATTTCTAATAAATGTAGCTTCTTTTCCTCTTACTCTATCAGAAATATAATATACTGTGCCATTGAAACTAAAGCACTCCTCCTTCCTTTCGTGTACTTTAATCCATGACCATTTTACTGATTGTACTCTCTTTACATCTTTTATTCTCTCTTATACATTATTTCATTCATCAATGCCTTGGATTATGGCTTCCCTATATCTTGCCTAGGTTATTATCACTGTCTCTGAAATAAACCTGTTCTCCCCCTTGTCCTGCTATTGCCTGGTACATTCTTTGCACTACCATTGAGATAATTTTTCTAAAACTCAAATGTGCTGTTACTTGCCCAGTTAAAACGTATTTAACTCTCCATAATGTAGAAGAGGTGTTGGCAAACTGACCTGTAGACCAAATCCAGCCCTCCACCTGGTTTTGTAAATAAAGCAGCTTTATTAGAACACAGACACTCCCATTCATTTGCATATTGTCTATGGCTGCCTTCGTGCTACCACAGCTGAGCGGAGCAATGGCAAATAAGACCATATGGCTTACAAAGTCCAAAATAGTTGCCCCCTGGCCACTTACAGAGGAAGTTTGTTAACCCCTGGTCTAACTGTAAAGTTTAGAAGCTTGGCATGACATACAGCTCCCTTCAGGTGGTAGCCACTCTACATCTTAGTTTTATTCTAGCCCATATTCCCCGCTACTACTCAAAATCACACCCATATGGAACTACCGGTAGTTTCCAGAATGTACCACGATACTTCATCCTTGAGGCTCTTGCTCCTTCTACCCAGTATGTATTTCCTCTATCCATTTCTCATTCACCTCCTCATTTTTAAGATTTAGGGGCTACTTACTCTGTCAAGCCTTTCTTAAATCTCTCCCAGAGTAGCACTGACTTTTCCTTTCTGCCTCACTGTACAGACTTTGATCATAGCACCAATAATCTTTTTTCATGTTTAAAAATGATTTTATTCTACTCAGGTGACATTTCTACATTTAAAATCATATTCCTTCAATTTCGAAAGCATTTTATGCCACTGTTTTTGAGAAGTCTGGTATCAATCTGATTCTTGATACTTTGGATATTACTGTCTTTTATAACCTTCTTAAGATCTTCTTATCCTCAGTGACTTTAGCATCTTTACAGAAAAATCACATTGAGCAGGAAGCACAGAGCTCCCAGACATTCCCTTATCCCTCCACCCACACACACACGGTTTATTACAATTGAACCAATATTAATACCTTATTGACTAAAGTCTACAGTTTACATTAGTGTTTACTTTTCCTGTTGCACATATTGTGGGTTTTCACTTATTTATAATATTTGGCTAGCATTACAATATCATAAAAAAATAATTTTACTGCCCTAAAAATCCTCTGTACTCACACTATTTATCCCTCCTCCCTGCACTCGCCAACTGCCCCCCAGCTCACCACCTGGCAACCATTAATCCTTTTACTGTCTCTTACTGTCTCTACAGTTTTGTCTTTTTCCAGAATGTCACACAGTTGCAGTTACAGTTTGCAAGCATTTCAGATTGCCTTCTTTCACTTAGTAGTACACATTTAGGTTTCCTCCTTGTCTTTTCCCATTGTGGTAGCTTCTTTTCATCCCCGAATAATATTTCATTGTCTTGATGTAACACATTCTTTAAATCCATTCACCCAGTGAAGGGACATTTTTATTGCTTCCAAGTTTCAACAATTATGAATAAAGCTGCTATAAACACTTGTGCAGTTTTCTGTGTTTGTGTATCCATGAATTTTCAACTCTTCTGGGTAAATACCAAGAAGCATGAAGACTGACTCAAATGATAAAACAGGTATTTAGCTTTTCTAGAAATGGCCAAACTATCTTCCAAAGTGAATGTATCATTTTACACTCCCACAAGCACTGGATGAGGGTTCCTGTTGCTCCACATCACCACCAGTGTTCGGTGGTGTGTTTGAATTTTAGTCAATCCAAGAAGTATGCAGTGGTATTTAATTAATTTGAATTCTCTTAGTGACATATAATGGTGAGCATCTTTTCATATGTTTATTTGCCATCTGTGTATCTTCTTTGGTAAGATGCCTGTTCAGATCTTTTGCTAATTTTTAATTGGGTTTACTTCCTTACTGTTGAATTTTACCAATAACCTTTTACTTCTGCTATAATTACCATCAACAATATTACTAACAATGAGATCAAACATTTATAACTATTTGCCAAAGTCCCACATGCTGTTGTGTCCGGACTTGGTGGGTTCTCGGTCTCCCTGACTTCAACAATGATGCCGCCAGCCCTGGCAGTGAGTGTTACAATTCTTAAAGATAGTGTGTCTGGAGTTTGTTCCTTCAGACATTCAAATGTGTCTGCAGCTTCTTCCTTCTGGTGGGTTCCAGAACCTTCATGGTGAGTGTTACAGCTCTTAAAGGCAGCATGGACCCAGAGTTATAAGCAGCCACAGTTACTGCAAAGAGAGAAAGCACAAAGCTTCCCCCCCTCCCCGCCCACCCAAAGGCAACCCAAGCAAGTTGCCCCTGGCAGGCTCCAGCAGCCTGCTTTTATTCCCTTATCTGGCCCTAGGCACATCCTGCTGATTGGTCCATTTTACAGAGAGCTGATTGGTCTATTTTACAGAGAGCTGATTGGTCCGTTTTATAGAGAGCTGATTGGTCCATTTTGACAGTGCTGATTGCCGTATTTACAAACCCTGAGCTAGACACAGAGTGCTGATTGGTGCCATTACAGTACCTTAGCTAGACATAAAAGTTCCCTAAGTCTCCACCACAGGCAGAAATCCAGCTGGCTTCACTTAGTGGATCCTGCACCGGGGCTACAGGCAGACCTGCCTCCCCCCCAAGCCGCACCTGCACTTCTCAGCCCATGGGTGGTCAGTGGGACCGAGCTCCACGGAGCAGGGGGCGGCACAGGAGGCCACCGTGGAAGGGGCGCTGGGACATGGGCTGCAGGTCCCGAGCCCTGCCCCACCAGGAGGCAGCTGAGGCCCGACGAGGTGAGAATTCCAGCGCAGCCGGGGTTCTGGGGCACCCCACGTAACCTCGGCAGGTGCTGGCCCGGGTGCTAAGCCCCTCACTGCCCTGGGCCAGCAGCGCCAGCTGGCCCCTCCATGTGCAGGGCCCGCCAAGCCCCCGCCCACAGAGCTTGCCCTGGCCGGGGAGCGCGGCGGGCAGCCCGGTTCCTGCCTGTGCCTCTCCCTCCACACCTCCTGGCAAGCAGAGGGAGGCGACTCTGGCTTTGGCCAGCTCAGAGAGGGGCTCCCACGGTGCCGTCGCGGGCTGAAGGGCTCCTCAAGTGACACCAGAGTAGAGGCGGAGGCCGAGGAGGCGCTGAGTGAGGGCTGCTAGCCCATTGCCACCTCTCACTGTGACAAGTGTTTTATAGACATTATTTCAGTTTAATCCTCATTAATAATGTTATTAATTTATCTACTTTTGTTAATGAGTAAGTGGCTCAGAGAGGTTCAGTAACTTTTCTAGGATCACACAGTAAATAAGCACTAGAGCTAGAGTTGCAAACTAGTTCTCAAATTTCTAGGACCATAACTATAAACACTGGAAGACACTCTTTACCATCCTTCCACTGGTGATGACGGGCATATTTCTTTTGGTTAAGCTAGGAACATCAAAAGGTAGAAAGGATAGTGTGCTGGAAGTGGAGATTGATGAATGCATCAATCAGTGTCTATATCTATAGCCATCTAAATCTGATTGGAAACTTGACAAAAGAAAGGCATCTACATCTAAAGAGAAAACAAAAAGCCTGGAGAACAAATTCTACTGAAAGTTGACTACTGTGAATGCTATAATTCTACTTTTTTTTTATTTTAAGAGAAATTAAATTTCCGCCCACAGTCAAATTGACTACAGTTTAAAGTGTGAGGTTTTGTTTTGTTTTTTTTCTCTCCCAAGTCACTAATGGGGCAATCAGCAATTTCTAATTTGGTCTGTTACTCACTTTCATGTGAATCAATTATTAACCCAAGTAAGTCAGTCATCATAATTCATTTAGCATATGAGGGCTTCTTCCTTTAGAGACATGTATACATCTCTGGACACCAAGGCAATTTATAGAAATTATACATGTTATGCAAATGTCATGTGAAAGATGAAAATAGGCGTTTATTAAACTTAGCAGAGTGCCTGTGCTTATACTAATGCATAATGATTAGAATTCTATTCACTGGGGATGAAAACATTTGAACATTTCAGGCTGACATTACAGTCCTCCTGGCTTCTCTCACTTCTACACCTTCTCCTCCTCCTCTGGCAGCTCCTTGTGATTTTACGTAATTATTAAAATTCCACTCCTAGTGAAGCAGTTACATTGTCTGGGGTGTATACCCAGGATTCATCATCTCACGCCAGGAAAATTTAGGACACAGACATACACGACGAGTTTACGAATGGAGGTTTAATAGGCAGAGGAAAAGGGAGAGAAAAACAGCTCTCTCTCTTGAGAGAAAGGAGCCTTCTGACTGACTAGTGGCAGATGCACATTTTATAGTCCAGCTTGAGGAAGCGGTGTCTGATTTAAGTCGGGCTTACAGATTGGTTCTATCAGGTGTAACTTTTACATAGAGAAGGCTGGTAGCCCCACCCTAATCTTATGATGCAAATAAACTCTCCTTGGCCAGTGCCATCTTGTGTGCTCTTTACTGTACACGTGGCTGGCAGAGAAGGGAAGATGGAGTTGCCATCTTGAACATGTCTAGTCCGTAGTTCCTGCCAGCATTCACCCATGCAAGCTCCCAGCTTGCTTGAATATGTTTGCAGCTCTACTTTACAGACTGCTCTTTGTTAAGAAATGATTTGGGGTTGCTTTTCGTTAAAAAAGAAAAGCCTTACCGAGGACTCCCATACCTTTACTGTCTGCCTAAGTGATTTCTTCTTAACTCCTATATCACCAGAATAGCAACAAAATTATTTTCACCTTCCTCAGGAAGACTCAGGAGGATCAGGCCTGAAAGAGAAGTTTCCTGCCTTTACTTCTCACCCTGCAGTCTCAGCACCCCCAATAGGCCAGTGCTTGAAAATGAGGGGTTCCTGCTGCTGAACACCCTAGCTCACATTTTGGCCCCACTCAGATTCTTCCCTGAGCCTCAGGGCCTCAGGCCTTCGGGCCACATTGCTCCTTTCCCTCACTGCTTTCGTTGATTCTAAGTCTTAAACTACTCTCCCGCTTTAGTCTTCCCTCTCCTCCAAACCATCCACCTTCCTTGTTTTGAGATACAAATCCATTGAATGTATTACTCAAAACATTCACTGTTTTTCTCTCTGATAAAAAAAGAGATGGAGAAGAATACGAAGAGGAAATGATGAAAACCAGTGCAGGGAAATGCCCAAGATTCTAGCAAAGTATGCCAATTTTGGAGTTCTCATCTCCCATCTACAGTTTTTGACAACTTGATGCTACGTACAGATAACCTGAAGGTCTTTTGTTTTCTTTCACTTGGGAACATGACTCTCTTAAATTCCCCTTATCCAGACATCAGCACCTTCCTAACCCTCACCACAATAAACGAAAGCTACTATTCATTAAACACAGACTAGTAGTAAGACATTGAGATGGTTTTTTTCTTGTTATCTTATTTCAACCTCTTTGTATTATCTTCATTTTTATAGATAAGAAAACTGAGGTTCAGACACATTAGTCATTTGCACCCAAACACAAAATGCATGTACAGCACTGAACAAGGACATGAAGCCATGTCTTTCTGATTCCTGAATCCACCCTCACTTTACTTCATTGTCTCTTCTCTCCAGGAGTAATGTTAGGATATTAGATAAAAATAAATGGCATTTAGGCATCCGCTCATCCTAAACAAGTCATGTCGTCTGTGGCCAAGCTCCTAACGCAGTCACTCCCCACCATGCTCTAACACCCCTTCTCTCTTAAGTAGACAAGAAGGAGGGAGCACATTCTTGTTGAGCTCTGTTCAGCAAGGGAATCAAGTCATTTCCTCATCTATATTGTGAAACATAAAACTCTCTAAGGCCCTATCCTCTAGTTCATAAGTCTCTCCACAAGAGAAACCTTGCCTAATACATCACTCTATATATAGCACACTCCATGGAGAGCACAGAAGAATTCTGGATGTCTAGCACATGCTTGACATTTTTATTTTATTTTTTATTAAAATGCTGAACTGAGCTATTCACATCTATAACTCAAGGTTGTTATGTTTCATCATTTTCCCAATCAATAATATTAAAAACAATAACTGGAGAAAACACCCCAAACTTAAATGGCATCTAATTTAATATAGACATTATAAAACACTTCAAATAAAATTTCTCATTAATTCCTCTTCCAGCCTGTCAGTTAGCAAATAAAGGAAATATTGAGGGAATTTTGGTCTTATTAAATTGTCCAAAATTATAAAGCTCTGTAATATACATTCAAATCCATGACTTGGTTTTCTTTTAATTTTTTAGTTTTAACAAATAGGGCTTTATTTCCCTGCCTCTCCAGGTACCAATAATAGAAATCATTGAAAGCGTCAATGCAAATATGTTTCCTATTACCATTAGGGCTGTCAAATTTTGGTAACAGCAGCATAAACTCACAAATGTATCTCAAAATTCAAAAAATCAAATACACAAGCAGGTCCTGGCAACAAATATGCTCTTAATCTGCAACATTCCTTAAAACTGAAAAACTGAATTATCAAGAGTCACCAATTAAGAGACAATTAGCACTCTTCTGGTTTAAACTCTTCTGTTCCACAGCACTTCTTAGGATTACCAACTAATTTGTGATTTCAAAGCAATCACAGAGAAGGCAGACACAAAACTCCCATTAGGGGTCTTGAGATTTTTCAGGATGTGTTCAATTCACATTCGTCTTTTACACCAGGATAGCAGGTAAGCACTGGGAACAAGAGGTGAAGATACCATATAAATCAGAATTTTTTTTTTTTTTTTTTTTTTTTTTTTAGGATTTTTTTTTTTTTTTTTTTTTTTTTTTTTTTTTTTTTTTTTTTTTTTTTTTTTTTATTATACTTTAAGTTCTAGGGTACATGTGCATAACGTGCAGGTTTGTTACATATGTATACTTATGCCATGTTGGTGTGCTGCACCCATCAACTCGTCAGCACCCATCAATTCATCATTTATATCATGTATAACTCCCCAATGCAATCCCTCCCTCCTCCCCCCTCCCCCCTCCCCCCTCCCCATGATAGACCCCAGTGTGTGATGTTCCCCTTCCCGAGTCCAAGTGATCTCATTGTTCAGTTCCCACCTATGAGTGAGAACATGCGGTGTTTGGTTTTCTCTTCTTGTGATAGTTTGCTAAGAATGATGGTTTCCAGCTGCATCCATGTCCCTACAAAGGACGCAAACTCATCCTTTTTTATGGCTGCATAGTATTCCATGGTGTATATGTGCCACATTTTCTTAATCCAGTCTGTCACAGATGGACATTTGGGTTGATTCCAAGTCTTTGCTATTGTGAATAGTGCCGCAATAAACATACGTGTACATGTGTCTTTGTAGTAGACTAATTTATTTCCTTTGGGTATATACCCAGTAGTGGGATGGCTGGGTCATATGGTACATCTAGTTCTAGATCCTTGAGGAATTGCCATACTCTTTTCCATAATGGTTGAACTAGTTTACAATCCCACCAACAGTGTAAAAGTGTTCCTATTTCTCCACATCCTCTCCAACACCTGTTGTTTCCTGACTTCTTAATGATTGCCATTCTAACTGGTGTGAGATGGTATCTCATTGTGGTTTTGATTTGCATTTCTCTGATGGCCAGTGATGATGAGCATTTTTTCATGTGTCTGTTGGCTGTATGAATATCTTCTTTTGAGAAATGTCTGTTCATATCCTTTCCCCACTTTTTGATGGGGTTGTTTGTTTTTTTCTCGTATATTTGTTTGAGTTCTTTGTAGATTCTGGATATTAGCCCTTTGTCAGATGAGTAGGTTGCAAAAATTTTCTCCCATTCTGTAGGTTGCCTGTTCACTCTGATGGTAGTTTCTTTTGCTGTGCAAAAGCTCTTTAGTTTAATTAGATCCCATTTGTCAATTATGGCTTTTGCTGCCGTTGCTTTTGGTGTTTTAGACATGAAGTCCTTGCCCATGCCTATGTCCTGAATGGTACTACCTAGATTTTCTTCTAGGGTTTTTATGGTATTAGGTCTAACATTTAAGTCTCTAATCCATCTTGAATTAATCTTCGTATAAGGGGTAAGGAAAGGATCCAGTTTCAGCTTTCTACTTATGGCTAGCCAATTTTCCCAGCACCATTTATTAAATAGGGAATCCTTTCCCCATTTCTTGTTTCTCTCAGGTTTGTCAAAGATCAGATGGCTGTAGATGTGCGGTATTATTTCTGAGGACTCTGTTCTGTTCCATTGGTCTATATCTCTGTTTTGGTACCAGTACCATGCTGTTTTGGTTACTGTAGCCTTGTAGTATAGTTTGAAGTCAGGTAGCGTGACGCCTCCAGCTTTGTCCTTTTGACTTAGGATTGTCTTGGCAATGCGGGCTCTTTTTTGGTTCCATATGAACTTTAAAGCAGTTTTTTCCAATTCTGTGAAGAAAGTCATTGGTAGCTTGATGGGGATGGCATTGAATCTATAAATAACCTTGGGGAGTATGGCCATTTTCACGATATTGATTCTTCCTATCCATGAGCATGGTATGTTCTTCCATTTGTTTGTGTCCTCTTTGATTTCACTGAGCAGTGGTTTGTAGTTCTCCTTGAAGAGGTCCTTTACATCCCTTGTAAGCTGGATTCCTAGGTATTTTATTCTCTTTGAAGCAATTGTGAATGGAAGTTCATTCCTGATTTGGCTCTCTGCTTGTCTGTTGCTGGTGTATAAGAATGCTTGTGATTTTTGCACATTAATTTTGTATCCTGAGACTTTGCTGAAGTTGCTTATCAGCTTAAGGAGATTTTGGGCTGAGACGATGGGGTTTTCTAAATATACAATCATGTCATCTGCAAACAGGGACAATTTGACTTCTTCTTTTCCTAACTGGATACCCTTGATTTCTTTCTCTTGCCTGATTGCCCTAGCCAGAACTTCCAACACTATGTTGAATAGGAGTGGTGAGAGAGGGCATCCCTGTCTTGTGCCAGTTTTCAAAGGGAATTTTTCCAGTTTTTTGCCCATTCAGTATGATATTAGCTGTGGGTTTGTCATAAATAGCTCTTATTATTTTGGGGTACGTTCCATCAATACCGAATTTATTGAGCGTTTTTAGCATGAAGGGCTGTTGAATTTTGTCAAAAGCCTTTTCTGCATCTATTGAGACAATCATGTGGTTCTTGTCTTTGGTTCTGTTTATATGCTGGATTACGTTTATTGATTTGCGAATGTTGAACCAGCCTTGCATCCCAGGGATGAAGCCCACTTGATCATGGTGGATAAGCTTTTTGATGTGCTGCTGAATCCGGTTTGCCAGTATTTTATTGAGGATTTTTGCATCAATGTTCATCAGGGATATTGGTCTAAAATTCTCTTTTTTTGTTGTGTCTCTGCCAGGCTTTGGTATCAGGATGATGTTGGCCTCATAAAATGAGTTAGGGAGGATTCCCTCTTTTTCTATTGATTGGAATAGTTTCAGAAGGAATGGTACCAGCTCCTCCTTGTACCTCTGGTAGAATTCAGCTGTGAATCCATCTGGTCCTGGACTTTTTTTGGTGGGTAGGCTATTAATTGTTGCCTCAATTTCAGAGCCTGCTATTGGTCTATTCAGGGATTCAACTTCTTCCTGGTTTAGCCTTGGGAGAGTGTAAGTGTCCAGGAAATTATCCTTTTCTTCTAGATTTTCTAGTTGATTTGCGTAGAGGCGTTTATAGTATTCTCTGATGGTAGTTTGTATTTCTGTGGGGTCAGTGGTGATATCCCCTTTATCATTTTTTATTGCATCTATTTGATTCCTCTCTCTTTTTTTCTTTATTAGCCTTGCTAGCGGTCTGTCAATTTTGTTGATCTTTTCAAAAAACCAACTCCTGGATTCATTGATTTTTTGGAGGGTTTTTTGTGTCTCTATCTCCTTCAGTTCTGCTCTGATCTTAGTTATTTCTTGCCTTCTGCTAGCTTTTGAATGTGATTGCTCTTGCCTCTCTAGTTCTTTTAATTGTGATGTTAGAGTGTCAATTTTAGATCTTTCCTGCTTTCTCTTGTGGGCATTTAGTGCTATAAATTTCCCTCTACACACTGCTTTAAATGTGTCCCAGAGATTCTGGTATGTTGTATCTTTGTTCTCATTGGTTTCAAAGAACATCTTTATTTCCGCTTTCATTTCGTTATGTACCCAGTAGTCATTCAGGAGCAGGTTGTTCAGTTTCCATGTAGTTGAGCGGTTTTGATTGAGTTTCTTAGTCCTGAGTTCTAGTTTGATTGCACTGTGGTCTGAGAGACAGTTTGTTATAATTTCTGTTCTTTTACATTTGCTGAGGAGTGCTTTACTTCCAATTAGGTGGTCAATTTTGGAATAAGTGCGATGTGGTGCTGAGAAGAATGTATATTCTGTTGATTTGGGGTGGAGAGTTCTATAGATGTCTATTAGGTCCGCTTGGTGCAGAGATGAGTTCAATTCCTGGATATCCTTGTTAACTTTCTGTCTCGTTGATCTGTCTAATGTTGACAGCGGAGTGTTGAAGTCCCCCATTATTATTGTATGGGAGTCTAAGTCTCTTTGTAAGTCTCTAAGGACTTGCTTTATGAATCTGGGTGCTCCTGTATTGGGTGCATATATATTTAGGAGAGTTAGCTCTTCCTGTTGAATTGATCCCTTTACCATTATGTAATGGCCTTCTTTGTCTCTTTTGATCTTTGATGGTTTAAAGTCTGTTTTATCAGAGACTAGGATTGCAACCCCTGCTTTTTTTTGTTCTCCATTTGCTTGGTAGATCTTCCTCCATCCCTTTATTTTGAGCCTATGTATGTCTCTGCATGTGAGATGGGTCTCCTGAATACAGCAGACTGATGGGTCTTGACTCTTTATCCAGTTTGCCAGTCTGTGTCTTTTAATTGGAGCATTTAGTCCATTAACATTTAAGGTTAATATTGTTATGTGTGAACTTGATCCTGCCATTATGATATTAACTGGTTATTTTGCTCGTTAGTTGATGCAGTTTCTTCCTAGCCTCGATGGTCTTTACATTTTGCCAAGTTTTTGCGATGGCTGGTACCGGTTGTTCCTTTCCATGTTTAGGGCTTCCTTCAGGGTCTCTTGTAAGGCAGGCCTGGTGGTGACAAAATCTCTAAGCATTTGCTTATCTGTAAAGGATTTTATTTCTCCTTCACTTATGAAACTTAGTTTGGCTGGATATGAAATTCTGGGTTGAAAATTCTTTTCTTTAAGAACGTTGAATATTGGCCCCCACTCTCTTCTGGCTTGTAGAGTTTCTGCCGAGAGATCTGCTGTTAGTCTGATGGGCTTCCCTTTGTGGGTGACCCGACCTTTCTCTCTGGCTGCCCTTAAGATTTTTTCCTTCATTTCAACTTTGGTGAATCTGGCAATGATGTGTCTTGGAGTTGCTCTTCTGGAGGAGTATCTTTGTGGCGTTCTCTGTATTTCCTGAATTTGAATGTTGGCCTGCCCTACTAGGTTGGGGAAGTTCTCCTGGATGATATCCTGAAGAGTGTTTTCCAACTTGGTTCCATTTTCCCCCTCACTTTCAGGCACCCCAATCAGACGTAGATTTGGTCTTTTTACGTAATCCCATACTTCTTGCAGGCTTTGCTCATTTCTTTTTCTTCTTTTTTCTTTTGGTTTCTCTTCTCGCTTCATTTCATTCATTTGATCTTCAATCGCTGATACTCTTTCTTCCAGTTGATCGAGTCGGTTACTGAAGCTTGTGCATTTGTCACGTATTTCTCGTGTCATGGTTTTCATCTCTGTCATTTCGTTTATGATCTTCTCTGCATTAATGAGTCTAGCTGTCAATTCTTCCACTCTTTTTTCAAGATTTTTAGTTTCTTTGCGCTGGGTACGTAATTCCTCCTTTAGCTCTGATAAGTTTGATGGACTGAAGCCTTCTTCTCTCCTCTCGTCCAAGTCATTCTCTGACCAGCTTTGATCCGTTGCTGGTGATGGGCTGCGCTCCTTTGCAGGGGGAGATGCGCTCTTATTTTTTGAATTTCCAGCTTTTCTGCCCTGCTTCTTCCCCATCTTTGTGGTTTTATCTGTCTCTGGTCTTTGATGGTGGTGACGAACTGATGGGGTTTTGGTATAGGTGTCCTTCCTGTTTGATAGTTTTCCTTCTGACAGTCAGAAGGACTGTCTGTTGGTCTGTTGGAGATTGCTTGAGGTCCACTCCAGACCCTGTTTGCCTGGGTATCAGCAGCAGAGGTTGCCGAAGATAGAATATTGCTGAACAGCGAGTGTACCTGTCTGATTCTTCCTTTGGAAGTGTCCTCTCAGGGGTGTACTCCACCCTGTGAGGTGTGGGGTGTCAGACTGCCCCTAGTGGGGGATTTCTCCCAGCTAGGCTACTCAGGGGTCAGGGACACACCTGAGCAGGCAGTCTGTCCGTTCTCAGATCTCAACCTCCGCGTTGGGAGATCCGCGGCTCTCCCCAAAGCTGTCAGACAGAGTCGTTCGCGTCTGCACCGGCTCCCGCTACTTCCCCTGTTGGTCTTCAGCTGTGCGCTGTCCCCAGAGGTGGAGACTACAGAGACAGGCAGGCTTCCTTGAGCTGCTGTGAGCTCCACCCAGTTCGAGCTTCCCAGTGGGTTTGTTTACCTACTTAAGCCTCAGCAATGGCGGGCGCCCCTCCCCCAGCCTCGCTGCTGCCTTGCGGATAGATCGCGGCAGACTGCTGTGTTAGCAGTGAGGGAGGCTTCGTGGGCGTGGGACCCTCCCGGCCAGGTGTGGGATATATTCTCCTGGAATGCCTGTATGCTTACAGCGCAGTATTGGGGTGGGAGTTACCCGATTTTCCAGGTGTTGTGTGTCTCAGTTCCCCTGGCTAGGAAAACGGATCCCCTTCCCCCTTGCGCTTCCAGGTGAGGCGATGCCTCGCCCTGCTTCAGCTCTCGCTGGTCAGGCTGCAGCAGCTGACCAGCACCGATTGTCCGGCACTCCCTAGTGAGATGACCCCAGTACCTCAGTTGAAAATGCAGAAATCACCGGTCTTCTGTGTCGCTCGCGCTGGGAGTTGGAGACTGGAGTTGTTCCTATTCGGCCATCTTGCTCCGCCCCCTATAAATCAGAATTTTTAAGTACATTCCTAATAGGAAATATAGAATCATTTTAATATAGATAATTTAATCCGATAGGTTTATATTTTTAATTTTTTGTTTTAAAAAAATACTGTGGACAAGAACTTCCTTTTATTTCTCATTAAATATAAAGGTTTTCAAAACTGCTATGGGTTTAAAGGTTGTTCATTTAATGAAGTTGGCACAATGATGCAGCATATAGGCTGCTCAGCTCCAAGAAGATACTTTCTGGCCCTTATCTTCGCTGGGGATGAAAGGACAACATAATTACCTGTCTCTGAAACATTTGTTTGCCACGTATAGCAACTCCTCCATCTATTACATTCAAGGCGGTCTGCCTAGCTCTGATGGTTGATGTAAATTGACCCAAGGCAGCAGTGAGCTCTGAGCTTATCCAGGGTGCTTGCAGCTGCTCCATCACTGGCACAGGTGTGGAGAGAGCAGAGCAAGTCCTTGCCACTCTTCACATGCACTCCTCTTAATGACTTTGCAGCTGGCAGAGCTGCAAGCTGAAATCCACCCAGATCCAGTGGCGGGAATTAGCACTGTGGGCAGCTTAGATCCCGAGACCAAGGAGACCCCAGTGAAGCCAAATTAAAAAGACTAACACAACTACACTCACATGTGGTTTTCAATGCATTGACAGGAATGATGAGCAGGACAGAGGCAGGAGGAACATAACAGGATGCCATTTTATCAAATATGATACACACCTACACATATACACACATACCATATATCTCAAACATATTACATGCTTTTATAACCTATTTTCTTCACCTAAATAATGTATTGTTAGAAGGTTGACATTTCTACAACGAGCATTTCTAATGTCTACATGGTGTTCCATTATATATGGGTATATCTCTTTATGTAATCAACCTCAATATTTGATATTTTGGGTATTTCCAGTTTGGGCTTATTTTTAAGTGCTGTGAGGAATGGTAATAAGAAAGAGTTCATACATATTTCAAATAATCTCCTTAGATAAAATTTGTAGAAGTGGGATTATTGGGGGAAAGAATATAAGCATGTTTAGATAATTTTTGACATACTGCCAAGATGCTGTCTAGAAAAGATGACACCCAGCAGTAGAGAATGTAACACTGGGTTAGAGAAAGCTTGGCTTGTTTGACATATTGGAATCTAGAATATCTTGCAACTAATAGAATTTTATTTGAATCTTTGTGAGATTGAACAAGATTTCATAAATTCATTGGATGTTTGCTTCTATTTTGG
Organism: Rhinopithecus roxellana; assembly: GCF_007565055.1. Taxonomy (NCBI): domain Eukaryota; kingdom Metazoa; phylum Chordata; class Mammalia; order Primates; family Cercopithecidae; genus Rhinopithecus; species Rhinopithecus roxellana. Next base: position 11,282,301 of record NC_044559.1, read on the forward strand.
TAATCTCTGATTATGATGTTTACTAATTTTCCATTGAGTTTTAGTCTTTTATTGACTGATATGATGTTTAAAATAGCTCTTTGCCAAATGTTTTACAATAGTACTTTGTCAGTTTGTAGTTTGTTTCAAATTTGAATGGCATTTTAGGCTATGTGGATTTCTATGTTATCAAATGTATTAATAATTCTTAAATGATACATATTTTCTCTCCCAAGTTGTAGGCTTAGAAATTCCTCTACCACCAAGAAATTATATAAACACATTAGATCTGTGTCTCACAGGGAATTTTTTGGTCAATAGAGAATTTTTTTCTGTGTGTTGTAAAGTAACTGAATCCAAATATCCCAGCATTTTCAAAATTCAGAAACATAAAATCTCACTAGATTTATTTAAGAACCAAATTAGTGTTCTGCTTTTGATCACATAGATGGGTATTATTGCTTATTATATTTGTTCCAAAGAACAATAAGAGAGATAAGAGAGAGACCAGGTAAAATATTCATAAATGCTTTCTGTTCCTTTATCAATAAATGAACTTCTTGCTCCCTGAACCTGATCTATCACTAATTTAGCTTTAAGTCTCGATTTAGAAAGAATAAGAAAGGGACATGGGGAGGATAAAATTAGATCAGAGAAACTAAGAGAAAAAAATAATACCATCCCTTTGACCCTTGTTGAATTTAGAAAGATGAGGTAGACAGAAGGAGGGAAAGGTTGTGTATGAGAAGCTGTTTCTCACTGCCTCTACCACCATACAAGGAAGGTGATGGTAGAGGACTGCCGGGAGGCTGCCATAGACTGAATATTTGTATTCCTCAAAATTCAGATGTTGAAATCCCAACCCTCAATTGGATGGTATGAGGAAGTGAGGCCTTTAGGAGATAATTGGGTCCTGAGGGTGGAGCCCTCATTCGTGAGATTAGTGTCCTCATTAAAGAGGCCCCAGAGAGCACCTTTGCCCCTTCTGCTATGTGAGGACACAGTGTGAAAAGATGGCCATCTCTGAATCAGGAAGCAGGCCCTCACCAGACACCGAATGTGCCAGCCCCTTGCATTTGGACTTCCCTGCCTCCAGAAGTGTGAGAAATAAATTTATGCTGTTTATAAGCCACCCAGTCTATGTATTCTGTTTTCATAGTAACCTGAACAGACTAAAACAGAGGCATTTCTTTAAACACATCCAGGTAAGTATAGGGAAGTTTAGAAAGTCTGACACCAGCAGCCCAGTTTAGATGATATGAGAGGCCCCGAGTCTCTCAGGAAGACTTTCTTGTAGCCAATGCAAACACAATGTGAGCCCATGGTATGGCAGATTTGTGGGACTAGGATAACGCTCCTGCTTCCCACAGCCTAGATGTACGTGCAAGAGACCCAAGTGCATCCCTGAATCCATAGGGGGCGTGGAGGTACTAAAAGTGTTGTAGGACAGAAGAAGCCTGGATTCAAACAAGGCTTCCCACCCCCAAGATATGGAGGATTTAAAACCAGAGGCAAATAATGATGACTGCTGACTACAATCACATCTCCTCAAAAATTCAGAAGGAAGCAGTTATGCTATAAAGGTCATGAGAGAGGAATCAGCCTTGGTTGGTCGCTCCATGGCAGCCACACAAAATGATTCAAAAGGCTGGGCACGCTGTCTCACACCTGTAATCTCAGCACTTTGGAAGGCCAAGGTGGGTGGATCACCTGAGGTCAGGAGTTCGAGACAAGCCTGGAGTTGAACTTGGAGATGAACCAGGAGTTCACTAACCAGACAGGTAAGTGAAACCCTGTCTCTACTGAAAATACAAAAATTAGCCAGGCATGGTGGCAGGCACCTATAATCCCAGCTACTTGGGAGGCTGAAGCAGGAGAATCACTTGAACCCAGGAGACAGAGGTTGCAGTGTGCCGAGATCAAGCCATTGCACCTCAGCCTGGGAGACAAAAGCGAGACTCAGTCTCCACCTCAGCCTGGGAGACAAGAGCGAGACTCAGTCTCCACCTCAGCCTGGGAGACAAGAGCAAGACTCAGTCTCCAAAAAAAGAAGCAAACAAAATGATTCAAAAGACATTGTGTAGATTCAAGGAACCCACTTCTTTTGTCATCACGAGGTCATATCATCTGAATCACCACTCCCCCATAACACTAGGGTGATTTTGGAAAAGGCAAGCTCAAGAATAGTCATTTACCTGAGCCATCCAAGCAGAGACTAATTTTCTTAAAAGGCAGTTTAAATTGTTGGAAAGAACAGAGATTACAAATTTGGAATAAATATAGTGATTCCTTCTCTTTACTCTTTCCTTCCTCCCTTTGGAGTGGGGAGTGGAAGGGAGCTAATGCAGAAAATCAGGACAGTTATAAAGGAATAAATCCTGAATTGCTTTGTATGCCCCAGTTAATGAGACTGAATTTGTTATCCTAATATGCACACATGCGCGCACACAAGGACACACACACGTTTCTTTCTTTTTCATTTTCCCAGTTGTTTTATAATGGTCACATATTGCTTCTTGGAAGTAAAGAAACATTTATTTTTGAAATCTTAACTAGTCTTGAAAATTCCCAAGCAACTATGTATTTCAATACACTTCAAAAGCAGCTGGAAGATTTTACTTAAAACATTGCTCCTGTATTTTTACTTCACAAACTACTTGGCAAATCTGAGTTTAACCAACATAAGTATCCTTGCCTCTTGGGCTGCCTTTGTTATAATTCAGAGCTAAGAAGATTTTCCCAAAATTTTCCATCTGAAAATTGTATTTCAGAAATGAAGTGCACAAGAGAGGTAGGTATAAACATTTACCTCACACCTGGTTGGGATCAAATTCTATTTTTAAAAGACCATGCAAGCAAGCCTGTTGCTGTTGAAAGAGACAACTAAGACCTAACAAATTATTCCAAGAAGTCTTGGAAATACAAAGCAATCTTTTCCAGGTCCTGTTTGAGTCATTTCTTAATGGAATTATTTCACCCTGAGTTAGACTCAAAGTTGTACTCAGATAGAAGAATAAAAATAGATGAGGGTGAGGTTGAAGAGCTCATCTTTATTAAGCACATACCACGTGCCAGGCACTTTAAATGCCTTATGGGCTTATTGCCTTAATCCTTCCCACAACCCACTGATATTTTAACGATTAGCAAATTGGGACTCAGAAAGGTGAATTAGCTTGCTTAGGTCTGCTGCTGGGAAATCGTGGATCTGACATTTAAGCCTGGATCCTCCAAAGCCAGAGCCCATACTTGCCTGCTGCTCTGCTGCTTTTGTCTTGAGTTTATATTGATGAAAACAGCACACTTATCAACTAGTAACCCATGTCCACATCTTACTTTTTTGTAGAGATGGGGTCTCACCCTGTTACCCAGGTTGGAGTATAGTGGCACAATCATGGTTCACTGCGGTCTCAAACTCCTGGGTTCAAGGGATCCTCCTACCCCAGTCTCCAGAGTAGCCAAGACTACAGGTGCACACCACCATGCCTGGCCAGTTTTAATTTTTTTTTCTTTTGTATAGAGAAAGGGTCTTACTATGTTGCCCAGGCTAGTCTGGAACTCCTGGCCTTAAATGATCCTCCTGACTCAACCTCCCAAAGCACTGGGATTAAACAGCTGTGAGCCCCTGAGCCCAGCCTACATCTTACTTTTGCTACATCCTTGTCACGTTATCCTAAGTAAATGATATTACATGCTTAGAAAAACATGGGTTGTTTTGGAGATTAAATGGACCTCACTTTTCTCCTCCATAAAAAAAAAGAGGTAACATTATCTAATTCAGAGTTACTTTGAGGGTATCATTAGATAATATATGGACAGCACAGAGTGCCAGGCCCATACAGCCAGGCCCTTATAAATTACAGTTATTATTATTAGTTGGATACATTCCAACTCACTTCCATTATAAAGCACTACATTGGTATAAAATGATGCTAGTCTTCCAGAAGCAGGGCATAAAATAATGAATGTACTATTCTGGAGCCATTTAGGCACAGAAATGATGATTAACAAATGGATGATGCTTCCAGTGAGAGGAGCCGTACCCTATTTAGACAAGCTCACTTCTCATGACTTTCCAATACACCCATTCCACAGGTCCTTGAGAAACATGAGGGTAATCCTGGACTGTGGACCCTTCCTCATGCTTTCCTTAACCATCTGGAAAGGCTCCTCTTCTCCAAGACAAAACCTTCTCATAGCATGAGTCATAGCACTTTGGGAACAGCAATGGCCTGGAATTAGGATGCCAAGCTGAGAGCCACCTCTGTACAAAACCATCAACGGAGCTCAGGAGACTTGCCTAGGCTCAGGATGCATACAGGGTAAAGGACCCTCCAGGTCCCTACTGCTCTTAACATCTTCTGTTGAATAATTAAAGACAGAGAATAACTATATTTCTTCCAAATTTGTAATCTCTTAGCTCAGTTCCTTCATTAAACTTTCTAGAATGACTCTCCTCACACTAACCATGCCCTTCCCAATCAGAATTTTGAGTGCTAAATAGTCATCTCTGCATATTCCCTGCAGAGCTGGCCAAATTCACTAGCCCCTTAGGCCTCATTAGGGGAGGAAGACATTTCCCTTTCCCCAGGCCAGAACTGGTTGTACATCTGTCTTACCATATTGCTACCTAGAGTTCTTGGAAAGTCCAAGAGCAGAACATCAAAAGGCATGACAGCTGAGTTTCACCTTCCAGCCTTGGGAATCAACTGTTTCAATGCCTTTGCCATGGAACATGCCTACTCCCTGGTGGAGAGAGGAAGGTGGGCTTGATTCACACATATCCCTGGCCCAGATACCTGCCAAAGCACTGTAGGAACACAAGTGTGTATCACAGTTGTGATGAGTACAGCAAGCTGTCACCTCCTGTAGATCTATCTATATGGAAGAAAGTTCCATAAAACAAATTGTATGAACAGATACTTTTAAAACCAGTCTTTTGTAAAGATGTTCAAAGGTTTTAAGTGTAAGAATGGATAAGAATTTATGTGTTGCCCTTTATTAACTGTAAAGCCTTTGTCAAGTTACCTTTTATATGCCTCAATTCCTCATTTTGAAACAGAAGCAAAAGGATCTAGTTTATGGGGACAATGTGAAATATAGTGTGCTCAAACAAGCTAGCCTGTGGTAGTGCTTTAGGAACTCAACAAGAAGCTGCTACTGCAAGGACAGCTGTGATGATTATCTTCTCAATATCACCAAAGGCCCTAAATAAATTCTAAGTCAAAGCAAAGAGAACAATAATCAATACCCAAGTGATCAGGGTTTCATCATTTAAAGAAAAATTGCTTTTCCCTCAATGTCTTTCTAGTCTAGGGTACTGCTTTGGCTGCAGACACCATTTTTGTTCCAATCAAATGTATTAGTGTCCTGTTGCCACTGTAAGAAATTACAGTTGGCCTTTGGTATACATGGGGATTGGTTCCAGGACCCCCATGTATACCAAAATCCAGACATTCTCAGGTCCCACGGTTGGCCAAAACTGCGTATACAAAAAGTCTCTCTCCATAGATACAGGCTTTTCATCTCCTGAATAGCGTATTTAGGATTCATGTTTGGTTGAAAAAAATCCTGATAAACAGACCCACACAGTTCAAACTCATGTTGCTCAGGGATCAACTGTACTACAAAACTGGGGATTTAAAACAACTCATATTTATTATCTTACATTTCTGGAAGTCAGAAGTTTAGCATACTCTCACAAGGCTAAAACAAAGCTGTCAGCCTCCCTGGAAGGTCCAAGGAGAATGCTTATTGTTACTTTTCCAGCTTCCACTGGCTGCCTGTGTTTCTTGGCAGGTGACCCCTTCCTCCATCTTCAACGTACATCACTGCAGTCTCTGTTTCCATCACCACATTGCCTTCTCCCCTGACTCTGACTCCCCCAGCTTCACCCTGATAAGGATCATTGTGATTCCATTAATAATCCAGGAGAACCTCCCTATTCAAGATCCTTAATTTAATCATATCTGCAAAGTCCCTTTTGCCAAATAATATAACATTCATAGATTCTAGAGATTGGGATGTAGACATATTTCAAGGTTATTATTCAGCCTACCATACCACATTTCCACCATGAATGCTTACATACTCCGTCTTGGCACTCTTTCTAACTAATGAACTCAGCCAAGAGGACATTTGGAGTTGTCTATTTTTAATCATGACTGAGCAGTATCTAGAACTAGCAGAGACCTGGAAGCCTGAGAAAACCTGACTGGAACCTTCTTTCCCTCCTATCCCACTCACTATAATGTGTCCTTAGAATATCTAGATTGTAATTTTGATGGGGCACCAAGACCCATTTCCTTCATCAGCTTGTGGTTTCAAAGAAAACATTGAAGTGGAAGCCATTTGACACACACTTCAGAAAACGTTACTGGAAGTACAAACTTATGGAGAAGAAAAAGCAGTGTGTGTTTTATGTAGAACAAGTGATATAGTATAAATGAATCTAGCAAAGAATAAGTGATGCTAGTGATGATTATAGTTGGAAATTATATTAGGCTAGAAAGTGCAGATACCTAAATATCTTTTTTTTTTTTTTTTTTTTTTTTGAGGCAGAGTCTCACTCTGTCTCCGGGGCTGGAGTGCAGTGGCCGGATCTCAGCTCACTGCAAGCTCCGCCTCCCGGGTTTACGCCATTCTCCTGCCTCAGCCTCCCGAGTAGCTGGGACTACAGGCGCCCGCCACTTCGCCCGGCTAGTTTTTGTATTTTTAGTAGAGACGGGGTTTCACCGTGTTAGCCAGGATGGTCTCGATCTCCTGACCTCGTGATCCGCCCGTCTCGACCTCCCAAAGTGCTGGGATTACAGGCTTGAGCCACCGCGCCCGGCCACCTAAATATCTTTTAAGGGATTTCTGATTTATCCACAAATCTATGTTTGAGTAAGACACAACTACCTCTAGTTATGTCCATAGGAATTCTCCTATCCCAACTAGTATTAAACATCATGATCTGCTGGCTAGGAAAGTAATCACCAAGGTATTTGCATGTAAACTGGAAGTTAGGAGGCTTAGGATCCAGTGCTAGAGTAGCAGGGTGAACTATGGCTTGAATATTTGACACCTCCAAACCTCATGTTGAAATTTTATCCCCAGGGTTGGAGGTGGGGCCTAATAAGTGTTTGGATCATGGGAATGGATTCTTCGTGAATAGTTTAATGCCTTTCATGGGATTTGAAGAGTGAGTGAGTTCTTTCTCCATGGCTCCAGTGGGAATTGGTTGTTGAAAAGAGGCTGGCACCTCCCACTCTCCCCTCCTCCTCTCTCCATGTGATCGCTGCACACACCAGCTCCCCTCTGCCTTCTGCCATGACCGGAAGCAACCTAAGGTCCTCCCCAGAAGCACACACTGGTGCTATGCTTCTTGTACAGCCTGCAGAACTGTGAGCCAAATAAACATCTTTTCCTTATAAATCACCCAGCCTCAGATATTCCTTGGTAACAACCAAATGGACTAAGACAGGTAACTTATTTATTGTCTACATTTGGCCACATATGAGAATAAACAGGAGCTCTAATACCAGGAAAACAGGCACAAACCAAGACATATAGTCACTCTGTGGATAAATTACTTCACCTCCTTGGCCATTGTTTTCCTTGTCAAATGGTGACAGTGCCATGTAAGTTTCTGAAAGCATGAAACATGAGACTAGGCATAAGAACACTTTGAAAAAGTACATAGTGCTATACAAATAGTGGTTTTACTGTTAATACAAAAAATTGAAATTAATTAATTTTAAGTTTCCCCTGTGAGTTGACTCTAAGGCATTTTTTTTAAAGTATAGACACTATGATATCCAGAAGTTATAGCAAAACACCTGGAAACAACTTAAACATTACAAGGGCTTCCGATACCTTCTCCGAGCTAATCATTGGTAACACCACTATTTCATTACCACAGCAATTCATCAGTGAGAACAAAGGAAATGGGGTGAATGGCATCCTAGAAGTGACAGAAACCTGCATCCCAGTGTAGCGTAAGCTGAAGCAAATGCCTGTGACACACAGCCACACTGCACTGTGGTTCTGGACTGCTAAATCCTTACTAATCTCTGGCGAAAATGTTTACTCTTCAGCTGTGAGTCTGACTTAGAATGTGTTTTATCTGATGATAATAGTGCAGTAGCTGCTGATATAATAGATCATAGTTTTCCTCATTATAAACCATTCACTTTTATCCTAGGAAGTGGGGAAAAAAACACTTAATGACTTAAAGCAGACATAAAATACTTAATTCTGTATTAGCAAGGGAAGCACTGAGGATGCTGATATTGACATAATCTAAAAAGTCAGAACAAAGTGTTGCCCAGTGGATGCCGTGTTATGGCATGCTACAAGAGTGGAATAAAATTCAGTGTAGGAGAGCCTCCCAGGAGCAAATGAGGAAAATGAATACAAGAAAAGACTAGAAAGGACTCTCTAGGGAGGAAAGTGGCAAATGAAGTTAAAGAAGTAAAATAAAATAAAACAATAGAATTAGAGAAACAGATGGAAAGGCAACTAAATGCCCTGTTATAATATCAAAAACATTTTTTTTGTAATTATCAGATTGTTGACAATTTGCAAGACAGCAGGGATTCTATGTGGCTTCTATTAGGTCAGTGCAAAGGTAATTGCAGTTTTTCTCATGACTTTTAATGGTGCAGTGGTGCCTACGTTTAATCCTAGCACTTTAGAAGGCTGAGGTGAGAGGATCACTTGAGCCCAGAAGTTCAAGACCAACCTGGGAAACATAGCAAGACCCCATCTGTAAAAGAGAATAATAAATAAATTAGCCAAGGGTGGTGTCATGTGCCTGTGGTTCTAGCTACTCTGGAACCTGAGGCAAGAAGATTGCCTGAGTCCAGGAGTTCAAGACTAGCCTGGATAACATGGCAAGACTCCATCTCCGCAAAATTAATTAAACAATTAGCTAGGTAACATTTGCATTGCTTGTAACAGAAAAATCTCCAATTACCTTTGCACCAACCTAATAGACTTATGAAATGGAAGCATTTGAAAGAAATCACAAAAGATTTATCAGAAAGATCTTCAAAGAAAATTGGGTAGTCAAAATGGGAGACTATCCCTCTACTTCAGCTCTTAAAATGCTTTATTAATAATAATGCCAGGGGTATGACAGCAAACAGGAAATTATAAAAGCTATTCCTCAAATTCCCATTATAATCTTGGAAGAAAACTGCTAGTTTTTGTGTCAGTATCAGTTCTCATCATCTTTCTTAGTAATAAAACCTGACGGGTATACATTTTATATGACAATTAATATTACACTTGTCAGCTTTTTCTGTAGGCACATTGGCCATATGACTAAGAGCTATGCATTGGATCTAAGCAGAATTGTATTCAAGAAGAATCCTAAAAATAGGGCACATCCAGTTTTGCCTATTCCTCCATCACACTGCCTGGGATGTGGATGTGAATACTGAAGCCAAAGCAGCCATGGTCCAGTATAAGGCTGATGTTGAAAGTGATAAAGCAAGAAGATAGGAGCAATAGGAAAGCAACCAGAATGGCCCTAAATTACTAACCCCTGGATGTCACTTACATGGAGAAGAAATGAAACTATCTTATTGAAATCACTGTTATTTGGAGTCATTGCTGACAGCCAAAGATTACCTTAATGATAAATTCATTGAGTTGATAGTAAACACCTTTTAAAACACTTTAGAGAGAGGCTCTTGCTCTGTCACCCAAGCTGGAGTACAGTGGCACAATGACAGCTAAACACAGCCTCGACCTCCTGGGCTCAAGAGACTCTCTCGAGTAGCTAGGATTATAGGTATGCAACACCATGCCTGGCTAATTGTTCAATTTATTTTGTAGAGACGGAGTCTTGCCATGTTATCCAGGCTAGTCTTGAACTCCTGGGCTCAAGCAATCCTCCTGCCTCAGGCTCCGGAGTAGCTGGAACTATAAGCACACGCCACCACCCTTAGCTAATTTATTTATTATTTTTTTGTACAGACAGGGTCTTGCTATGTTGCCCACACTGGTCATGAGCTCCTGGGCTCAAGTAATCCTCCCATCTCAGCCTCCTATAGTGCTAGGATTAAAGGTAGGTACCACTGCACCCAGCATTAAACACTTGAGTTTTATAAATGTCATAGGAGTATAAGATTGTACCAGTGACTTGCAAATTCAGTACACACAAGTTTGGATTCTTCACTGAACTCTGTAAATATTTGCCTCACTTGTTCACTCTCTCGTTTTTGCTCTCTTGCTCTCTCAATCTCTTGCTCTCTATTGCTCTCTGTCTCTCGCTCTGCAATACATTGTGATATTTCTTTCTTCGCTACTTAGGCTTACATCTCTTGGTCAAAAAGATATTCTCCTACGTAACCACAATACTAAAATATGGCTAAACTAATTAAGGATAATTCTGTAAATCAACTAATATACTGTAAATATTCAAATTTTCCCAATTACATGAAAAATGTTTTTGAAAACGTTAATAAAATAAATATATGGCAAGTATAATAAATGACAAAAGAGATATCAGTAAAAGATAAATTATATTACAAATTTTAAAAGTATTTAACTAGATATATGTATGTGAGATATAAAAACATAGCGTAATATTGTGAGTAACTAAAAGTTTGGAAATAGATAAATAGAAAATTTTTAATAAAAATAACATTTTATATTTCAAGAAAAGCATAAAATCTTCAGTAATCCAGAAATTATTTTAAAAAGTGGAATAAGTAATTTAAAAAACTCCCTTATCTCTGAAAAAGCACATGATTTAAGAAATTCTAGTCTATTCTACTCTAGAAGTTTCATGTAACCCTAATACAAAAAAAAACTGATAGAGGAAAGTAATAAAAGACAATCATGGACTGAACTTACATCTTATAAATAAGTATTATAAATAAAAACATGAATAACTTGATTCCAGTAATGTGTTTTTAAAAATAAATATTACTTAAGGACCACTTAGCTAGGGTGTGTGTGTGTGTGTGTGTGTGTGTGTGTGTGTGTGTGAAGATGGGAGTCTTACTATGTTGCCCAGGCTGATCTAGAACTCCTGGCCTCCAGTGATACTCCCACCTCAGCCTCTGAAAGCATTGAGATTATATGCATGAGCTACCATGTCCAGCTCTGAGCATTTGAAATAAATAAAATAATACAAAAGATCAATGAAACAAATAGTTTTTTTTTTTTTTTTTTTTTTTTTTTTGAAGAGAGAAACTACATTGACGGAACCTTGGCAAGACTAAGAGAAAAAGAGAGAAGGCTCAAATAAAATCAAAGATGAAGAAAGGAGACACTACAACTAATACTGCAGAAATTCAAAGGATTATTAGTGGCTACCATGAGCAACTGTAGACTAATACATTGAGAAATCTAGTAGAAATAAATAAATTCCTATACACATACAATCTACCAAGATTGAACCATGCATGAAGAAGTCCAAAACCTGAATAGATTAATAGCAAGTAACAAGATCAAAGCTATAATAAAAAGTGTCCCGGAAAAGAAGAGCCCAGGACCTGATGGCTTCATTGCTGAATTCTGCCAAACATTTAAAGAACTAATACCAATGATACTCAAACTATTCTGAAAAATAGAGGAGGAGGGAATACTTCCAAACTCATTCTATGAGGCCGGCATTACCCTATACCATAACCAGACAGAGGCACATCAAAAAAAGAAAACTGTAGCCAGTATGACTGATGAGTGTTGATGCAAAAGTCCTCAACAAAATACTAGCAAACCGAATTCAACAACATATTAAAAAGTCATTCATCATGACTAAGTGGGATTTATCCCAGGGATGCAAGAACAGTCAACATAGGCAAACCAATTAATCTGATACATCATAGCAACAGAATGAAACATAAAAATCATATGATCATTTCAATTGATGTTGAACAAGCATTTTATAAAATTCAACATCCTTTCATGATGAAAACCCTAATAAAAATTGTGTATAGAAGGAACATACTTCAACATAATAAAAGCCGTATCAACAGACCTATAGCTAGTATCACACTAAATGGGGAGAAACTGAAAGTAAGATTGATAACACAAATATGCCCACCTTCACCACTGTTACTCAACATAGTACTGGAAGTCCTAGCTAGAGCAATCAGACAAGAGAAAGAAATAAAGGGAATCCAAATTAGAAAGAAAGAAGTCAAATTATCCTTGTTTGCATAAGATATGATCTTATATTTGGAAAAAACCTAGACTCTACAAAAAAACTACTAGAACTTCAAAATTTAGTAAAGTTGCAGGATATAAAATCAACATACAAAAATCAGTAGCATTTCTACATACCAATGGCAAACAATCTGAAAAAGGAATCAAGAAAGCAATCCCATTTACCGTGGGTGCAAATAAGATAAAATATGTAAGAATTGACCAAAGAAATGAAAGATGTCTGCAATGAAAACTATAAAACATTGATGTAAGAAACTGAAGAAGACACAAAAAATGGAAAGATATCTCATATTTATGGATTTATCTCATATTCATGGATTTGAAGAATCAACATTACTAAAATGTCCATACTACCTAAAGCAATCTACAGATTTAAAATATCAATGACATTCTCCACAGAAATGGAAAAAACAATTCTAAAATTTATATGGAACTGCCAAAGACCCAGAATAGCCAAAGCTATTCTGACTTCAAAGTATACTACAGAGCTACAGTAAACAAAAACACATGGTACTGGCATAAAAACTGAAACATAGATGAGTGAAACACAATAGAGAACCCAGAGATAAATCCATCCATCTATAGTAAACCCATTTTCAAAAAAGGTGCCAACAACACACCTTGGGGAAAGGACAGCCTCTTTAATAAATGCCGTGGGGAAAAGTGGATATTTATAAGTAAAAGAATGAAACTAGACCCCTGTATCTCAAAATATCCAAAAATCAAAATGGATTAAAGACTTATATCTAAGACTGAAAGCTATGAAACTATTATGAGAAAGTACTAGGGAAACTCTCCATAACACTGGAAACACACAAATGGCCAAAAGAAGACATACAAATGGCCAACAGATATATGAAAAGGTGGTCAACATCACTGATCATTAGAGAAATCCAAATCAAAACCACAATGAGATATCATCTCACCCCAATTAAAATGGCTTTTATCCAAGAGTCAGGCAATAACAAATGCTGATGAGGATGTGGAGAAAAGGAAATTCTCATGTACACTGTAGGTGGAGATAAAAGCTAGTTAGTACAACCACTATGGAAAACAGTTTGGAGGTTCCTCAAAATACTAAAAATAGAGCTACCATATAATCCAGCAATACCACTCCTAGATATATGCCCAAAAGAAACTAGTATATTGAAGAGAGATCTGTACTCTCATGTTTATTGCAGCACTATTCACAATAGCTAAGATTTGAAAGTAACCTAGATGTTCATCAACAAATTAATGGATAAAGAAAATGTGGTAGATATACACAATGAAGTACTATTCAGCTACAAAAAAGAATGAGATACTGTCATTTGCAATAACACAGATGGAACTGGAGTTCATTATGTTAAGTAAAATAAGCCAGGCACAGAAAGACAAACTTCAAATGTTCTCACTTATTTGTGGGAGCTAAAAATTAAAATAACTGAACTCATGAAGATAGAGAATAGAAGGATGGTCACCAGAGGCTGGGAAGGGTAGTGGGGGGTTAGCAAGGAAGCGGACAGGGTTAATGGTTACAAAAAATAATAAGAATGAGTAAGACCTAGTATTTGCTAACATAACAGGATGACTATAAAGTAATTTAATTGTACATTTAAAAATAACTAAAATAATACAATTGGATTGTTTGTAACACAAAGGATAAATGCTTGAGGTGCTGGCTACTCCGTTTACCCTGATGTGATTATTACACATTGCATGTCTATATCAAAATAACTCATGTAACCCATAAAAATATACATCTATGTAGCCACAAAAATTAAAAATTTTCAAAATTAAAATTAAAAAATATAAGAATATTCCTTGGTATTTGAGGATAACCACTTGAATTAAAAATACAAGTGATTTCATGGTTTCCTCTGAGTTTTGCACATTTCTATACTTTGAAATCTGTATACATACATTTTTATGTAATTTGTATCAACCCATTTTTGTTGCATAACCTTCTATGAATTGTATATATTAGATTAAACATTTGAATAATGTATACTGTCTTAAAGAAGATGCTTTAAAAGTCATTTTTCAGAATTTAAAAAATTTTCATTTTCTTAGGAGACAATTTTCAGGCTTGTTGAATTTGTTAAATATATTGGTTATGTTTCTTCATGTTATTTGAAAGTTTCATATGCAAATTCACATTGAGTGAAGGTTTTAAAATGTGAATATCTTCTTTCTGTGTTCACCCTTACCTGTTTCGGAATTGCAGGTGCCTAAATACAGGCCAGCAGTGATCTCAGGAATCCTGAGACAGGATAGCGAAGATCTGTGGCCTGAGGCCAGCACTAGGCTTGGTCTATTTCCTGCTGTTTCTGTTCAATCCAGCCATCCTTGATGAAAGTTCTCTAGCAGCTTCAGGTTCTGAATGCAACTGAAGATTCTTTCAGTCTTCAATCATTCTTGGTGCCCAGACCCCATTCCTCACCCCACCCCCATTTCATATGGTCTCTGGCTCCACTCCTATGTCACACATGTGCTATTTTTTATTCATCTCCTACACTTTTATTTTTATTTCCTATAAGGGTAATATCCTTGCTGTCACATTCTGTTTCCATTCCCAAACTCCAGTAGGCCTTCAGCTTCATAACCCATTTGAAAGCTGGTGCTTCTAGCCCATGGAGATTTATCCATTTTCCATTATGTTTATCTATAAGTAAATAGAAAGTCCACGGTCTGCTTCTTGTTCATGGAGATGTTTAACAGCTGTTAACCATTTTTTATCTTTTATCTTACTTGCTAGATGTTTTCACAAGGGACAGGAAGGGTTATGGGAACTCACTCTGTCATCTACTGGAAATCCACAAAAATACAAACTTTACAAATACATATATGCCATTGTCCATGCATTTCGTAGTATGTAAGAAAAATTTAACTCAAAGCCACTCTAGTTATTTGAGGTATTGTCTTGTGTATTTGTATCAGTGCAGAGGTAGAGATGGCTTCCATATAGATCAAGTCAAGAGTTACACGACATCATCGAAGACTGAAGTGTCTTCATCTCTATCTCTGCTTTAATTCTCTGCTAGAATTAAAGAATCTCTACACAGAATTAAAGAAAGTCAATGTAATACTGCTTTCCCCACATGTCACAAAATGCTGCCACTATAAAGATAGTAAAAACACTTTGGCAGGCCTTTCTCCAAACGTCACATCTGGACACACATAATGGCCAGATGAACAAACCCAGGGAACTATCCTGGTGTTAGAGAAGATGCAGATGCATTGCTTCAAATGGAAAAAGAGATCAAAGGTCTTCCAGCCCAAAGCCAGCTGGCACCTCCCACACAACCATCTAATGGTTAATGATTAATTAGATGGTTAATGCCCATCTGGCAGCATCTCTGAGCACCTTCACTAGGACTGGAGGGTTAAAGTACTGGCAGAGTTTCAAATAACAACAGTGGGCAAGCCAACGCAGGCTGTGCTGAACATCAGTACCCAAATGCTTCCATGAATAAAATCTTGTTTGCAAGATATAACAGAACTGGGTATATCTGGATTGAATGTTCCTTATGTGGGGTACATGGGGGCAAATCCCAACAAGAAGTTGTGGGATGAAGGCTGCAATGTACACTATTTCTGTGGCATGCCTGGATCTGACTAGACCAGGCTTTTTCAACCTCAGCACTATTGGCATTTTGGGCCAGATAATTCTTTGTTATGCAGATTGCCCTGTGCATTATAGGATGTTATACTCTGGCCCCTACTCAGTATATACCATACCACTGTCTCCCCAGTTGTGACATTCAAAATGTCTCCAGACATTGCCAAATGTTATCTGAGCAGGAAAATCACTCTCAATTGAGTACCACCAGATTCAACTAGCAAGAGTAATTGGGACTAACGCTAAACTCATCTTGCTTGTAGTAATTGGGGTAATGTATTCAGCTAAAGTTTCTGCTATATAATGTTGGAAGCATATATATGATATGCCACCACATAGTAACAACCAAAGACAGTTTCCTCCACTCCAGCTGATCAAGTTCACAGAGTTAGACCTAGGAAAACCGAGTTTGAATCACTTTCAGTTCAACAGTTTTCCAGCACTTGCAGCAGGAAAGCAGAGGTTAAAAGTGAAACTTTTAGACAAGGAGTAATGGTGTGCTGGAGTAAGCTCACACCTGATTGCAAGGATCTCTTCCCAACTCCATGTTCAGTGACATCACAGCTATAGCTTGAAATCAGCCAGGATGAAAGTATTTCTACCACAGAAATTGGCAGGTGCTGTAACGGAGGGATTTTTGTTTTTAATTTGGTTTTTCTCCCAGAGAGCCAGTTGTTAAACATTATTTGCCAGCACACCACTGGCTAGGAGTGAGGTGCTACATACACTGAGTATGTTGGGAGCTGTGGAAAAGAGGAGCAACTAGATCCAGTTTTGTGAGATCCTAAACCTTTTAGGAAGAACTTCTCAAGAAGAATAGCTCTGTTACAGTTAATGATTTCAGAGATGATATTCAAGAATTTTTAGTCAGTAGCTTTATAGCTGTGTCTCGGAAGCCCTATGTATCTCCTGTCCTGGGTATGCAGCAAATAAAAAGCAAAATTAGAATTGGTCATGATAGGCAGCATAATTATTCCAAAGTAGATCAATACCCGCTCCCTGGAATTCAGGTTGCCTTGGTAGTTTATGAAAGGGAATCAATAGTATTCAGAATCAGATGTAAAGAGCGGATACCTTCAGACGCCCACAGATGATGCTAGAAAGATGCTCATTTACCATCAATTAAAAAGGATGCCTTAGAATGTTACTAGGTCCTCAGCCCCCTTCCAGTGGCTAAAAATAAAAAAGAAATATAACATATTTAAATGTATAGTTCAAAAATACTTTTCTTGAAATAAAAGAATATTTGAATCCCAATTTTAAAAGAGCATGTAGTAACTGGAAAAGCTGATCTAGACTGATGACTACAGGACATTCCTCAGTAAAATTCTTTTAAACTTTTAAAATGCAGAGAATACTAAAGGCCCATGCCAAGGATTATCCTCCAAAATGGGAAGCTTTTCATTAACTTGATTGAAAGTTACTAATATAGCATTAGGATTCTTTCCTGGGAGGGCACAGTGTCAACTCCATTTTGACTAAAAGGGGCTGAGCTATATCTGCGAGCAGGCATTGAGAACATTAATCATTGGATATTCAGTGTCCCTTGGCTGGCTTACTAACCCAGAAATTGTTTTTACGTTTTGTGTTCAACCAATCTGTAGGATTTGAAAGCAGCCATTGGAATTCTGGGGCAATAAAAACCCACTGCATTGTCTTTGTAGAGGTTATCCAATAGCAAAATTTTGGATTCCATTCATAAACTGTAGTTCTAAGTAAATTCAGTTATCATAAATTTAATGAACATGCATGTGAAGTACCATTTCAAGTGAGGACCAGCTATTACCTTTCATCTATGTGCTCATCGGTGAATAACAACAACAAAAAAATGTGGATGTCACAGCTTCCTCTCCTGAGGTGATTAATAAGTGTTTGAAGACATTCTTTTGTGAGCCCAGCTTTATATTACTAAGACTGTCCTTTGGAATGTGTACTCTCAGTTGCAAGAAAAGAAGGGTAAAATTTTTTCTCTTTAATATTTCATAATTTTATTCTTCCAAAATATTAACTCAAAGAAAATAAATCACTCATATTCAAAATTAAATGAATACATAAAATGAGGTTTACAGTATCTCCAACATTTATATTTTCACATTTAAAATGGTGATTTTGAGGGCGGAGCAAGATGGCCGAATAGGAACAGCTCCAGTCTCCAACTCCCAGCGCGAGCGACACAGAAGACCGGTGATTTCTGCATTTTCAACTGAGGTACTGGGGTCATCTCACTAGGGAGTGCCGGACAATCGGTGCTGGTCAGCTGCTGCAGCCTGACCAGCGAGAGCTGAAGCAGGGCGAGGCATCGCCTCACCTGGAAGCGCAAGGGGGAAGGGGATCCGTTTTCCTAGCCAGGGGAACTGAGACACACAACACCTGGAAAATCGGGTAACTCCCACCCCAATACTGCGCTGTAAGCATACAGGCACACCAGGAGAATATATCCCAATCCTGGCCGGGAGGGTCCCACGCCCACGAAGCCTCCCTCACTGCTAACACAGCAGTCTGCCGCGATCTATCCGCAAGGCAGCAGCGAGGCTGGGGGAGGGGCGCCCGCCATTGCTGAGGCTTAAGTAGGTAAACAAAGCCGCTGGGAAGCTCGAACTGGGTGGAGCTCACAGCAGCTCAAGGAAGCCTGCCTGTCTCTGTAGTCTCCACCTCTGGGGACAGCGCACAGCTGAAGACCAACAGGGGAAGTAGCGGGAGCCGGTGCAGACGCGAACGACTCTGTCTGACAGCTTTGGGGAGAGCCGTGGATCTCCCAACGCGGAGGTTGAGATCTGAGAACGGACATGGGAGGTTGAGATCTGAGAACGGACAGACTGCCTGCTCAGGTGTGTCTCTGACCCCTGAGTAGCCTAGCTGGGAGAAATCCCCCACTAGGGGCAGTCTGACACCCCACACCTCACAGGGTGGAGTACACCCCTGAGAGGAAACTTCCAAAGGAAGAATCAGACAGGTACACTCGCTGTTCAGCAATATTCTATCTTCGGCAACCTTTGCTGCTGATACCCAGGCAAACAGGGTCTGAAGTGGACCTCAAGCAATCTCCAACAGACCAACAGACAGTCCTTCTGACTGTCAGAAGGAAAACTATCAAACAGGAAGGACACCTATACCAAAACCCCATCAGTACGTCACCACCATCAAAGACCAGAGACAGATAAAACCACAAAGATGGGGAAGAAGCAGGGCAGAAAAGCTGGAAATTCAAAAAATAAGAGCGCATCTCCCCCTGCAAAGGAGCGCAGCCCATCGCCAGCAACGGATCAAAGCTGGTCAGAGAATGACTTGGACGAGAGGAGAGAAGAAGGCTTCAGTCCATCAAACTTATCAGAGCTAAAGGAGGAATTACGTACCCAGCGCAAAGAAACTAAAAATCTTGAAAAAAGAGTGGAAGAATTGACAGCTAGACTAATTAATGCAGAGAAGATCATAAACGAAATGACAGAGATGAAAACCATGACACGAGAAATACGTGACAAATGCACAAGCTTCAGTAACCGACTCGATCAACTGGAAGAAAGAGTATCAGCGATTGAAGATCAAATGAATGAAATGAAGCGAGAAGAGAAACCAAAAGAAAAAAGAAGAAAAAGAAATGAGCAAAGCCTGCAAGAAGTATGGGATTACGTAAAAAGACCAAATCTACGTCTGATTGGGGTGCCTGAAAGTGAGGGGGAAAATGGAACCAAGTTGGAAAACACTCTTCAGGATATCATCCAGGAGAACTTCCCCAACCTAGTAGGGCAGGCCAACATTCAAATTCAGGAAATACAGAGAACGCCACAAAGATACTCCTCCAGAAGAGCAACTCCAAGACACATAATTGCCAGATTCACCAAAGTTGAAATGAAGGAAAAAATCTTAAGGGCAGCCAGAGAGAAAGGTCGGGTAACCCACAAAGGGAAGCCCATCAGACTAACAGCAGATCTCTCGGCAGAAACTCTACAAGCCAGAAGAGAGTGGGGGCCAATATTCAACGTTTTTAAAGAAAAGAATTTTAAACCCAGAATTTCATATCCAGCCAAACTAAGTTTCATAAGTGAAGGAGAAATAAAATCCTTTACAGATAAGCAAATGCTTAGAGATTTTGTCACCACCAGGCCTGCCTTACAAGAGACCCTGAAGGAAGCCCTAAACATGGAAAGGAACAACCGGTACCAGCCATTGCAAAAACATACCAAAATGTAAAGACCATCGAGGCTAGGAAGAAACTGCATCGACTAACGAGCAAAATAACCAGTTAATATCATAATGGCAGGATCAAGTTCACACATAACAATATTAACCTTAAATGTTAATGGACTAAATGCTCCAATTAAAAGACACAGACTGGCAAACTGGATAAAGAGTCAAGACCCATCAGTCTGCTGTATTCAGGAGACCCATCTCACATGCAGAGACATACATAGGCTCAAAATAAAGGGATGGAGGAAGATCTACCAAGCAAATGGAGAACAAAAAAAAGCAGGGGTTGCAATCCTTGTCTCTGATAAAACAGACTTTAAACCATCAAAGATCAAAAGAGACAAAGAAGGCCATTACATAATGGTGAAGGGATCAATTCAACAGGAAGAGCTAACTCTCCTAAATATATATGCACCCAATACAGGAGCACCCAGATTCATAAAGCAAGTCCTTAGAGACTTACAAAGAGACTTAGACTCCCATACAATAATAATGGGAGACTTCAACACTCCGCTGTCAACATTAGACAGATCAACGAGACAGAAAGTTAACAAGGATATCCAGGAATTGAACTCATCTCTGCACCAAGCGGACCTAATAGACATCTATAGAACTCTCCACCCCAAATCAACAGAATATACATTCTTCTCAGCACCACATCGCACTTATTCCAAAATTGACCACATAATTGGAAGTAAAGCACTCCTCAGCAAATGTAAAAGAACAGAAATTATAACAAACTGTCTCTCAGACCACAGTGCAATCAAACTAGAACTCAGGACTAAGAAACTCAATCAAAACCGCTCAACTACATGGAAACTGAACAACCTGCTCCTGAATGACTACTGGGTACATAACGAAATGAAAGCGGAAATAAAGATGTTCTTTGAAACCAATGAGAACAAAGATACAACATACCAGAATCTCTGGGACACATTTAAAGCAGTGTGTAGAGGGAAATTTATAGCACTAAATGCCCACAAGAGAAAGCAGGAAAGATCTAAAATTGACACTCTAACATCACAATTAAAAGAACTAGAGAGGCAAGAGCAAAGACATTCAAAAGCTAGCAGAAGGCAAGAAATAACTAAGATCAGAGCCGAACTGAAGGAGATAGAGACACAAAAAACCCTCCAAAAAATCAATGAATCCAGGAGTTGGTTTTTTGAAAAGATCAACAAAATTGACAGACCGCTAGCAAGGCTAATAAAGAAGAAAAGAGAGAGGAATCAAATAGATGCAATAAAAAATGATAAAGGGGATATCACCACTGACCCCACAGAAATACAAACTACCATCAGAGAATACTATAAACGTCTCTATGCAAATCAACTAGGAAATCTAGAAGAAATGGATAAATTCCTGGACACTTACACTCTTCCAAGACTAAACCAGGAAGAAGTTGAATCCCTGAATAGACCAATAGCAGGCTCTGAAATTGAGGCAACAATTAATAGCCTACCCACCAAAAAAAGTCCAGGACCAGATGGATTCACAGCTGAATTCTACCAGAGGTACAAGGAGGAGCTGGTACCATTCCTTCTGAAACTATTCCAATCAATAGAAAAAGAGGGAATCCTCCCTAACTCATTTTATGAGGCCAACATCATCCTGATACCAAAGCCTGGCAGAGACACATCAAAAAAAGAGAATTTTAGACCAATATCCCTGATGAACATCGATGCAAAAATTCTCAATAAAATACTGGCAAACCGGATTCAGCAGCACATCAAAAAGCTTATCCACCATGATCAAGTGGGCTTCATCCCTGGGATGCAAGGCTGGTTCAACATTCGCAAATCAATAAACGTAATCCAGCATATAAACAGAACCAAAGACAAGAACCACATGATTGTCTCAACAGATGCAGAAAAGGCTTTTGACAAAATTCAACAGCCCTTCATGCTAAAAACGCTCAATAAATTCGGTATTGATGGAACGTACCTCAAAATAATAAGAGCTATTTACGACAAACCCACAGCTAATATCATACTGAATGGGCAAAAACTGGAAAAATTCCCTTTGAAAACTGGGACAAGACAGGGATGCCCTCTCTCACCACTCCTATTCAACATAGTGTTGGAAGTTCTGGCTAGGGCAATCAGGCAAGAGAAAGAAATCAAGGGTATCCAGTTAGGAAAAGAAGAAGTCAAATTGTCCCTGTTTGCAGATGACATGATTGTATATTTAGAAAACCCCATCGTCTCAGCCCAAAATCTCCTTAAGCTGATAAGCAACTTCAGCAAAGTCTCAGGATACAAAATTAATGTGCAAAAATCACAAGCATTCTTATACACCAGTAACAGACAAGCAGAGAGCCAAATCAGGAATGAACTTCCATTCACAATTGCTTCAAAGAGAATAAAATACCTAGGAATCCAGCTTACAAGGGATGTAAAGGACCTCTTCAAGGAGAACTACAAACCACTGCTCAGTGAAATAAAAGAGGACACAAACAAATGGAAGAACATACCATGCTCATGGATAGGAAGAATCAATATCGTGAAAATGGCCATACTCCCCAAGGTTATTTATAGATTCAATGCCATCCCCATCAAGCTACCAATGAGTTTCTTCACAGAATTGGAAAAAACTGCTTTAAAGTTCATATGGAACCAAAAAAGGGCCCGCATTGCCAAGACAATCCTAAGTCAAAAGGACAAAGCTGGAGGCGTCACGCTACCTGACTTCAAACTATACTACAAGGCTACAGTAACCAAAACAGCATGGTACTGGTACCAAAACAGAGATATAGATCAATGGAACAGAACAGAGTCCTCAGAAATAATACCACACATCTACAGCCATCTGATCTTTGACAAACCTGAGAGAAACAAGAAATGGGGAAAGGATTCCCTATTTAATAAATGGTGCTGGGAAAATTGGCTAGCCATAAGTAGAAAGCTGAAACTGGATCCTTTCCTTACCCCTTATACGAAGATTAATTCAAGATGGATTAGAGACTTAAATGTTAGACCTAATACCATAAAAACCCTAGAAGAAAATCTAGGTAGTACCATTCAGGACATAGGCATGGGCAAGGACTTCATGTCTAAAACACCAAAAGCAACGGCAGCAAAAGCAAAAATTGACAAATGGGATCTAATTAAACTAAAGAGCTTTTGCACAGCAAAAGAAACTACCATCAGAGTGAACAGGCAACCTACAGAATGGGAGAAAATTTTTGCAACCTACTCATCTGACAAAGGGCTAATATCCAGAATCTACAAAGAACTCAAACAAATATACGAGAAAAAAACAAACAACCCCATCAAAAAGTGGGGAAAGGATATGAACAGACATTTCTCAAAAGAAGATATTCATACAGCCAACAGACACATGAAAAAATGCTCATCATCACTCGCCATCAGAGAAATGCAAATCAAAACCACAATGAGATACCATCTCACACCAGTTAGAATGGCAATCATTAAGAAGTCAGGAAACAACAGGTGTTGGAGAGGATGTGGAGAAATAGGAACACTTTTACACTGTTGGTGGGATTGTAAACTAGTTCAACCATTATGGAAAACAGTATGGCAATTCCTCAAGGATCTAGAACTAGATGTACCATATGACCCAGCCATCCCACTACTGGGTATATACCCAAAGGATTATAAATTATTCTACTACAAAGACACATGTACACGTATGTTTATTGCGGCACTATTCACAATAGCAAAGACTTGGAATCAACCCAAATGTCCATCTGTGACAGACTGGATTAAGAAAATGTGGCACATATACACCATGGAATACTATGCAGCCATAAAAAAGGATGAGTTTGCGTCCTTTGTAGGGACATGGATGCAGCTGGAAACCATCATTCTTAGCAAACTATCACAAGAACAGAAAACCAAACACCGCATGTTCTCACTCATAGGTGGGAACTGAACAATGAGATCACTTGGACTCGGGAAGGGGAACATCACGCACTGGGGCCTATCATGGGGAGGGGGGAGGGGGGAGGAGGGAGGGCTTGCATTGGGGAGTTATACAAGATATAAATGATGAATTGATGGATGCTGACGAGTTGATGGGTGCAGCACACCAACATGGCATAAGTATACATATGTAACAAACCTGCACGTTATGCACATGTACCCTAGAACTTAAAGTATAATAAAAAAAAAAAAAATAAAAAAAAATAAAATGGTGATTTTGAAATACCTAGAGTGTAAAAATAAAGTTTTATGATTCAACTCAATTGAATTATCCCATCAGGTAAACAATAATCTGTTTTTCAAACATATACAATATAGCACACTCACATATAATGTATTAACACACAACATACACACATACATAATGTATAACATACACATAATTGACCTATTGCAATTGGAGGTTATAAATATACCAAAATACCTTCTCATTACTGAGACTTTATGTCCTTAAAATAAAACTTTACGGGTTTTTGGTAGTAAGGCACGTTAAATTCAAAGCAACTTCTATTCTCTTACATAAAAAAGTAGGTCAGCTTATCCCAGATTATTCAAAAATCCATTTTTTCCAGGTATGCTACATGATGAACTAACAAGTCCTATTGTATTTCACAGTGGGAGTTCTTTGTTACACACCATTGGTTAAGCTATTTGTTCTCCTTTGAGATTTGACATAAACATTAGTGTAGCTGTTATTGCAACCATAAGACACATACACGATTTATCTGCTTTTTATCTTTCAAAAAAAAACTGCATTCTCTTACGTGGTATTTGTATGTGTTTTGAATTATAATCATATATATTTGTGTTTTGAATTATAATCATATATATTTGGAGAACAGCCATATTTAAAATCTGTGATGCAGAAACTAGATCACTGGATTTGAGTGAGAAACAAGAGACTAAAGGCCGGCCAGTCGTATGAATCTGCAAAGAAGTGAGAGCCAAGGGTCTGTCTCCCAGGCCTTCAGGAGGCTCCCAAGACAGCACAGCGGGGGCTCTCCAGGGGTAATGTCACAGCCAGATTCCTAAGCAAATAGCACCTGAGAAGAGACAGGCAAAACCTTGTTCCTCTGCCATAAACATCAAGTGTTATCTGCAAGTGCAACCCCACGTGCAGAACTGGGAAAAGCCCTACCCATAGAAGGAGATTTCCAAAGGGTAGAATAACAGACCTGATAAAGAAGAGATAGCATTTGTAATGGAGATTTGGTTGAAAAATTATGCAGAACTCACCCAATTCTACCCCAGCCATTGACCCTTATTGGTAGGTATCCATATCTAGAGGACAATTTAATTTTAGCAATATAGATAAAACAGAAAATATGAAAGCTACTATTTTCGTTACCCACACAATGGGTGGGTTCAATCACCTGACAGGTGACAGTCCAATGACCACAACCAGGGAGGATGTAACGAGGAGATTTTATTATTTGCAACAAGTAAGGAAGACATCCAGGATAGTTCCCGAAACAGCTCCTCCCCGAACAATGGTGAAAACAGGAATTTTCCTGGGCTGGTTAGCTGAGTCATCGTATGTAGCAGTGGAGTAAAGGCAGTGCAGGTGCAGTTACTGATCATGCTTTTACATACATCACAAGTACAAACCAAATGGAAAATAAGCTCCTCCCTGGGCAAGGGTTTTAGTAGGGTACTGAGGAGAGTTCACCAAAGTTATCTCCAACTCAGCTGTCTCCGGAGAAAACTCGTTTTTGTTTTTCCAGGGCTGAGCTTCTTCCTAGAACATTTTGAGATGATAAAGAATTCACAGTGCAACAGTTACAAGTGGATAGTTTTTCATAATGCATACCCCAAACCCTAGGACCTTGGGTTACAGTTTCTGGAAAAAAACAAACAAACAATATTATTCAGAGATTGGGTGTGCAGGGCCAAGGTCTGCAATTCCTGCTTGGTTCTCTGCACAGCATCGTCTCATCCCTCTCCTCTGTGGCAACCACTTAGATCCCTCAGGCAATCTCATTCCTGTCCCACACCCCATACTCCTCACCTTATGAGGAACTTAAAGAATGTTTGTTTGGACTAGATTTTATCTCAATCCCAAGTTGCAGCTCACTAAAGCTAACCACTATGCCAGGCTGCCTGCAAAGATGACAGGCTTGGATCCTCTCCGGGCAAAATCATATTTTCAGACACCAAGCTTCTGCTCCAATTTCTCTGTTTTCTCGGTGGAGATGGTGTTTTATGACAGGGAACGGGTGAATTCCTCTCTTGCTCCACATTATAAAATCCTGGTCAAAATATCTATAATAAAATGCAAGATGAAAGGTGAGCAGTGAGGCTGACAGCTGGAAAGTGCCAAGAGTATATGCTTTTTTTTATAATGCCGTGGGGCTTCGCTGGAGGGCTGCAGTTTAGAATTGGCAGCTGTTTCATCTTAATGTAGAAATACCAACTATAAACAGGAGACCCATATCTCTACATGTACCAGTGGTATTCTGGTATTCAGATCAGATCTTTTCCTTGGGCGAATATAGACTTACTGTTTTTTCAAGTAGTCATTGACCCTGGGAAAAATGATAAGTTGCTAAGATAAAAAATTGAGCAGCCTCATAGTTTAGTCAAAGACAACACATTAGAGGATTTTTTTTTTTCCTGTCTCTCCTTAACGTAAAATATTCACAACCTCCTTCAGCCTTAGTTTCTTCACTCACAAAATGCATAATTTCTTCTCTCTCCTCCTACTCAGCAGTTAGGGGAAACAAAGGCAGAAACGGTCATAGCATCTGGAATAAACAGTCTGATAAAGGAAAATGTAAGCACATCCTCTGTGCAGGGTAGAACCATTTCAATATACAAATTTAAAAGGGGAATGATATAAAAAGACACATTTGGTGAAAATCCAGCCTTTCTTCACCAAGGACTTAATTCACAGCAAAGATTAGAGGTAAAGTTACCAAACTCTTCCTCTGTGCAATCACTACGCTAGGTTCTGTTTTGTCTTTAAGGAATTTCCAGTGTCATTGTCTTATTGGAAGCTTGTAATTCCTCTCATCACGTGTTAGGAGCACCACGCACCAGACAGTGATCTGACAGCATCCTTCACTATGTTAACAGGCCCAAGAAACCAGGAAACAATATCAAGGCAGATTTATCAATATGATTTCATAGAATCAGGTTACATTCTTACATTCCAAGCTCACATTCAGGGAGAGCCCTTGGCCTTTTTTTAACCTTGTTTCTCACTGGGTTCCAGTGTGGACCATTTCTATTGGCCTGACTCCAATGTTCACGTTTCTTTCCTCAGTTGTGTCCAGTCTGTGGAATGGGAGGTAGGAACTGAGTCAGTCTGGTGAGTAAGCTGAGCAGAGGTGGGGTTTGGGGTACTAGGTTACCTTCACTGCCACATGGATCTGAATTCCTCTAGTGGTGAGCCGCTGCCGCCTGCTCTTCATGCCCCACCCTCAGCCTTCAGTGGTCCCTGCTGCTCTCCTCTCTGCACCTGCCCAGAGCTAGCCCACTGCTGCTGGCTACCTGGTGCTGGGTTGCTGGTGGAGGCTGGCGTGTTTCTTCAGGTGCAGCCTCAGACCCGGGCTGACCTGGGGCACCTGGGCCACATAAGCGGGCCTTTCTCAGCGTTCTTGCTCCTCTCCTGCTCCCAAAAGGCAGGAGAAAGTGCTTCGTAAGTCCCCCAGGTGTAGACAACTCACGTCCCCCAGGTGTAGACAATTTTGACTCGCTCTGCTCTCCCAGCAGTGGTGGATTTCAGCCTGGATGCTGGGAGCTGGAGGGCTTCCTCCCCTCCACCAGCGGCTTCACGTCTTGCTTCTGAGGATGGCAGACCCCGCGCCTCTGAGGGATACCATTCCGGGCCCCTGTCCTACCTCATCTTTGTGAGGGAGTCCCTGGAAAAGAGCTGGTGAGTGACAGGAGTCATCTCTCATGTCTGGGACACCCAGGGTTTCTAAACTGCCGTGCTGGTTCATATTCAGCCTTTAAGATGTAGTGTTTGTTTTAGCTTTATTTTCTTTTTACCCAATTCTGTGTTGGCCCCCTCTTCCCACCATGAGCTGCCAAAACTGAAAGCGCTCATGTGCCTCTTTCTTTGTCCTTCTTTGGAAATTCTGTCTACCTCGTTGCCTTTGGACCTCAGCTCCCTGATGGGCTCACGAAAAAGTAGGACCTTGTAGATAACATGACTTTTTATTAGGGTAGAAGGCACATTCAGTTTTGCTAATGTCTACAGCCTTTAAGGAAGCAGAACTCCTTTGTTCTTTTTTCATGCAAATTTTAAAGTCACCCATTTTCAACCAGGGTAAAAAACAGAAAAACAACAAAAAACCCTTCTCTTCTAGGAAGAGAACTTCCTCAAGAAACAAAGACCACAGGTGTTTTTTGACTCTATGCTGAGTCCTTTGGTCTTTGAGTACTTTCCTGCTTGTAATTCTTAAAGCCACAGCTCCAGGTAATTAATGGTTGGAAAGTTTTTACAAGAACAGCATTTTCTACAGTGCTTTTTAGAGAATTCTACTTTCTATGGATTGTAGCTGGTGTTATTCTTAAAGCAGGATTCGAAGGCCAAAGTTTAGTAAGTGCTAGTTTAAAAAAAAAAAAAAAAAAACTAGGCCGAGCGCGGTGGCTCACGCCTGTAATCCCAGCACTTCGGGAGGCTGGGATGGGCGGATCACGAGGTCAGGAGATCGAGACCATCCTGGCTAACACACTGAAACCCCGTCTCTACTAAAAATACAAAAAATTAGCCAGGCTTGGTGGCAGGCGCCTGTAGTCCCAGATACTTGGTAGGCTGAGGCAGGAGAATGGCGTGAACCTGGGAAGCGGAGCTTGCAGTGAGCCAAGATCGTGCCACTGTACTCCAGCCTGGGCAACAGCGAGACTCCATCTCAAAAAAAAAAAAAAAAAAAAAAATTAAAGATTTCTCTACTACAAAACTTTTTTAGAGCTTTGCACATTCTGTGTCCAGTAACTTTGCAAGTACAAAAAACACTGCCACATGGTTACACATAAATCTTTGTGCATGTGCAAAAGCATATTGGTAGACCATCTTGAAAGTGTAATTCTTAGTTCAAGTGGTATGCCTTTTTTAAAAATCTTAATTCGAATTCACATTTTATATGATACAACAAAAGTTAGACCAGTTTACCTCCACAAATAGTACATTAATATTTCCATTTTCTTTTTTTTTTTTTTTCTTTTTCCTGAGACAGAGTCTCACTCTGTTGCCCAGGCTGGGGTATAGTGGTGTGATCTCACCTCTCTGCAGCCTCCGCCTCCTGAGTTCAAGTGATTCTTCTGCCTCAGGCTCCTGAGTAGCTGGGATTACAGGCATGTGCCACCATTCCTGGCTAATTTTTGTGTTTTAAATAGAGACAGTTTCACCATGTTGGCCAGGTTGGTCTTGAACTCCTGACCTCAGGTGATCCACCAGCCTTGGCCTCCCAAAGTGCTTGGATTACGGGCATGAGCCACCATGACCGGCCTCCATTTTCTTATACATACTTAGTAACCCTGTATATTCACTAACACTCTTCTAAAACATGCCGATTTCATAGGAAAAGGATCATGTCTCCTGACTCTCATTTGCAAACTGGCAAAGTGTGTGTGTGTCCGAAGTACAGTACTTAGTTTGTGCTTTTCTACTGGGTTAATCTATTTAGTTGGAAACGTTCTTCATGCTTTAAAGAAATGGGAGCTTTTTCTATACACGACAATTCCATTTTGCCGTTTGTCTTCTAACGTTGTTAGTGAGGTTTGTTCTTATTCATAAATGCTAATTTGCATGTAGTGAAATTGAGCAATCATTATTTTATGTTTTCCAAGTTTCATACCATGCTTTAAAAGACCTTTTCCTCTCAAAATTATATTTTAAAAGTCACTACACTGTTATTTGTTATAAAAGTAGGGTTTTATTTTTTGCAATGGTCAGAAACAGATAAATCTATACATCATTACAGAAATAGGTCTATAATAGTTTAAAAAAAAAAAAAAAAAAAAAGCCTTGCCTGTTATTTCATTAAATTCTCACAATATTCCCTTATGTTAGTATTGTTATTTTCCCAGTTGTGCTAATAAGGACACTGAGTTACAGAGAAGTTATTTTTTAACTAAAGTCTAAAAGCAAGTGGAAGAAAGAGGAGGCTCCAGGCTGACTAGCTCCAAAGCCCATGCTGTTAGACAAACAGCTTGGGGCTGTGTGTGGAACACAAAGAAGCTGATGTGGATCTTCCCAGCTGCTTTCTATTCCTGAGTAGAATTTGGCAATTAGAAATTGAAGTCTTCTAAAGATGTCTTTAGAAGGCTCTCCTTTGAGTTTGTTGGTGTTTTTTGTCAGCCCCCGTACATGAGCCTGTATTGATTTTATAATAATTAAAAAAAAAAAATCAGGGCCAGAAGCTGTGGCTCATACCTGTAATCCCAACACTTTGGGAGGCCAAGATGGGAGGATTACTTGAGCCCAGGAGTTCGAAACCAGCCTGGGCAACATGGCAAGACCCTGTCCCTACAAAAAAAAAATTAAAAAGCCGACTGTGGTGGTGTGTGGTCCCAGCTACTCAGGAAGCTGAAGGAGGAGTATCACTTAGCCCGGGACGTCATGTCTGCGGTGAGCTGTGTTTGCACCACCACACTCCAGCCTGGACAACACAGTGAGACCTTGTCTCAAAAAACAAGAAGTGAAAAAAATGAAAATAAACATTTATCAGAGAAGGGTTCATGGTGCCTCTCTAAAAGGATAGTTTAGTCTCCAAACTTCTTTGAACCTGAAAGATAGTTTTGGAGAGCATTTTGAAGAACTGTTTTTTTAAAGAACAATTTGGGTGAAGGGACTAGAACAGTCAAATTCTAAGTTCCCCTTCAGTTTGCTGATACCTATATTGCCAGGCTCACTTCCTCAGTGAATAATGCTGACCACAGTGCCACTTTATTCTTCACTAAGGATATAATGTATGTCTTAATGAGCCCTATTAGCTCTATTTACTGTTAGAGGTGACTACATAAGGACATGAATACCAGGAGGTGAGACTCACTGGGGCCACCATAGAGGCTGCCTACCACACATACTGAGAACTTCACTGGAATTATTTCTTACAACCCCATTATAGCTCCATGAGATAAGATAGTTACTAATACGCCCATTTATAGATGCAGAAACTAAAGATATAGAAAGGTAATGATAATGGTCTCAAGGCCTACAGATCGCCTATGGTAGAACAGGTCAGCCAGGTCTCCTTGTCTAAGTACTTAACTATGGACTTTCAGCCTCTAAGAATACAAACCGAGAAGGACATAAGAGTGGTGATACTAATGGTGAAGCTGAAAACTATTCTTTGAGGTTGCATAATTATTAAAAGAGACCAGCCTGGGCAATGTGGCAAGACCCCATCTCTACAAAAATATTAAAAATTAGCTGGGCATGGTACATGGTGAAGTAAAGACTAAATGGAGGAGAGTCGAAATGCAAGTGCAGGTTGCTTCCAGATTGCTATGAAGGCAAACCTAGAATCCCTATCAGTGGAAGAGGACCTTTCTGTGCTTTGCCTAACTCCTGCAATCTATTCCGTATATCTGGAATCTAATTCACCAGGCTCCAACTACTGACTCCTTCCCTGGGTGGAGCTATATTTCAGAAAACAATGCTCAGGACAATGGGCTTAATTGTTCCAGAATTCATAAAAGAGAATCCCTTCACTGTAAATCAGTACATTGAGATTTGGTTTATAAATCTATCTTTTAATTTGGGCAACACTGAGAAGCACAAAACTAAGGACAAGTCTTGCAGGTTGACTTGACCAAGATTATTCTTTCTGGTGTTAGTCCATTCTTGCATTGCTGTAAAGAAATACCTGAGGTTGGGTAATTTATAAGAAGTGAGACTTAATTGGCTCACGGTACTGCAGGCCGTACAAGCATGCCTCCAGTATCTGCTCCTGGCAAGAGCCTCAGGGAACTTCCAGTCATGGCAGAAGGTGAAGGAGGAGCAGGTGCATCACATGGTGAGAGTAGGAGCCAGAGAAAAAGAGTCTGTGACTCTTTTAAACAATCAGATTTCACATGAGCTGGACAAGAATTCATTTATCACCAAGGGATGGTGCTAAGCCGTTCACAAGGGATCTGCTGCCATGATGCAATCACCTCACACCAGGCTTTACCTCCAACATTAGGAATCACATTTCAGCATGAGATTTGCAGAGGACAAACATCCAAACCATATCTTCTATGCCAGCAGCCAGATTGCAAAACTTCCCCTTCCATTTTAATACAAACAAATAGCTCTAGAAATACTTGTTCACCTTTAATTATTTTGTAACTGCACTTCCAAAGTGAGGCTTCTGGCTTCAGCACCAATAGCCAAAGACTGGAGAGTAACAACCACAATCAAGAATTGTGCAGAAAGAATGTTTCATCCTAAGACCTAGTCAGCATCCTACCAGGAGCAATTCCTCCTTCTTTTGGCTTATAAAGGAAATTTTATTTTTAAAAAGTAGTTATGAACTCTAGCACCAAATCCAACTTTACTCTGAAACCTAATCTCTGCCACTTTATAAATAACAACCAAATGAGTAACACAAATGCAAATTAAACTGCAGGGGAGGATTGGTGGCTGGAGATAAAGAAATCCTTGGAGAATTAGTTTATCTCCTAGGTAATGAAAATGACAGACTGGTATGCAGATTAGTTTGCTCTCTCCTAAGCCCTGGGAAAAGAAATGATGAGAAGTGAGGATACAGCTGTGGAATGCGTCCTGAAGCCCATCTATTTGGCTTCGCAAGGTTGTTCCCAAGCTTTCACGCAATGTTTGATTACTACAGTAGCTGATAACTGTTTTTGCTTGTTTCCCACAATTCTGTTATAGTGTGCGTTCTCGGCTCAGGACTGCCGAAAATCTTTAATGTGTAACTGCTATTTTCCATAAGAATGAAGCTAACCTCACAGGGAGCAGGTTCTGGAAAAGCACGTTTCCAGAAGCAATCCAACATTTTCACAGCAGTGGCTTCCCTGCACAGCTCTTCTAATAGCTTAGGGAAGCAGCTCTGGAGTTCATAGTATGAAATTAGAGTATGAACTACATATGTCACTAGGACACAAAAGCAGCCAGGATCCCCACTCATTCCTGTACACACTTGCCTTAATAGAGAGTTGAATTCTAGTCCTCTGAACATGTCTGCATCCTAGTAGTGGCCAAATTGGCTTTCCCTAGATATCCATAAGATCTAAATATGCAAAGTTCAAAAATAAAGAGTAAGTGAAAGTCAACAGCATGATGTGACTACCAAAAACCATGTCATAAACACTCAGCAGAGCCTATTGGCCATGAAGAGGGAGGTATTCACATCCCCAGATCACCTCTACTCACCTGCACCCTATACATTGCCCTGTTTGCTTCAAATTTAGCAAGGATACTTTCCCCACTGCCACTTTGCTCCAATCTAAGTGGCTTTTGGGAGGATCTTTGCATATTTAACTTCCTGAGGACTTGAGTCAAAAAAAAAATCACTTCTCACTCTGATAGTTTAACAGAATATATGACACTAATTCATTGTTTTCCTGAACAGTTAACAGCATTTATTTTCTTCTTTTTTTTTTTCTTTTTTTGTTTCTTAAGGTAGGGTCTCACTCTGTCACCCAGGCTGGAGGGCAGTGGTGCAATCACAGCTCACAGTAGCCTCAACCTCCTGGGCTCAAGCAATCCTCCCATGTCAGCCTCCTGAGTAGCTGAGACCACAGGCATGCAGTACCACACCCAGCTAATGTTTTAATTTTTTTTTTTTTTCTTCGAGACGGAGTCTCACTCTGTGGCCCAGGCTGGAGTGCAGTGGCGCGATATTGGCTCCCTGCAAGCTCCACCTCCCGGGTTCATGCCATTCTCCTGCCCCAGCCTCCCAAGCAGCTGGGACTACACGTGCCCACCACCATGCTCGGCTAATTTTTTGTATTTTTAGTACAGAAGGGGTTTCATCGTATTAGCCAGGATGGTCTCTATCTCCTGACCTCGTGATCCACCTGCCTTGGCCTCCCAAAATGCTGGGATTACAGGCGTGAGCCACTGCATCCAGCCTTAATTTTTTTGTTGAGATGAGGTCTCACTATATTGTCCAGTCTGGTCTCAAACTCCTGAGGTAAAGCAGTCTTCCCGCCTCGGCCTCCCAAAGTGTTGGGATTATAGGTAACCCATTGGAACTGGTCTCAAAAGTGTTTTTTCATTATCCTCTTGCACCTAGTGTTACTGGCAAGAAGTCCAAAATTCTATACAACTCAAATCAATAAATTTAATTACATAAAAAGTGAAAGTGGGAGGATTGTTACTGCTTTACGTTTTTTCAGTTTCTAAAAATGGCTTGACAAAAGATAGCTATCCCTGTGTTCAACCTGTTGCAATATTACACGTCATGTAACCTGTGGAAAATTCCACTGAACACCCATGAGATAATGACAATGAAACAACAGATACTATCTTAGTATTATGAAAATATGTTTGACTTCTGCACCCCCAGAAATAGTCTTGGTGAACCACAGGGATCCCTGAATAATACATTGAGAATGACTGGTATAAATAACTTCTAAAAGTGGAGAAGAAATATCCCAATAACTGTTTTAAAATGGGCTAGTGAAATGAACAGATTATTCACAGAAAAAAGGAAATGGCCATAGACATATGAAATGATGCTCTATCTTGCTCATAGTTAAAAAATAAATAAAAATAAATAAACTAAAATTATGCCAAGACACTATTTATCAAAAAAGAAGTTTCTCAAAAATTGACAATGAACTTTGTTGGCAAAACTGTGGAGAAACTGGTAACAGTAAGAATATTGGCATTCATAAATTAGTTTGGCCAATGTGGAAAGTAGTTTGGTAAGAACTACCATTCAATTCAGCAATTACGTTACTCAGTATATACCCAAAGGAAAATAAATCATTCTTCCAAAAAGACACATGAACTTGTATGTTCATCCCAGCACTATTCACAACAGCAAAGACATGGAATCAACCTAGTTGCACATTGATAGTGGTTTGGATACAGAAAAATGTAGTACATGCACACTATGAAATACTATAAAGCCATAAAAAAGAATGAAATCATGTCTCTTGCAGCAATATGGCTACAGGTGGAAGCCATTATCCTAAGTGAATTAACACAGGAAGAAAACCAAATACTGCATGTTCTCGTTTCTAAGTGGGACCTAAACATTGAGTACACATGGACATGAAGGTGAGAATGGTAGATGCTGGAGACTACTTGGGGGAGGGGGTATAAGCTGAAAAACTACCTAGTAGGTACTATGCCCACTACCTGGGATCTTTTTTTTTTTCTTTTTTTTCTTTGAGATGGAGTTTCTTTGCCGCAGCTAGAGTGCAGTGGCGCGATCTTGGCTCACTGCAACCTCCGCCGCCTGGGTTCAAGCGATTGTGCCTCAGCCTCCTGAGTAATTGGGACTACAGGCACATGCCACCATGCTTGGCTAATTTTTTGTATTTTTAGTACAGATGGGGTTTTGCTACGTTGGCCAGGCTGGTCTCAAACTCCTGACCTTAGGTGGGTCGCCCTCCTCGGCCTCCCAGAGTGCTGGGATTACAGGCGTGAGCCACTGTACCCAGTCTACCAGAGTTCATTCTTACCCCAAATGTCAACATCACACCATATAAGCATGTGACAAACCTGCATATATACCTCCTGAATCCAAAATAAAAGTTGAAATTTAAAAAAAAATGAATAAATGATTTAATAGCCATTCAATTTCTATACATTATGAAAGACTCTTAAAATGCCTACTGAAAGAGTAATTAGCTACCATAGCTGAAATTACCATTTTAATAGGTATCTAGCATATTTTTCCACTTTGAATTTCACTAATTTAACCAATAATACCTGAAAGAAATCAATATTCCATTTGTAATAGTTTTAATCCAGTTATCTTCATATCTAGAAATTGTAAGAACAAAAAATGCCTTATCCAGGCATAGGCATCACCTTGTAATTAAAAAGTAAAGGAAATTTTTATGTATAACAAAGCATTTTTTCAGTATGCTGATTTCTAATTGCTTCTACAAATAAATTGCGATAAAATGTGATTTAAAGAAAGGTCATTGCCAAAGTTACCTTCAGTTTCTCCTATGTTGTCTTTTAGGAGTTTTGTAGTTTTACATTTTGCATATATGTCTGTGATCCATTTTGAGTTCATTTTTGGGAAAATGTAAGGTCTGTGTTTAGAATCTTTTTATTTTTTGCTTGTGGGTGTTCAGTTGTTCCAGCATCATTTGTTGAAAAAATGATTTTTCTCCATTGGGTTGCCTTCTTTGTCCAGGATCAGTTGATTGTACCTGTGTAGGCCTATTTCTGTGCTCCCTATTCTGTTTCATTTGTCTACTTTTCTGTTCTTTCCCCAATACCACACTCTCTTGACTGCTATAGCTTTGTGATAAGTCTTGAGGTCCAATACATCAGTCTTCTGACTTTGTTTTTCTCCTTTAATATTTCGTTTTCTATTCTGGGTCTTTTGACTTTCATGTAAATTTTGGAATCTCTTTGTCAATAACCAAAAAATAGCTTGTTGAGATTTTAATTGGGATTTCATCAAATCTCTATAGATCTATTTAGGAAGAATTGACATCTTAACAATATTGAGTCTTCCTGTCCTTGTATATGGAATATCGTTTATTTGGATTTTCTCGTATTTCTTGAATTTCTTTTACCAGAGTTTTGTAGTTTTCTTCATGTAGCTCTTGGACACATTTCATAAAATTTATACTTTTTTGTAGCTAATGTGATTGGTATGATTTCAATTTCAAATTCAAATTGTTCATTGCTGGTATACAAGAAAACTTTTTATCAACCTGGTATCCTGCAATCTTATTATGAATAAAATTGCTTATTAGTTTTAGGAGAAAAATAAAGAACCTTAACATTCAAAGCACTGGTTCT
The DNA here is from genome assembly GCF_007565055.1 of Rhinopithecus roxellana. Classification (NCBI taxonomy): domain Eukaryota; kingdom Metazoa; phylum Chordata; class Mammalia; order Primates; family Cercopithecidae; genus Rhinopithecus; species Rhinopithecus roxellana. Next base: position 11,319,067 of record NC_044559.1, read on the forward strand.
AAACATCAATTCCCTCTAAAGGAAACCAAGAATCCTTAAAAAATAGCTATTTTCCAATCTAGGCAGAAATGTGTAAGATAAGCCTAGAATATGTTGTCATGCCTGATAATAAGGAAGCTATCAAAGAATATTAGAATTACGTCTAGAGGGCCCAAGAGCCAATTCAACGATGTTTCCACTTGCCAAATATGGTATAGTACAATGTCAACACCAATAAGAGTAATAACTACAATGTATTAAAATACATAAGACATGTTTAAATCTATGATTTTATAATACTATAATAGGTCAACACTGAAGATAGCAAACAAATTTATCATTTGCGTATTAATAAAGGAAAAACTACAGCATTTATCCTGCCTTCCCTGTAAGAACTATACCAATGGATTGTCAAATAGTAGATGAAGGGAAGTTTCTCTTTATGGTATTCTATTATAGCTAATAAATGAAGGAATAATAGGATTCCACCATTTCGCAACTCCTAAGGAATTAATCTAACACTGATTGCCAATGGCTGTTAATATGACAAAAAAAAAAAGACGAATACACACGATGTGTCTCCTGTGGAAGATGACGGCCTCATCCATGAAATATTCTTGGAGGAAAAAACAAACTAAATCAGAGCAAGCCTCTCAATTTGATCATCTATTTGCCAAATTGGCAGAAAACATTTGTTCATCTGATAGTGAATTACTCAGCTTATGTGAAATTTTCCAGAAAGCTATGCCCCATAAATCCATAGATCCCAGGCTGGTTTACCAGAAATAATCTTAGATAATGGTATATCCTGCTGAACTCTCCCACTAGCAAATATTACTAGTTGTGTATCTGGATATCTGTCATTAGCATATTTACAAGGAGATTTGACTGAATTGCCTTATCTTCTCTTTTTCCCAGGGAAATCCCTTTGTGAGAGACAGAACTATAGACCTATTTTTTAACCATTTACTTTCTTCTTGTTCTTCCAGCTAAAACATATCAAAAGGTCACAAGTATAGTATGAGACAAATGGAACAGAATAAAAAATCCAGAAATCATATAAAATTTTTCTATATCCTAGAGATAACTAAGAATCAATAGAGAAGCAATGAATTGTTTAATAACAGTGTTAAGAAAATTGAGTCATTGTGGTAGCTCTATTCCCCAAAGACCCTTACCTCCTGGTATGCACAACCTTATATAATTCTCACTCACAGTGTATCATGGTTGGTTTGTGTAACCAGTAGCATATGGCGGAAGTGATTATAAAACACTATGATTGTAAAAGGTAGGATTATAAAACACTATGATTTATATCTTCGGCGCTTTCTCTTTTATCTCTATCCCTATATAGCAGATAGGGGAGCTCTGGGGAAAACAGACAGCAATGTCAGCAGCAGCCCTCTGGGGAAGTTGGCAAGGAATTGTAGCCTCCAGCCAGGAGTCAGTGAGGACTTGAGGCGTACCAATAACTATATGAGTAAGTTTAGCTAGATTTTCTAGGCTGTTAAGTCTTGAAATGATTGCAACTCTGACCAATAGCTTACCTGCAGCATTGTGAGAGACCCTGAGGCAGAATCACCCAGATAAGCTGTTCTCAGGTTCCTGACTTGATAACGTAAGATAATGTTTTTTTGTTTTAACCTACTATGTTTAGGAATAATTTTTTAGACAGCAATAAAAAAATACAGTTTGGTACTAAAAGTGGGATATACCATAACAAAACTCTAAAATGTGGGGGAGGAAGTGGGCAGCACCTGGATGGATAAAGGACTTTAAAGAGAGCATTGGTGAAAATCTAAATTACCTTAATCAGACTGTTGAATTTTTAACTTAGAAGAGGTTGTTGGTGAGGATTCAAAAGAAAATGAGGAAAATCTTACTGGAAATTTGAGGAAAAAAGATTCTTGTTACATAGTGGTAGAAAGTTTAGCAACTGTCACCAGAAGTAATGTGGAAGGTACAAAAGGTGCCTAGTGACCTGGATGATCTAGCTAAGGAAATTTCCAGCCAAAATGATGAAAATGCCACATAAATACTATTTATGGTAAAATCTAAGAGTGATTTGCTAAAACAATTAGAACTTGTGAGTTACGAAGATTTCCAGCCTCTTCAGATGGCAATTAATACTAGAATTAAGAAATGGCCAAGAGCAAAGTTCAAATCTAGGAAATCCTCAAGAAAACACGGTTTAAAGTGAAGCTGAGGGTGTGAGCATAAAGTTCTTTGTTAAGACCTTGTAAAAATGGAAAGTGGTGCCTCAAAGTGTCATTATGTCAGATTTATTTTTAAAGCTCCCTTATGGTTGCAAGAGTGTGACTCTCAGATGCTTTAAATCAAACAATAGAACTTCTAAGAAGATTAAGAGTGTTGTCCCTCATTAGAAGTCCAAAGGAGAAAAGTGGTCATCTTGAAGAGACCTATAGATATGCTTTTGTCTAATGGGATGAACTCCAGAAAGATGCACAGGAGACCTACAAAGCTTTCAAGAGAATTATATATGCAGAAATATTACCAACTTGGACTGAAGGGAACAGAGACAGTAGAAAATGAAAAGAAGTCTTAGCACACCAAAAATAAACAAGACACATATGGAGAAACTATTCAGCTGCAAACAAAGTCTGTAACCAAAACAGCATGGTACTGATACAAAAATAAACACATTGATCAATGGAACAGTATAGAGAACACAGAAATAAAGCCACAGTTATAACTATCTTATCTTTTGTCAACAAAGCTGACAAAAACAAGCAATGGGAAACAGACTCACTGTTCAATATATGGTGCTGGGACAACTGGTTAGCTATATGCAGACAACTGAAAGTGAACCACTTCCTTATACCATATGAAAAAAAATCCACCCAAGATGGATTAAAGACCTAAATGTAAGACATAGAACTATGAAACCTTGGGAGATAACCTAGGAAATACCATTTTGGAGATAGGAACTGGCAAAGATTTCATGACAAAAATGTCTAAAGCAACAAAAGCAAAAATTGGCAAAGGGGAGCTAATTAAACTAAAGAGCTTCTGTATAGCAAAAGAAACTATCAACAGAATAGGTAACCTACAGAATGGGAGAAAATATTTGCAATCTATACATCTGACAAACGTCTAATATCCAGAATCTACAAGGAAATTAAACATACAAGCAAAAAGCAACTCCATTAAAAAGTGGGCAAAGCTACCAACCAAAAAAAGCCCAGGAATAGACGAGCTGACAGCCAAATTCTATCAGAGCTAAAAAGAGGAGCTGGTACCATTCCTTCTGAAACTATTCCAAACAATAGAAAAAGAGGGACTCCTCCCTAATTCCTTTTATGAGGCAGGCATCATCCTGATGCCAAAACCTGACAGAGATGCAACAAAGAAAAGAAAATTTCAGGCCAATATCCCTGAGGAACTTCGATGTGAAAATCCTCAATAAAATACTGGCAAACCGAATCCAGCAGCACATCAAAAAGATTCTCCACCTCGATCAAGTCGGCTTCATCCCTGGGATGCAAGGCTGGTTCAACATATGGAAATCAATAAATGTAATCCATCACATAAACGAAACCAATGACAAAAACCACATGATTATGTCAAGAGATGCAGAAAAGGCCTTCGATAAAATTCAACAAGCCTTCCTGCTAAAAGCTCTCAATAAACTAGGTACTGATGGAATACATCTCAGTAACAAGAGCTATTTATGACAAACCCATAGCCAACATCATACTGAATGGGCAAAAGCTGGAAGCATTCCCTTTGAAAACCGGTACAAGACAAGGATGCCCTCTCTCACCACTCCTGTTCAACATAGTATTGGAAGTTCTGGTCAGGGCAATCAGGCAAGAGAAAGAAGTAAAGGTATTCAAATAGGAAGAAAGGATGTCAAATTGTCTCTGTTTGCAGATGACATGATTGTATGTTTAGAAAACCCCATCAAATCAGTCCAAAAACTCCTTAAGATGATCAGCAACTTCAGCAAAGTCTCAGGATACAAAACCAATGTGCAAAAATCACAAGCATCCCTATAAACAAATAATAGACAAGCAGAGAGCCAAATCATGAGTGAACTCCCATTTACAACTGCTACAAAGAGAATTAAATACCTAGGAATAAACTTACAAGGGACATGAAGGACCTCTTCAAGAAGAAGGACAAACCACTGCTCAAGGAAATAAGAGAGGACACAAACAAATGGAAAAACATTCCATGTTCATGGATAGGAAGAATCAATACCATGAAAATGGCCATACTGTCCAAAGTAATTTGTAGATTCAATGCTATTCCCATCAAGCTACCATTGATTTTCTTCACAGAACTAGAAAAAAACTACTTTAAATTTCATATGGAACCAAAAAACAGCCTGTATAGCCAAGACAATCCTAAGCAAAAAGAACAAAGCCAGAGGCATCACACTACCTGACTTCAAACTATACTGCAAGAATAGAGTAAGCAAAACAGCATGTTACTGGTACCAAAACAGATGTATAGACCAATGGAACAGAACAGAGGCCTCAGAAATAACACCACACATCTACAACCATCTGATCATCGACAAACCTGACAACAACAAGAAATGGTGAAAGGATTCCCTATGTAATAAATGGTGCTGGGAAAACTGAAACTGGACCCCATATGCAGAAAACTGAAACTGGACCCCTTCCTTACACCTTATATAAAAATTAACTCAAGACAGATTGAAGACTTAAACATAAAACTTAAAACCATAAAAACCCTAGAAGAAAACCTAGGCAGTACCATTCAGGATATTGGCAATTAACTCAAGGTAGACTCGAGATTTAAATGTAAGACCTAAAACCATAAGAACCCTAGAAGAAAACCTAGGCAATACCATTCAGGACATATACGTGGGCAAAGACTTCATGACTAAAACACCAAAAGCAATTGCAACAAAAGCCAAAATTGATAAATAGGACCTAATTAAACTAAAGAGCTTGTGCAGAGCAAGAGAAACTATTATCAGAGTGAATAGGCAGCCTACAGAATGGGAGAAAAATTTTGCAGTCTATCCATCTGACAAATGTCTAATATCCAGAATCTACAAGGAACTTAAATTTACAGGAAAAAAACAACCCCATCAGAAAGTGGGTGAAGGATATGAACAGACGCTTCTCAGAGGACTTTTATCCAGCCAACAAACATGAAAAAACTCATCATCCCTATTCATTAGTGAAATGCAGATCAGAACCAAAATGAGATACCATCTCACACCAGTTAGAATGGCGATCATTAAGAAGTCAGAAAACCATAGATGCTGGAGAGGATGTGGAGAGATAGGAATGCTTTTACATTGTTGGTGGGAGTCTTGATTAGTTCAACCATTGTGGAAGACTGTGATGATTCCTCAAGGATCTAGAACCAGAAATACCATTTGACCCAGCAATCCCATTACTGGGTATATACCCAGAGGATTCTAAATCACTCTGTAAAAACACATGCACACGTATGTTTATTGCAGCACTATTCACAATAGCAAAGACTTGGAACCAACCCAAATGCCTATCAATGATAGACAAGATAAAAAAAAAAACTGTGGCACATATACACCATGGAATCCTATGCAGCCATAAAAAGAAGTGAGTTAATGTCCTTTGCAGGGACATGGATGAACCTGGAAACCATCATTCTTTGCAAACTGACACTGGAACAGAAAACCAAACACTGCATGTTCTCACTCATAAGTGGGAGTTGAACAATGAGAACACACGGACACAGGGAGGGGAACATCACACACCAGGGCCTGTCAAGGGGTAGGGGGGAAGGGGAGGGAGAGCATTATGACAAATACCTAATGCATGCGGGGCTTAAAACCTAGATGACGGGTCGATGCATGCATCAAACCACCATGGCACATGTATACCTATGTAACAAATCTACACATTCTGAATATGTATCTAAGAACTTAAATTATAATAAAGTGGGCAAAGGACATAAACAGACACCTTTTAGAGGAAGGCATAAGTGTGGCCAACAACCATATTTTTTATTTTTTATTTTTTATTTTTTATTTATTTATTTTTTTTTGAGACGGAGTCTTGCTCTGCTGCCCAGGCTGGAGTGCAGTGGCCAGCTCTCAGCTCACTGCAAGCTCCGCCTCCCGGGTTCACGCCATTCTCCTGTCTCAGCCTCCCGAGTAGCTGGGACTACAGGCGCCCGCCTCGTCGCCCGGCTAGTTTTTTGTATTTTTTTTTTAGTAGAGACGGGGTTTCACCGTATTAGCCAGGATGGTCTCGATCTCCTGACCTCGTGATCCGCCCGTCTCGGCCTCCCAAAGTGCTGGGATTACAGGCTTGAGCCACCGCGCCCGGCCAACCATATTTTTTAAATGCTCAGTAATAATCATTAGAGAAATGCAAGTCAAAATCACAATGAGATACCATCCACACCAGTCAGAATGGCTATTATTAAAAAGTCAAAAAATAACATGCTGGTGAGGTTGCAGAGAAAAGGAATGCTTATAAACTGCTGGCGAGAGTGTAAATTTGTTCAACCATTGTGGAAAGCAGTGTGGCAATACCTCAAATAACTAAAAACAGAACTAGCATTCAACACAACAATCTCACTACTGGGTATATATCCAAAGGATTATAAATGGTTCTACCATAAAGACACATGCACATGTATGTTCATTGGAGCACTATTCACAATGGCAAAGACATGGAATAAACCTAAAAGCCCATCAACAGTCAACAGGATAAAGAAAATGTGGTACATATACACCATTGAATATTATGCAGCCATAAAAAGAACAAGATCATGTTCTTTGCAGAGATGTGAATGGAACTGGAGGCCATTATCCTTAGCAAACTAACAAAGGAACAGAAAACCAAATGCCACATGTTTTCACTTATAAGTGGAGCTGAGTAATGAGAACACATGGGCAGAAATTGTAGGAGAACAGACACTGGAGTCTACTTGAGGGTCGAGGGTAGGAGAAGTAAGAGGTTCAGAAAAAACAAACTAGGAGTTTTGGTGTATGAAATACTCTGTACACCAAACCTCTGAGTCACAATTTTACCTAGGGTGCACATGCACCCCTGAATCTAAAATAAAAGTTAAAATATTGAAAGATTCTTTTTCCTTTCATTTTTATAATTGACATATAGTTATTGTATATATTTATGAGGTACATAGGGATATTTCTATATATATAATGTATAGTGATCAGATCAGGGTAAGTTGCATATCATCATCAAACATGCTTATTTCTTTGTGTTGAACATTCAACATCTTCCCCTCTAGCTAATTAAAAGCATATAATATATTATTGTTAACTATAGTCATCTTACAAGGGTGTAGAACACTGGAACTTATTCTGGCTATTGTGTTGTAATTTTGAATCCTTTGAAAAATCTCTCCCTTTCATTCCCTTCCCCATACCCTTTTCAGCCTTTAGTATCATCTTTTCTTCTCTGATCTCAACTTTTATTAGCTTCCACATAAGAATAACAGTATGTGATATTTGTTTTCTGTGTTTGATTTGTTTAACTTAACAAAGCGAACTCCAGTTTTACCCATGTTGCAGTGAATGACAGAATTTTATTATTTTTTATAGCCGAATAGTATTCCATTGTGCATATAACCCACATTTTCTTTATCCATTCATTTGTTGTTGGACATCTAGGTTGATTCTACATCTTGGCTATTATGAGTAGTGCCACCACAAACATGATGTTGCAGATGCTTCTTTGATATACTGATTTTCATTCCTTTGGATAAATGCCTAGTAGTGAGATTACTGATCATATGGTAGTTCTATTTGTAGATTTTTTTAAAACCTCCCTACTGTTCTCCAAGTGGCTATACTAGTTTACATTCCCACTAGCAGTGTAGAAACATTCCCCCTTTCTCTGTAACCTCACGAGCATTTGCTATTTTTTTGTCTTTTTGACAACAGCCATCCTAACTGGGGTAAGATGATAGCTCATTGTGGTTTTGATTGGCATTTCCCTGATGATTAATGATGTTGAGTATTTTTTCATATATTCATTGGCCATTTGTATATATTCTTTTGAGAAATATCTACTGAGATCATCTGCCCATTGTTAATGGGATTGTTTGTTTCTTGCTGTTGAAATGTTTGAGTTCACTGTGTATTCTGGATATTAATCCCCTGTCAGATACATAGTTTTCAAATATTTTTCCTATTCTGTAGATTGTCTTTTCACTCTGTTCGTTGTTTCCTTTGCTATGCGGAAGCTTTTAAGTTTGATATAATCCCATTTGTTTACTTTTGCTTTTCTTGCCTATGCTTTCAGGTCTTATTCATGAACTATTTTCCCAGACCAATTTCCTGAAATGTTTCACCTATATTTTCATCTAGTAATCTAATAGTTTCAGGTCTTACCTTTAGGTCTTTGATCCATTTTGAGTTAATTATTGTATAGGATTACATGTGGGGGTCTAGTCTCATTTTTCTGCACATGGATATTCAGTTTTCCCAGTATGATTTGTTGATGAGACTTGCCTTTCCCCGGTAAGTGTTGTTGGTGTTTATCAAAGCCCAGTTGGCTCTATATATGTGAGTTAATTTTGCAATTCTCTATTCTCCTCTGTTGGCCTATGCATCTGTTTTTATGCCACTACCATGCTGTTTTGTTTACTACAGCTTTGTAGTATATTTTGAAGTCTTGTAGTGTCAACTCTGTACTTTTGCTCAGGATTGCTTTGGCTATTCCGTTTGGTTGGTTGGCTGGTTGGTTGGTTGGTTGGTTTTATACAAATTTTAAGACTTTTCTAATTCTGTGAAGAAAGTAATTGGTATTTTGATAGGGATTGTGTTTAATTTGTAGATTGCTTTAGGTTCTATGATCGTTTTAACAATATTTTTGGAGCCATGAGTATGGGATGTTGTTCCATTTGTTTTTATCCTCTTTAATTTTTTTGTCAGTGTTTTGTAATTTTCCTTATAGAAGCCTTTCAGTTCTTAGTTAAATTTATTGCTAGGTATTTCATTTTTTGTAGCTATTGTAAATGGCATTATCTTCTTGATTTCTTTTTTAGCTATTTTGTTGTTCATGAAAAGCAATGCTACTGATTTTATATTTTAATTTTTTATCTTTACTAAATTCATCAATTTTAAAATATTTTCAGTAGAGTCGTTTGGATTTTCTATATGTAAAATCATATTGTCTGCAAACAGGAACAATTTGACTTTTTACTTTCTAATTTGGATACCTGTTATTTCTTTCCCTTATCTAAGTGTTCTTGCTAGGACTTCTAGTACTATGTTGAATAAAAGTAGCAAGAGCGGGCATCCTTCTCTTCATCCAGTTCCTACAGGATGTTAGCTGTGGGTTTGTCATATATGGCATTTATTGTGTTGAGGTACCTTCCTTCTATATGTAACTTATGGAGAATTTTTACTACGAAGGGATGTTGAATTTTACCAAATGCTTTTACTGCATCTATTGAGGTGATCATATGGTTTTTGTCTTTCATTCTGTTGATGTGATATATCACATTTATTGATATGCATATGTTGAACCATTCTTGCATTCCTAGGACAAATCTCATTTGATCATTATCTGTTATCTTTTTGATGTATTGTTACATTTAGTTTGCTAATATTTTGTTGAGAAAATATTATGTTCATGTTCATCAGCAATATTTGCCTGTATTTTTCTTTTTGTGTGGTATCCTTGTCTGGTTTTCACATCAGAGTTATGTTTACCTCATGGAATGAATTAGGAACAGTTCCCTCTGTTTCCATTTCTTGGATTACTTTGAGAAGAATCGATATTATTTAAAGGTTTGGTAGTATTCAGTGGTGAAACCATCCAGTCCTGAACTTTTCTTTTTTGAAAGACTTTTTATTACTGATTCAATTTAATTACTTATATTGTCTTTCAGGCTTACTCTTTCTTCTTAGTTCAGTCTTGGTAGGTTGTACGTAACCAGGAATGTATCTATTTCCTCTAGATTTTTGAATTTATTGGCATATAGTTATTCATAGTAGTCTCTAACAATCCTTTGTATTTCTGTGGTATCCATTGTGGCGTATGCTCTTTTTACTTCTATTTATTTGGGTCTCCTCACTTCCTTTCTTAGTCTGGCTAATGGTTTGTCAATTTTGTTTATCACTTCAAATAACCAACTTTTTGTTTTGTTGATCTTTTGTACTTTTTAGTTAAATTTTGTTTATTTCTGTTCTGAAATTTATTCTTCTACAAATTTGGGGTTTGGTGTGTTCTTTTCTAGTTTCTTGAGATGCATCATTACGTTGTACGTTGAACATATTTCTAGTTTTTTGATGTAGGCATTTATTGCTCCAAACTTGCCTCTTAGTAATTATCTTGCTGTGTGCCATAGGTTTTCACATGTTGTGTTTCTATTTTCATTGGTTTCAAGTTTGTTTTTTGTTTGTTTGGTTTTGGTGTTTTTTTTGTTTTCTTTGTTTTTTTTTGAGACAGAATTTCACTCATGTTGCCCAGACTGGAGTACAATGGCGCCATCTCCGCTCACTGCAACCTCCGTCTCCCGAGTTCAAGCAATTCTCCTGCCTCAGCCTCCTGAGTAGCTGGGATTACAGGCATGTTCCACCATGCCCAGCTAATTTTGTGTTTCTTAGTAGAGATGGGGTTTGTCCATGTTGGTCAGACTGTTCTCGAACTCCTGACCTCAGGTGATCCGTCTGCCTTGGACTCCCAAAGCACTGGAATTACAGGTGTGAGCCACTGTGCCCGGCCTGAAGAAGTTTTTAATTTCATTCTTGATTCCTTCTTTCACCCATTGGTCATTCAGAAGCATGCTGTTTAATTTCTATATATTTGTATAGTTTCAAGTGTTCCTCTTATTGTTTACATCCAGTTTTGTTTCATTGTGGTTAAATAGGATACTTGATCTGATTTTGAAATTTTAAAAAGTTTTTGCAACTTGTTTCTTGTCCTAACATATGGTGAACCCCAGAGAATGTTCCATGTGCTAATGAAAAGAATGTGTGTTCTACAGGTGTTGGGTGAAATGTTCTGTAAATATCTTTTAGTTTCATTTCATCTATGGTGTAGTTTAAACTTCATGTTTCTTTGTTGATTTTCTGTGTAAACAATCTGTCAAATGCTGCATATAGGGTGTTGAAGTCCCAGCTATTTTTGTATTGGGGTCTATCTCTCTCTTTAGATCAAATAATATTTGCTATATATTGGGGTCTATCTCTCCCTTTAGATCAATAGACCCCAATAACTCTCAAGGCTGAGCCAGACCCCAGTATACCTCTGGGGGATGCAATGTTGGAGGCACATATATTTACAATTGTTATATTCCTTTTCTGAATTGATTGGTTTATTATAAGAATACAGTCTCCTTATCACAACTTTTGACTTGAAGTGTATTTTGTGTGATATAAGTAGAGCTATTACTGCTTACTTTTGGTTTCTGTTTGCATGAAATACATTTTACCATCCCTTCACTTTCAGTCTCTGTGTGTCTTTAGAGGTAAGATGAGTTTCTTGTAGGTAACATATAGTTATGTCTTCATTTTTTATACATTCACCCAGTTTATATTTTTTAATGAATTTATTTTGTTTTAATTCAAGGTTATTATTGATAGACGAGGACTTACTCTTGTCATTTTTGGGGGATCCTTTTCTTTTTTTTTTTTTGTACATCTTTTGTTACTTCTTTTATTGTTTGTTTTTGCAATTGGGTGGTTTTCTATAGTGAAAATGTTTAATTTGTTTCTCTTTCTCCATTGTGTATTGGCTCTTCTGGTGAATTTTGTAGTTTTGCATGTTTTCATAATGATGGTTATCATCTTTTCCTTCCAGATGCAAGACTCCCTTGAGCATTTCTCATAACGCCAGTCTCTTGGTAATGAATTATTTTAGTTTTGGCTTATTTGTAAAATATTTTATTTCTCCTTCATTCCTGAAGGATAGCTTTCCTGGGTGTGATATTCTTGGCTGCCAGTTGTTTTTTCTTTCAATATTTTGAATATGTCATTCCAGCCCCTCCTCGTCTGTGAGGTTTCTGTGAGAAATCCACTGTTAGTCTAATGGGAATTTCCTTATATGTGACTTGATGCATTTTCACTTGCTGTTTGTAGAAGTTTTATGTTTGACTTTTGATAATTGGACTATAATGTGCCTTGGAGAGTATCTATTTGGATTGACTCTGTTTGGGGTTCTTTGCAATTCCTGTATCTGCATGTCCATCTCACCCACAAAACTTGGGAATTTTTCAGCTATTGTTTTATTAAATGTGTTTTTTAGACCTTTCCTTTCTCCTCTTCCTCAGGAGTGTCCCTAATGTGAACATTTGTTTGTATAATTGTGTTTCATCAATCTTGTAGGCTTTCTAAATTCTTTTTTATACATTTTTATTTATCTGTGTTACTTCAAAAGACTTGTCTTCAAGTTTAGAAATTCCATCTTTGCTTTGTCTACTCCACTGTTGAAGCTCTCAATTTTATATTTTATTTCCTTAATTGAATTCTTCAACTCTAGGACTTCTGTTTAGTTCTTTGTGACTTGTGGCTTTTATCTCTTTGTTCAATTTCTCATTCAAATTAGGAAATACTTCCCTGGTTTCATTGAATTGCCTAGCAATATTCTCTTACATACCATTGAGTCTCCTTAAGGTTTTGAATTCCTTTTCTAGCCTTTGGTATATTTCCTTATGATGAAGGTCTATTACTAAAGAATTATTATGTTTATTTGGAGGTGTAATGTTTCTTTGCTTTTTTATGTTTGATGTGTCCCTACATTGATTTCTACACATCTAATGGCACAGTTGTGTGTGTGTGTGTGTTTTTTTTTTTTCTAATTTTATGAAGTAGGTTTCATAGGGAAAGAATTATTTATACAGGTGAGTCTTGGGGTGTCCATTCAGTGGGGTGCATTGGCTTGGTTCTAGGTAAACACAGTAGTATAGTCTCCATGTAATTTCTTCAGCTGTGGTCCATGTTAGTGATATTTGTGAGTGTCTCAGCGGCCTAGGCTGAGAGTTTGTGATGGTGGTGACACAGCTTTGCCAGAGCTAGGCACACAAAGATGTTTCTCATATTGTAAACATAAGTGTGCAAAATGTGGATCAGTCAACTTGGAGTCTGGCTCGCTGGGGTTGGGGCCATGGGGCTGTTACTTTGACTGGGTCGGGGAAGAGGGTGCGTGCCCACTAGGGGCAGCCCAGAGGGCTGTTTCTCAGGCTCAGAATATGGACACAAGGCTATTCAGTTGGCCTGAGGGTATGTCTGCTGGGGGCGACTCACAGAAGTGTTTCTCGGATGCTGATTACAGGTGTAGGGACTTTGCGCAGCAAGGGGCATGTCTGGTGAAAGTACCATAGGTCTGTTTCTAAGGGACCTCTCCCACTTTGGAGAGCGTGCAGAGTGGTTTGTCTAGCTCAAGAGCAGGGTTGCCCTGGGCAGAACTGATAGACTGTCCCACTGGCTGGAAGTTTAGGCAGTGGGTTCTTTTCTTCTCTGCTTTGCAGGACCAGAGTCACAGTGAATCCTGGTCTCAGGTTCCATGCAGCTAGAGTTGTGGCATTCAGCCACAGGGCTGAATGGAATGAAGATGGAGCCCAGTGCTGGAGAGGTACAGTAGCTACTGGTTCCCAGAGAAAGGTGCATTCCAGAGGTGGCTCTGGTCTCAGGACGGTGCCATGCTGCAGCAGCTTGGCTCACAGAAGGTATATGATGGGTTGGGAGTGCATATCTTGTGTTCCTGATCTAGGGCAATGCAGCTGTGTGAATTTCTGGCAGCTCCTCAAGCTGGGCTCGGGGCTTGCAAGACTGTGAGGTTTTTCTGTAGTAAGGACTGTAGGTGTTTATAGTGGCAGTGGGGCTAATAAGGATCTGCTAACATTTTCCCCACAAGCAGAAGTCCGTCCTGACTCTGGGCCAATCTGAGACAGGGCTGCAGAGACTGGATATCCCCATGCTGTCCTCCTCAGCTTCTAATAGCCACAGGAGTCTCTCTACTCCCCCACTACACTCAGTGCTCTCCCTTTAATTCTCCAGGCAAATCTTAGCTATTTATTCGTTGTGTTGGTCTTTTCTTGTGGAAGAAATGAACACAGGTATCTCTGGTCAGCCATCTTGCTCCCCATGACTCTTTGTGCCTCCTTTTTTGAACAGGAATACCTTCAGAGGTTGCCCTGTGCCTGTGACATCTTGATTGTCAGGTATGTAGGGGATGAACAGCTTGTCTATTTAATTTCACAGAGCAAGAAGAATTGCACTCAGGAGTTGTACTTAAAGAACTCTATCCAGGAAGACTCACACTCACCTGGACCTGACTTAGATTATAAGATTCTGGATTTTGAGCTGATATTCTGATAATACCAAGCAGTAGCAAAAATTTGGATAAATAAGAACCTTTATGCAGTTTTGTTAAAGAAGATTTTTATTTTGTGTGCTTACTTGACATATAATAATTGTATATAGTTTAGGTTACAGAATAATAGTCAATACATATATAATGTGTAATAATCAAGTCATATCCATCACCTCAAACATTTATCATTTCTGTGTTGGGAACATTCCCTTCTTCTAGCTATTTAAAAAAAATACAGTAAATTATTGTTAATTATAGTTACTCTGCAGTGCTATAACACACCAGAGCTGCTTCCTTCCATCTAGCTGTAATTTTGTATTCATTAACCAAACTCTCCATATCCTTCATTCCACCCTACCCTACCCTACCCTACCCAGCCTCTAATAACCACAATTCTGTCTACTTTTGCACTCTCAACTTTTATAACACCCATGTATGAGTAAGAATATGCAGTATTTTTCTGTGCCTGATTTACTTCATTTAACAAAATGTTCGCTGGACTCACCCATTTTGCTGTGAATGACAGGAATTCATTTTTTATGGCTGAATAGCATGCCTTTGTGTGTATATCTATTCCCCTGTTGATGGAAACTTAGGTTGATTCCATATCATGGCTGTTGTGAATAGTGCTGCAATACACATGGGGGTGCAGATATCACTTAAGACATTTTTGAAGAAAAAAATGCCAAAACTTGGCAAAATTAAAAGTATTCATACCCCACAACTTTAGCCATTTTACTTGTTCATGGGAAAACTCATATAGGAACATAAGTAAACATGTATAATAATATTCATTACAACATTTATGGTACTAAAGTCAGCAACCTAGAGGCCATCACTAAAATAATGAATAACTAAAATGTAGCACAGACATTTAATAGATGATGAATATAGCAGTAAGAAGAAGCTAGAGGTTTACAAACAACAATATTATTAAATCTTTTTAAAAGTAGGGTTGAGTAACCAAAAAAAGTCCAGGACCAGACGGATTCACAGTCAAATTCTACCCGAGGTACAAAGAAGATCTGATACCATTCCTTCTGAAACTATTCCAATCAATAGGAAAAGAGGAAATCCTCCCTAACTCATTTTATGAGGCCAACATCATCCTGATACCAAAGTCAGGTAGAAACACACACACAAAAAAAGAATTTTAGACCAATATCCCTGATGAACATCTATGTGAAAATACTGGCAAACTGAATCCAGCAGCACATCAAAAAGCTTATCCACCATGATCAACTGGACTTCATCCCTGGGATGCAAGGTTGGTTCAACATAGGCAAATCAATAAACGTAATCCATCACGTAAACAGAGCCAACAACAAAAACGACATGATTATCTCAATGATGCAGAAAAGGCCTTCGAAAAAATTCAGCAGCCCTTCATGCTAAAAACTAGCAATAACTAGGTACCAATGGAACGTATCTCAAAATAATAGCAGCTATTTATGACAAACCCACAGCCAATATCATACTGAATGGGCAAAAACTGGAAGCATTCCCTTCGAAAAGTGGCACAAAACAAGGATGCCCTCTCTCACCACTCCTATTCAACATAGTGCCAGAAGTTCCGGCTAGAGCAATCAGGCAAGAGAAAGAAATAAAGGGTATTCAATTAGGAAAAGAGGAAGTCAAATTGCCCCTGTTTGCAGATGACATGATTGTATATTTAGAAAACCCCATCATCTCAGCTCAAAAACTCCTTAAGCTGATAAGCAACTTCAGCAAAGTCTCAGGATACAAAATTAATGTGCAAAAATCAGAAGCATTCCTACACACCAATAACAGACAAAAAGAGAGTCAAATCATGAGTGAATTCCTGTTCACCATTGCTACAAAGAGAACAAAATATCTAGGAATCCAACTCACAAGGGATGTGAAGGATCTCTTCAAGGATAACTACAAACCACTGCTCAAGGAAATAAAAGAGGACACAAACAAATGGAAGAATGTTCCATGCTCATGGATAGGAAGAAACAATACCATGAAAATGACCATACTGCCCAAAGTAATTTATAGATTCAATGCCATCCCCATCAAGCTACCACTGACTTTCTTCACAGAATTGGGAAAAACTACTTTAAAGTTCATATGGAACCAAAAAAGAGTCTGCATTACCAAGACAATCCTAAGCAAAAAGAAGAAAGCTGGAGGCATCATGCTACCTGACTTCAAACTATACTACAAGGCTACAGTAATCAAAACAGCACAGTACTGGTACCAAAACAGAGATATAGACTAATGGAACAGAATAGAGGCCTCAGAAATAACACCACATACCTACAATCATCTGATCTTTGACAAACCTAACAGAAACAAGAAATGGGGAAGGGGTTCCCTATTTAATAAATGGTGCTGGGAACACTGGCTAGCCATATGTAGAAAGCTGAAACTGGATCCCTTCCTTATACCTTATACAAAAATTAATTCAAGGTGGATTAAAGATTTAAATGTAAGACCTAAAATCATAAAAACCCTAGAAGAAAACCTAGGCAATACCATTCAGGACATAGGCATGGGCAAAGACTTCATGACTAAAACACCAAAAGCAATGACAACAAAAGCCAAAATAGAGAAAAGGCGGGGGCGGAGCAAGATGGCCGAATAGGAACAGCTCCAGTCTCCAACTCCCAGCGCGAGCGACACAGAAGACCGGTAATTTCTGCATTTTCAACTGAGGTACTGGGGTCATCTCACTAGGGACTGCCGGACAATCGGTGCTGGGCAGCTGCTACAGCCCGACCAGCGAGAGCTGAAGCAGGGCGAGGCATCGCCTCACCTGGGAAGTGCAAGGGGGAAGGGAATCCCTTTTCCTAGCCAGGGGAACTGAGACACACAACACCTGGAAAATCGGGTAACTCCCACCCCAATACTGTGCTTTAAGCAAACAGGCACACCAGGAGAATATACCCCACACCTGGCCAGGAAGGTCCTACGGCCACAGAGCCTCCCTCATTAGCTAGCACAGCAGTCTGCAATCTAACCACAAGGCAGCAGCGAGGCTGGGGGAGGGGCGCCCGCCATTGCTGAGGCTTAAGTAGGTAAACAAAGCCGCTGGGAAGCTCGAACTGGGTGGAGCTCACAGCAGCTCAAGGAAACCTGCCTGTCTCTGTAGACTCCACCTCTGGGGACAGGGCACAGCTAAAAACAACAACAAAAAAGCAGCAGAAACCTCTGCAGACGCAAGTGACTCTGTCTGACAACTTTGAAGAGAGCAGTGGATCTCCCCATGGAGGTTGAGATCTGAGAACGGACAGACTGCCTGCTCAAGTGGGTCCCTGACCCCTGAGTAGCCTAACTGGGAGACATCCCCCACTAGGGGCAGTCTGACACCCCACACCTCACAGGGTGGAGTACACCCCTGAGAGGAAGCTTCCAAAGTAAGTATCAGACAGGTACACTTGCTTTTCAGCAATATTCTATCTTCTGCAACCTCTGCTGCTGATACCCAGGCAAACAGGGTCTGGAGTGGACCTCAAGCAATTTCCAACAGACCTACAACTGAGGGTCCTGACTGTTAGAAGGAAAACTATCAAACAGGAAGGACACCTATACCAAAACCCCATCAGTACGTCACCATCATCAAAGATCAGAGGCAGATAAAACCACAAAGATGGGGAAAAAGCAGGGCAGAAAAGCTGGAAATTCAAAAAATAAGAGCGCATCTCCCCCTGCAAAGGAGCGCAGCTCATCGCCAGCAACGGATCAAAGCTGGTCAGAGAATGACTTTGACAAGATGAGAGAAGAAGGCTTCAGTCCATCAAATTTCTCAGAGCTAAAGGAGGAATTACGTACCCAGTGCAAAAAAACTAAAAATCTTGAAAAAAGAGTGGAAGAAATCACAGCTAGACTAATTAATGCAGAGAAGGTTAAACGAAATGACAGAGATGAAAACCATGACACGAGAAATACGTGACAGATGCACAAGCTTCAGTAACCGACTCGATCAACTGGAAGAAAGAGTATCAGGGATTGAGGATCAAATGAATGAAACGAAGCGAGAAGAGAAACCAAAAGAAAAAAGAAGAAAAAGAAATGAACAAAGCCTACAAGAATTATGGGATTATGTAAAAAGACCACATCTACGCCTGATTGGGGTGTCTCAAAGTGAGGGGGAAAATGGAACCAAGTTGGAAAACACTCTTCAGGATATCATCCAGGAGAACTTCCCCAACCTAGTAGGGCAGGCCAACATTCAAATTCAGGAAATACAGAGAACGCCACAAAGATACTCCTCCAGAAGAGCAACTCCAAGACACATAATTGCCAGATTCACCAAAGTTGAAATGAAGGAAAAAATCTTAAGGGCAGCCAGAGAGAAAGGTTGGGTTACCCACAAAGGGAAGCCCATCAGACTAACAGCAGATCTCTCGGCAGAAACTCTACAAGCCAGAAGAGAGTGGGGGCCAATATTCAATGTTCTTAAAGAAAAGAATTTTCAACCCAGAATTTCATATCCAGCCAAACTAAGTTTCATAAGTGAAGGAGAAATAAAATCCTTTACGGATAAGCAAATGCTTAGAGATTTTGTCACCACCAGGCCTGCCTTACAAGAGACCCTGAAGGAGGCCCTAAACATGGAAAGGAACAACCGGTACCAGCCATTGCAAAAACATGCCAAAATGTAAAGACCATCGAGGCTAGGAAGAAACTGCATCAACTAACGAGCAAAATAACCAGTTAATATCATAATGGCAGGATCAAGTTCACACATAACAATATTAACCTTAAATGTTAATGGACTAAATGCTCCAATTAAAAGACACAGACTGGCAAACTGGATAAAGAGTCAAGACCCATCAGTCTGCTGTATTCAGGAGACCCATCTCACATGCAGAGACATACATAGGCTCAAAATAAAGGGATGGAGGTGATCTACCAAGCAAATGGAGAACAAAAAAAAGCAGGGGTTGCAATCCTAGTCTCTGATAAAACAGACTTTAAACCATCAAAGATCAAAAGAGACAAAGAAGGCCATTACATAGTCGTAAAGGGATCAATTCAACAGGAAGAGCTAACTATCCTAAATATATATGCACCCAATACAGGAGCACGCAGATTCATAAAGCAAGTCCCTAGAGACTTACAAAGAGACTTAGACTCCCATACAATAATAATGGGAGACTTCAACACTCCACTGTCAACATTAGACAGATCAACGAGACAGAAAGTTAACAACGATATCCAGGAATTGAACTCATCTCTGCACCAAGCGGACCTAATAGACATCTATAGAACTCTCCACCCCAAATCAACAGAATATACATTCTTCTCAGCACCACATCGCACTTATTCCAAAATTGACCACATAATTGGAAGTAAAGCACTCCTCAGCAAATGTAAAAGAAGAGAAATTATAACAAACTGTCTCTCAGATCACAGTGCAATCAAACTAGAACTCAGGACTAAGAAACTCAATCAAAACCGCTCAACTACATGGAAACTGAACAACCTGCTCCTGAATGACTACTGGGTACATAACGAAATGAAGGCAGAAATAAAGATGTTCTTTGAAACCAATGAGAACAAAGATACAACATACCAGAATCTCTGGGACACATTTAAAGCAGTGTGTAGAGGGAAATTTATAGCACTAAATGCCCACAAGAGAAAGCAGGAAAGATCTAAAATGGACACTCTAACATCACAATTAAAAGAACTAGAGAGGCAAGAGCAAACACATTCAAAAGCTAGCAGAAGGCAAGAAATAACTAAGATCAGAGCCAAACTGAAGGAGATAGAGACACAAAAAACCCTCCAAAAAATCAATGAATCCAGGAGTTGGTTTTTTGAAAAGATCAACAAAATTGACAGACTGCTAGCAAGACTAATAAAGAAGAAAAGAGAGAAGAATCAAATAGATGCAATAAAAAATGATAAAGGGGATATCACCACCGACCCCACAGAAATACAAACTACCATCAGAGAATACTATAAACACCTCTACACAAATCAACTAGAAAATCTAGAAGAAATGGATAATTTCCTGGACACTTACACTCTTCCAAGACTAAACCAGGAAGAAGTTGAATCCCTAAATACACCAATAGCAGGCTCTGAAATTGAGGCAATAATTAATAGCCTACCCACCAAAAAAAGTCCAGGACCAGATGGATTCACAGCTGAATTCTACCAGAGGTACAAGGAGGAGCTGGTACCATTCCTTCTGAAACTATTCCAATCAATAGAAAAAGAGGGAATCCTCCCTAACTCATTTTATGAAACCAATATCATCCTGATACCAAAGCCTGGCAGAGACACAACAAAAAAAGAGAATTTTAAACCAATATCCCTGATGAACATCGATGCAAAAATCCTCAATAAAATACTGGCAAACCGGATTCAGCAGCACATCAAAAAGCTTATCCACCATGATCAAGTGGGCTTCATCCCTGGGATGCAAGGCTGGTTCAGCATTCGCAAATCAATAAACGTAATCCAGCATATAAACAGAACCAAAGTCAAGAACCACATGATTATCTCAATAGATGCAGAAAAGGCTTTTGACAAAATTCAACAGCCCTTCATGCTAAAAACGCTTAATAAATTCGGTATTGATGGAACGTACCTCAAAATAATAAGAGCTATTTATGACAAACCCACAGCCAATATCATACTGAATGGGCAAAAACTGGAAAAATTCCCTTTGAAAACTGGCACAAGACAGGGATGCCCTCTCTCACCACTCCTGTTCAACATAGTGTTGAAAGTTCTGGCTAGGGCAATCAGGCAAGAGAAAGAAATCAAGGGTATCCAGTTAGGAAAAGAAGAAGTCAAATTGTCCCTGTTTGCAGATGACATGATTGTATATTTAGAAAACCCCATCATCTCAGCCCAAAATCTCCTTAAGCTGATAAGCAACTTCAGCAAAGTCTCAGGATACAAAATCAATGTGCAAAAATCACAAGCATTCTTATACACCAGTAACAGACAAACAGCCAAATCATGATTGAACTTCCATTCACAATTGCTTCAAAGAGAATCAAATACCTAGGAATCCAACTTACAAGGGATGTAAAGGACTTCTTCAAGGAGAACTACAAACCACTGCTCAGTGAAATCAAAGAGGACACAAACAAATGGAAGAACATACCATGCTCATGGATAGGAAGAATCAATATTGTGAAAATGGCCATACTGCCCAAGGTTATTTATAAATTCAATGCCATCCCCATCAAGCTACCAATGAGTTTCTTCACAGAATTGGAAAAAACGGCTTTAAAGTTCATATGGAACCAAAAAAGAGCCTGCATTGCCAAGACAATCCTAAGTCAAAAGAACAAAGCTGGAGGCATCACGCTACCTGACTTCAAACTATACTACAAGGCTACAGTAACCAAAACAGCATGGTACTGGTACCAAAACAGAGATATAGACCAATGGAACAGAACAGAGTCCTCGGAAATAATACCACACATCTACAGCCATCTGATCTTTGATAAACCTGAGAGAAACAAGAAATGGGGAAAGGATTCCCTATTTAATAAATGGTGCTGGGAAAATTGGCTAGCCATAAGTAGAAAGCTGAAACTGGATCCTTTCCTTACTCCTTATATGAAAATTATTTCAAGATGGATTAGAGACTTAAATGTTAGACCTAATACCATAAAAACCCTAGAAGAAAACCTAGGTAGTACCATTCAGGACATAGGCATGGGCAAGGACTTCATGTCTAAAACACCAAAAGCAATGGCAGCAAAAGCCAAAATTGACAAATGGGATCTAATTAAACTAAAGAGCTTCTGCACAGCAAAAGAAACCACCATCAGAGTGAACAGGCAACCTACAGAATGGGAGAAAATTTTTGCAATCTACTCATCTGACAAAGGGCTAATATCCAGAATCTACAAAGAACTCAAACAAATATACAAGAAAAAAACAAACAACCCCATCAAAAAGTGGGCAAAGGATATGAACAGACATTTCTCAAAAGAAGACATTCATACAGCCAACAGACACATGAAAAAATGCTCATCATCACTCGCCATCAGAGAAATGCAAATCAAAACCACAATGAGATATCATCTCACACCAGTTAGAATGGCAATCATTCAAATGTCAGGAAACAACAGGTGCTGGAGAGGATGTGGAGAAATAGGAACACTTTTACACTGTTGGTGGGATTGTAAACTAGTTCAACCATTATGGAAAACAGTATGGTGATTCCTCAAGGATCTAGAACTAGATGTACCATATGACCCAGCCATCCCACTACTGGGTATATACCCAAAGGATTATAAATCATGCCGCTATAAAGACACATGCACACATATGTTTATTGTGGCACTATTCACAATAGCAAAGACTTGGAATCAACCCAAATGTCCATCAGTGACAGACTGGATTAAGAAAATGTGGCACATATACACCATGCAATACTATGCAGCCATAAAAAAGGATGAGTTTGCATCCTTTGTAGGGACATGGATGCAGCTGGAAACCATCATTCTTAGCAAACTATCACAAGAAGAGAAAACCAAACACCGCATGTCCTCACTCATAGGTGGGAACTGAACAATGAGATCACTTGGACTCGGGAAGGGGAACATCACGCACTGGGGCCTATCATGGGGAGGAGGACGGGGGAGGGATTGCATTGGGAGTTATACCTGATATAAATGATGAATTGATGGGTGCTGACGAGTCGATGGGTGCAGCACACCAACATGGCACAAGTATACATATGTAACAAACCTGCACGTTATGCACATGTACCCTAGAACTTAAAGTATAATAATAAAAAAAAAAAAAAATAGAGAAAAGGGAGCTAATTAAAGAGCTTCTGCATAGCAAAAGAAACTACCATCAAAGTGCAGGCAACCTACAGAATGGGAGAGAATTTTTGCAATCTACCCATCTGACAAAGGGCTAATATCCAGAATCTACAAAGAACTTAAACAAATTTACAAGAAAAAAACAACCCCATTAAAAGTGGGCAAAGGATATGAACAGACACTTCTCAAAAGAAGACATTTATGCAGCCAACAGACACATGAAAAAATGCTCATCATCACTGGTCATCAGAATAATGCAAATCAAAACCACAATGAGATACCATCTCATGCCAGTTAGAACGGCGATCATTAAAAAGTCAGGAAACAAGTGATGCTGGAGAGGATGTGGAGAAATAGGAAGGCTTTTACATTTTTGATGGGAGTGAAAATTAGTTCAACCATTGTGGAAGACAGTGTGGCAATTCCTCAAGGATCTAGAACTAGAAATACCATTTGACCCAGCAATCCTGTTACTGGATATATACCCAGCGGGTTATAAATCATGCTACTATAAAGACACGTGCACATGTATATTTATTGCAGCACTATTCACAATAGCAAAGATTTGGAACCAACCCAAATGTCCACCAATGATAGACTGGATTAAGAAAATGTGGCACATATACACCATGGAATACTATGCAGCCATAAAAAAGGATGAGTTCATGTCCTTTGCAGGGACATGGATGAATCTGGAAACCATCATTCTCAGCAAGCTATCACAAGGACAGAAAACCAAACACTGCATGTCCTCACTCCTAAATGGGAATTGAACAATGAGAACACTAGGACACAGGGCGGGGAACATCACACACCAGGGCCTGTCATACGGTGGGAGGCTGGGGGAGGAATAGCATTAGGAGAAATATCTAAATGACGAGTTGATAGGGGCAGCAAACCAACATGGCACATGTATACCTATGTAACAAACCTGCACATTGTGCACATGTACCCTAGAACTTAAAATATAATTTTAAAAAAGGGTTAAGTAAATAAAGAATATAAATTCTGTAACAAAATACAATTTATATAAATTTAAAAGACGCATTTGCCAAATAAAACTTTGTTTTTCACTGGTACCTATCTAAGTATAGGCATTAAATGATCTATGGTTGGTGCCTATAAATGGTAGAGAAATGAATATATTATAGATAATAAAGGATAAAAAGATAAAACAATTTATGCTAATGAATTATGAACCGAGGGATGATTACCCCAACTCTCGATATCTGAGGCCCATGAGAAATAAAACAACTATAAAGAAAGGAAGAAATAGACTATCGAAATACATACGGAGAGCAGAGACAGGAAGGAGGAGGTCAACATGGCTAAGCGATGTATAGTATTTTTGGCTAAAGAGCTTGAGTGGTCACTGTGAGCCATTAGAAACTCCAACCTCTAGCTAACCTCCTTCATAATTGACACATCCCTGGCTCTCTTTCAGGCTTTTTCATATGTTATACTATGAGAAAAATATCAGAAATTATGAGTACCTTAAGTTGGAGAAAAACTCCAGGTGATGTGTATTTTTTTTCTAGCTAATGGATGGAAGGGAATGATGATAGTAGGGGTCTGAGGTACTGTTCTACTGGGGTAAAAAATACTTGAGAACTTTTATACTCAAATTTCCCAAATAGGGGTATCCGAAGCCTCTTGGGAAATGAAGTAATTCCAGGTCTCTGGCTCCTGATTCTCTTTTCAGTGCATCAAATTCCCCTTAAAAACAGGTTTGAGGGCATTTTAAAAGTGACTAATTAGGTAAGATTTCTATCATATTCAGAAATTGTGTTGCATTAACACAATATGAAAATGCTGCTATTAGCCACATTTATGTCTTATTAACAGTATAAAAGCAGTAAGGTGACTTGCTTGGGCAGCCAGTGGTACTGCTAGCCTCTCTGGCACCCATATTAATTGCAAAGCCATCCTTGAAAGGGCAGTGTGATAAGGTTGGCTGAAGATGAATAGAAACATGGGACTGTGTTTTTCTATTTCTCTCAGTTTCTTCTCCACTGAAACCTTAATGGTACTTGGGTAAATGATATTCAAGAGCTACCAATTCTGACACTCTTAAAGAAACCATTAAAACCAGGGAGGGAAAAAGTATTGTGTGTTACAAAAAGCAGGCCAGGAGAGATGGCTCATGCCCAGTAAAAAATCAAAAACTCATTGTTTGCTCAGGAAGCCAGGTGTGAGGAAGGAATTTGATATCCATCTGGATGCTTAAATCTTAAAATAATATGGAGGGGGAAATTCATAGAATTGAAAATGAAGAGGGGAGCAACAGATCCTAAGCTGGAGAGAGAAACTGGGTAAGAATGACTTTTCTAGCCTATCAAATAATGAAAATATCACCAGGCTCAACTATCCTGGAGAAAATAAAGGCAGAGATTCATCGAGTGCCATGTTTTCACACATGTGTTAATTGTGCTGATTTGTATTGCTCATGAAACTTTTCCATTAGTGCATGTCAGAAAATCTGATATTATGTATATTGACCATCTTTAGATTGTGCTTTTATGTACAGGATGCTATTAACCAAATCTGTGCTAAAATGCTAAAACTTCTCTAAAATGAGAAATGCCCATGCAACTGAGCAATGATCATCTTGGTAGCTTTTCTAAGAAGAGGGAAAGCATGCATGTGCAGAGCAGATAATAAGGCATATTCATCTAAATTCAATTCTTCAAAGTAAAAGTCAGCCATCATAAAAAGCCAGCCCCTTATGTGAAGGTACAATTACATCTTTCTAATTTATCTATTCATACAAAAAATGCTGAGCTTCCAGGGCAGTAAAGGGAATGACCAGAGAGAGATTTCTTACCTACACTTTTGAAGACTAGATTTCAGATGGCCCATGCCCTGTTATAAGTACATTCAAAGAAAATATTGCAAGAAGCACAAATAATATAACATCCCTTTAGAAAACCAAAGTCATATTATTGTAGCATATATTATTTGCCTTGCTGAAAAACATAGCCTTAGTCCTTCCTGGAGGAATTACAATTTCTTAACCATCTATGTAAGGAGAGGCCAGAAATCACCAGAGTAAATGGGATGGGTAAAGATGGGAACATTCAGTCCAGGAAATTAAATGCAGGAGGTCAGTGAAGGATAGTCCACGACCACTGACAGATGGCAATTTCCCTTGCAGCCAGAAAGGGTAGATGTCGCTAAAAACCCTCCAGTGAATTATCTGCCTTGGAGTTTACCTACCTGGAGGAAGTGGGTGAGCAGATGCTTTAACAATATGCATTCCCCGTGTGGGGCAGGGACAAAATACTTAAGGAGTCAGAATCACATTGCCAGAGGTGATTAAGAAATTTACTGTGAACAGATGGATGTATCAGTGACTGTAAAGGGCAAAGAAGCAGATTTTCACTGATGTTAGGAAGAAGATTCCACCGTGTTCTGATGCCCTGATCCTGTATGCATGCAGGCTCCAAAAAAAAGGCTGGATCCTTAATGGACTATAACATCCTTAGGAGGCAGTCAGGAGCAGAGGATAAAGCACAGACTTTTGAGTGCCTGAACCTAAATTCCTTCAACTGTTTTTCTGCAGTTTTCTTAGTTTATGAGAACCTCAGCCTTCTCTGCAGAGTAAGGACAATAAAATCCTTTGAGAATGCCCATGGTAATACAGAACCCAGTGCCTGGCACATAATGTAGCCTCAGTGAATCATCTCAAATCTTATTATTATTATTACCATTAACCTTTAGTACTTACATGTTGACATTCTTATACAATTTTGGACAGAGTTTTCAGAGGTCACTCCTTGGGATCAATGGTAATGTTATTTGGACCTGTAATCTGTATAATGAACACTTCTCTAAAGGCAAACATCACAGTATTTTTAGAGGATTATCTACATTTGGGGATAATACTATTCATATTTGAGATTATCATAACAAGGAAAAGGAAATTTCCAAAATCAAGTGAAAGGAAAAGAGAAGTCTGAGAAGCAGATCTAGAGAAGAAAGATGAGCTGTGGAAATTATTGACATGCCCAAAACTACCAAAATTAACCTATGGATCTAGTAAACCACTATCAAATAAAGAGCATACAAAGTTCCTCTAAACAGCATTTCTGTTAAAGTGTGCATGTGTGCTTTATCTGGTGTGCACAGCAGAGGGTATCAATGTTCTGTGCCTTTGAGCTTCTGCCTGCTATATAGCAATTGAAAACTGAAAAAGATGCAGAAGAGCAGTAGAGATGATGGAAGGTACAAAACTTGTTCTAAAGCCAGAAAAGCAAAGGGTAAAGATGCCTGGGACTCAATAATAAAAATGTTTCTAAAATGAAGAAAAGACACTGTCTCCTCACAGAGCTTTTTTAGTGAAATTGCCCTGACACCTTCCTCTACATACTCTCAACTTTTGTCTCACAAAAACTCTGGCACCAAGTAAGCAACTCTCGGTTGCATTTCACAGGTGAGGAAATGGAGAGTTCGCAACTTGGGGTGATTGTGGGAGATTCAGGTTTGAAGCTGGGACTTGCTAACAGACTCCCTTGTTCTGTTTTCAATATCTCATTCACCCTACACACACACACTGTGGAATCTCTTTCTCTTGAGAACTCCAGGAATTGATTTCATCTTTGAGAGATGCAATTCTCTATTGGAAAGAGAATTAATGATATCTTTCCCCATCAAGATTCTTTCCAGCTTCTGATGCCTCTGCATTTTCCTTCTCTGAGCCTGGGCTACTAGTTGACCTACTTTGGAAGCAGAAGAAAAAGAACCTATAATAGAAGAAGGACTCAGCACTAGAATGTCACAAGTACCTCTGAGTTTTAATGAGGTGGCTATAAAACAAAAATTTTGCATATGATGACAACATCACATTGCATTGCCTAGGGTGTTATGAAACTTATAAGCTGATTGACAGTATTGTCAAAAACAAACTTAAAAATAGAAAGTATATACCCATATGTCAATAACAACTTTGAAATAGGCTGGATGTCTACACAGCAGCAGCCTGTGAAAGTTTGACCCCTTAATATTTTTGGGAACTGAGTAACTGTATACAAACTGGCATTTTCTAGGATGTCTTTTCCTGCTATCTATCCTTGCCTGTGTTCAAATAAAGGCCTTGCCATTTCTTAACCTCACTGATTTCCAGTTTCTTCATCTATAAAATAAGGATAATAGAATCTAACACATGAGATATCCCCAGGGATAAATAAAATAAGGCAAGTATAGTGTTTACATGATATTGGTATATGTAACTACCATTAAATGCTAACTGTTAGCTTTCCTCATGAGTGTCCTTTCTCAGGATCTCCCAAGAGTAAACATGACTTTGAGCACCACTGCCCTTCAACCTAGAAGTCAGTGCCACTGCTGCTGGTTCTATTGTAATCTTCGGCACCAGCTCTGACGACCAGAGGTATTCATTTTCTAGGACTGCCCTAACAGAGTATTTTAAACTGGGTAGCTTTAAACAATGATCACTTACTCTCTCACAGCTCTAGAGACTACAGGGCTGAAATCAAGATGTGAGCAGGGCCATGCTCCCTCTCTAGGACTCACTAGAATCCTTCCTTTTCTCTTCCTAGCTTCTGGTGGAGGCCATCAATCCATGGTGTTCTTGGCTTATAGAAGAATCATCCCAGCCTCTGCCTCTGTCATCCTATGCAGTTTCTTGCATGTCTCTGTCTTCCTGTGGCATTTTCCTGCTATAAGGATACCAGTCAGATTAGGGCCTACCCTAATGGCCTCACTTTAACTTGATTATATCTGTAAAGATCCTATTTCCAAGTTAAGGTCGCATTCACAGGTACTGGGGATTAAGGACTTCAACATATTTTTGGGGATATGCACACAAACCCACAATACCAAGTTTCTGCCTTGTTCATGTATTCATGCAATTAACTTTTTTTCTTATGTGCCATGCAACATGCTTATAAGCAAGACAGATAATGGTCCCTACTCATGGAAATGCCAGTCTAAAGAGGGAGACCAACATTAAAGAAATAACTAAGTAGTAACTGACTACAATGTTAGTGACAAAGGGTGTGATGACAGCATATAACAAGAATCGCTAACTTAGTCCTTGGGAAAGGAAAGACTTCCCTGCAAAACTGGAAACCGAGCAGGAGCAAGGGAGCTCAGGGAATTGGGTGGGTTGAGGCAACAAGTTTTGTGCAGAGTTCTGAGGAGCAGAAAGAAGATGGATACAATTAAAACAATGTGGCTGGAGCAGGGAGAGCAAGAGGCCAGGGCATAAAAAGTAGCCAAACTTCCAAGGCCAAAAAATGACTGTAAAGAACTTGATCCTAAAAGCAGTGGCATCTGTGGAAGAATTTTAGGTAAAGAAGTATTCTTATCAGGTTGTTGCCTGCTACCATTTATGTTGAATAAACCACTAGCAAATTTTCATAGCTTCACAAACTTCATGTAGAAGCCGATTCTGTGCCTCTTAGCTAAAACTCTTTCAGAGTCTGATCTTTTCGATTTCATGGTCATTAATATCATAGTTGATGTCTGCATTATCTCCACCCTGCATTCATTTCTTCTCTATAGAATTATATTCTATATTACATTCCTATCACCAGAACACTATCTGGACCTCAAGTAAGAGAAGACATGGAACACTTGATTCAAAAGCCTTTATTATATACATATATGTGTGTGTGTGTATATATGTGTATATATATATGTAAACACATGTATACATACACACAAATCAACTTGGAGTTAGCCTTTTAACAGAGTGTAAATTAGAAATGCAAAGCACTAGAGAACGTATGTTAAGTTTTGTGATAGAAAAAGATAAGCCCTTTTCACCTGATTGGAAATGTCATGGAACTCTCTCTATAAATTCTGCAAAACTGATTTTGTTAAGCTTTTGTAAGTTGATAACTTCAACTTTTATAAGTTGATACATTCATGTCTTGATGTTCTTTTTCCTTAAATGTTCCTTGATATTGACTTGGAAACCCAAGAAAATCAAATCATACTTCACTTGCAATTGTCAAGAAAATGAAAGATACTTCTTGCAGGCTTTGCTCATTTCTTTTTCTTCTTTTTTTCTTTTGGTTTCTCTTCTCGCTTCATTTCATTCATTTGATCTTCAATCGCTGATACTCTTTCTTCCAGTTGATCGAGTCGGTTACTGAAGCTTGTGCATTTGTCACGTATTTCTCGTGTCATGGTTTTCATCTCTGTCATTTCGTTTATGATCTTCTCTGCATTAATGAGTCTAGCTGTCAATTCTTCCACTCTTTTCTCAAGATTTTTAGTTTCTTTGCGCTGGGTACGTAATTCCTCCTTTAGCTCTGATAAGTTTGATGGACTGAAGCCTTCTTCTCTCCTCTCGTCCAAGTCATTCTCTGACCAGCTTTGATCCATTGCTGGTGATGGGCTGCGCTCCTTTGCAGGGGGAGATGCGCTCTTATTTTTTGAATTTCCAGCTTTTCTGCCCTGCTTCTTCCCCATCTTTGTGGTTTTGTCTGTCTCTGGTCTTTGATGGTGGTGACGAACTGATGGGGTTTTGGTATAGGTGTCCTTCCTGTTTGATAGTTTTCCTTCTGACAGTCAGAAGGACTCTCTGTTGGTCTGTTGGAGATTGCTTGAGGTCCACTCCAGACCCTGTTTGCCTGGGTATCAGCAGCAGAGGTTGCCGAAGATAGAATATTGCTGAACAGCGAGTGTACCTGTCTGATTCTTCCTTTGGAAGTGTCCTCTCAGGGGTGTACTCCACCCTGTGAGGTGTGGGGTGTCAGACTGCCCCTAGTTAGACCTAATACCATAAAAACCCTAGAAGAAAATCTAGGTAGTACCATTCAGGACATAGGCATGGGCAAGGACTTCATGTCTAAAACACCAAAAGCAACGGCAGCAAAAGCCATAATTGACAAATGGGATCTAATTAAACTAAAGAGCTTTTGCACAGCAAAAGAAACTACCATCAGAGTGAACAGGCAACCTACAGAATGGGAGAAAATTTTTGCAACCTACTCATCTGACAAAGGGCTAATATCCAGAATCTACAAAGAACTCAAACAAATATACGAGAAAAAAACAAACAACCCCATCAAAAAGTGGGGAAAGGATATGAACAGACATTTCTCAAAAGAAGATATTCATACAGCCAACAGACACATGAAAAAATGCTCATCATCACTGGCCATCAGAGAAATGCAAATCAAAACCACAATGAGATACCATCTCACACCAGTTAGAATGGCAATCATTAAGAAGTCAGGAAACAACAGGTGTTGGAGAGGATGTGGAGAAATAGGAACACTTTTACACTGTTGGTGGGATTGTAAACTAGTTCAACCATTATGGAAAACAGTATGGCAATTCCTCAAGGATCTAGAACTAGATGTACCATATGACCCAGCCATCCCACTACTGGGTATATACCCAAAGGATTATAAATTAGTCTACTACAAAGACACATGTACACGTATGTTTATTGCGGCACTATTCACAATAGCAAAGACTTGGAATCAACCCAAATGTCCATCTGTGACAGACTGGATTAAGAAAATGTGGCACATATACACCATGGAATACTATGCAGCCATAAAAAAGGATGAGTTTGCGTCCTTTGTAGGGACATGGATGCAGCTGGAAACCATCATTCTTAGCAAACTATCACAAGAAGAGAAAACCAAACACCGCATGTTCTCACTCATAGGTGGGAACTGAACAATGAGATCACTTGGACTCGGGAAGGGGAACAAAACTGCAGTGGTTTATCCAAACATTTGATTCCTTCTAGATCTGTTAAATGTTTCAAGTGCAATGGGATCATATCAAATTCTAGACTCTAAAGAAAAAAATTATTCGATTCTGCTGTCTGATGCACAGTATTGTTTAACTGGGAATCATAAATACCAGGATTTAGTTTGAGTTTGAGACCACCCAGTGACTCAGGGATTAATGTGACTCAAGGATTAATGCCCCCTGGCATTAGGTAGGAATAGTAAGGGAAATGCCCATCTTGTACCTTTACTAAATGTAATTTATAGTTTAACCATCATATTAAATCCTTTAATTGAAATTTGTAAAACAAATGGCAGTGTTAGTAATTCTTTTATCAGCTTCCAGTTCTCTTTCTACTTAAAACCCACCTCTAACCCAGGGGAAATATAGTTCCCAAATGCAATTCTTGAACTTGGGAAAACATCTTTGAATCTTCACATTGCCTAACCTTCGTGTTCACTATTCTGCAAGATAACACATTTTCATTTGTCATACAAATGTGCTCATTACTTTTTGTGGTACAAATGCATATTAATAGGGGCTTTCTTAATGTTATCTGGACTTCTGGTTTACACTGTAATTATACATAAGAATAATAGTTCAAACAGAACAAGGAACAGAAAACAAAACGGCAACTGAAGAGGTGGAAAGTCAAAAAGCAAATGAAAAACATTAGCAAAGCTGCAGAATAAGAAGTACAGAGTGACTAAAACAATTGGAAAAAGCTAGAATTAGCAGAATATCATTATCGTTTTTCCCCACTAGGTTGCTCTCTGCAAAGGCAGTTTTTTGTTTTTTATAATTGGTGTTTTCCCAATATTAATTGGTGCTTTACAAATATAAGTGTACAGTGGACTTTTTCTCCTTCAATGTGCCTATATATTTGACAATTTCTCCCTATCCAGAACAGAGAAAAGTATAAGGTAGGCAAAACCCATTTAAATATTTAAAGGTAAACACATACTCCTACAGCCTTAAACACATACTCCTACGAGCCAGAAATATCTATTAGTTCCACTAGATCACAGGTAGGATCAGATTGAGGGAAGGGCTGGCCAGCCCACAGTGTGGGAAGTGCATAAGAGATAAAGAAAAGACCCCAGAAGAACCCGTTTGCTTGAAGGAGCCAAAGCTAATGGGACAGCAAGGTGGCGGAGAAGACCAAGGAGACAGCTCCAATCAAATAAAGGGAGCGCGCCCCTAGCCACGAGGCATTTAAGCTATCCGAGGAAGGTGCCTGGGGCTTTCCATTCCTCTGAGCTGGCCCATGAGTATCCATGTTAAACCATTTCCATCTTACTCTGAGGGCAGGTACTTTTCTTCACTGTGCAAATACAACTTTTCCTCTGGCAGACTTCCCAGGAGCTTTGGTACCAGTTTGCTATCAGTTACTATTTCTGCCATGTAAAAGCAGATTCTGGCCAAGTTTTCTTCTCTCTTTTATCGTCATTAACATCATGGTCAATGTCTGTTCATTCTCTCCACTCTGCCTTCATGTTCCCTGTGATATTCTCATCTTTGTTTGGCAGATTCCAACCCCGGGACACAATCTACACCTCAGGATAGAAGGTATGGAACATTTGATGCAAGTGTATGAAGAATCAACTCAAAAGCCCCATAGCTATTGCTAGAAAACTAGAGAACACTTTTGAACATTCTTCTGAAACCAGAGGGATGCTTCCCCAGAGGAATGGTCTTGGGTACCCCCTACCTCCACCCTACTGGTCATCACCCTCACCCCAGCAACTCCTGTGCCTCTTCTGAGTATGCACTGATGCTTATAGGAAGGTGCCAGAGCCAGTAGGGCCAGACTCTTCCCAGTGCAATTGTACCTGCCTGTGGCCCCTTTCTGCCTCATGCTGTGGTGGGGCAGCACCCCAGTTCTATGTAACATTCATTGTGGGCTTTCTGTAAACCCCATTCATGGCCGTGCCTCTGTTCAATGCTGAGAGAGAAACCCCAAATCTGCAGAAGTCCCTTGTTTCTGCCATCTGCTGTTCATCTGCCAGGGAATCTGTGTACCAACCCCTTCCTCCCCAGCCTCCTGGTCAAGCCCCTTGGGAATTCTCAAGCTTCCTTTCAGGTCCATCCACCCTCATTTGCAGAGAACGTCCTGAAATCAGTAAAAATGCCTCTGCTGCTGCTACCTTCACCTGACATGTTGCTTCCAGACTGTAATCTGAGGGACACCTTCTCCCTGAACCATCTCTCCTTCCTGGAATGTCTTGAGATTTTGCCACTTTCTTCAGAGGAGCGTTCAAAGTTAAGTGCTGTGGGTCCTTTCTAGCATCTGTTCCCACCACAGTGTGGCTAGTTCAGGCAGCTTCTCTAAACGAAAGTCCCCTTCTCTAAATGAAAGTCCCCTTCTCTAAATTAAAGCATATTTACATTTCCTTCACATTTCTATCAGGGTCACAGGAGTAGAGATGGAGGCATAAGTCTTTATTTCTGTTATTTTTTTTCATATTGATTTTCTAGCTTGGTTTCTCACAGCCCTTCTATCAAGGATTGAGACCATTTTCTCCAAATGTGAGAATGCAGCTTGCTTATCTTTGACTCCCAAACAGCTAATAGAGGGCAGGTTTAAACATGGTATTGAAACTGCAGGAGCTGGGATCAATCAGGGGGCATTTTGATGTCCCCAGCAAGTAGCACACAAAAAAACCACACCTCTATACCCACAACAAATAATCACCCTTGGGAAAAACACAATAACTTTTTTCTGCATTTTCAAAATGAGTTTCCTGTGCACTGAGGGCAGTTCCTAAGAAATCAGAGGTGACCTTTACCTTCTCTCCTGCTGAATCCCTGGATCTAAGTGATTCAGGGCCCAAACACAAGTTCTAGAGCTTTCTTCACCATTTCTTGGGTCATTGTATAAAATTAGACCCCTCGCAGCCTTCCCTGGCAAGCCAAAGTTCACAAAGTCACTTTACAAATGAGGCACAACTGGAGTTATCGTTGGTGACTTCAATTAGTAGATTAGGAAAGGAAGAAAAAAAGAAGAAAAATATAGATATCCCAAGATCAGAGGTATTTCCAATAAGAATCGAAGTCATGCATCACTTAATGATAGGGATATGTTCTGAGAAACATGATTAGGTGATTTTTCATTACACGAACTTCATAGGGTGAACTTAACACAAACCTAAATGGTATAGCCTGCTGCACCCTTAGGCTATATGTTATGACCTGTTGCTTCTAGGCTACAAACTTGTACAGCATGTTACTATATGAATACTGTAGGCAATTGTAACACAATGGTAAGTATTTGTGTATCTAAACATAGAAAATGTCCAATTAAAAAATTGTATTATACTATTATGGGACCACTGTCCTATATGCAGTCCTGTCACTGAACAAATTGTCGCTATGCTGCACATGACTATACTTCTACGTTTCATTTGTTTTTTTTCTGTTTCTGTATTTCTTCCCTTTTGACATCTTTTTAAACAGAGAAGATGGAAACTATAGTTTTTCAAGAGCCTTCAGTGTGCTGGGCTCTGTGTTGGCATTTTCCTGGAGTTCTATTTAGTTTTCCCAAGACCCCTGCAAGATAAGATTTCAGGTAGTCAAACTAAGGTTAGCCAGTAAAGGAATTTACCTACAGTCACAGGTGACAGATTCACGATTCAAATTCAAGCGTCTAATCCCATAACTAATGTCCCTTCCTCTACCCCATACCATCTCTCAAAAGCTTCATTCTAAGGGAATTCTTCAGTCAATCCATGGATCGATACATGGCCAAATTAAGGAGGCAGCACACTGCAGAGAGTACCCATTGCGCCCATCTCAGTTCAGGAAGCCTGGATTTTTCTTGTTCTTTCCATGAACGAGCTGTGTGACCCTGGACTGTTCATGTAGTCTGTCTGCCTCTCTCGTTATCTCCATGAAATTTATTTCAATAGCTGGATTATTTCTAATGTCTTTTTGAATCTGATATTCTGTGATTCCTATATATAAGTAGATGAAGCTCTTTGAATAAATTAATATATTGGAAATCAAGACACAATTCTTTCTAACTCTTCCCATGATATCCCTCCCTTGAAGAACTCAATTTCCAGACACTAGTGTTCTCATCACCATAGACATTACCGCTTTGACAATGCCATTTCATTCACCTTTAGAATTTAAAAATCGTCCACTATGAGTGCATTACAAAAATCACTCACAGGCAAAGGTTAAAAAGTGGCTGCTGAATATAATGAATTTCTGAAGAGTATTCAGTCCCTGATCCTTCTAATACAGACACTGCTTCTCAACAATAAAGGAATGAGAATAATTGGAAGCAGAGTCCTTAAAACACACACCTCATATTCATCCCTCATCTTTGCAGCAGTCCTATCGCAATGGAACAAGAGCCTTTTCATGCTTAAAGGAAGCTCATTTAGCCTCTTCATTCAGATTTTATCTTAAGGAGAGGAAACAATAGCCATTTTCATGCCAACCTGAGCCCTCACTTGCACTCCTTGTTGCTAAGGTGTGTGGGTGTCCTGTGGGAATTGGGCGAGGATGGATGAAATTCAGGAGAGCTGTTTTTCTTTTCTCTACCATGCAGTTCCCACTATAAAGTAAGCCTTTTTCAATTGACTTAGTCTTGAGTTTCAATGGTATTAGCATCTTCCACCTCCTTGTTCATTACCATCCCTGACAAACATTTCCAGAGAAAAGTGTTTCACTGTGGTTCTTGCAAAAATTTCTCTAAAAATACCTTGTGAGGAAACTGACACTCCAAAAGGGAGTATGTAACTTTAATGTGATAGTATTACACACACACAATAACACTATGTATTTTCTGTAGTCATATGAGTACAAATTCACTGA
Organism: Rhinopithecus roxellana; assembly: GCF_007565055.1. Taxonomy (NCBI): domain Eukaryota; kingdom Metazoa; phylum Chordata; class Mammalia; order Primates; family Cercopithecidae; genus Rhinopithecus; species Rhinopithecus roxellana. The sequence continues at coordinate 11,355,650 of NC_044559.1, forward strand.
AACATCTGGAAGGAGATACAACAAACAAACTAATGGTTGTGGTTTTGTGGTTTCCTCTGAGGAGCACAGTGAGAGGGGAAAGGGATCCAGGAGGATGTGTTAGAGGGATTTTAGCCTTATCTAAAATGTCTTAACATCTTACAAGAAAATAAAAACAAAAACCTATTCTAAAACTCTAAAACAAAATAAGTCTAAAGAAAACAAAAGGTATGTACTAGTCTCCTTTACTCCCAATGGTTAGAATGGTTCTTGGATCTCTGAAACCCGTTTGCCCACGGAGAAGGGTGCTCAGTTGTTTACAATTTGGGATGTGCAGTCGTCTACCTCCCACTATCTGCCAGGAAAGTCGGCCTGGCAACCCCAAAGAAAGTTCAATGATTATTTCACATTTGGTATAATTGAAGATAAACAGGACAGATTCAGAATCTGATGTGGGCAGAAATCAGGAATGGCCCCTTGTGCTAATCACCCTATCTCTGTATCCTCTGCACAGGTGTAGGAACTCCTGTCCAGGCATCGAGGTTTCCTGCAAAGACCATTCTGGGATTGGTGAGAGTGACCCAACAGTCCCTGCCCCTGCTTCTCACTGCCTGCTTTCCCTTCTATCATCTTTCAACAACCCCACTGACCCATTTACTCCAATGTCAGATTTTTTTGTTCTTCCTGACCCCATGAAAGTGCCCATCACCACTCAATCCTGGATAGCAGCCGTACTCTTTGCCTCCTCTTCTAGTTCTGGGACCCTGCAGACACTTCCATCTCAGAATGTCAATAGGTTGAACAATTATAAGGTAAACATTTTATAGCACACATCATACTTTGTGGGGAAATATTGAACATGTTTCCCCCGAGGTCAGGAAGAAGACCAAGTTGTCTATTACTGCCAATTCAACATTGTACTGAAGTCATAGCCAGCAAGACAAGAATAAAAATTAAACCATGCGGGCAGAAAAAACAAATCTGTAATTATCATAGACGACATGATATATAGAGATAATTTATACTAATCTACAAATTATTTGAACTGGAATTTAGCAGATATAATACCAGACAAAAAATATATTGCATTTCAACACAGCAACGAAAAAGAGGCTACAAAAATAATTTTAAGTACCATTTAAGTTAGCATCCAGAACTGTGAAGCACCTAAGGAAAATAATGTAACAAAATCTTAGGGTGAAGGAGAAAAATGGCAAACAGAAAATATAGAACACTTATTATATTTAAGTGATCTAAAGTGTAGTGCAGGTATTAAAATGTTTAAATAAATTATGTTCAATGTTTAAATGACAGTTTTCAGAGGTGATTATGAAAACAGTATTTTTATAATAACAATATTCTTCAAATAATAGAAATGTCACTGAAATCATCTACCTGCTGGATTTGATATATTTTTTGCATGAGCACCTGCAAAATGCCAAATGAACAGGCATAACTTATCTAAAACAGTTTATAGGCTGGGCGTGGCGCCTCACACATGTAATCCCAGCACTTTGGGAAGCCCAGGTGGATGGATCACTTGAGGTCAGGAGTTCAAGACCAGCCTGGCCAACATGGTGAAACCCTGTCTCTACTAAAAATACAGAAATTAGCCAGGCATGGTGGCACACACCTGTAGTCCCAGCTACTCGGGAGGCTGAGGCAAGAGAATCACTTTAACCTGGCAGGCAGAGGTTGCAGTGAGCCGAGATTGCATCACTGCACTCCAGCCTGGGCAACAGAGCAAGACTCTGTCTCAAAAAAAATAAATAAATAAACCCGTTTATGAATACTTAATAAAAATAATACAAATGTATATAAAAGTTATATTTCCATAACTTTATATTATAAACCACACAGCAAATACTATTACGTTATTGTAGATTTGTCACCATATAGGACAAACACTAGTAAGTGGGGAATTAAACTCTATTTAAGGATAAAGAACATAGCAAAACAACACAACATGGTTTATAACTTTTACGTCCACTGAAAATTTTAGTTTAATTAATAACTTGAAACAAGTTTTATAGAGATATAACCTGCTGTTGAATAATAACCACAGATAAATACATAGGAACACTGGGTGCAGGGCTGAAGCGCCTTAATACATCTACCAGCAGCATTCCCTTAGTCTTACCTGATAAAAAGCTGCCTCCCACAGTTCCTAAAATCACTGACTGCTTTGGTATTTTGAAACAGTTACACTTTTTCATTTCAAGTTGTCCTTTAGATGGAGTATTTTAAATATAAGTGCTAATGTGGAGTTTTTTTATTTTTTATTTATTTATTTTATGTATTTTTATTGATATATCATAGTTGTACCTATTTCAAGAGTGCAGGTAATTTTCTGATACATGTATACAGCATGTAATGATCAAATCACAGTAAATAGTATATCCATCACCTTAAACATTTTTCTTTGTGTTGGAAACATAATTCTTCTATCTCTTTTGAAATATACAAAAAATTAGTGTTAACTACAATCTCTCTACTATACTCTTGAATATTATACCTTACTTACTCCTTCTGTCTAACAATATTTTTGTACACTCATCAACCAACTTCTCTTGATCCCCCTACTCCCTTCCCAGCTTCTAGTAACCACCAGTCCACTCTCCACCTCCATGAAATCCACATTTTTAGCTCCACATATGAGTGAGAAAAAGTAGTATTTGTCTTTCTGTGCCTGACTTATTTCACTTAACATAATGCCCTCCAGTTCCCACAATGTTGCCACAAATGATGGGATTTCATTCTTTCTATGGCTAATATTCCACTGTGTATATGTACCACATTTTTAATACATCCATCTGTTGATGGACACAGGCAGATTTCACATCTTAACTGTTGTGAATAGTGCTGCAATAAGTATGGGAGTGCAGATATCTCTTCACTATATTCATTTCCTTTCTTTTGGACATATACCCAGCAGTGGGAATGCTGGATCATACGGTAGTTCTATTTTTAATTTTTTGAGTAACCGCCCTACTGTTTTTCATAATGACTGTACTACTTTACATTGTCACCTGAACATTCCTTTCTCCTTATCCTCATCAGCATTTAATATTTTTTGTCTTTTGGATAATAATCATTCTAAATAGGATGAGGTGATATCTCATTGTGGTTTTGATTTACGTTTTCCTAATGATTAGTGATGATGAACATTTTTATATATACCTGTCAGCCATTTCTATGTCTTCTTTTGAGAAATATCTATTCAGGTCTTTTGCCCATTTTTTAAATTGAATTATTTGTTTTTTTGCTATTGACTTGAGTCCCTTACATATTTTGGTGATTAATCCCTTGTCAGATGGATGCTTTGCAAATATTTTCTTCCAGTCTGTAGGTCCATTCACTTTTTGTTTCCTTCAGTGTGCAGAAACTTTTTAGCTTGATTTAATCATATTTGTCTATTTCTGCTTTTTGTTGTCTGTGCCTTTGAGGTCTTATAAAAAAAAAAAATTGGCCAGACCAATGTCTTATAGCATTTCCCCAATGTTTCCTTCTAGTAGTTTCATAGTTTCAGGTCTTACATTTAAGTATTTAATCCATTTTGAGTTGATTTTTGTACATCGGGAAAGATAGGGATCTAGTTTCAGTCTTCTTTATGTGGCTATCCAGTTTTCCAGCAACATTTACTAAAATGACTGTCTTTTTCCCAATGTATGTTCTAGGCACCTTCATCAAAAATGAATTGGCTCTAAGTGCATGGATTTATTTCTAGGTTCTCTATTCTGTTCCATTGGTCTATGTTCCTGTTTTTATGCCAGTGTCATGCTGTTTTGGTTATAACAGCTTTGTAGTATAATTTGAAATCAGAGAGTGTGGTTCTTCCACCTTTATTCTTTTTACACAGGTTTACTTTAGCTATTCAAGGTCTTTTGTAATTTCTTTTGAATTTTAGGATTTTTTCCTATTTTCATGAAGATATCATTGATATTTTAATAGGGATTGAATTGAATATGTTGATTCCTTTGGGTAGTGTAGACATTTTAACAATATTCTTTCAATCCATGAGCATGGGATATCTTTCCAATTTTTGTGTTCTCTTCAATTTCTTTCATAAGTTTTTTATAGTTTCCCTTCAAGGGATCTTTCATCTCTTTGGTTAAATTTATTCCTAGGTAATTTTTTTCTTTCATAGCTACTGTAAATGAGATTGCTTTCTTGATTTATTTTTCAGATTGATCATTGTTAGAATATAGAAATGCTATAGATTTTTATGTTAATTTTGTATCCTGCAATGTTAATGAATTCATTTATCTGTTCTAAGAGTTTATTTTGGTGGAGCCTTTAGGTTTTTCTAAATATAAGATCATGTCACCTGGAATAAGAATAATTTGACTTCTTTCTTTACAACTTGGATGCCCTTTATTTCTTTCTCTTGCCTAATTGCTCTAGCTGTGACTTCTGGTACTATGTTGAATAAAAGTGGTAAATGTGGGAATTCTTGTTTTGTTCCAGATTTTAGTGGGAAAGTTTCATTGTGAGCAGGTATATGCAAGCCTACCCCCAAAGTCTGAAGTAGCTGAGAGGCTAAAGAAAGAGGCTGACAAATCCAGTTCCTCAGAAAGAAACATTTCTTAGGGACTTATAAACAACAGCAATGTCTTTGGTGGCCGAGAGATGGTGGGTCCAGCACCTGTCCCTTAGAAAGTATCCTTTATATAGCAAGCTTTTAGGGTAAAAGTATGGGCAGCTGTTCATACCTCAGAATTTTTAAAAGAACCTGTTCTATTAGGGAGCCAACTGAAAATATCATGAAGAAAATTAAAGCTTGATTATTTTTTTCTTCTTAAAGCGAGGAAATAATTCAGGAGTCAATTTAAACTGTAGGAAAACAATAAAAACTCAAAAATAATGGTTAGGGCTGAAATCTAATAACTGGTATGCTACAATTTTATTCTGAAACATAATTTTTCCTTCTCCAGCCCCCCTTTTCTACCAAAGAGAAATCATAGGCCAATTTTTTTCTAAAATAATTTGGCCTGATTACAGGTGGATCACGAGGTCGGGAGATCGAGACCATCCTGGCCAACATGGTGAAACCCCATCTCTATTGAAAATACAAAAATTAGCTGGGGGTGGTGGCACGTGCCTGTAATCCCAACTACTCAGGAGGCTGAGGGAGGAGAATCACTTGAACCAGGGTGTCGGAGGTTGCAGTGAGCCAAGATCACCACAGAATCCTAGCCTGGTGACAGAGTGAGACTCCATCTCAAAAATAATAATGATGATTATTATTATTTGGCCTGATTATTTGCATAAAGTGCAGCAAGAATAGTGATTGACCATATCAAACTTTTTTGTGTTGGCTTTGCTGAAATTTCATAAGGATTTTAGATTAGACTTTCAAAAGCCTTGAGACTAGGAAGCCAAGCCAAGGATGTATCATCAAACCGTGCTTATAATTGTATGAATTGAGCAAATTCCCTCTTCTTGAGGTCCAGAAATATCTTGAAGTTCCTGGGCCTGTCAGAAAGTGACATTCTTTGTTTATACAGATTTGGGGGATACAAATGCAGTTTATTGCATTGATATACTGTGCAGTGGTGAAATCTAGGCTTTTAACATAATCCATCATCTGAATAGTGTACAGTGTACCCATTAGGTAATTTCTCATTCCTCACCCCCCTCTCACCCTCCCAGTCTTCCAAGTCTCTAGTGTCTGTTATCCCACTCTCTATGTCTATGGGTATGCATTATTTAGCTCTCATTTATAAGTAAGAACATGTAGTATTTGACTATTTCTAAGTTATTTCACTGAGGATAATGGCCTCCAGTTTCATCTATGTTGTTGCAAAAGACATTATTTCATTCTTTTTATGACTGAGCAGTATAATATGGGGTGTGTATATATATATAATATATATTATATATATTGTATATATATTATATATGTATTATATATTGTATATATATTATATATGTATTATATATTTATATATATATAATATTTTCTTCAGTCCTCCATTGATGGACACATAGGTTGACTCCATATCTTTGCTATTGTGTTTAGTGCTATGATAAATATATGAGTACAGGCATCTTTTTGATATAATCTCTTTTTCTTTGGGTAGATATGCAATAGTGAGACTGTTGGATTGAATGGTAGTTCTATTTTTAGTTCTTTGAGAAATCTCCATATTGTTTTCCACAGAGGCTGGACTAATCTACATTCCCACCAGCAGTGTGTAAACATTCCCTTTTCTCCACATCTTCACCAACATCTGTTGTTTTTTGACTTTTTAATAATAGCCATTCTGACTGATATGAGATGGCATCTTACTGTGGTTTTCATTTGTGTTTCTCTGATGATTAGTGATGTCGACTTTTTTTTGTATGCTTCTTGGCCATTTGTATGTCCTCTTTTGAAAATATCTGTTCATGTCCTTTGCCCACTTTTTAATGGGGTTTACTTGTTTATTTTTTCCTGTTGAGTTGTTTGAGTTCTTTGTAGATCCTGGATATTAGTCTTTTGTTGGGTGCTTAGTTTTCAAATATTTTCTCCCATTCTGAAAGTTGTCTTTATATTCTGTTAATTACTTTATTTGCTACACAGAAGCGTTCTAGTCTAATGAAGTTACATTTGTTTGTTTTTGTTTTTGTTGCATTTGCTTTTCAGGTTTTAGTCATGAATTATTTGCCTAGGTTAATGTCCAAAAGACTTTTTCCTGTGTTTTCTTCTAAAATTTTTAGTTTGAGGACTCACATTTCAGTCCGTAATGCATCTTGAGTTAACTTTTGTATATGGTAAGAGATGGGTCCAGTTTCATTCTTCTGCTTATGGCAAGCTAATTTTCCCAGCACCATTTATTGAACAGGATGTCCTTTCCCCGGTCCATGTTTCTGTCAACTTTGCAAAAGATCAGCTGGTTATAAGTATGTAGCTTTATTTCTGAGTTCTCTATTCTGTTTACTGATCTGTCTGTTTTTATACCAGTACCATGTTGGTTTGGTTACTACAGACATATTGTATAATTTCAAGTCAGGTAATGTGATGCTTCCAGCTTTATTATTTTTGTTTAGAATTGCTTTAGTTATTTAGGCTCCTTTTTGGTTCAGAAATTGAAATTCTTTACTTACTGCAAGGTCAAAAACCTTGTAAGAGACTCACATAAACAAGGTGCCAAGCCTTTATCTAAAAAATTTACATAAAGGAGACATAGCTACCACATATAGAGCCTATTGAAACATTCCAACTTTTATCATCCTGTCAACCCTTACATTTTTATGTTCTAGTCTCAAAAACTTCTCTCCACCCCCAGATCATTTTACTCTCTCTTGTACAAAACGCTTTAGGCCCATAGCAGAGGGTTAAGCCAAGTAACTGTGGCCCTTTTGTGAATCTTTATCTTGACTAACCTGCCTCAGCACTGACATAAGAAATTCTGGGTCAGCTTTCTCATTATAATCTCTGTCTTACAGCTTTTAAAATTTCTCCAGCTTAGGAGAAATGCAGCAGACTGGTTTGGCGCCTTTTAACATTGGGGTACCAGGATGGGCTTCCTTTGGTTCACTCAACCTTCAACAGAGTTTTATTAAGACTATTGTTTCAACCCCTTCAATTTCTATTTTATTCATTCCATCTTTTAACAACCATCTAAAGATTCTCACCCTGTTGGGATGAGTCCCATAGTTTTTCCATTTCTTTTTACCTATTCTCTTTTATCCATTTACTTTTATGTATATATATACTTTATCCTAATGAAACGACCCTCTAATTAACCTCTATACTATATAAAATTACTTTTCCTTTAGCAAAAACCACATCCTCATGTCTTTTTGATAAACTTCTTCACCAAAAACACATCTTACTTTCTCACACTCTGTATATAGAATTGTCTCTCTTATATCTGATAGTTTTAATTACAAATATTAACTAAAATTTTAACTCTTAGTAACTCTAATTTTCAGCGAAAAACCTAGGAGGAAGTAATTTTGAACTGTTTTATACCAATATTTATAGATATTTAGCTTTCCCAAACCATATTTAGCTTTTCCATACCATACAAATGACTCAGACATTTAATGATTTTCTATTACTTAATTAACATAACATGACTTTAATATTTTTAATTAATAAAAAGAATTTTGAAACTGTGACACAGGTACCCTCCCTAATCTCTTCCCTAGTCACCATGGGTCCCAAGTACCCACGTCACACCCAAGGATGGCTATAAAGGTCAGGACTTATCTGAGTCCTAAATTTAAACACCAAGTGTAGAGCTCAGAACAGAGAAAACAGTTGTGAAGATAATGTCTAACCTCTCCCAGCATAACCAGGAGGCACAGGTGGGCCAGAAAGAACTCCACATACGTCCCCATGCCTTACCATGGCCATTTGTTTAAAGCCTTGAATCAAATGACTCTAAGACATTAAGTCATAGACAAGTCTGACAAGTATCAGAAGCAACAGTTTTCTGACCTTGTAAAAATCCAGCAGAGATAGCCTAAACCTGTCCAACAAGTAGACCCAAGTGAAAATATCTGAATTATATTTAATTCTGACAACTCTGAAGACATTTCTACTTTATTTTACTAACAAGTTAAAAATTAGTTATATTTACCAAAGATTACTAAAGTCACATGAACTAAAAGGCATTTCAGTTTCTATTTTTCCTGTTATTTAATTGCTTACCTTTTCTTTAAGCCAATTATTAGAGCTTCTTTCCATATTTTGGTAGTGAAATATCATATACACATGACACATATAAACATATAGACACACAGACACATGAAAGCAGATCATAATAACTTTATAAGATTCTTCATTTACCTGTGTTCAAACAGTATCTCCCCACCCCTTAGAGTATCAGTCTTTTAATTACCTGTTCAATTGCTCTAAACAATTATTAGCTACACAGCCCTAAGTTTATACTTCCCAAGACATGACTCTTGGGTAAAAATTTACATCATAAAGGCACAGAACTTAGCTCTAAATGCCATAATCTGCTGAGACAAAGAAGGGCATAGACAAAAGTCCAGTCAAGACAAGATTTCCGGGAAACATATCTTAAACATATCAAAAAATAAGATTTGTTACGTAAACTTTAAGCCAATGTCTTCTGTCTTCCCCACTGTAATAGTTTCTAGTACTTTAGGTGTGGAGAGGCAGATGCCCTTACAAATGAAGATTTCCTTTATAGATGTGAATTCCTTTTACAAAGAGTTTCAAAATGGCCAGCTAAATGCCAGAAAGTTGTATTTTAGAGACTGATTTAGTTTTATACATGGTTTTTCTTTCAATTTAGCTTGCTTCTTCATTAGATTACTGACTTAAGACAAATCGACTGTCTTAGTCGATTTGTGTTGCCATTAAGGAATACCTGAGGCTGGGTAATTTATAAAGAAAAGAGGATTATTTGACTTATGATTTTGCAGACTGTACAAAAAGCATGGTGCCAGCATTTGTTTCTGGTAAGGGCTTCAGCCTGCTTCTACTCATGATGGAGGGTGAAGGGGACCTGGTGTGCAGAGATCATATGGCAAGAGAGGAAGCAGGAAAGAAGGAAGGGAGGTGCCAGCCTCTTTTTAACAACTAGATTTTGTGGGAACTAATAGAGTGAGGACTCTCTCATTACCACAAAAACAGCACTAAGCCATTAATGAGGGATCCACCCCCATGACCCAAACGTGTTCCATTAGGCCCCACCTCCAACAAGGGGGATCAATTTTGTAAATATTTTTCACCTTTATTTTCATTTTTTATAAATACAGGATCTCACTTTTTATCCTAGGCTGGTCTTGCACTCCTGACCTCAAGAGATCCTCCCCGCCTTGGCCTCCCAAAGTGCTGGGATTACAGATATGAGCCACCACACCCATTCTAGGAATAAAGTTTCAATATGAGGTTTGAAAGGTCATATATTCAAACTATAGGGCAAAGAAAGCATTCAGCTTTGAATTATTTAATTATATGAATAGCAGGCACAGCTGGAAGGTAGAACACTTAAAAGGATAATCTATGCTACAGGAATGCATTGGTATGCAGGAGTCAAACACCAGGCATGGTTGCCCAGGCAAGGTGACCAAATAGGAACAGCTCTGGTCTGCAGATCCCAGTGAGACCAATGCAGAATGGGAGTTATTTCTGCATTTCCAACTGAGGTACCTGGCTGATCTCACTGGGACTGGTTAGACAGTGGGTGCAACCCACAGAGGGCAAGCAGAAGCAGTGTGGGGCATTGCCTCACCTGGGAAGTGCAAGGGGTCAGAGAACTCCCTCCCCTAGCTAAGGGAAGCTGTGAAGGACTGTGCTGTGAGGGATGGAGCTATCTGGCCCAGATACTACGCTTTTCCCACTGTCTTTGCAACCCACAGACCAGGAGAATCCCTCAGGCGCCTACACAGCCTGGGTCCTGGGTTTCAAGCACAAAGCTGGGAGGCCATTTGGGCAGACACTGAGCTAGCTGCAGGAGTTTTTGTTTTTTTTTTTCATACCCCAGTGGTGTCTGGAACACCAGCAAGACAGAACTGTTCACTCTCCTGGAAGGGTGGCTGAAACCAGGGAGCCAAGTGGTCTAGCTCAGTGGATCCAACCCCCATGGAGCCCAACAAGCTAAGATCCACTGGCTTGAAATTCAAGCTGCCAGCAAGCAGTCTGAAGTTGACCTGGGACACTCAAGCTTGGTGGGGGTGGGGCGTCTGCCATTACTGAGGCTTGAGTAGGCAGCTATCCCCTCACAGGGTGAACAAAGCCATCGAGAAGTTCAGACTAGGTGGAACCCACTGCAGCACCACAAAGCCACTGTAGCCAGACTGCCTGTTTAGATTATTCCTCTCTGGGCAGGGCATCTCTGAAAGAAAGGCAGCAGACCCAGTCAGGGCCTTATAGATAAAACTCCCATTTCCCTGGGACAGAGCACCTGGGGAAAGGAGCAGCTGTGGGCACAGTTTCAGCAGACATAAACATTCCTGCCTGCCAGCTCTGAAGAGAGCAGAATATCTCCTAGCACAGCACTCAAGCTCCGCTAAGGGACAGACTGCCTCCTCAAGTGGGTCCCTGAGCCCCGTGCCTCCTGATGGGGAGACACCTCCCAGCAGGGGACTACAGACACTTCATGCAGGAAATCTCCGGGTGGCATGTGACAGGTGCCCCTCTGGGAAGAAGCTTCTAGAGGAAGGAGCAGACAGCAATCTTTACTGTTCTGCAGCATCCCCTGGTGATAGCCAGGCAAACAGGGTCTGGAGTGGACCACCAGCAAACTCCAGCATATCTGCAGAAGAGGGGCCTGACTTTTAGAAGGAAAACTAACAAAAGCAATAGTATCAACATCAACAAAAAGGATACCCACTCAAAAAACCCACCTGAAGGTCACCAACATCAAAAACCAAAGGTAGACAAATCGACAAAGATGAGGAAAAATCAGAGCAAAAATGCTGCAAATTCTAAAACCAGAATGCCTCTTCTCTTCCAAAGGATCAAAACTCTTTGCCAGCAAGGGGAAAAACTGGACAGAGAATGAGTTTGAAGAATTGACAGAAGTAGGCTTCAGAAGGTGGGTAAGAACAAACTCCTCCAAGCTAAAGGAGCATGTTCTAACCCAATGCAAGGAAGCTAAGAAATGTTAAAAGGTTACAAGAACTGCTAACTAGAATAACCAGTTTAGAGAAGAACACAAATGACCTGATGGAGCTGAAAAACACAGCACGAGAACTTCATGAGGCATACACAAGTATCAGTAGCTGAATCAATCAAGCAGAACAAAGGATATTAGACATTGAAGATCAACTTACTGAAATAGGCATGAAGACAAGATTAGAGAAAAATGAATGGAAAGGAATGAACAAAGCCTCCAGGAAATATGGGACTATGTGAAATGACCAAACCTACGATTGTTTGGGGTCCCTGAAAGTGACAGGAAGAATGGAACCAAGTGGGAAAACACACTTCAGGATGTTATCCAGGAGAACTTCCACAACCTAGCAAGACAGCCCAACATTCAAATTCAGGAAATACAGAGAATACCAATAAAATACTTCTTGAGAAGAGAAACCCCAAGACACATAATCATAAGATTCATCAAGATTGAAATGAAGGAAAAAATGTTAAGGGCAGCCAGAGAGAAAGGTCGGGTTACCCACAAAGGGAAGCCCATCAGACTAACAGCAGATCTCTCTGCAGAAACCCTACAAGCCAGAAGAGAGTGGGGGCCAATATTCAAAATTCTTAAAAGAAAGAATGTTCAACCCAGAATTTCATATCAGTCAAACTCAGCTTTATAAGTGAAGGAGAAATAAAATCCTTTACAAACAAGCAAATGCTGAGGGATTTGGTCACCACCAGGCCTGCCTTACAAGAGTTCCTGAAGGAAGCACTAAATATGGAAAGGAAAAACCAGTACCAGTCACTGCAAAAACATATCAAAATGTAAAGACCATCGATGCTAGGAAGAAACTGCATCAATTAATGGGAAAAATAAACAGCATCAAAATGACAGGATCAACTTCACACATAACAATATTAACCTTAAACGTAAATGGGATAAATGCTCCAATTAAAAGACACAGACTTGCAAATTGCATAAAGAGTCAAGATGCATCAGTGTGCTATATTCAGGAGACCCATCTCAGGTGCAAAGACACATATAGTCTCAGAATAAAAGGATGGAGGAAGAATACCAAGCAAATGGAAAGCAAAAAGAAGCAGGGGCTGGAATCATAGTCTCTGATAAAACAGACTTTAAACCAACAAAAAAGACAAAGAAGGGCATTACATAACAGTAAAGGGATCAATGCAACATGAAGAGCTATCTTAAATATATATGCACGCAATATGGGGGCACCCAGATTCATAAAACGAGTTCTTAGAGACCTACAAGGAGACTTAGACCCCTACACAATAATAATGGGAGACTTTAACACCCCATGTCAATATTAGATCACGAAGAGAGAAAATTAACAAGAATATTCAGGACTTGAACTCAGCTCTGCACCAAGCAGACCTAACAGACATCTACAGAACTCTCCACCCCAAATCAACAGAATATACATTCTTCTCAGCACCACATAGCACTTATTCTAAAATTGACCACATAGTTGGAAGTAAAACACTCTTCAGCAAATGAAAAAAGATGGAAATCATAACAGTCTCTCAGACCACATTGCAATCAAATTAGAACTCAGGATTAAGAAACTCACACTCAAAACCACACAACTACATGGAAACTGAACAACCAGCTCCAGAATCCCTACTGGGTAAATAATGAAATTAAGGCAGAAATAACAAAGTTCTTTGAAACCAAGGAGAACAAAGACACAATGTACCAGAATCTCTAGACACAGCTAAAGAAGTGTTAAAAGGAAAATTTATATCACTAAATGCCCACACAAGAAAGGAGGAAAGATCTAAAATCCACACACCCTAACATCACAGTTAAAAGAACTAGAGAGGCAAGAGCAAACACATTCAAAAGCTAGCAGAAGGCAAGAAATAACTAAGATCAGAGCAGAACTGAAGGAGATAGAGACACGAAAAACCCTCCAAAAAATCAATGAATCCAGGAGTTGGTTTTTTGAAAAGATCAACAAAATTGACAGACCGCTAGCAAGACTAATAAAGAAGAAAAGAGAGAAGAATCAAATAGACGCAATAAAAAATGATAAAGGGGATATCACCACTGACCCCACAGAAATAAAAACTAACATCAGAGAATACTATAAACACCTCTATGCAAATAAACTGGAAACTCTAGAAGAAATGGATAAATTCCTGGACACATACACTCTCCCAAGAGTAACCAGGAAGAAGTTGAATCCCTGAATAGACCAATAACAAGTTCTGAAATTAAGGCAGTAGTTAATAGCCTACCAACCAAAAAAAGCCCAGGACCAGACAGATTCACAGCCGAATTCTACAAGGGTACAAAGAGGAGCTGGTACCATTCCTTCTAAAACTATTCCAAGCAATAGAAAAAGAGGGACTCCTCCCTAACTTTTTATGAGGCCAGCATCATCCTGATATCAAAACCTGGCAGACACACACACACACACACAAAAATTTCAGGGCAATACCCCTCATGAACATCTGTGCAAGAATCCTCAATACAATACTGGCAAACCAAATCCAGTAGTACATTAAAAAGCTTATCCACCATGATCAAGTTGGCTTCATCCCTGGGATGCAAGGATGGTTCAACATATGCAAATCAATAAACATAATCCATCAAAGAACCAGTAACAAAAACCACATGATTATCTCAATAGATGCAGAAAAGGCCATTGATAAAATTCAACACCGTTCATGCTAAAAACAGTCAATAAACTAGGTATTAATGGAACATATTTCAAAATAATAAGAGCTATTCATGACAAACCCACAGCCAATATCATACTGAATGTGCAAAAGTTTTCCCTTTGAAAACCGTCACAAAACAAGGATACCCTCTCTTGCAACTCCTATTCAACATAGTATTGGAAGTTCTGGCCAGCGCAGTCAGGCAAGAGAAAGAAATAAAGTGTATTTAAATAAAAAGAGAGGGGAAGTTGAATTATCTCTGTTTTCAGATTACATGATTGTATATTTAGAAAACTCCATCATCTCAGTCCAAAAACTTAAGTTGATAAGGAACTTCAGCAAAGTCTCAGGATACAAAATAAAAGTGCAAAAATCACAAGCATTTCTGTACACCAATAACAGACAAACAGCCAAATCATGAGTAAACTCCCACTCACAATTGCTACAAAGAGAATAAAATACCTAGGAATACAACTTACAAGGGATGTGAAGGACCTCTTCAAGGAGAATGACAAACCACTGCTCAAGGAAATAAGAGATGACACAAACAAATGGAAAAAAAAAAATCTATGCTTATGGATAGGAAGACTCAATATTGTGAAAATGGCTCTACTGCCCAAAGTAATTTGTAGATTCAATGCTATTCCCATCAAGCTACCATTGACTTTCTTCACAGAACTGGAAAAAAATACTTTAAATTTCATATGGAACCAAAAAACAGCCCATATAGCCAAGACAATCCTAAGCAAAAAGAACAAAGCTGGAGGCATCATGCTACCTGACTTCAAACTATACTACAAGGCTACAGTAAGCAAAACAGCTTGTTACTGGTACCAAAACAGATGTATAGACCAACGGAACAGAACAGAGGCCTCAGAATTAATGCCACATATCTACAACCATCTGATCTTTGACAAACCTGTCAAAAACAAGCAATGAGGAAATGATGCCTATTTAATAAATGGTGCTGGGAAAACTAGCTAACCATATGCAGAAAACTGAATCTAGACCCCGTCCTTATGTCTTATACAAAAATTAAGATGGATTAAAGACTTAAATGTAAAACCTAAAACCATAAACACCCTAGAAGAAAACCTAGGCAACGCCATTCAGGACATAGAAATGGGCAAAGACTTCATGACTAAAACACCAAAAGCAATTGCAACAAAAGGCAAAATTGACAAATGGGATCTAATTAAACTAAAGACTTCTGCTCAGCAAAGGAGATTATCATCAGAGTGAACAGGCAACCTACAGAAAGGGAGAAAATTTTTATAATCTATCCATCTGACAAAGGGCTAATATCCAGAATCTACAAGAAACATAAACAAATTTACAAGAAGAAAACAAACCCATCAAAAAGTGGGTGAATGATATGAACAGATATTTTTCAAAAGAAGACATTTATGCGGCCAAAAAACATGAAAAAAAGCTCATCATCACTGGTCATTAAAGAAATGCAAATCAAAACCACAATGAGAAACCATCTCACGCCAGTTAGAATGGCAATCTTTAAAAAGGAAACAACAGATGCTGGAGAGGATCTGGAGAAATAGGAAAGCTTTTACACTGTAGGGGGGTGTGTAAATTAGTTCAATCATTGTGGAAGACAGTGTGGCAATTCCTCAAGGATCTAGAACTAGAAATGCCATTTGACCCAGCAATCCCATTACTGGGTATATACCCAAAGGATTGTAAATTCATTCTATAAAGACACATGCACACGTATGTTTACTGTGGCACTATTCACAATAGCAAAGACTTGGAACCAACCCAAATGTGCATTAATGAAAACGCTTTCAATTTTTCCCCATTTAGTATGATATTAGCTGTGGGCTTATCATATATGTTCTTTATCATGTTGTTGAAGTATGCTTCTTCCATACCCAATTTATTGAGGGTTCTTTTTTTTTTTTTTTTTTTTTTTTTTTTGAGACGGAGTCTCGCTCTGCCGCCCAGGCTGGAGTGCAGTGGCCCCGGATTTCAGCTCACTGCAAGCTCCGCCTCCCGGGTTCACGCCATTCTCCTGCCTCAGCCTCCCAAGTAGCTGGGACTACAGGCGCCCGCCACGTCGCCCGGCTAGTTTTTTGTATTTTTAGTAGAGACGGGGTTTCACCATGTTAGCCAGGATGGTCTCGATCTCCTGACCTCGTGATCCGCCCGTCTCGGCCTCCCAAAGTGCTGGGATTACAGGCTTGAGCCACCGCGCCCGGCCTATTGAGGGTTCTTATAAAAGGAAGTTGAATTTTATTGAATGCTCTTTCAATATGATTGACCATATGATATCTGTTTTTGATTATGTTGATAATGTATCATGTTTATTTGTTTGCTTATGTCAAACCATCTTTGCATCTATGGGATAATTTCCTCTTGATCATGGTGAATGATCTTTTTAAAGTGTTGTTGAATTCAGTTTGCTGGTGTTTTCTTGAGGAACATGTATGCTCATCAGAGGTACCAGTCTGAAAATTGTTGTTGTGTTCTTTTCTGGCTTTGGTATCAGGGAAATGCTGGTATCATGTAATAAGTTTGGAAGTAGTTCACCTCTTCAATTTTCTGAAGAATTGAGTAGAATTGGTATTCATTCTTCTTTAAATGTCTTGTAGAATTCAGCAGTGAAGCCATCAGGTTGTGGGCTTTCCTTTGATGGAAGAATTTTTTTTTTTTTTAAAGAGATGGAATCTAGCTCTGTTGCCCAGGCTGGCACAATCTCGGCTCACTGCAAGCTCCGCCTCCCGGGTTCATGCCATTCTCCTGCCTCAGACTCCCAAGTAGCTGGGACTACAGGCGCCCGCCACCATGCCCAGCTAATTTTTTGTATTTTTAGTGGAGATGGGGTTTCACCATGTTAGCCAGGATGGTCTCAATCTCCTGACCTTGTGATCCACCTGCCTCGGCCTCCCAAAGTGCTGGGATTACAGGCGTGAGCCACCGCGCCCAGCCGATGGAAGATTCTTAATACTTCTTCTATCTTGTTACTCATTAATGATCTGTTCAGGTTTTTAATTCTTTCATTATTCCACCTTGGTAGGTGGTATTCAGGAATTTATCCATTTCTTCTAGGTTTTCCAATGTGTTGGCAGGTAATTGTTCATAGCAGTCTCTAATGATCTTTGTATGTCTGTGGCATCAGTTACAATGTTTCCCTTTGTCTCTGATTTTATTTTGTGCCTACCCTCTTTCTTATTAAATGGTCTAGGTAAAAGTATGTCAATGTCATCTATATTTTCAAAAAACCCACTTTACATTTTGTTAATCTTCTGTATTTTTTTAGTCTCAAATTTCCTTATTTCTGTTCTGATATTTATTATTACTTTTTGTCTACTAATTTGGGATTTGGTTTGTTCTTTTCCAGTTCCTTGAGGTGCATCATTAGGTTGTTTATTTGGAGTCTTCCTATTTTTTTGATGTGGGCATTTATTGCTATACACTTCATCTTAGTACCAATTTTACTGTATCTCATAGATTCTGGTATGTTGTGCTTCAATTTCCATTTATTTCAATAATTTTTTAAAATTTTCTTCTTAATTTCTTCATTGACCCATTGGCTGTTTAGGAGCATGTTGTTTAATTTCCATGTATTTGTAAGTTTCCAACATTCCTCCTGTTATTGATTTCTAGGTTTATTCTGTTGTGATAAGAAAAGATACTTGGTATGATTTCTACTTTTGTGAATTTGCTGAGACTTGTTTTGTGTCCTAACATGGTTAATCCTGGAAAATGTTGCACGTGCTGACAAGAAGAATGTGTATTCTGCATCAGTTGAATGAAATGTTCTGTAAGTGTCTTCTTAGATCAATTTGGTCTATTAGTAGAATAAAGTTTAACTCCCATGCTTCTTTGTTGGTTCTCTGCCTGGATAATCTGTTCATTGTCAAAAGTGGGGTATTGAAGTTCCCTATGATTATTTTGCTGCAGTCTATATCTTCATTTAGAACCATTAATATTTGGTTTATATATTTGGGTGCTCCAGTGTTGGGTGCATATATATTGATTATTGTTATATACTATTGCTAAATTGACCTTGTTATCATTCTACAATAACCTTGTTTTTCTCTTCTTACAGTTCTTTACTTAAAGTCTATTTTACATAAGTATAGCTACTCCTGTTCCTTTTTGGTTTCCACTTGCAAGGAATAGTTTTATCCATCCCTTCACTTTCACTTCCTGTGTTTCTTCATAGAAGTGAGTTTGTTCTTGGCAGCATATCACTGGGTCTTGTTTTTTTTCAATCCATGCAGTCACTTTATATGTTTTAATTGCACAATTTATTCCATTTACTTTCAGTGTTATTGATAGGTAAGGACTTACTGCTGACATTTTGTTACTTGTTTTCTAGTTGTCTAATTCCTTCCTTCCTTTCTTTCATCTTCCTTTGTGGTTAAAATTTTCTTTGGTAGTATGATTTATTTTGTTGCTTTTCATTTGGTGAATTCATTATAGGTTTTTGCTTTGTAGTTTCCATGGGGCTTACAAAAAACACATCCCATATTTGTAACATGTATTTAAACCTGATACCAACTTAACTTTGATCACAAAAAGAAACAAACCAAAAAAGTACATATTAACTCCCTTCTCCCCACACATTATGAATTTTTGAGGTCACAGTTCAAATTTTTTTATATTGCCTATCTCTTAAACTTTTAATAGTTTTGTCTTTTAGTATTCTTACTAAAGATATAAGTGGTTTAAACACCATGGTTATAATATTTAGTATAACAATCATATTATTGTCCTTTTCTTTCAGTTTGAAGAGCTCCCTTTAGCATTTCTTGTTGAACATGTCAGGTAGCAATAAATTACCTTAGCTTTTGTTTGTCTGGGAAAGTCTTTATCTTTTCATCATTTCTGAACAATAACCTTGCTAGGTACAGTACTATTGGTTGATTTATTTCCCACTTCAGCACTCAGAATATATCATCCCCTCTCCTGGCCTGTAAGATTTCTGCTGAGAAGTATGCTGCCAGGTGTATCTGGTCGCTATTATATGTAATTTTTTTTTTCTCTTGCCACTTTCAAGATCTTCTCTTTGTCTTTGACCTTTGAGAGAGTTTGATTATAATATATCTTGGGGGTATTCTTATTACAGCTGAATCTGATTAGTGACCTTTGATTTTCCTGTACCTAGATATTTATATAGGTACAGATATTTATATATGGCTTTGGAAAGTTTTCTCTTATTTTTTTGAATAATCTTTCTACCACTTTGTCTTTCTCAGTTCCTTCTTCAATTCCAGTAACCCAAATATTTACTCTTTTGATGTTGTTCCATAGATTCTGTAAGCTTTCTTCATTGCTTTTCATTCTGTTTCCTCCTCTATTTTCAAATCATCTATATTTGAGCTCACTTATTCTTTCTTCTGCCTAATCAACTCTGCTACTGATGCCCTGTATCACATTTTTCATTTTATTCATTGTATTTTTTACCTCCAGGATTTCTCTTTGATTTTTTAAATTTCAACCTCTCTTAAATCTATCTGATAAATTTCTGAATTGATTCTCTCATTTTCTTGGAGTTCATTGACTTTCCTTAAAACAGCTATTTTGAATTCCTTGTCTGTGGGATCACACACATCCATTACTTTAGGGCCGGTCTCTGGCACCTTATTTTGTCCATTTGGTGAGGTCATATTTCCCTAAAAAATCTTGATGCTTGTGGAAGTGTGACAATGTCTATGCATTGAGGGATTCAGTGGTTATTTCAGTCTTTGCACTCTGGCTTTGTTTGTGCCTGTACTCCTGCAGAGGGCCTTCCAGGGATTCTAAGCCAACTGACTGTTGTATTCCCTGGGCTCATGACCCCTGCAGCCATCTCAGCTCTAGAAAGCACTCTAAACCTGCACTTGCTGCAGACTCACAAGGGCTCTAAGGTTAATGCAGCTTTCCAGCCCAGAGAGACCTGAGGAAGATGCAAGGAGGGTACTGGGGCTGTGTGGGAATGCTGGTCAGGGACCTAAGTCCAGAAGACTGTTCCAGTGGCCCAGATGTATGTGTCTCTCAGCAAATCTCTGCACAGGTGAGATAGGTCCCCAACAGCAGCAGGAGGAGCTGGAATCGTGACAGGGCACCTGTGGGATCTGCTCTGGGGAGGAAGTTGGTGGGTTCATCTTGTTGGCTCAGGTACGTGTCACCCATTTGTTCCCTGCACAAGTACAGTAGTTCCTCAACTACAACAAAAAGGACTCAAGCTAACACTTGGCCCCCTTGGGATCTGCTATGGAATGGAGGCTGGGCTCCCCTGTCACATTACCTTAGATGGGCATATATCTTCCATTAGATCCCTACACAGACGTGATAGTTTCCTGACTGTAGCAAGTGGGGATGGCACTGAGGCTGAGCTCCCTTATGATCTACTGTGGGACAGAGGTTGGAAAGCCTATCTTATTCATCCAGAAGGGCATGTATCTCCCAGCAGGTCTCAGCACAGACAGGATAGTTCCCCAATTGAATTGGGATGGGGTGGGGCTAAGACTGGGCCTCCTAGGGATCTGCTGTGGGGCCAAACTGAGACTGGAAAGCCCATGACCTGCTTAGAGGGGTACATGGGCTCAGAGGGGCACATGTCCCATCAAGTCCCCGTACAGATGATGGGATAGTGCCCTGATTGCAGTAGTGGGGAGCCAGAGCTGATACTAGATCCCTTAAAATCTGCTGTGGGATGATGGTTGGAGAACCTATCTCCTTGGCACACAGAGATATGCATTTTCCAGCAGGTGTCAGCACAGATGGGATAGTTACATAACTGTAACAAAAGGGGCTGCAGCTGAGACTCTCTCAGGCCCCTTCAGGATCTGCTGTGGGACAGAGGTTGGCAAGACCATCAAGGAGGTCCAGTGTCCCAGTGGTGCAATATGGGCAAGAGTTCCTCTGGGTTCTTGTGCAAGCAGCTCTGAGGTGGGACTCCAGCTTGGAAAAGCTAGAGCAGCACCTCAGGACCACTTGCAGGTTCACTTCCTAAGATTGATGTCAGCAGGCAGAATGGCCTTTCCATCAAGGCACTAGTGTGTGTGATTTCTTCTGAATCCCGTAACCGACAGTTTTGGTTGCAGACTCAAGACCAGACAGGGCTGTAGGCCAAACCCTTGAGGGACTAGGCTGTTTTCAGGCTTGAACCCAGGAGCAAGCTCAGCAGGATAGATCAGTCACATGGGTGTCAGTCTACACTCTCAAAATGACTCTCCAAAGTCTTAGGTTCCACTGGGGTTTCACAAGCTCCCACCTGAGTCTTGGGGCTCCTGTAGGATGACTAACTGTGGATAGGTGCAGAATTCTTGTTGTTGGGGGATATGAATGGGTTACCATCTATTTTACCATCTTGTTGATGTCACTCCAATATAGAGTTTTCTTTAAATAATCTAAGAAATGTAATGAGACCCCTTGCTCATATAAAACTGTTCAATCTTGGATCAGAAATGGAGCAACATTTTAAGGATTCAAACATACATTTTCAAAGATTCAGAAGATAAATCAAAACACAAATGAGTGCAAAAAAGTTTACTTAAAAAGTTTAAATGTGCCGTTTTAACTGCAATTTGGAAAAATATTTTGGAATGTTTCAGTAAAACAAGTGATAAATTACAGAGTCCTGAATTAGATCCATGTAATGGGTAGCTTTTGTCATCTTTAAATTTATTTCAAAAGAACTGGAATGGAATTTTGATAAAACATTAATGAAATATACAACAAAGGTGATAAAAGATGAGTGATGAAATCAATAAAAATTATTCTGACATCAAGAAAAATAGCAAAAAATTTCAGCAAAAACCGTAGTCAAAAAAAATGTTTAGACTACACCAAGAGCAGTTAATAACAGAGAGAAAGACATAAATTTCAGATAAAATTAAGAAATGAATTCTTGGAGAGAAGATAATCTCACTTTAGACATTTCTAAATTAAAACAACAACAACAACAAAAAAAAGAAATGAATTCTTGGGCAGCTTGAAATGCAATTAATGAAAAAGTGAAATATCTAAACACATTTAAGAAAACTTAAATTTATTGCCAATTTGAAACAAAATACTGGCACCAACTAAAATAACATAAAACTGATAATATGCCACTACAAACTAGATGTCATCAACAAACTGGTTAATGGGGGAGGGGTCATTAAGAGTATTGAAGATGAGTCACTACCCTCAAAAACTTGAAGTGACCTGAAATTTTATAGCTCATATATGAAAGAAGAGAACTTCCCAAATTTGATAACAATCCTAAAAATGTGCATGACATTACCAGTAATGAGTTATGAATCTTAAAGAAATTTTTCTAAGCCATCAATAATAAATTTCTATCACCCATGCTAGAGTAGACACTAAGTCATCTTTATGTTCTCTGTATAGAAAGCTACATTACAAAATCATTGTCATATAAAGAGGCTATCAAAGTAGCCACAAAAGGAAGAAAAAGGGATTCTATTGCTGTCAAGCCACTGATAAAATATGTTCCTTTTCTGGAGATTGTGATGTTTGTGATGTTTTTGAGCTTTTAAAATTTGGAATGTGTTGTGGCTTCTCTTCCAAATGAATGTTCATATTTGTACTTAATTATTATATTTTAATTGTATATTTTTGCTTTAATGAGGTCCCCACCCCCAAATCATATAAGCATCAATTTGTACAAACTCTAGATCCATCTGGCACCCAGGTTAGGTGAAAGTTGCAACTGGGAATCCCAGTAAAGGTAGACATATGGTTACAATTTCTTGTCTTTCTTTTGTTTTGCTTTGTTTTGTTTTGTTTTGTGTTGAGACGGGAGTCTCACTCTGTTGCCCTAGGCTCTAGACTACAGTGCAGGGGCATGATCATGGTTCATAGCAACTTCTGCCTCCTGGGTTCAAGCGATTCTCCTACCTCAGCCTCCTGAGTAGCTGGGACTACAGGCACATGCCACCACACCCAGCTAATTTTTGTATTTTTAGTAGAGATGGCGTTTTGCCATATTAGCCAGGCTGGTCTTGAACTCCTGACCTCAGGTGAGCCGCACACCTCGGCCTCCCAAAGTGCTGGGATTACAGACATGAGCCACCAAGCCCAGCCCTGTGGTTATAATTTTTTAGGGATATTTTTAATGCCTTCCCAGCTGAAAACCAAGGTAAGTCTTTGCAGTCCCCTGGAGAGTATGGGATTCTAGGGTCCTGGTTTACTATGAAATGTTCTCTTAGCCTCTCCAACCTGGATAGATATTGGGCTTCTCTCTCCCTTACCTAGCAAGTATCAAAAACTGCCAGTCAGTTTGGTAAGTTCAGCAAGGGTGTCAGGGCAAGAGCCAGAGGCTTTGGTGTTCACTGACCTCCCAAAGTGCCACCTTCACTTAAATTTGACCTGTCAGGCTGGGCGCAGTGGCTCAAGCCTGTAATCCCAGCACTTTGGGAGGCCGAGACGGGCGGATCACGAGGTCAGGAGATCAAGACCATCCTGGCTAACATGGTGAAACCCCGTCTCTACTAAAAATACAAAAAACTAGCCAGGCGAGGTGGTGGGCGCCTGTAGTCCCAGCTACTCGGGAGGCTGAGGCAGGAGAATGGCGTAAACCCGGGAGGCGGAGCTTGCAGTGAGCTCAGATCTGGCCACTGCACTCCAGCCCGGGGCAACAGAGCGAGACTCCGTCTCAAAAAAAAAAAAATTGACCTCTCAATTCCTTACTATCTTGGCACCATTACGTGCTTTTAAGATGTTTTTAATGTTTTTATCCAGTGTTTCTAGTTATTTTCAGTGGGATGGTCAGTCTGAATTATTAGCCAGCCATAGCCCCAGACATATACCCTTATCCATTTCATACCAGATTTAGAGAAGCCCTATATATCCTGTCACACATATTCTTGACTTAAAAAAAAGATTTATTTAAATCACACAGAATTTTTAAAATTAAAAATCCTCAATCCTACTAAGCAAATAAAATTAGTGTTTTCACACACCATCCTGTTCTATGCTTTTTCATGTTCTTGAAGTCATAAGTTAGCTAACATTTTGAATGATGCTTTCTTTTTTGCTTTCATTCTCAATGTTTTATCATAAGCATTTTCTCACATCATTAAAAATGCTTAATGAACATTTTAGTTGGCTGTGCAATAAAAATATATATGCTCCTCTAAATTACACAGTAATAATGTGTGCAGTTCAGTTAATTAAAGAATAAGATCTGAGAATAAATAAAACATGCATATGCTTCACCTAGACTTTCCATTCCATGAAGTTCAACTCTGTGGGAGCAGATTCACTGCCTGGACTGAAAGCCTTGTTAAGGAACTTGGTTTGGTGACAGCTTCTTCTCTCCATCTCCTTCTCCACTGTCTCTCTCCCTTCACCAACCAGAAGAGGCAGCTTTCGACTGAGTTTGCATTGTCAAAGCCTGGTTAGCTGGATCGAGCTGTTTCCAAGGGTGCATTTGAACAGGAGGCAAAGGAAGGGATTCTAGAATGACCAAAACTCAATGTTTCCTCACACATGCTTCTTTTTTTTTTTTTTTTTTTAACTTTTTTTAAGTTCTGGGATACATGTGCTGAACATGTAGGTTTGTTACATAAGTAGACACGTGCCATGTGGTTTCCTGTACCTATCAACCCATCATCTAGGTTTTAAGCACCACACGCATTAGATATTTGGCCTAATGCTCCCTCTGTTTGCCCCCCAACCCCTGACAGTCCCTGATGTGTGATGTTCCCCTCCCTCTGTCCATGTGTTCCCATTGTTCAACTCCCACTTATGAGTGAGAACATGCAGTGTTTGGTTTTCTGTTCCTGTGTTAGTTTGCTGAGGATGATGGTTCCAGGCTTCATCCATGTCCCTGCAAAGGACATTAACTCATTCTTTTTTATGGCTGCATAGTATTCCAGGGTGTATATGTGCCACATTTTCTTTATCCAGTATATCATTGATGGGCATTTGGGTTGGTTTCAAGTCAATAGTACTGTAAATAGTGCTGCAATAAGCATATGTGTGCATGTGTCTTTATAGTACAATGATTTATAATTCTTTGGGTATATACTCAGTAATGGGATTGCTGGGTCAAATGGTATTTCTAGTTCTAGATCCTTGAGGAATTGCAGCATTGTCTTCCACAATGGTTGAACAAATTTACACTCCCACCAACAGTGTAAAAGCCTTCCTATTTCTCCACATCCTCTCCAGCATCTGTTGTTTCCTGACTTTTTAATGATCACCATTCTAATTGGCATGAGATGGCATCTCATTGTGGCTTTGATTTGCATTTCTCTAATGACCAGTGTTGACGAGCTCTTTTTCATATTTTTGTTGGCTGCATAAATGTGTTCTTTTGCAAAGTGTCTGTTCATATCCTTCACCTACTTTTTGATGGGTTTTTTTTTTCTTGTAAATTGCTTTAAGTTCCTTATAGATTCTGGATATTAGCCCATTGTCAGATGGATAGATTGCAAAAATTTTCTCCCATTCTGTAGGTTGCCTGTTCACTCTGATGATAGTTTCCCTTGCTGAGCAGAAGCTCTTTAGTTTAATTAGATCCCATTTGTCAATTTTGACTTTTTTTGCAATTGTTTTTGGTGTTTTTGTCATTAATCCTTTGCCCATGCCTATGTCTTAATGGTATTGCCTAGGTTTTCTTCTAGAGTTTTCATGGTTTTAGATTTTACGTTTAAGTCTTTAATCCATCTTAATTTTTGTATAAGGTGTAAGGAGGGGGTCCAGTTTCAGTTTTCTGTATATGGCTAGCCAGTTTTCCCAGCACCATTTATTAAATAGGGAATCCTTTCCCCATTGCTTGTTTTTGTCAGATTTGTCAAAGATCAGATGGTTGTAGATGTGTGGTGTTATTTCTGAGGCCTCTGTTCTGTTCCATTGGTCTATATATCTGTTTTGGTACCAGTATCATGCTGTTTTGCTTACTGTAGCCTTGTAGTATAGTTTGAAGTCAGGTAGCATGATGCCTCCAGCTTTGTTCTTTTTGCTTAGGATTGTCTTGGCTATATGGGTTGTTTTTTGATTCTATATGAAATTTAAAGTAGTTTTTTTCTAGTTCTGCAAAGAAAATCAATGGTAGCTTGATGGGAACAGCATTGAATCTATAAATTACTTTGGGCAGTACAGCCATTTTCACAATATTGATTCTTCCTATCCATAAGCATGGATTTTTTTTCCATTTGTTTGTGTCATCTCTTATTTCCTTGAGCAGTGGTTTGCCATTCTCCTTGAAGAGGTCCTTCACATCCCCTGTAAGTTGTATTCCTAGGTATTTTATTCTCTTTATAGTAATTGTGAACGGGAGTTCACTCATGATTTGGCTCTGTTTGTCTATTATTGGTGTGTAGGAATGCTTGTGATTTTTGCGCATTGATTTTGTATCCTCAGACTTTGCTGAAGTTGTTTATCATCTTAAGGAGTTTTGGGGCTGGTGCTGAGATGATGGGGTTTTCTAAATATACAATCATCTCATCTGCAAACAAAGACAATTTGACATTCTCTCTTCCTATTTGAATACCCTTTATTTCTTTCTCTTGCCTGATTGTGCCGGCCTGAACTTCCAATACTATGTTGAATAGGAGTGGTGAGAAAGGTCATGCTTGTCTTGTGTCAGTTTTCAAAGGGAATGCTTCCAGTTTTTACCCATTCAGTATGATATTGGCTGTGGGTTTGTCAAAAATAGCTCTTTTTATTTTGAGATAAGTTCCATCCATACATAGTTTATTGAGAGTTTTTAGCATGAAGGCTTATTGAATTTTATTGAAGGTCTTTTCTCCATCTATTGAGATAATCATGTGGTTTTTGTCACTGGTTCTGTTTATGTGATGGATTACATATATTGATTTGTGTATGTTGAACCAGCCTTGCATCCCAGGGATGAAGCCAACTTTATTATGGTGGATAAGCTTTTGATGTGCTGCTGGAGTTAGTTTACCAGTATTTTATTGAGGATTTTTGCATTGATGTTCATCAGGGATTGCCCTGAATTTTTTTGTTATTGTTGTGTCTCTGCCAGGTTTTGGTATGAGGATTCTGGCCTCATAAAAAGAATTGGGAGTCCCTCTTTTTCTGTTGTTTGCAATAGTTTCAGAAGGAACGGTATCAGCTCTCTTTGTATCTCTGGTAGAATTTGACTGTGAATCTGTCTAGTCTGGGCTTTTCTTGGTTGGTAGGCTAGCAATTGCTGCCTCAATTTCAGAACTTGTTATTGGTGTATTCAGGGATTCGACTTCTTCCTGGTTACTCTTGGGAGGGTGTATGTGTCCAGGAATTTATCCATTTCTTCTAGATTTTCTAGCTTATTTGCATAGAAGTGTTTACATATTCTCTGATGGCAGTTTGTATTTCTGTTGGATCAGTGGTGATATCCCCTTTATCATTTTTTATTGTGTCTATTTGATTCTTCTTACTAGTCTGGCTAGCAGTCTATTTTTTAATCTTTTCACAAAATCAGCTCCTGAATTCATTAATTTCTTTAAGGGGTTTTTGTGTCTCTGTCTCCTTCAGTTCTTCTCTGATCTTAGTTATTTCTTGTATTCTGCTAGCTTTTGAATTTGTTTGATCTTGCTTCTCTAGTTCTTTTAATTGCGATGTTAGGGTGTGGATTTTAGATCTTTCCTGCTTTCTAATATGGGCCTTTTAATTGCTATAAATTTGCCTCAACACTGCTTTAGCTGTGTCCCAGAGATGCTGGCACATTGTCTCTTTGTTCTCATTGGTTTCAAAGAACTTTGTTATTTCTAGCCTTAATTTTGTTATTTACCCAGTAGTCACATTCTGGAGCAGGTTGTTCAGTTTCCATGTAGTTGTGTGGTTTTGAGTGAGTTTCTTAATCCTGAGTTCTCATTTGATTGAACTGTGGTCTGACAGACTGTTTGTTATGATTTCCATTCTTTTTCATTTGCTAAGAAGTGTTTTACTTCCAATTATGTGGTCAATTTTAGAATAAGTGCTTTGTGGTGCTGAGAAGAATGTATATTCTGCTGATTTGGGGTGGAGAGTTCTGTAGTTGTCTATTAGGTCCACTTGTCCAGAGCTGAGTTCAAGTACTAAACACCCTTGTTAATTTTCTGTCTCATTAATCTGTCTAATATTGACAGTGGATATTAAAGTCTCCCACTATTATTGTGTGGGAGTCTGTCTCTTTGTAGGTCTCCAAGAACTTGTTTTCTAAATCTGGGTGCTCCTGTATTGGGTACATATATTTAGGATATCTAGCTCTTCTTGTTGAATTGATCCCTTTGCCATTATGTAATGCCCTTCTTTGTCTTTTTTGATCTCTATTGGTTTAAAGTCTGTTTTATCAAAGACTAGGATTGCAACTCCTGCTTAATTTTTTTTTTTTTTTTTTTTTTTTTTTTTTTTTTTTTTTTTTTTGGCTTGGTAATCTTCCTCCATCCCTTTATTTTGAGCCTATTTGTGTCTTTGCATGTGAGATGGGTCTCCTGAGTATCGAACACCAATAGGTCTTGACTCTTTATGCAATTTGCCAGTCTGCATCTTTTAATTGGGGCATCTAGCCATTTACATTTAAGGTTAATATTGTTATGTGTTAATTTGATCCTGTCATGATGTTAGCTGGTTATTTTGCACATTAGTTATACAGTTTCTTCATTTTATCCTTGGTCTTTATATCTTGGTGTGTTTTTGCCGTGGCTGGTATCAGTTTTTCTTTTCCATATTTAGTGCTTTCTTTGGGAGCGCTTGTAACGCAGGCCTGGTGGTGTCAAAATCCCTCAGCATTTGCTTGTTTGTAAAGGATTTTATTTCTCCTTTACTTGTGAAGCTTAGTTTGGCTGGATATGAAATTCTCAGTTGAAAATTCTTCTCTTTATGAATATTGAATATTGGTCCCCACTCTCTTCCAGCTTGTAGGGTTTCTGCAGAGAGATCTGCTGTTAGTCTGATGGGTTTCCCTTTGTAGGTATCCTGAACTTTCTCTCTGGGTGCCCTTAACATTTTTCCCTCCATTTCAAACTTTGAGAATCTGATAATTACGTGTCTTTGGATTGCTCTTCTCAAGGAGTATCTTTGTGGTTTCTCTGTATATCCTGAATTTGAATATTGGCTTGTCTTGCTGGGTTGTGGCAGTTCTCCCGGATAATATCCTGAAGTGTGTTTTCCAACTTGGTTCCATTCTCCCTGACATTTTCAGGGATGCCAATCAATGATAGGTTTGGCCTTTTCAAATAAGTTTGCCCTGTTTTAGTAAGTAGGCCAAATAAGTTTATTTCAGTAAACAGGTCAAATAAGTTTGGCCTATTTCAATTGTAGGTTTGGCCTTTTCAAATAAGTTTGGCCTATTTCAATTGTAGGTTTGGCCTTTTCAAATAAGTTTGGCCTATTTCAGTAAGTTGATCTTCAATATCTGATATGCTTTCTTCTACTTCGTTGATTTGGCCGTTGATACTTGTATATGCTTCATGAAGTTCTTGTGCTGCGTTATTCAGCTGTATCAGGTCATTTATGTTTTTCTGTAACCTGGTTATTCTAGTTAGCAGTTCCTATAACCTTTTGCCAAGGTTCTAACTTCCATACATTCGGTTAGAACATGCTCCTTTAGTTCAGAGGAGTTTGTTATTACCCACCTTCTGAAGTCTACTTCTGTCAGTTCCTCAAACTCACTCTCTGTCCAGTTTTGTGCCTTTGCTGGAGAGGAGTTGCAATCATTTGGAGGAGAAGAGGCATTCTGGTTTTTGGAATTTTCAGCATTTCTGCACTGGTTTTTCCTCATCTTCATGGATTTATCTACCTTTGATCTTTAAGGCTGATGACTCCTGGATGGGGTTTCTGTGTGGGAGTCCTTTTTATTGATGTTAATATTATTGTTTTCCATTTGTTAGTTTTTCTCCTAACAGTCAGGCTCCTCTTCTGCATGGCTGCTGCAGTTTGCTGGAGGTCCACTGCAGACCCTGTTTGCCTGGGTATCACCAGCGGATGCTGCAGAACAGCAAAGATTGCTGCCTGCTCATTCCTCTGGAAGTCCCAGAGCAGCCCGATGCCAGCTGGAGCTCTCCTGTATGAGGTGTCTGTCAACCCCCTTTGGGAGGTCTCTCCCTGTTAGGAGGCATGGGGCTCAAGGACTCACTTGAGGAGGAAGTCTCTCCCTTAGCACTGCTCAAGTGCTGTGCTGGGAGAACTTTCCTTGTCAGGATCCTCTGTTATCTTCAGAGCTGGCAGGCAGGAATGTTTAAGTCTGCTGAAGCTGTACCCACTACTGCCCCTTCCCCCAGGTGCTCTGTCCCAGGGAAATGGGAGTTTTATCTATAAGGCCCTGAATGGGTCTCCTGCCTTTCTTTCAGAGATGCCCTGCCCAGTGAAGAGGAATCTAGAGAGGCAGTCTGGCCGCAGCCACCTCGGTGTGCTGTGTTGAGTTCTGCCCAGTCTGAACTTCCAGCCTCCTTAACACTGTCAGGGGAAAACTACCTACTCAAGCCTCAGTCATGTTGATGCCCCTCTCCCTACAAAGCCCAACCGTCCCAGGTCAACTTCAGACTGCTGTGCTGGAAGCAAGAATTTCAAGCCAGTGGTTCTTAGCTTGCTGGGCTCCTTGGTAGTGGAACCCACTGAGTGAGACCACTCGGCTCCCTGGCTTTAGCCTGCTTTCCAGGGGAGTGAACAGTTCTGTCTTGCTGGGGTTCCAGGCACCACTGGAGTATGAACAACAAAAACAAAAACAGAAAAAACTCCTGCAGCTAGCTCAGTGTCTGCCCAAACAGCTGCTCAGTTTTGTGCTTGAAACCCAGACCCCTGGTGGTGTAGGCACACGAGGGGATCTCCTGGTCTGCGAATTGCAAAAACCATGGGAAAAGTGTAGTATCCAGACTGGGTAGGACAGTCCCTCATGGCTTCCCTTGGCTGGGAAAGGGAGACCCCCCCCCGCCCCAGCTCCTTGCACTTCCCAGGTAAGGCGACAACTTACCCTGCTTCTGTTTGCCCTCTGTGGGCTGTACCCACTGCTTAATCAGTCCCAGTGAGATGAACAGTGTACCTCAGTTGGAAATGCAGGACTCACCCACCTTCTGTGTTGGTCTTGCTGGGAGCTACAGACCAGAGCTCTTCCTATTCAGCCATATTGCCAGATCCCCACATGCTTCTTTATTTTGAGATGGAGTTTCATTCTTGTTGCCCAGGCTGGAGTACAATGGTGAGATCTCGGCTCACCGCAACCTCCACCTCCTGGGTTCAAGTGATTCTCCTGCCTCAGCCTCATGAGTAGCTGGAATTACAGGTGCCCGCCATCATGCCCAGCTAATTTTCGTATTTTTAAAGTAGAGATGGGATTTCACCATGTTGGTCAGGTTGGTCTTGAACTCCTGACCTCAGGTGATCCACCCACCTCGGCCTCCCAAAGTGCTGGGATTACGAGCATGAGCCAACATGCCTGGCTGCACATGCTTCTTTGAAGGCCTTTTCGTTCAAAGAATTCCTTCCATATATGTTTTAATGTAGAAATATATGTTTGGGTGTAAGATGGACAATGAAACACATCTTTCCCTCCCCTCCCAAATCCCACTGAAACAACAGCAAAGATGCACAGAAAGGAATAAACCTGCTACTTCTCTGATAATAAAACCGGAACCCATGAGTAGACAGACTTAGACACTTTGATAAATTTCTGTAGGAAAGAAAGGGGAGAAGAGTGTATCAAACAACAAACCAGAATGCAGGGAGCTACAGCCCAGAACACACAGAGAAGGCCAATGGGACTTTTCTATTCTGCTGACAACCCCTCCAAGTCTCCAATCCGTGATCAAGATAAATGGAGGAGTGCATATGGGACACCTGGGATATATCATCTGCACTGCACACATACAGAGTGACTGGCAGCAGTTAAAACCTGTCCCATGTTGAAATCTCTTCTTCAGTGAAAATGCATGATCTGCCTGAAGGGAGCCAGCGTTCTGGGTGTTGGTGCACAGGGTGAAGCCCTTTGGGTTTTGGTTTTTGTTTTTTGAGATGGAGTCTCACTGTTGCCCAGGTTGGAGTGCAGGGGCGCAGTCTCGGCTCACTGCAACCTCCGCCTCCTGGGTTCAAGCGAGTCTCCAGCCTCAGCCTCCCAAGAAGCTGGGATTACAAGCAGGCACCACCATGCCTGGCTAATTTTTGTATTTTTAGTAGAGATGGGGGTTTTGCCATGTTGGCCAGGCTGATCTTAAACTCCTAGACCTGCCCGCCTCAGCCTCCCAGACTGCTGGGATTACAGGCAAGCCACCACCCCCAGCCAACCTTTGGGTTTTCACATTGAGGGGAGGAGAAAGCCTGCCTACCTGCTCCTTGTTGGAGCACATCCTGCAATAAAGCCTGCTAATCAGTACCCCTGCTCTCACCACACACCCCCAACAACTTCCGTTTTGTTAACTATTGCTGCTTAACAATTTATTCAACATGCTGTGGTTTAAAATATCAGCCATTTTATTATATTTCATGGTTACTGGCTCAGGAATTCAGGCAGTGCTCAGACGGACATTTTTTCTGCTCCGTGTTGCCTTGGCTGAGGTCCCTTGGTAGAATTCAGATGGGGGATGGCTGGTCTAGAGGGTTCAAGGGGCTTCATTCACATGTTTGGCACCTTGACAAGCATAGCTGGAAGACTGGGCTCAGCTGGATGGACCACTGGAGCGCCTATACATGACCTTTCCTACATGGGGGTCTCAGGGTAGTTGGACTTCTTATATGGTCACTAAAGGATCCCAAAAAGGATGTACTCAAAGACAGGAAAAGCCAGGCACAGTGGTTCACGCCTGTGATCCCAGCACTTTGGCAGGCGGATCACAAGGTCAGGAGATCGAGACCATCCTGGTTAACATGGTGAAACCCTGTCTCTATTAAAAAGCGCAAAAAAAAAAAATTAGCCAGGTGTGGTGGCAGGCACCTGTAGTCCCAGCTACTCAGGAGGCTGAGGCAGGAGAATGTTGTGAACCAGGGAGGCGGAGCTTGCAGTGGGCTGAGATCGCGCCACTGCACTCTAGCCTGGGTGACAGAGCGAGACTCCGTCTCAAAAAATCAAAAGACAGGAAGAAGAAACCTCCAATTTTCTAAGGCCTGGTTCCAGCAACCTGGACCATGGTCCCAGTAACATGATCACATTTACCATTTTCTATTAGTCAAGCATTCAGAAGGTGCATCCATATCCAAAGGAAAGGAACATAGACCTTGCCACATATTCTAGCAGGGAAGGGAGGAAAAAAAACAAGCCATGAAATACATAAGACAATTTGAGTTATGAAGAAAAATAAAGCAGTCAAAGGGGTTAGGAAGTGCCAGGAAGGTAGGAGGGATACTATTTATCAAGGGCTGTCATGGGGGGTCCTCACTGCTTAGGTGGCCTTCGAGCAGGGACTGGAAGGAAATGAAATACAGCCATGTAGATTTTTGGCTTTTATTCTAAGTAAAATGGGAAACCCTTGGAGAGTTTTCAGCAGAGGATTAATAATATAGTCTGATTTCAGCCGGGCGCAGTAGCTCACGCCTGTAATCCCAACACTTTGGAAGGCTGAGGCAGGTGGATCACCTGAGTTCAGGAGTTCGAGACCATCCTGGGCAACATGGTGAAACCCTGTCTCTACTAAAAATCCAAAAATTAGCCAGGTGTGGTGGCACACGCCTGTAATCTCAGCTACTCAGGAGGCTAAGACAGGAGAATCGCTTAAACCCAGGAAGCAGACAGAGGTTGCAGTGAGCTGAGATTGCACCATTGCACTCCAGCCTAGGCAACAGAGCAAGACTCCATCTCAAAAAAAAAAAAAAGAAAGAAAGAAATATATATATATAGAGAGAGAGAGAGAGTGTGTGATTTTAATTTGAGAGAGACAGTCTGATTTTAATTTTAAAGGCATACTCTTACTGCTAAATAGACTGCAGGGGAGATGAAGGGAAAAGCAAGGATGCTAACTAAAAGGTTATTTTGATAACCTGGTCAAAAAAATCATAATGTCTTGGACCAGCAGTGGATATATTAAAAAGTGGCCAGTTCTGTAAAGACACTCTGTAGATACAGTGTAGATACATACCTACAGATATAAGTTAATGAATTAAATTTTTCATTGATATATCATAGCAAATACATAGTTTATAAGTTCTTGGTAAGAAACCAATAATATAAATCAATATTTCTTTTTATTGAAGTATAGCTTATATTAATGTGTGCAGATCTTAAGTGAACCTTCATTTGTTCATTTTCACATGTGTGTATACTTATATAATCACATACTAATAGAAGAGTCCCTCCTGGCCCTTTCTGTCAATATTCTCTTTAGAGATAACCACTACTCTGACCTCCATGAGTAAAGAATGAGCTTGTCTGTTTATGTTCTTTATATTAACAGAATAATATAATATGTATGCCTTTATACCTGGCATATTTCATTTAATATTACTCTATGAGATTCATCTATCTTCCCATAAGCATTGGGTTCATTCCTTCTCATTAATGTGTACTGTCCATTGTATGAATGTAGCATTATCTATATATTAAAGATAGCTAATAGTATTTGCTGATGGTTTGAAAAAGCTGAGAAAGCAAACTAACACAGGAACAGAAAACCAAACGCTGCATGTTCTCACTCATAAGTGGGAGTTGAACAATGAGAACACATGGACACAGGGAGGGGCATCATACACCGGGGCCTGTCGGGGGGTAGGGGACAAGGGGAGGGAGAGCATTAGGACAAATACCTAATGCATGAGGGGCTTAAAACCTAGATGCTGGGTTGATAGGTCCATCAGACCACCATGGGTGATGTATACCTGTGTAACAAACCTGCACATTCTGGCCATGTATCCCAGAACTTAAAATGCTGAGAAAGATAGAAATAATTTTTTTTATTATTATACTTTAAGTTCTAGGGTACATGTGCATAACGTGCAGGTTTGTTACCTATGTATATTTGTGCCATGTTGGTGTGCTGCACCCATCAACTCATCAGCACCCATCAATTCGTCCTTTATATCAGGTATAACTCCCAATGCAATCCCTCCCCCCTCCCCATGATAGGCCCCAGTGTGTGATGTTCCCCTTCCCGAGTCCAAGTGATCTCATTGTTCAGTTCCCACCTATGAGTGAGAACATGCGGTGTTTGGTTTTCTCTTCTTGTGATAGTTTGCTAAGAATGATGGTTTCCAGCTGCATCCATGTCCCTACAAAGGATGCAAACTCATCCTTTTTCATGGCTGCATACTATTCCATGGTGTATATGTGCCACATTTTCTTAATCCAGTCTGTCACAGATGGACATTTGGGTTGATTCCAAGTCTTTGCTATTGTGAATAGTGCTGCAGTAAACATACCTGAGCATGTGTCTTTGTAGTAGAATAATTTATAATCCTTTGGGTATATACCCAGTAGTGGGATTGCTGGGTCATATGGTACATCTAGTTCTAGATCCTTGAGGAATTGCCATACTGTTTTCCATAATGGTTGAACTAGTTTACAATCCCACCAACAGTGTAAAAGGGTTCCTATTTCTCCACATCCTCTCCAACAACGGCTGTTTCCTGATTTTTTAATGATTGCCATTCTAACTGGTGTGAGATGGTATCTCATTGTGGTTTTGATTTGCATTTCTCTGATGGCGAGTGATGATGAGCATTTCTTCATGTGTCTGTTGGCTGTATGAATGTCTTCTTTTGAGAAATGTCTGTTCATATCCTTTGCCCACTTTTTGATGGGGTTGTTTGTTTTTTTCTTGCATATTTGTTTGAGTTCTTTGTAGATTCTGGATATTAGCCCTTTGTCAGATGAGTAGATTGCAAAAATTTTCTCCCATTCTGTAGGTTGCCTGTTCACTCTGATGGTAGTTTCTTTTGCTGTGCAGAAGCTCTTTAGTTTAATTAGATCCCATTTGTCAATTTTTGCTTTTGCTGCCGTTGCTTTTGGTGTTTTAGACATGAAGTCCTTGCCCATGCCTATGTCCTGAATGGTACTACCTAGATTTTCTTCTAGGATTTTTATGGTATTAGGTCTAACATTTAAGTCTCTAATCCATCTTGAATTAATCTTTGTATAAGGAGTAAGGAAAGGATCCAGTTTCAGCTTTCTACTTATGGCTAGCCAATTTTCCCAGCACCATTTATTAAATAGGGAATCCTTTCCCCATTTCTTGTTTCTCTCAGGTTTGTCAAAGATCAGATGGCTGTAGATGTGTGGTATTATTTCTGAGGACTCTGTCCTGTTCCATTGGTCTATAGCTCTGTTTTGGTACCAGTACCATGCTGTTTTGGTTACTGTAGACTTGTAGTATAGTTTGAAGTCAGGTAGCATGATGCCTCCAGCTTTGTCCTTTTGACTTAGGATCGTCTTGGCAATGCGGGCTCTTTTTTGGTTCCATATGAACTTTAAAGCAGTTTTTTCCAATTCTGTGAAGAAACTCATTGGTAGCTTGATGGGGATGGCATTGAATCTATAAATAACCTTGGGCAGTATGGCCATTTTCACGATATTGATTCTTCCTATCCATGAGCATGGTATGTTCTTCCATTTGTTTGTGTCCTCTTTGATTTCACTGAGCAGTGGTTTGTAGTTCTCCTTGAAGAGGTCCTTTACGTCCCTTGTAAGTTGGATTCCTAGGTATTTTATTCTCTTTGAAGCAATTGTGAATGGAAGTTCATTCCTGATTTGGCTCTCTGCTTGTCTGTTACTGGTGTATAAGAATGCTTGTGATTTTTGCACATTAATTTTGTATCCTGAGACTTTGCTGAAGTTGCTTATCAGCTTAAGGAGATTTTGGGCTGAGACGATGGGGTCTTCTAAATATACAATCATGTCATCTGCAAACAGGGACAATTTGACTTCTTCTTTTCCTAACTGAATACCCTTGATTTCTTTCTCTCGCCTGATTGCCCTAGCCAGAACTTCCAACACTATGTTGAATAGGAGTGGTGAGAGAGGGCATCCCTGTCTTGTGCCAGTTTTCAAAGGGAATTTTTCCAGTTTTTGCCCATTCAGTATGATATTAGCTGTGGGTTTGTCATAAATAGCTCTTATTATTTTGAGGTACGTTCCATCAATACCGAATTTATTGAGCGTTTTTAGCATGAAGGGCTGTTGAATTTTGTCAAAAGCCTTTTCTGCATCTATTGAGATAATCATGTGGTTCTTGACTTTGGTTCTGTTTATATGCTGGATTACGTTTATTGATTTGCGAATGTTGAACCAGCCTTGCATCCCAGGGATGAAGCCCACTTAATCATGGTGGATAAGCTTTATGATGTGCTGATGAATCCGGATTGCCAGTATTTTATTGAGGATTTTTGCATCGATGTTCATCAGGGATATTGGTCTAAAATTCTCTTTTTTTGTTGTGTCTCTGGCAGGCTTTGGTATCAGGATGATATTGGCCTCATAAAATGAGTTAGGGAGGATTCCCTCTTTTTCTATTGATTGGAATAGTTTCAGAAGGAATGGTACCAGCTCCTCCTTGTACCTCTGGTAGAATTCAGCTGTGAATCCATCTGGTCCTGGACTTTTTTTGGTGGGTAGGCTATTAATTGTTGCCTCAATTTCAGAGCCTGCTATTGGTCTATTCAGGGATTCAACTTCTTCCTGGTTTAGTCTTGGGAGAGTGTAAGTGTCCAGGAAATTATCCATTTCTTCTAGATTTTCTAGTTGATTTGCATAGAGGTGTTTATAGTATTCTCTGATGGTAGTTTGTATTTCTGTGGGGTCAGTGGTGATATCCCCTTTATCATTTTTTATTGCATCTATTTGATTCCTCTCTCTTTTCTTCTTTATTAGTCTTGCTAGCGGTCTGTCAATTTTGTTGATCTTTTCAAAAAACCAACTCCTGGATTCATTGATTTTTTGGAGGGTTTTTTGTGTCTCTATCTCCTTCAGTTTGGCTCTGATCTTAGTTATTTCTTGCCTTCTGCTAGCTTTTGAATGTGTTTGCTCTTGCCTCTCTAGTTCTTTTAATTGTGATGTTAGAGTGTCCATTTTAGATCTTTCCTGCTTTCTCTTGTGGGCATTTAGTGCTATAAATTTCCCTCTACACACTGCTTTAAATGTGTCCCAGAGATTCTGGTATGTTGTATCTTTGTTCTCATTGGTTTCAAAGAACATCTTTATTTCTGCCTTCATTTCGTTATGTACCCAGTAGTCATTCAGGAGCAGGTTGTTCAGTTTCCATGTAGTTGAGCGGTTTTGATTGAGTTTCTTAGTCCTGAGTTCTAGTTTGATTGCACTGTGATCTGAGAGACAGTTTGTTATAATCTCTGTTCTTTTACATTTGCTGAGGAGTGCTTTACTTCCAATTATGTGGTCAAGTTTGGAATAAGTGCGATGTGGTGCTGAGAAGAATGTATATTCTGTTGATTTGGGGTGGAGAGTTCTATAGATGTCTATTAGGTCCGCTTGGTGCAGAGATGAGTTCAATTCCTGGATATCCTTGTTAACTTTCTGTCTCGTTGATCTGTCTAATGTTGACAGTGGAGTGTTGAAGTCTCCCATTATTATTGTGTGGGAGTCTAAGTCTCTTTGTAAGTCTCTAAGGACTTGCTTTATGAATCTGGGTGCTCCTATATTGGTGCATATATATTTAGGATAGTTAGCTCTTCCTGTTGAATTGATCCCTTTACCATTCTGTAATGGCCTTCTTTGTCTCTTTTGATCTTTGATGGTTTAAAGTCTGTTTTATCAGAGACTAGGATTGCAACCCCTGCTTTTTTTTGTTCTCCATTTGCTTGGTAGATCTTCCTCCATCCCTTTATTTTGAGCCTATGTATGTCTCTGCATGTGAGAGGGGTCTCCTGAATACAGCAGACTGATGGGTCTTGACTCTTTATCCAGTTTGCCAGTCTGTGTCTTTTAATTGGAGCATTTAGTCCATTTACATTTAAGGTTAATATTGTTATGTGTGAACTTGATCCTGCCATGATGATATTAACTGGTTATTTTGCTCGTTAGTTGATGCAGTTTCTTCCTAGCCTCGATGGTCTTTACATTTTGGCATGTTTTTGCAATGGCTGGTACCGGTTATTCCTTTCCATGTTTAGGGCTTCCTTCAGGGTCTCTTGTAAGGCAGGCCTGGTGGTGACAAAACCTCTAAGCATTTGCTTATCTGTAAAGCATTTTATTTCTCCTTCACTTATGAAACTTAGTTTGGCTGGATATGAAATTCTGGGTTTAAAATTCTTTTCTTTAA
Organism: Rhinopithecus roxellana; assembly: GCF_007565055.1. Taxonomy (NCBI): domain Eukaryota; kingdom Metazoa; phylum Chordata; class Mammalia; order Primates; family Cercopithecidae; genus Rhinopithecus; species Rhinopithecus roxellana. The sequence goes on from NC_044559.1 coordinate 11,394,944, forward strand.
GAACGTTGAATATTGGCCCCCACTCTCTTCTGGCTTGTAGAGTTTCTGCCGAGAGATCTGCTGTTAGTCTGATGGGCTTCCCTTTGTGGGTAACTCGACCTTTCTCTCTGGCTGCCCTTAAGATTTTTTCCTTCATTTCAACTTTGGTGAATCTGGCAATTATGTGTCTTGGAGTTGCTCTTCTGGAGGAGTATCTTTGTGGCGTTCTCTGTATTTCCTGAATTTGAATGTTGGCCTGCCCTACTAGGTTGGAGAAGTTCTCCTGGATGATATCCTGAAGAGTGTTTTCCAACTTGGATCCATTTTCCCCCTCACTTTCAGGCACCCCAATCAGACGTAGATTTGGTCTTTTTACATAATCCCATACTTCTTGCAGGCTTTGTTCATTTCTTTTTCTTCTTTTTTCTTTAGATTTCTCTTCTCGCTTCATTTCATTCATTTGATCCTCAATCGCTGATACTCTTTCTTCCAGTTGATCGAGTCGGTTACTGAAGCTTGTGCATTTGTCACGTATTTCTCGTGTCATGGTTTTCATCTCTGTCATTTCGTTTATGACCTTCTCTGCATTAATTAGTCTAGCTGTCAATTCTTCCACTCTTTTTTCAAGATTTTTAGTTTCTTTGCGCTGGGTACGTAATTCCTCCTTTAGCTCTGAGAAGTTTGATGGACTGAAGCCTTCTTCTCTCATCTCGTCAAAGTCATTCTCTGACCAGCTTTGATCCATTGCTGGCGATGGGCTGCGCTCCTTTGCAGGGGGAGATGCGCTCTTATTTTTTGAATTTCCAGCTTTTCTGCCCTGCTTTTTCCCCATCTTTGTGGTTTTATCTGTCTCTGGTCTTTGATGATGGTGATGTACTGATGGGGTTTTGGTATAGGTGTCCTTCCTGTTTGATAGTTTTCCTTCTGACAGTCAGGACCCTCAGCTATAGGTCTGTTGGAGATTGCTTGAGGTCCACTCCAGACCCTGTTTGCCTGGGTATCAGCAGCAGAGGTTGCAGAAGATAGAATATTGCTGAACAGCGAGTGTACCTGTCTGATTCTTCCTTTGGAAGCTTCCTCTCAGGGGTGTACTCCACCCTGTGAGGTGTGGGGTGTCAGAGTGCCCCTAGTGGGGGATGTCTCCCAGTTAGGCTACTCAGGGGTCAGGGACCCACTTGAGCAGGCAGTCTGTACATTCTCAGATCTCAACCTCCGTGTTGGGAGATCCACTGCTCTCTTCAAAGCTGTCAGACAGAGTCGTTCGCGTCTGCTCAGGCCTTTGCTGCTTCCCCTGTTGTTTTTTTAGCTGTGCCCTGTCCCCAGAGGTGGAGTCTATAGAGACAGGCAGGTTTCCTTGAGCTGCTGTGAGCTCCACCCAGTTCGAGCTTCCCAGCAGCTTTGTTTACCTACTTAAGCCTCAGCAATGGCGGGCACCCCTCCCCCAGCCTTGCTGCTGCCTCGCGGTTAGATCGCTGCAGACTGCTGTGTTAACAATGAGGGAGGCTCAGTGGGCATGGGACCCTCCCGGCCAGGTGAGGGATATATTCTTCTGGTGTGCCCGTTTGCTTAAAGCACGGTATTGGGGTGGGAGTTACCCGATTTTCCAGGTGTTGTGTGTCTCAGTTCCCCTGGCTAGGAAAAGGGATTCCCTTCCCCCTTGCGCTTCCCAGGTGAGGCGATGCCTCGCCCTGCTTCAGCTCTCGCTGGTCATGCTGCAGCAGCTGCCCAGCACCAATTGTCCGGCACTCCCTAGTGAGATGACCCCAGTACCTCAGTTGAAAATGCAGAAATCACCGGTCTTCTGTGTCGCTCGCGCTGGGAGTTTGGAGACTGGAGCTGTTCTTATTCGGCCATCTTGCTCCCGGGAATCTCGATAGAAATAATTTTTAGCCTGAGTTGTTAGAAGGCTTGGAATTACAATGGAGAAGGCTGTAAGAGGAACAATTTCAGGTGAATGAGCTGGAAAGTAAATCTGTTTGGAGCATGCTACATATGAGATGCTTACTAGACACCAAGTGGAGAGATTGAGAAGACAGTTGGATATGCAAATCTGAAGTGATGAGATAGCTCTGAGCTGAAGATACCCATCTGGGAGTCATCAGTGTGTATAGATGTATCCAGACTTTGGGTCTGGACAAGGTCAATCAGAGGGTGAAGGTAGCTGGAGAATAGAAGAGACTGAGGACTGAGCTCCTAGCAACATTGAAAGCTCAGGGAAGTGGATGAAAATACAAAGGAGACAGAGAAGGCGTGGCTAATGAGGTAGGAAAAGAACAAAATGGCGTGTGAAAAGTAAAATAGGAAAGTGTTTCAAGGAAGTGAACTGCAGCAAAAGTTGCTGACAGGCCAGTAATAACTGGGATTGATGTGACAAGAGCTGTCTCATTGGAGGGCTGGAGAAAATGCCTGATTAAACTCAATGTGGAAGTAACTGGACTCCACCCAAAAGCCATGTGCTGTTCTTTTTTGGTAACAAGAATTCTAGCTTTATTTAAAATGTACTCGGTTACATTTTTCAATCTTTCTCTCTTCAACGAATGACTATGTGACAAGTAATAAGCAGAGGTGTGTGGGGCATTCCTGAGAAGCTAATCAATCTAGCCATGAGGCACCCCTGTGCCCTTCTGCATTAGTCATATTTTTACTGCAAAAGTACTAAGAAACAACCCAAAAATACATCAATAGCTTGCAACCAACATTTTGTCTCATACTTCTGGATTAGCAGTTTGGCTTAGCTAATCTGAGCTGAGCTTAATGGGCTTGACTGGGTGAGCCTGTACTCCAGGCTTTGGATCAGATCTGGGCTGCTTCAAAACCAGGCTGGAAGAAAAGCATGTTGTTCCTATTGGTAGGCTTGGAAGCTCCAAGAGAGCTTATGGAAACGTGCCAAGACCCCTAATGCTTCAGCTCAGAATCCGTATGGTCACTTCTACCCATTGGCCAATGGGTAGAATGTCTGAGCCCAAAGTCAGTGAAGAGGGTTATTACTCTCCACCCATTGTGAAGCCATTGTGAGGCAGGTGAGTGGGAGTAGGCATTATGAATACACCTTCTTTTGTTGATGCCCTCTATGCACTGAAACTCAATGTGATGGCTGGGGTACCAGTAGCCTTTGTGGACCACGTGACCTTAGAAGCACTAAGCTAAGATGGTAGAGTAGAAAGGTGTATCCCATATGTCCGTGGAGTCACCATACCAACCCTAACCAAACTACCTCTCACCTTGTTTTATGAGAAACAGAAATTATGAGTATCATTTCATTTACTTTTATGTTGTATTTTCTACTATATGCAGTCAAACCTAATACTGATAGACACAAGTGGGTTTAAGAAAAGAATAGGAGGAATGTGGACAATACTCCTTCCAGAAATTTCTCAATACAGAAGTACAGAGAAGTGGGATAGTAACAGGAAAGGGCAAAGTAGTAAGGGAATTTTGTTTGTCACTCTAAGTTGGAAATATTACACCATATTATATGATTATATGATAATGAGAAAATCCAGTAATAAAAAAGTGCTTAATACAAGAGAGTACTTATTGAAGTTTTATCCTTCAATAAGCAAGTAAGAGTAAGTAAGCAAGAAGAGAAGGGATCCTGTATGTACCTTGACCTGTGGTACTAAAAGGTGCATTTGTTTTGACTTAAATCTGTGAAATTCATACTGATTATATAACCTAAACTATGTGAATTTCATGAATATTTTCAAAGAGTTTTTGAGGTAACTTCCACACAGTAAAAAATTTGTTGTTGTTTTGTTTTCTTTGAGATGGAGCCTCACTCTGTCATCCAGGCTGGAGTGCAGTGGTGAAATCTGGGCTCACTGCTGCCTCAGCCCCCCAAGTAGCTGGGACTACAGGTGTGCACCAACGTGCCCAGCTAATTTTTTTTTTTTTTTTTTTTTTGGATTTTTGATAGAGACAAGGTTTCACCACGTTGGCCAGGCTGGAAAAATGTTTTTATTTGAGGATTTTTGTATAAATAACAATTGAATCTTTCACAGACACTAACTCCATCCCTCCTCACATTGTTTTTCATTTTCAAGTGAGAAAGATATTGTTTGGGATCATATGAATAATCAAAAGATGGCCCAATAGCCTAAATTAAAAGAAATTGCTCATTAAATGGCTTAAATCATTTGCAAATAAGAAATGCAAGACAGAGAAAGCTGATAAAGCAAGTAAAGAAAAATCCTATTTTTTCTGAGTCCCCTGTTTAAATGGAATTTTTAAACCCACAGATGTTCAAAGGAGGTAAAAATATATTTCTTCTTTGATGGAATTGCTACAATTCCAAATATATAAATCCACCCACAGCATTAATTAAAGTTTTAAAAAATGTTCTCCCTCTGGTTTGAGAAGCACAGTATTTTTACCTGAATAAGCCACTTTTTTTCTTCCATATTCTGTCATGTAAGATTCAGTATCTTTTCCCATAAGGAACAAGTATTAGGAGAAACATCAGAAATTACATTTGAGATCTGTTACCTTTGAGATACCCATTATCCTCCCAGTGGAGATGTCAGTAGGAAGTTGGATATACGGATCTAGAGTTCTGGTAAAGATCCAGGCTGGAGATAAAATTTCTGGAGTCATCAGCCTTTAGTATATTTAAAGCCATGGAGCCCATCATCTAGGGATTTCATGTATGTAAATTACAACAAGGACAGGTTTCCAGACTAAGCCCTGGAGCATATTTTGAGGTTAGGAGAGAGGAAAAAAAAAGCGGGGGGAGACTGAAAAGGAGCAGCTGGTGGTAAAGGGGGAGAAAACAGAAAGAGTGGGATCCTAGAGGCCAAGAGAAGTGTTTCTGAGAGGAGGTTTGTGTATTTTGATAAGTAAAAATGGAGAAAGAGCATTAGATTGTGCAAAGTGGAGGTCATCCGTGAGCTTCACAAGAGCATTCAGAGTGGAGGCTTGGAGGGAATGCTTGTTTGGAGGGAGTTCAAGAGAGAACTGAAGAGAAAAAGTGGGAACTGGAATAGGTGATTCTCCCTAGAGCTTTTCTGCAAACAGCAATAGAAAGAAATTGGGTGATGAGGTCAAGGAAGTTTTGTTTGCTTTTTAAACTGGGAGAAATAACAGCATGTTGCTGCATTTATAGGAATGACCCAGAAGAAAGAGGGAAGACTGACGATGCAGGAGAGAGATGGGAAAATTCCTAGAGGGATGTGATTAAGAGGGGATGGGATCTTTTGCACAGGAAGAGAGCCTTGTTTCAGCTGGAAGATGAACAATTCATCCAGAATGATAAAAATTTATAAAATATATAGACACCAATGCAAGCAAGGAGTTAGATGCAGTGGTAGGAGTTTGTGGGAGCTCTTTAACTTATTCACTTTTCTCAGTATCATCAACTAAGTGAAGATAGGGAGAAAATATGGGAGGTTTAAGGGTAGTAGAGAAAGTAAGAAACATCTATCTAGAATAGTAGGAAGGAAAATTAACCTGGAAAATACGATGTGATCGCCTGGCAGCTGTAAAGATACACTTGAGATTATTGATCATGGATGTAAAGTGAGAGCGGTGAGCATGGTTGCATATTTTACTACAGCCATTTCATCAGTGGTTATACTGAGCAGTATGACAAACTGAAGAGAGTCAAGAGAGTTGAGGGTGTATGCAAGAGAACCATTAAATGATTGACCACAGAATTTAGGCTTAGCTCATGAGGGAGAGGGAGATACGAAGATGATAATGAATTAAAGCTCTAGGTGGACACTGAAATTACTGAAGCCAAGTACTAAAAGGGATGAGCAGGAAAGCTGATGGGAGAGTTGCAAAGTGCTTGAAGTCACAGTTTTAGAGGGGATGAAGTTTTGGGGCAAGATTGAGGCTTACCATGAAAGTGAATACCAATATACAGAAAAGGGTAAGATCACTAAAGAAAAGGTTAAGTAAGGCACCACAAGTCCAGGGAATTGGAAGATTATCCAAGTGGGTGTTCAAATTGCCAAAAATTACAATAGGAGTAACGGAGAGAATGACTGTGACTCGAAGCCAACACTTTCATGGACATGACCTAGCAGCCATAGATGGCCACAATGAAGATGAATCCTGGCTGGGCACAGTGGCTCACGCCTGTAATCCCAATACTTTGGGAGGCTGAGGTGGGTGGATCACCTGAGGTAAGCAGTTCAAGACCAGCCTGGCCAACATGGTGAAACCCCATCTCTACTAAAAATACAAAAATTAGGCATGGTGGTGGGCTCCTGTAATTACAGCTACCTGGGAGACTGAGGCAAGAGAATCACTTGAACCAAGGAGGCAAACATTGCAGTGAGATGAGATCACGCCACTGCACTCTATATAGAGCCTGGGCAACAGAGTGAGACTCTGTTTCAAAAAGAAAAAAAAAAAAGATGAATTCTGATTGGCCAATCCCATAGTCTAATGTTGACATGCAAAGCTCAGGGTTTTTATGGAGAGAGCAGGAAGAATGGTAAGAATTTGCCATGAGAAGCAGGAAGGACACTTCCCCACCTCTGAGGTCCAGCGGTGTGAAGACCGTGTGAGGGAAGGAAGCGACTTTTGGGAGAGCTGCCAGGAAGCAGGGTCCTGAGGTGAAGGCCAGGCTTCAGTTTTAACAGGAACACTCTGTTCATTGTGTTTAGAGTGAAGTCACACTACGGGTAGAAACAAAATGACAAGTTAGGAGGCTATTGCAATAATATAAGCAAAAGATGATGGAAGCTTATCCCAGGAAGATGGCAGTAATGCTGTTAAGAAATGGTCAGATTCTGAATATTTTTCATATGTCATATTATACTGCATCATTGATTTTACGATGTCTCACTGTTTTGTGCCACTAAGAAAGAAAACAATGCTATCAGTTAAACAATATTATTTTTTTATCAATTTTAAGATGCATTGAAATCTCAGATATTAAAATATGAAAATGTGCATCTTAGAATTGATGAAATATGGTATGTTGGTTAAATATACTACTGTACTGAGGAAGAAACTCTTTTTCCAAGAAACTGAGAACCCACAAACTGAATTTCAGCATCTTTGAAAGCTTGCTAGAAAAATTCACCAACAGCTGTTTGAGGAAAAGCAAGACTGTGTTTCTGTTAGCTGACCTCACTTGATACATTCTGCATGTATTTACTAATTGGCTCCTGGCAAGAAATAACTCCTTGTTGTTTGTTATGTCTAACAGCCACAAATCAATTTGCTTATCATTTGCATCTGCATATACTGCTTGTTATTTGTAGTTCATGGTCATGTCTGATCATTATGGGAAGATGGCTCAGAATTATCCATGTTGTGAATTGAACCCTGTCCCTAATGAACAAGGCCATGGAAGGCAAAACTGTAGTCTGTGCTAAGTTAGAAGTCTTACATTTGTGCACCCATTTTTTCCCATATTGTTGGGAATAAGACTCCAAGTGGCAAAGAAAACCAGCACTTAGACTGAGAACGTCTCAGCAAGACAAATTTACATCTGCAGAAGGGTGCATCTCACATATGGAGCAATGGCGAGAGCACACAGAACAAAGGAAAGCAGGGGTTTTTAGTATCTCTAACGCAGCTTCTGCTTCTGTGTATTTCCCCTATTGGTGAGGTTTAGACTGCACTGTCTAAACTAGTCCCAACTGGCTAAACATTTAAACTTTCTCAGATAAGGTAGGCACTTAAGGTAGGTGAGAAGAGAGAGAAGGGGAGTCATTTACGGGGGGATACGAAGGTAACCTATTCCCTAATAAGGAAAGGAATGTGGACTGGGGTTGTAGAAAGTTCAGGCATGCCTAGGCATATTCAGACAAGTTGGGGTGCAGCAAAAGCACAGGGTATTTGAAATTATAGGATAGAGAATGGGGAAACTGGATAAGCTGTTTAAAGAGGGAACCTAACTGGATCTAATGAGAGGTGACAATGTGCTAGCAGCCCTCTCTCTCAGCACCTCCTCGGTCTTGGTGTCCACTCTGGTGGTGCTTGAGGAGCCCTTCAGCCTGCCACTGCACTGTGGGAGCCCCTCTCTGGGCTGGCTGAGGCAGAGCCAGCTCCCTCTGCTTGTGGGGAGGTGTGGAGGGAGCAGGGCAGGCGGGAACTGGGGCTACGGGCCTCGCTCACAGGCCAGTGCGAGTTCCCGTTGGCCTGCGGAGTGGCCAGCCGGTGCCATCAGCCAAGGGCAGTGAGGGGCTTAGCACCCGGGCCAGCAGCTGTGGTAGATGCGCCAGGTCCCCCAGCAGTGACGACACCCCAGCGCTGCACTCGAGTGCTCGCCCGTCTCAGCTGCTTCCCTGCAGGGCAGGGCTCAGGACCTGCAGCCTGCCATGCCCGAAGGTCCCCCCCACCCCTGCCCCAACCCACCCCACAGTGGGCTCCCACGCTGCCGGAGCCTCCCGGACGAGTGCCACCCCCTGCTTCACAACACTCAGTCCCATCAACCGCCCAGGGGCTGAAGAGTACTGGTGCACTGTGCACCGCTACACTGGCAGGCAGTTCCCCCTACCACCCAGATGCAGGATCCACTAGTTGAAGCCAGCTGGGCTCCTGAGTCTAATGGGGACTTAGAGAACTATGTCTAGCTAAAGGATTGTAAAGGCACCAATCACCTCTCTGTAAAATGGACCAATCAGCTCTCTGTAAAATAGACCAATCAGCAGGATATGGGTGGGGGTCAGCTAAGGGAATTAAAAAAGCAGGCTGCCCAAGCCAGCGGTGGCAACCCTTCCACACTGGTGGAAGGTGTATTCTTTTGTTCTTTGCAATAAATCTTGCTGCTGCTTACTCTTTGGGTCCACGCCACCTTTGTGAACTGTAACACTCCCTGAAGGTCTGTAGCTTCACTCCTGAAGCCAGCAAGACCACCAACCCACCCACCTGGAGGAACAAACAACTCCAGAGGGGCAGCCTTTAAGAGCTATAACACTCACTGCGAGGGTCTGCAGCTTCACTCTTGTCAGCGAGACCACGAACCCACCAGAAGGAAGAAGCTCCAGGAACATCTGAAGGAACAAACTTCGGACATATTTAAGAACTGTAACACTCACCGCGAGGGTCCGCGGCTTCATTCTTGAAGTCAGCGAGACCAAGAACCCACCAATTCCGGACACACTAACACATATCATGTCAAACTGGCATATATTCCTCACTGATTCATAATCCTGGCTGCACATTTGAAACACATTGGGGTGCTTTTAGAAGACTTACTCTTGGACTCCATCTCTGATCAGGGTCCCTGGAGGTGAGCTCCAGGCTTCAGTGTTTTTGAAAACTTCCCAGGTACTTTAAACATACAAAAATATACAATGAACCTTGAGAACCATTGGTGCTAAGTAGTTTCCTCATTAATAAATAAGCTTTGACGTGTTCAGATCAAGTCACACAATGTCATATAGCAGGCATCAGAAATGAATATGTGTTAAACTGTAGAGTATTACCTTGTTATGTCTATCGTATTTTTGAGTGTACACATGTCTAATAGCCACAGATCTCTACACCTATAATTTCCCTCTATATATATTGCTTATTTTCTAGTTAATGGTTTCTATCTGACCATTTTATAGAAAGTGGTTCTGAATCATCATGGTGCAAATTTAACCCTATCACTGTTGAATACAACTTGTGTGTGTATCTCCATACATACACGTGGCATATATATACATACATATGATGAAGGGCTATAAAAAATGTTATCAACTTTAAATGCTCAAGATTACAGGATTTGTTTTTGTTTTTGTTTTTGTTTTTTAGTTTTGAGATGTCTCACTCTGTTACTCAGGCTGGAGTTTAGTGGAGTCATCATAGCTCACTGCGACCTCAAACTCCTGGGCTCAAGTGATCCTTCTCCCTCAGCTTCCCAAGTCAGTAGGACTACAGGCATATGCCAGCACACCTGACTAAGTTGTTGTTGTAGAGACGAGATCTTATGTTGTCCAGGCTAGTCTTGAACTTCTGGTCTTGAGTAATCCTGCTTTGGACTCCCACAGTGCTGAGATTACAGGTGTGAGCCACCTCACCCAGCATGCAGGACATTTTAATTTTCTTCTCTTTTGTCTTCATTTCCTAGAATGTAAATGCATTTTCTTTGTATTAAAAATTTATTCCCCTTGAAACAGCCAAACCTATTCATTCATTAGAGAAAATTTGGAAAATTCAAGAAATTATGAATAAGAAAACTAAAATGGTTCATAGTTCTACCACCCGGAGATGACTGTGCATTTTGGTTCATTCTTTCCAATTATTTTCTGTGTCTGAGAATGTGTATACAGAATTACACTTACATGGATTTTTAAAAATATTTTTAAATATTTTTGTCTATTTTTTCTCTTAAATTTTTTACCACATCATTAAAAATTTTTATAAAATATTCTTTTAAATGAACTACATAGTATTATATTGTGTGGATGTATCATTATTTATTCAAAGTATTAAACTACAAGTTATATAAATATGTAGAAATATAGCATCCAATGTTGTTAAGAGTGCAGTGAAACAGTCATTTTATTCTTTTCTGTTGGTGCAAAAGTTCTAAAACCTCTAAAAAAAAAAAAAAAAAAAGCAGGCAAACAGTGCCTATCAAAAGCCTTAAAAATGTGTACATGGTTGGCCCAAGAAGTCCAATTCTAGGAATTCATATAAATGCACACCATTTGCATGGAAAGAATATTTACATTTAGGAAAAGTGATACATTCATATTTAGGCAAAGTATTGGAAACAACTTAGAAGCTAAATAACAAGCCCTCCACCTCCCTGCCCCACCTTCACTCGTGGTATTTAGAAATGATTCTCTTGAAAGTTCCCCTGCCTCCTGTTTCTTTACCATTATTAGTATACGTGCTAGAGTTGGTGGCAGGGCTTATTTTAAGACTAAAACCTTTCAAAAGACTGTCAGCTGGTAGATTTCTGAATTTAGAATATGAGTAAATGACAACTTTTGTCCCTGGGTTTAGGTATTAGCTATGATTCTTGGACAACAGAGTAGCCTCTGTGGACTTTTTCTTTTCTTTTCTCTTTTCTCTTCTCTTCTCTTCTCTTCTTTTCTTTTCTCTTATTTGAGACAGAGTTTTGCTCTTGTTGCCCAGGCTGGAGTGCAATGGTGCGATCTCGGCTCACCGCAACCTCCGCCTCCCAGGTTCAAGCAATTCTCCTGCCTCAGCCTCCCGAGTAGCTGGGATTGCAGGCGTGCACCAGCACACCCGGCTAATTTTGTATTTTTTAGTAGAGACAGAGTTTCTCTATGTTGGTCAGGCTGGTCTCCAACTCCCGACCTCAGGTAATCTGCCCACCTCGGCCTCCCAAAGTGCTAGGATTACAGGCATGAGCCACCATACCTGGTCTGCTTTTTCATCTTTTGTGGTTTCCAATGCCTTTAAAACGAAAGACTAAAATCCTTAATACGACCTGTCATACCCTCCTGGCACTTCCAGACAATTCTTAAGGAAGCCTCCTATGCTTCATACCCTCCTCCTTCAGGGAGTTTATTCCCCATGTGACTGTAAAGTCTCCAATCCTTCAATTGCTTAACCCCAGCAATCCTTCAGACTCTGTCTTGGGCAAAGCTCTTTCTGGCCTACACAGCGTGGTCATTACATACTTTCTTGTAGCGTCCAGGCAGAGACAAACCATAGTGTGATGATCAGAGCTGGCAGGGAATGTTGTTCCTTCCAGAAACTGAAAAGCACCCAGTATCACTAAAACAAAGTAATTGAAAAGCAGTCGTGGGTGATCTTAGAGAGTCGGTTTTAAGTACTGCTGCAACATGGTCAGGTGTATATTAAAAAAAGAAAAAAGAAAAATACTCTGTAACCTCCAGAAGGCAGAGAATGGAAAGAAGAAAAAGTAATGCAAGAAGATTGATGCAGAAGTGAAAATGTCTTGGCCTAGACCAGTGGTGGTAAAGGTGAAAAATGAACAAATTCACTAGATATTTAGAGGCTTCTAGTTAAAGATGACAGGTCCAATGCATCCTGCCTAGCTAACATGTCTCCCATTGCCAAATAAGGATGAAAGAAATTTGCCATGAAATTGATGGTGTTTAAAGTGCCTTAAAGATGGGAAGTGAGAGGCTCAACAAAGTAGAGAGGTCACTGAAATTCTGGAAGACAGACAGTGAGCGGGGTATGTTGTATCCTTTTACCTTATCGCCATGTCTTCCCAAGTGAAGGCAACAAAAGGAGGCCCTGCAGTTAGTTGTACATGCTTTTAAGAACAAATATACATATGTATGTAACAAACCTGCACGTTATGCACATGTACCCTAGAACCTAAAGTATAATAAAAAATAAAAATAAAAATAAATAAATAAATAAAAGAAATACTGAAGTATCTCGGTGTGGCCCAAATGAATTACAAATTGCTAAATTCTCAGATGATGTCTTTATACCACTCACCCACCAGCTCTCTATTGAGGAGGTGGTGGTCCCGAGACCTTTGTACATACATATATACATACCACCTGTGTTATTTCTCTTTGCCTGGAATGTGTCCCCGCCACCAACTCTTTAACAGCCTAACTCAAATTCATCACTCATGCCTCGGCTGAAACATCACTTCTTCAATAAATCCTTCCTCTCTCCCCTTCCTGAATTGTTACCCTATTAAAACCCCTAATCACAAGCTTCATTTTTCCTTCAGAAACCCAGCATAATTTGTAATTACATGTGTTCTTGTGTATTTGTTCATGCCTTACTTAGAATATAAATTGCATGAAAATACAGAATATGTCTATTTTTTACTGCTGTATCCCTTATGTCTTGGAACACTCAATAAATATTGAATGAATGAATGAATGAATGAAATGTATAAATCAAGAACTACCAGGCCATGGTGCCATTTGTAGGAGTTAGGCTAAGCAAAACAAAGGACTTTAAATGTCTTTCATGTATAATTTTCTTTTGGGAGAAGGAAGCGTTGTTTATCATTTTCCAACAGAGTTGCACCAACTGCTGCAGTCAGCTGGACCTATGTTGTTGTTCTTCTGACTAGGAGAAGGTCACCCTCTTCCCCATTAAAAGGCCAAACAGGTTTAAAAAAAATACCATGAGCAATAAATGCAGTCCAATTAGGTCTTACGCCAGAGAGGATCAAGGGGGCAATAGTTTGGGAGATTAGAGAGCTACCTGCCTTAGCAAGCAGAAATGTACGTTTTTATCTTGAGTGTCCTCTGCTTGTATCTCCTGAAAACTTCAACAAGGGAGCTGTGAAGCAGGTGGCTCTGACGTTTCTGGATGGAAATCCTGGCTGTTTCACCATATAAATACAGTTAATAGCTCAGATAATTTGGCAAAGTGAGGTGAGTTAATGAGAGGTTAAAAGATGAGACACTAACCTAGGTTACCACAGTGTATTCATTTCCAAGGCTAGTATGCCTACACGGCAAGAACACCATCCTATTTGGTTATCAGCACCTGTGAAAAGTGAGATTCATCCATAAGGTCACCAAAGGTACTTGGGGGAAAAACTAGACTTTTTGTTGGGCCCCATGCACTGTTGGAGGAAAACATTTTTGCTGCCCCAGATTTTCCCTCATTAACTTATTCTTAGCCATGGATGGATGACCAGCATAAGGAATACAAGACTATGAATCTGCTGTAGGTTATCTGTAATTTTTTTTTTTTTTTTTGAGATTGATCTGTATCATACAGGCTGGAGTACAGTGGTGCAGTCGTAGCTCACTGCAGCCTCAAAACTCTTGGGCTTAAGTGAGCTCCCTGGTAGCTCAGACTAAGGTGCACTCCATCACGCCTGGCTAATCAAAAAAAGAATTGTAGAGATATGGTCTCACTGTGCTGCTCAGGTTGGTCTTGACTTCCTGGCCTCAAGTGATTTCCCTGTCCTGGTCTCCCAAAGTGTTGGGATTACAGACAGGTATGAGCCATTGTGTCTGGCTAGTTATCTATTATTAATATGGAATCTTTCTGTTCTCATGATAGCTGAGGCAGTGTCCCGGAAAAATCCAAAACAAGATAGAACTGGGATTCCAGAAACAAAGAAATATTGTATTATTCAGGGTTCTCCAAAGAAACAGAACCAAAGGGGGGGGTGTGTGCGCATGTGCATGTGTGTGTGTGGAGAGAGAGATTATGAAGGCTAAGAAGTCCCCCAATCTGCCAACTGCAAACTGGGGACCCAGAAAAGCCAGTGGAGTGATTCAGTCCTGTGAGGTAGGGGAGCTGATGGTGTGAATCCCAGTTTGAGGGCAGAAGATGAGATGTCCCAGCTCAAGTAGTGAAGCAGAAAATAAAGGGGACACATCCTCCTTCCTCCACCTTATGCTCTATTGGGGCCCTCTATGGATTGGATGACCCACACTAGGAATCATCCAATGCCCAGGGCCATCTGCTTTACTGAGTCTACCAATCAGTGTGAAATCTGGAAACACCCTCACAGACACACCTGGAAACCATGCTTAGTCTAGACACAAAAAGTTAATCATTACAATATGAATAGGAGGGGAAGGGTATGCAAAGGGAGGGATGGAGAAGAAATAAATGGTCAGAAAGGTGAAAGAGAAGCTGTAGTTGGAGCCATGAGCCAAGCCACTCTCCCAGACCAATGCCAGGGGCCAGTCAGTGCCGTATGCAATGCACCCTATCTGAGGAACATGAGCTGCCACTTCAGTTCCCCTTCCAAATCTTATACAAGCAGCTCCTGTGGCCAACCCTCACCTGGAACCATAGAGGGAAGAGAATTGAGAAAGGTATTAATAACTCCACTTTCGCTAACTTGGACAGCTCATAACCTCCACAATTTTCCCAAAATGATTGACAGTTACATCCCTTCAATCCTCCATCTCATCACTTTCTGCTTTGTCCAAAAGATAAATTGACTTTATTAGCTATTTGTTTTCTATCAGAATGAAATACATTCCAATTCTCTTTTCAACATTTATTTAAATGAGTACCTTCTATCAGTACACCGTTTTTGCAGTTTTGTTTGAATCGGGTCATGGAGTAGCACAGTGTCACGATGGCTTTCCCTTGTCAAGCACAGACCCTTCTGTAATGCACATTTTTCTTTTCTTGGGTGGGTCTTGGCTGAGCAGGTTCATATCTCAGTTCAATTCCACTTCTAAATTCTAACTGTAGGCAAAATTCTAGGAATCCTTATTGCTGTCTTTCCATTATCACTTTGTAATTTTCTAATTTTCAAAAAACCTCATTTCAAATCATCTGCACACAGCAAACTCTTTGAGAGAGCTCAAATTGCATGCTACCTATAGTCTATACACACTTTCTGTAATTAAAAAATTGTTAAAAGTGAATAATAGACAATTGAATATAGACAATTTCCCCCTTAAGATAGACACTGTTTTACAGTGTGATATAATTGGGGGAGAGGGTAGAATTGGGACACTTCATACTTAATTATTTTTCCTAATACTGAAAACTTAAAAAATAAGATTTTCCTGGTCTATTTATTTCATTTCAGAAGAGTATATTTCAATAAGTAAAAAGCAACTTAGTAACAAGTCAATTGTTTACATTCTGCCAGATCAACGTATTGTGAAGATTCTTTTGTGTTTATCCATTATTATGGTACATAAGTGTCAGATATTCCAAATTATACTTCTAAAATTACACAGCACCTGTGCCACATTTGTTTTCTTCCAATATTTTTTAGCATGACTCAAAATCTTATGCTTCTGGTTAACACTTTGCTACTTAATGTCATTGAAGATTTCATTGGAAATAGTTTTCTAGAGCCCGCAGATGTTTTATTCCTGGCCTTTGACTTCCAGGATTAAATTTCAGACACGAAGCTTCTTTGTAGAATCAGTAATGTGTTATCAAACAAAACACTCGTGATAACAAGTAGACTACATATTTCTGAAATAGGAAACAATCATTTGAAGGAAGGAGAGCTAAGTGCTATTAAACTGCAAACTTTATGTGTTCTTCTAGACAATGTACCAGGCCCTTTTTCCATCTTCTTGAACTACTCACAGTCCACAGGCTCTCGGAAATTAATAAATATTCATCAATAATTGATGACATCGGGCCCACTCTACTCAGCATCTAATACCCTCGGATGTTTACTGAGCAGCCAACATCAGTGAAATTTTCATCCCATGGCTCAAATGGGTTCCCTGCCTCCAGGATCTCCTCGCTGCAATCTGCCCTGGGTCTCAATATTAAATTAATCTTTCTGAAGCCCTACTTTTATCATATCACTACCTTGTTTAAAAGTATGTAATGTATGCTCTTTGCCAACTGGGCCAATTCCAAATCCCTTAATGTCACTGAGAAGACCTTTCATATCCTGGCCCTGTCTCCTGCCAACCACCTCCCCACCAGCTTCTCCCACCCTCTCTATTGCCAGCCAAACCCTAAGGCAGCTAGGTCTTCAAATGGGTCAGGCATGCTGTGTCTTCCAGGCCTTTGCTTCAGCTATTTGTTGCTTTTAACAGCCTCTCAATTCCATGCCCTGATTTCCTTTGCCTAGGTATTTTCTATTAATCCTTCAAATGCAGCATTTGTATTCCTTACTCCTTGGGAAGCCATCCCTCGATCTAGTCGACTGGTTGAGCCCTCTCTGCTCTGTGCCTCCCTAGCACCTTGCACTTCCCTCTCTATGGTGGCTGGATATGACTGCTTAAAGATACTGAGTCCTAATCTCCAGAACCTGTTGATTTTATACGGGAAAAGAGTCTTTGCAGATGTGATTAAGGATCTTGAAGTAGGAAGATTATTCTGGATCATCTGTGTGGACCCTAAATGCAACAATCACAAGTCTGAATAAGAGGGAGGGAGAAGGAAATTTTACACTGAAGAAGGAAAGACACACCTAGAGGAAGAGGTGGTGTGAAAATGGAGGCAGGGATTTTCTGCCAAGGGTGGCTGCCAAGAGCTGCCAGCAGCCACTCAGGAGCTGGAAGAGGCCAGAGACAAACTCTCCCCTGAAGCCTCCAGAGGAAATACAGAGCCATAGGACGTCCTAATTTCCACCCCGTGATACTGATTTCAGACTTCTGCCCTCCGGGACTTTAACAGAACACATTTCTTTTAAGGCACCGAACTTGTGGTAATTTGTTGCAACAGCCTCAGGAAACAAATACACTATCACATCTTATCAGTCAGGAGCCCATCAGGCAGCAGATGGCACAGGTAACAGTGCTAAGTGAGGGTAGGTGGAAGCACTCCATGGCTTCTGATACCGAGTTGCCATCACTGCTTCCGAGGGAGCAAGAAAAGAGGGCAGTTACCAGAACTCAAAGATGGGTTGTGTGGAGAGGGCTCCCCAGTAGGAGCCATGGCCTTCAATGGAAGGACAGTGCCAACTCAAAGTGACCAGGAGAAAGACAGCTGGGAAACAAGTGTCCCAGCCTCATCCTCCACTCTCGAACCTCCCAGGAAGCCATGGACAAGCATTCCACAAAAGTCAGAGCATTCCACTTTTCCTGCATTCCACAAAGGTCAGAGCACAGAGCAAGGTGGAAGGCGCTGGTGGAGAGTGGATCATTAGGGGAAAACAGATGACATCCTACACAACATGGATTGTTCTATTCTATTCCAATTGCTCATTTCATCATCTGATTCTTCCACTCTGCTTTAAATACCATGAATGTGACTACCCCATCCACCCTCTGTATTATGAATGCCAGTGCCTGGCAGGGTGTCACGGTGTCAGGCACAGACTGGGAACTTGATAAATACTTATTTAACAAAACTAATTAATAAAATACAGACAAGAGACTCTCCACATAGGATCTAGTCTTCTATTTCTGGTCTCATTTTCCATGATTTCCCTTTATGAAACTTTTGCTGGAACCCAGAATGGACCACAAAATAAAACCCAACAAGCTTCATTTTTTTCCCATCACTGTACCTCTCCTTGGGGCATTTCCTCTTCCTAAGCCACCATCACCACATCTATGGAATTGCTATTACACTTTGAAGACCATCTTATATGCTACGTCCTCCATTATGTCTGTCTGGACCACCTTGTCAAAAATGGTCTCTTCCTTCTTGGTGCTCCTTCAGGTCTTATTTGTATTTCCCTTGAACAAGTAACATTTTATTGTTGTGTCTTGTTGATATGCCTGCAGTGTCATAAGTCAACTTGAAGACCACAGTTCCCTGGAGAGCAGCCTCTCAGTCTCATATTATGAATCCTAAACAGGATTTAGCCAATGACTTTCAGAAGTCAGTTCACAATCAACATTGTTGAATAAATAAATTAACTGGAACCTTTCTGGTAATTAGCATTTCATGGTCACTTATTTATCCTAGTCTCTCCTTGGCTTTACTGTCGAAAGCAAAAAGAATCTTTGAATGTCAATTCTATTTCTTTCAATAACAGTGGTTTTATTATTTAATAAAAGTGATTCAAGAAAAGGCTTGCAAACAGAGTTTAGGTTCTTGCTCTTGACTTAGTAGTTAATAATCCATAACAGTACTGTGTGTTTTATTGTAAAGCATCATTACGGCAGATTTGCCCCAGGGGTGGTGGGTGGTAGAAGTAGGGGCAGTAACAGATCTTTAGGACCACTCTGGCATCCCTGGGGTTTGCCTGAGGTCTGAGTTTACCAGTTTTTGGCATTTCTCAGAGCAATTTAAAACTGCCTTTTAGTGCAACTGTGTATTAAAAAAAGAAAACAGCTATTGGGATTCAAAGGAGTGGCATGTACACTAACTGAGTTCTACGACATTTTAATAAAAGTTATATTAAAGGAACAAATACCAGATTCAAGGCTAAAATGACATATGCTGCCACAAAGTGAATATACCTCTTAATATCAGAGTAAACATTTAAAACAATCCTTACCCATGATTACCAGGAATATTTAGCAACACTTATGATAGTTTATGAAATTTACTGTCTCATTTTACTATAGTATCACCTTAAAAGAGAATATAGAGCTGACTATATCTCCTGAAGGACTATAAAGGATGATATGAATACTTAACATATTGACTTTATTGCTGTCAAAAAATAAAGGCATACTTTCACACATAAAAGCTATGTAGTTCAGTAACTCTATTTTGCAAATGACTGCAGCACCATAATGACATCCCAGAAAAACTCATATTTGAATGTCTTTTGAAATGTTTAAGCTCTTTAATATTTGAATTGCTTATAAATGTTTATCTGTTTTGTGTTTTCCTTCTGAAACCTACCAAGCTTACTTTGTTGCAATGCATAAGTCAATATTTGCATATGGATGTGGATAAACACAGCTTTGCAGTAGATTCATTTAGATGCAATGGGCAGAATAAAATATATATTTTCTAAAGAAAGCGATTCTCTTGGCTATTCACTTAGGGCTCAAAAGCAAATAAATGTTCAATGTTTCACAGCTATTTAAGCCAGTGGGGACTTAACAGCTAAATTTCTAAAGAAGAAATAAAGTGATTTTAAAAGGAAGAACCTTGTCAGCTTACTCAGAACTGAAGTGGCCCATTCTTTGAGCATGGAGGCACTATTCACTCTACTTTGCAAGGCCTTGTATGGGCCCCATTACTGAATTGGGACTTTTATACCCAGCAGCCAAAGTATCTTCTGGGTCCTAAGGTAACCTAGATAAAACCAAGTTGATGCCGGTTACTACTAAGTTAACTCATCAAATTAATTGCACAGCAGAGTAAAATGGAACACCCCACACTTATTTATGTAGATGTATATAGATTATAGAAGCCTCTCCCCCTAATGTTCATTTGTTGTGATACAAATGGGCCCTCCATACATTGCAAACTATCCTGAAATGAAGGCTTCCATCTTCCTTTTGAAGATTCTAAATCACTTAACATTTAGATACCAGTGTATAATCTCAGCTGCTATGCCCAAGAATAATACCAGGGACTAGCAGAGATGTCCTAAAACAATTAATCTGTTAAAGAGAATGAGCCAAAGGAACACCTATGTCTGAGTCTCAAGCTCTGGCATCTTAAGATAATGGCAAACCCCTAGCAGCAAAGGAGAGAGGGAAATTTCCAAGGTTTCCTGCTTGACCCCATAATATCTTCCATTTTGTGTTACTATTAGACTTCAGGATATGTAAACAGGCACCAGGAATAAATGAATAGGTAGAGTGAGAGAGATACATATAGATAAACAGTAAATCTAAGTATACTTTCTTTACAAAGGCAAAAAAGTGAATTCCCCTCTTAGGAACTCCCCAGCCTACTAGTGGAAGCAACACATGAGCATTAGGAGGTACCAGTTTTTGTTCAGGGGAGAGAAGCAATTCCAGGTGAGTGATCAGACAATGCTTCACAGAGAAGATAATGGAGGTAGGTCTGGGAACATGAATCATATTTGGGCTTATAGACATAAGGAGAGACTGCACTGCTGAGAGTGTAAATAACATCATAATAAGGCGATGAAGATGATGATAGTGTAGTTATTATGTATCGATTAACTAACTCAGGTGTGCAATAAATATTTTCCTTATTTTTCCTAAACCAACAACAAACTCCTTTGCTAGGCTAATGGGAAATAGGTCTTTAATCACTCTTGAGCCCTCAATCCTTTCACCCTAGAGTTATGCCAAAGTTCTAAGGCCTTAAAACTTCAAAGGTATCAAGGGTACCTCTTTAGTACTAGGTCACCTGCGCCTACTGATGCTTGCTTGCACACTGACTGTCTTTCCCCACATGGTCACTTGAGGCTCTCATTTTGCTATTTCCTTCTAGGCTTTTGATACAATCTCTGGAGTGGCTAGAATCGGCCTGAATGCATTCCTTCAGGTCCTACCATTCCTCTAGGCATTACATGATGGGAAAGGGCAGGTTTCTACTGCCTGTAAGAAACCTCTCTGCTGCCTGCGAGTGTCTGCAGGCATTCCCTCCTGTTCTCTTCATTTCCCTCAGAGGCCTTCCTGAGCTCTTCAAACAATGTTCCCCTCAAAAGTCACAGTCCATGTGAAACTAAATCCAGAAAGACTTGACTAAAATCTACCTCCATCTCCTCCCCCAGATCCTGATAGGAGGAAGAAGAATATAAAGGAAAACATGATAAAACTTAATATTTCAATAAAGTGTCTGCCATCTTACCTGGTATTTACTAAGCATTTGCCCACTTTCTGCCCTGCATGTTCTCTCAATCAATCCTTTTGACACATATCAAGAAGATACTCTTATCTCCACTTTACAAACAAACGGTGTTAAGTAACTTGCCCAAGGCCTCACAGCAGGTAAATGACAGAACTAGGAGGAACCTGGCTTCAGAGCTTACACATGATGCTGCTGCACCCACTGCCTCCCCTGGATATGGACAAAGACAAAAAAAAGGAGTAATCTAATCTCAAGAGGTAAAAGACACGCCAGAAAAGTAAAAAATATTGGACGATTGAAGGTAAACTGCAAACAGTAATGCTAATGACAAGGTTGAGGGCAAATTGTGAAAATCTTAAACAGCCTATGTTTGCAGGTGACAAGATTTTCTATGAAGAAGATCTGAAAGAACTGACCAAAAATATTATGAAACTAAGAAATAGTTTTAGCAAGTTTGTAGGACATGAAGTTAATATTCAAAAGTCAACAACTTTTGTATGTACCACCAATGAACAAGCGGAACTTGAAATAAAAAACACTATCATTTATATTGGTACCCCCCCAAAATAAAGTACTTAGGTATAAATTTAACAAAACATGTATAAGATCTATATAAGGAAAACTATGCACTCTGATGAAAGAAATCCAAGAACTAAATACATTAGAAGATATTTCATGTTTAAGAATAGAAAGACTCAGCTGGGTGCAGTGGATCATGCCTATAATCCCAGCACTTTGGGAGGCCGAGGTGGGTGGATCACTTGAGGTCAGGCGTTCGAGACCAGCCTGGCCAACATAGTGAAACCCCATCTCTACTAAAAACACAAAAATTACCCAGGTGCGATGGCTCGTGCCTGTAATCCTAGCTACCTGGGAGGCTGAGGCAGGAGAATCACTTGAACCCAGGAGGCAGAGGTTGCAGTGAGCCGAGATTGTGCCACTGCACTCCAGCCTGGGCAACAGAGCAAGACCCTGTCCCCCGCCCCCACAAAAAAAAATAGACTCAATATTTGCCAAGATGATCTATAAACTTAATGCAATCCCAATCAAAATTTTAGCAGCTATTTTGTGAATATCAACAAACTGATTCTAAAGTTGATACAAAGAGGCAAAAGACCCAGATGCTCAACACAATATTGAAGAAGAAGAACAAAATTGAATAATTGACACTACTGGACATCAAAGCTTATTATAAAGGTACCTAAATCAAGACAGTGTGATATTGACAAAAGGATAGACGAGCTGATCAATGAAACAGAGAGCCCAGAAATGGATCTACATAAATATAGTCAACTGATCTTTCACAAAGGATCAAAAAGAATGCAATAGAGCAAAGATAGTCTTTTCAACAAATGGTGCTGTAACAAATGGACTTCCACATACCAGAAAATGAACCTACACACTGACCTTACATTCTTAACAAAAATTAACTCAAGATGTATTATAGACTTAAATGTGAGATGCAAAATTATAAAACTAGGAGATAATCTAGATGACCATGAGTATGACAATGACTTTTTAGATATAACAGCAAAGGCATGATCTGTGAAAGAAATAATTGATAAGCTGGACTTTATTAAAATTTAAAAATTCTGCTCTATGAAAGATATCGTCAAGAGAATGAGAAGACAAGCCACAGACTGGGAGAAAATCTTTGCATGAGACCCACCTAATAATGGACTATTGTCCAAAATATACAAAGAACTACTAAAACTCAACAATAAGAAAATGAACCCAACTTTCAAAATGAGCAAAAGACCAGGACACCTCACAAAAAAAAGATATACAGATCACAAATAAGCATATGAAAAACCGCCTTACATCATTTGTCATTAAGGAAACACAAATTAAAGCAACAATGATATACCACTACACACTTATTAGAATGGCCAAAATCCAGAGCACTGAGGGTACCAGAAATGCCAGAGAGGATGTGGAGCAATGGGACTTCCCATTTATTGCTGGTGGGAATGTAAAATGGTACAGTCACTTTGGAAGATAGCTTTGGTACTTTCCTACAAAATTAAACATACAGTATTTCCCCCTTACCCATGAAGGATATATTCCAAGATCCCCAGTAGATGCCTGAAACCTCGGATAGTACCAAACCATATATATACTATGTTTTCCCCATATATACATACCTATGATAAAGTTTATAAATTAGACACATAAGAGATTAAGAACAAAAGAGCAACTGTAGCACTAAACTATAATAAAAGCTGTATGAATGTGGTCTGTCTCTTTCTCTGTCAATATCATATCGTACTGTACTCACCTATTTTCAGACTATTGCCGAACTTGGGTAACTGAAATCATGAGAAGCAAAACTGCAGATAAGGGGGCACTACTATAATTTTACCAGTGTGATTCTGCACTTACACTTTCAACCCAAGTGAGTTGAAAACTTATGTCCACACGAAAACTTGCACAAAAATGTCTCTATCAGTTTTATTTATAATTGCCAAAACTTGGAAGCAACAAAGACGTCCTTCAGTAAATGAATAGAAAAAGGGGTATTCTATCATCTGGTGCATGCTGATAATAGATTATTATTCAGCACTAAAAAGCAATAAGCTAACAAGCCATGAAAAGATGTGGCAGAAGCTAAGATGCCTATTACTGAAAGAAGACAATCTGAAAGGCTGCATATTACATGATTCAGACCATATCACATTCTGGAAAAGCCAAAACTATGGAGACAGTAAAAAGATCAGTGGTTTCCAGTGGTTTCCAGAGGCTAGTGGGAAGGAAGGGATGACTAGACAGCACAGAGCATTTTTAGGACAGTGAAACTATTCTGTATGATGATATTATGGTAGATACAGGTGATTATACATGTTTCAAAACCCATAAAATGAACTGAAACATCAACTAAGAACTTGAGTGATAATGATGTGTCAGTGCATGTTCATCAGGTATAACAGATGTAGCACTCTCATGTGAGGTGTTGACAGTGTGGGAGACTGCATGAGACGGGGCAGAGGGTACATGAGAACTCCGTACTTTCTGCTCAATTTTGCTGTAAATCTAAAACTGTTCTAAAAGATAAAGAAAAAATCCTAGGAGGCCTATAGTTACTACTTTATTTGTAATCAGTGGTGATCCACAGAAGAATTCTACAAACACAGAAGTTATATAGTTCCAAAGGTTAATCTGGGGGCAATGCACAGTAAAGATGGGAAGAGAGAGGGAGAAGGAAATAGACTCCCCATGTGACTGTACACTAGCTGGCCTACGTAGAAGATTGCAAGGGGCTCGATCAGGCCATAGCCCTGGAATGAAGGGATGGGAAGAGAGATTAATGACTTCACGGTGATGGGACCCACATGGCTTGGCATCTGGTTAGCTGCCACCATTCAAACATGAGAATGAGAGGAAAAGTAAAAGGGAACAAAAAGTCCTAGGGAATGTGAAGAATGATGTCCCCAATAAAATAAGTATAGGACACAGAAGGAAATTAAAGAAGGATCTAACAGTTCTGTAATTTAGTTAACGCACATTCTACAACGGACCTCTAGAGTATCATTCTAGACTGATATGTATAAATCACATTCCCACGGTACACAGATGAGGGGTTTTGCAGATGTTTTGTATGACTGTCTAACAAGCAACCAATCTTTCCACTTGCTCTGTAGCTGGGACCCCTGGAAACAGCGAGTGATGTTTTACAGAAACCAGTTCCTCTGCCTTGGGGGGAGAAAATTGGTTAAATCAATCATACACAGCTAACCTAAGAAGCTGTGCTCAGGGAGAAAGTTGTGCTGTCAGGGAGAGGGAGCTGGATTTTAAATCAAAGGACCTGAGTTTCAAGCACCATTTCTGCCACTTAATGAACTTGAACCTGGAATAAGTTATTCTCCTCTCTTATCTTCAGTTTCTTCTTATTTAAAATGTGAATACTAATGCGTATCTCATATGATTGTAATGAGAATAAATGGAGTACTCTATATGAAGGGGTTTTGTAAAGAGCCATGCAAAAGTGAAGGATTTAAAGTTATTTCTACTCAGCAGGGTGAAAATCCCATAATTGATTGTAGTTTCTGGATGCAAAATAATTCACTAAAAGGAGGGAAATAAGTTTTATGTTCACCAAAGCAATTTCAAGTTACTGAATTCATTATGCATACACAGCCATCCCTCAGGATTGCCAGGGATTGGTTGCAGGACCCCAGTGTATACCAAAATCCACACTTACTCGAGTTCTGAGGTCAGTCCTGAGGAACCTGGGTATAGGAAAAGTCAGCCCTCTGTACACAGGGGTTTTGGATTCTGCAAATACAGTATTTTTGATCTGGGTTTGTCTGAAAAATAATCCACATGTTAAGTGGACTGGCCTAGTTCAAAACCACATTGTTCAAGGGTCAGCTGTATACGCAGCATTGTAAGATGCCCTCTTTTGGCACAAAATAATAAAGGGTACCATTCCTGATCAAACAGTCAAAATACTTGGGTCAGAGATGGCCCTGCTATGCATATCCATCTTAGGAACTCAGAAGTATTTGTGACAAGCCCAGGGACATTCGTTTACAGGAGAGTCCCTAACTCTTCTAGAAGAAACTATTAAAACATTTTGGGATTTGTGGCCCAAATTCCAAATTAGCATCTAGAAACAAATATTGAAGATGGCTGCAATCACAATTCCTACGAAGCTCCCATGGCTCTAACTTTCTCAGCCAAGAGTGTTATAAACAAGCATAAGATATCTCCTGAAAAACATGTTCTTGGCTAACAAGGCCATTTCCTGGTCTTTGAAAGAGTAATAACATGGTGGCATGTAGCCATGGGGACCAGATAAAAAAGAGGCCCCCTGAATTAGGGCCTCCCCTACCATAGATGTGAAGTCCTACCCTCTCCCTTGAGCTGCTTTCCCTGGTACATCCGTGATCTGTCACCTTGGTCCTCCTGCCCCCTCTTAGTCCTGTTGGATTACCTGAAGATTTAGACGTCAATACCATTACTCAAAACCATCTGATTCAGCTAACACTGAACCATAACAAATCACCTCCAAACTTAATGGTTGACAAAAACCACCACTTATGACTTCTTACAAGTCTATGATTGGGGAGCAGTTTTACTCACGGAGGCTGGGCTTAGATGATCTTATCAGGGGCCATACATGCATTGGAATTCAGTTGGTATGTTCATGGGGACTGGCTGCTCTATGATCGTCTTAAGTGGGACAGCTTGGCTCTACATACATGCCTTACATCCTGCTAGCAGGCTAGCCTAGGTAGGGCAGGGTCCAAGAAAGAAAGAGGAAACATGAGAGCATTATTTTCAAGCCTCAGCTTGCACCAAAACCACACTGTCAGATACCAACTATTATGTACTACTCTCTGGAGGTGAGTTATAACTTACTCCCCTCTCCAGCATTTATTATTTTATTATTTATCAATATATGATCAATTTATTTGCTATTACAAAATATTCCTCTAGAGCAGGGATCAAATCTTGCCTACTGCATGCATTTTTATGACTTGTGAGCTAAGAATTGTTTTTACATTTTAAATGGTTGGGGGGGGAAATATTTTATGTTGAAAGAAAATTGTATGAAATTCCAACTTCAAGGTCCATAAATAAGTTTTACTGGAATACAGCCATATTCATTTATTTATATGTTGTGTATGGCTGCTTTCTCACTGCAACAGCAAAGTTAAATCATTGCAGTTAGAGAGCACATGGACCCCAAAGCCTAATATATTTACTACCTGGCCCTTCACAGAAAATGTTTGCCAACCCCAGTTTTACAGTGTGACTTCCAAAGGCTGAACAGTGATGTGATTTTTCTTTTGTGTCAGTACTGTCAAGATCTAAGCTACAAATGTTGAATATGAAGGTCGTGCTCAATTTTTAGTATTATAGATAACAACTTTCAAAAGGAAATATCATGTGCACTTCTGAATTATTCATTAGTTCAATTCTTAGAAATGGAATTGTTGAGGCAAAAGATAAGCACATTTTAAGGCTTTGATGCATATTACCACTTTGACATACCTTTAAGATAGATATAAAATCATTTGAAACATAATTTTATATCCACTTTTTAAGCATTATTTTCATTAGGAATGGATATGGGATTTGCTCAAAGGACATTTTGATCTTTAATTGAGATAATCATTTGATTTTTCCTTTTGCTTAATGATATAATCAGTTTTCTGAAAAAAAATATAGTTTTTACTTTCTTAATCACCTTTGAATGCAAAAAAGATTCATTGAAATATTTTATGTAATACAAAATTATGTTAGTAACTTCTCCATAGGTTATCACTACTCACCAGGGCTCCACTTCTACATTTCTGAGATGGAGAGCTGATTCTTAGACACTTTGCCTCCAGGTTCTCCTGGCTTCCCACGAAATGTACAGCGAGGCCACATCAGGCATGACTCACTGATATGGTTTGACTGTGTCCCCACCCAAATCTCACCTTGAATTGTAATAATCCCCACATGTCAAGGGCAGGACCAGATGGAGATAATTGAATCATGGGGTCAGTTTACCCCATACTGTTCTCATGGTAGTGAGTATGTCTCATGAGATCTGATGGTTTCATAAATGGGAGTTCCCCTGCCCAAGCCCTCTTGCCTGCAGCCATGTAGGACATGACTTTGCTCCTCGTTCACCTTTCACCATGATTGGGAGGCTTGACCAACCATGTGGAATTGTGAGTCCATTAAGCCTCTTTTTCTTTAAAAATTACTGACTCTTAGGTATGTCTTTATTAGCAGCATGAGAACAGACTAATACATTCACTACTTTGTTACTTTCTGTCATCCATGGGAAGAACCCTTACCATTCTGGAGATTTACCATTTAAGTGGCCCATAAGAGTTTTTGCCAAATGCCATTGATTCAAAGTGGCAGAATTCTGGTTCCAGACAGATTATTCTCAATCTGGCCATGGCCTACACTCTTCCCCAGCCCACATTCTGAATGAGAGGGGGCCAGGGTCACCAGCATCTCCTCTAATAATTTCCTGTGATAACTCTTTTGCATTCTCAGGAAGGCAAGCAGCCTGGAAGCCCTTGGCACCATTGCTTAGTTTAGTGGCAGTTATAGATAACAGAATTTTATTAGACTTTTTGGCATATTGGTAGTTCCTCTACAGTATTTTTGGGTTAATGCAGGTTGTTCTAAGAGTTTGTTTTTCAGATGGATTCTGGGAGGGAGGAGTTGACACCTGTGTACAACTCAACATCCTTTCAAAAAGTCTTCCTAAAAGGCAAATTTATGTGAGGAAGTGATTATACGAGCATGAAGGGAGTTTTGAAAATTAGTTCAGTGAAGTAAAGATGGAATGAGAGAGAGCTGAGAAAAAAGAGAACATTGAGACCCATCTTTTAACCAAGTATAAAATTAAACACTTAATATCTTAGCAGAAAAGGCCTGAAAGGAAGGTACCCTCTCAGCATAAACTTATTAAATAAGGTCTAAAAATTACCCAGACAGTAACAGAATGTTTCCTTGGCAATATTGGTGGTCAAGAGACTGTTACCAGCCTCTGAGGCAGAAGGAATTAAAGAAGGAGTGATATCCCACTGTATTCCTTAATGTATGTAGACTAAATTATAGGGCATTCTCATTGTTTAAAAAAAAACATAATTTGCTTAAAAACTATATATCTGTGTTAGCCACACCTATGTGAAAGACTTGACTCTTTTTTTTTTTTTTTTTTTTGAGACAGAGCTTCACTCTTGTTGCCCAGGCTGGAGTGCAATGGCATGATCTCGGCTCACCGCAACCATCACCTCCTGGGTTCAAGCAATTCTTCTGCCTCAGCCTCACAAGTAGCTGAGATTACAGGCATATACCACCACGCCCAGTTAATTTTGTATTTTTAGTAGAGATGGGGTTTCTCCGTGTTGGTCAGGCTGGTCTTGAACTCCCAATCTCAGGTGATCCACCCGCCTTGGCCTCCCAAAGTGCTGGGATTACAGGTATGAGCCACGGGCCAAAAGCCTTCTCTTAATGTGCTAGACCAGGTACCCTTGTCCACCTGATGATGGCTTGCCCAATAGCAAGAGGCTTCTCTATCTTTTACCAGTAATCTAAGTATTTTATTTCCCTGTTCCCTCTACCCCCACTTATTGTTCCCCCCAAAGTTTCCATCCCAATACCCTTTATTTTTTCTACAGTATTCTGTAGGATATCTACAGATATCCTCTGTATAGCCTGGGCTAAATTCAGTCTTCTTTTTACCCTCAAATAAAGTTAGACCCAACCAGGATATTTATTGGAAAGATGAACATATATCATAATGCAAAAAAAGAAAGGAGCATAAGTGTGATCTAAAGATCATGAAAGATAGCCCAGAATCAAAATCTGGTGAGACTACATTCAAATTCCAAATTCTAAGGACAACCCCCAAATCACAAATGTGATTTTGAGGCCAGATTCAGAAGCCAGAAGGCAAGTGATAAGAACAAGAGGCATCAGAAACATACATTCCAAGTCAACTCCTATTACCATCTTCAGAGTGAACATGGCTTACATTTTTTGGATGCTGGGAGGATCAGACTATCTTAAGATAAAGACAGAGTCAGAGTGGATACAAGTTTCAACTAAATATAACATTTAACAAATTCCAGAAGATAACTCTGTAAATCTGAGTAATCAATAAAGTAACTGTCTTAGTCTGTTCAGGCTGTTATCTAAAAATGCCATAAACTAGGTAGCTTATAAACAACAAAAATTTATTTCTTACAGTTCTGGAGGCTATGATGTCCAAGACCAAAGCACCCACCGATTAGGTGTCTGGTGAGGGTGTCTGCCATCTTAAGATGGCACCTTCTTGCTGTGTTCCCACATGGTAGAAGGGGACAAGGCAGCTCTCTGGGATCTGTCTCAGAAGAGCACCAAGCACCTCCTAATACCATCATCTTGGGGGTTAGGGTTTCAATATATGAATTTTGGGGACATACAAACATTCAGACCATTGCAACTATAAAATTTAAATTTCCTTCATTTAAATTTCCTTGTTGTAAGCAAAGATGATTTTCTATCTTGGCCTACATGAAAATTATATGTTTGTTTATCCTTGTATATTTTAAAAGGTTGAAAAGTACCGTCTTTGAATTCACTCAATTACAAGTTAAGTAGTATGTATATTAGAATCAATTATTGAAGTGATTATCATGTAATCGTTCTGAGTAATAATTTGAAGCATACAGTGCCTCAAAGACTCAGTTTCCTTCAGGGTCAAGCATAACTAGTTCACAGGCTGGCTGAGAGCCCAAGATGAAATACTGTCATCTTTAATGGAGTACTTATTTCTTAAAATGCTGCAATGAGGTGATGATGAGGACTGAGAGGACATAAAACAATCCAAACCAAATAAAACAATGATGTCTGCCAAAGTCAGATATTCTCTCTCTCTCTCTATCTCTCTCTCTCTCTGTCTCTCTCTCTCTCTCTCTCTCTCTCTCTCACACACACGCACACACACAATCACAAGATAATTACAGAATATAACCTGGGAGTGATAAAGGTTGTTTAAAAAAAATTAATTGGAAGGTCATTAGCCTGAGATGGCTCCAGCACAAATACACAAATAAGTATGAGTAAAACTGGATAAAGAAGGGCAAACAATATCAAGGCCTATACCCTGGTTGTAATATTACACAATAGTTTTGCAAAATTGATCAATGGGGGAAACTGAGCAAAGAGTACAAGGGATCCCTCTGTGTTGTTTCCTACAACTGCATGTGAATCTACTCCACAATTATCTCAATAAAAGTTTTAAAAATAAACATTAATCATAAATAAAGACTAACCATGTTAGTTATTATAAATATAAGTTAAATTCCCACATTGAAATATAGGAGTATTCAAATCAATTTTTTAAAAAGCTACATGTTATTTGAAAGAGATATTTAAAAGAAGATGATTAAAAATAATAAATGAAAAGATATGAAAATGCTTAAAGATTAAGGAAGTGTAACAATATTGATATCAGAAAAATATAACCTGAGAAGAATCAAGTAGAAAATAATTCAAGTAGATATAAATATAAAAGGAAAAGAAAACATACATGAACTAAACACAGCTCCCAAAATAAATGAAAAACTGACAGAAATACAGAAGGAAATAGAAAAATAAAAATAGTAGGATGCAATTATAACTCTTTCAAACAGTGAGATCAAGTAAACAAAAGGTAACATAATTTGAATAACCAAAAAATGTCATCAGTATGGATAAGACAAAGGTATCTGAAACTCTCTACCCAATTGAGCAACCACATTCCTTGAAAACACATAGGAAAACATGGATAAAATCTTATCCTCCATTAAGCCTGAGAGAAAAAATTCATTACTTTCCAAACAACTGAAATCATGAAGACCATATTCTCTGTAAGCAGTATAATAAAATTAAAAACAGAAGCCAGAAAAATTACACTCACTAGAAAACACCAAATCTTCCATGAAAGAGACAAGAATAGAGAGTGCATGTACTTAGAAATCATCAATTTTGAGAGCACAAGTATCAAGACCTACAAGTGCTACACTACTAAATTGCGAGATAAGCCCAAGATGATGCTCAAAGAAACATTTACAAATGCATAGATGAGAAAAGAAAATACTAAAAATAAAAGGAGTATATAGTTTAGGATGCTACTAAATTAGGAGTAAAAGATTGTTTTAAGATAGAAAAGGGGGAAATTAGAAACCTAAGTTAAAATAAAGAACAAAAGATGTAGACAACATCAATAAAACTCGGAAAAAACTAAAACCAAACATTTGGCAGGCCTGAACAACAAAGTGAAAACTCACACACACATTTGAAACAGGAAAAGTCAAAGAAATGGCAGATTATTTTTAATTATAAGAGATTAATAGGTATAATTTATAATAAATTTGAAGTCTTATACAAAACATGATTTTCTAGGAAAGATCAGTGAAAAACATTTAAAAGGTAACAAAGATGTAATCTTGTAAAATGATACAGGGTCTTATCAGGAGTTTTTAAGTACAAGTCTTAATAAACTTTCAAATATGTGAAAATTCCAATGTGACTAAGCTCTTCCAAAACAAACAGGGGTGAAATGAAACACTTTTTAGCTCACTTTAGGAAAACAGATTAACCCCGTGCCCCTGAATCAAAGTCAGAACAGGAGAGCAAAGAGGGAGGGCAAGTAGGAAAAAAAGATGGGATATTATAAGATTGAAAATGCAAAAATCCTAAATGAAATTTTTGCAAATGGAACCCATGAGTATGCCAAAAGGGTTTATCTTAGCAATGCAACTATGATACCACATGAAATCTCTTAATGTAGCAAAATATATTTAAAGACAAAAAAGCCGTGTGATCCCTATAATAGTTAAAAGTTTTTAATCAAATTCAGTACATAGTCTTACTACGAAAAACTGGTAAACTAGGTAGAAAAGAAAACTTTAATTGGATCAGGTGAATCTGCCAGAACCTACAGTAAACAACAAAATTCATGGAGAAACATTATTAGTATTTTCATTAAATGTATACGATAAAGGAGCTTGCTAATAGCATTATTATGTGATACCATAATATAGGTTCCAGAAAATGCTTTAAAAAATTAAATAGATAAATGGAAAGATAGAAAGATGTTAGATCATACTGATACAGATACTACATTCGCTAAATTAAATTTCACCCAAAATAGTAACATGGAGAACAGATAATAAAATACTTCCTATTCACAATGTAAGATGTTTAACCTGAACTTATATTTTATTAACTATAGCAAAATAGTGCTGATGCCAGAAGAGACAAATCAGGGAACCAGTGTTAAACCAATAAATAGACTCTGTTACATCTAGGCATTTTTTGATATGCTAAATGTATCATTTCAAATTAGTGAAGAAGACTAAGCAAACATAGTTATCAGATATCTGCTCAAACATATACAGGCAAAAGTAATAACCTCAGTATTCTTTAGCTGAATGTTCTATAATCTAGAATACCACTCACCATTAAAATTATATGACAAAATATTCAAGAAAATTTCCACAGTAAAGTTTTGTGTAATATATATATGTTTTTTCAGATGGAGTTTCGCTCTTGTCGCCCAGGTTGGAGTGCAATGGCGTGATCTGGGCTCACTGAAACCTCCACCTCCTGGGTTCAAGCAATTCTCCTGCCTCAGCCTCCCAAGTAGCTGGGATTACAGGCGTGAGCCACCATGCCTGGCCATGTTGTGTAATTTTTAAAAAGAAAATAAAACAGTATTTTGTTATTATAATTCCATAAATATAGAGAGATGTAAAAGGTCATGCACAGAAAAAAAGACAGGAAAAATGTGAAAAAAATTACAATGGTTATTTTGAGGGAACGCAGTTGCGTGTGATTTTATTATTTCTGTTGTGCTTTTCTGTGTTTTCTTTTCCTTTTTGAGAATGGCCTTTCTCTGTTACCTAGGCTGGAGTGAGTGCAGTGGCACAGTCTCAGCTCACGCCGCCACCTCTCAGGCTCAAGCGATCTACCCACCTCAGCCTCCCAATGTAGCTGGCACCACAGGCACACACCACCACACATAATTACTTTTTATTATTATTTGTAAAGATGGGATCTTGCTATGTTGCTCAGGGTAGTCTTCAACTTCTGGGCTCAAGCAATCCTCCTGCCTTGGCCTCCCAGGGTGCTGCGATGACAGGCATGAGCCACTGCACTTGGTCCTTTTCTGTCTTTTCTGACAATTAAATTTGTAATTAGAATATAAATTTTGAGTTGACTTCTTTTAGCTGAAATGACAACTCTGTTTCGTGAACAGGAGAGAAAAAAACAACACTTATGATAGTATGAGTGAAAGAATATGTAAGATTCACATGAAAAAAATATCTGAGAATATCTCATGAAATAATATACATGGTTATATCATTTTATTCATTCAAAACTTTGCCTCATAAAATGAACTGGCCAAGGAGTGAGTCTACAGTAAAATTTTAGGATAGATATAAGGGTCTCTACATCACCCATGTACTTGGCTTCAGTAGGATGCATTATGTATTAGCTGATAATATGTGTTGCAGGAGTCAACAAAGCAGTTAGATTTGTGGAAGCTTAATTAGCTTCACAAGAAAAACAAAGCAAAAAAGCAATCAGAGGTGTTCTTGATCTTTAGTACAAATGTGGATGTGCTACTGTTTTCCCTGGAAGATCTGTTGAAAGGCTATTATATCTGCAAGGCTACTGTGTCTCAACTCACTTGGGTGCAACTGGGCTGACAATGAGATGCAGGATGTCCTTCCAGGTAGCCAGCTAATTTCTCTGCAGAAGCACCCATGAGCTGCCAGGCAGGGACTGTGCTGGTGCCAGCAATCTGACTATCAAAAGCCAAATCTATTATGACCCAAGGCAGGCAATAGTTAAGCAGTGACAGCATGAATTTCTCTAGATTCTGAGTTTCCTGCACCCTCTAGCTGATCACTACTCAAGGAAAACTATGAACAGAAACAGCACTGGAGGCGGAAGCAAAAGCTAGTGTTGGGGGCTGAATTGTGTCTCCCCAAAATTCATCTGTTGAAGTCCAAATTCTTAGTACCTCAAAATGTAACTATATTTTGAGACAAAGACCTTTAAAGAAGTGATTAAAGGTCAGCTGGGTGGGCCCCAGTCCAATGTAACTGGTGTCCTTATAAAAGGAGGAGGTTAAGTCACAGACAACATACAGACCAAGGGGCAGCCCTGTGAGAACACAGTGAGAAGACAGCCGCAAGCCAAGGAGAGACGCCTCAAAAGAAACCACAGCTATGGGTATCTTGATTTTTGACATTTAGACTCCAGAACTGTGAGAAACACATTTCTGTTCTGTAAGCCACCCAGCCTGTAGTATTTTGCTATGGCAGCACTAGTATACTAAAACACCTAGGAACACTCAAATTTCAAAAAGCTCCTATAGTATTTCTCTTAAAAGAAAAATGTATTTTAAAAATACACATCAAGGAAAAAAATCTTACTGTATCAACTCTAATTGTTTTTGGAAGATACCTTGGCTTCTTTGCTTGAAAATAAAATAGCAAAACATAAATTGTACACACAGATGTATACATCTGGGGATGTGTTTTATACTTATTAGAAAGAGATTTGCTTTCTCCTAAAACATGGTGTGCTGTGATCCTTGCTAAATGCAAACCCTTGTCCCCAGAGCCATCTGTGAGACTCTGTCATGCAATAATCTCTGAAACTTTTGCTTGCAAGGAAATGAGGTCACATCATCCATCATCCCAACAGTGAGGAAATCTTTCCCACAGTGTCCTTGACAATGTGGATGATCTCTGACAGCGTACAGGTGCCCAAACACAGGGGACAGCTTCATTCACTGACAGAATTCCAGTTTTCAAAAAGTTCATCCTGATATTTAACTTAAACCTACATCCATTATTCCAAGTTCCACCTTCAGATTTGCACTGAAAATGTTTACCCCTCCTTCATGTCCAGTGTCCCAGGTCTTCACATCTGCTGCCTACCTTCCTTCAAGTACACTCTCCTTTGACTCTGTCCTACCTCTGGTAGTGTCCACAAAGTCAACACTCTATCTCCCCTAAAGTCCTCTAACAAAAAGGGAGCATGAGATCAACTTCTGGCATGAGCACACAAGGAGTTCAGCTGACCTGTTCCTTAGTGAAACTATTGAAATTTTATACACACACAGAACTTGAAGCCTCTGGAACTGGGCCTGATAGCAAACAGCAAAGGAAAAACATCTATTCAAGCAAATCTAAGGCAATTCTGTAACAAAGGCAAGTCTGTGCCTAAATTAAGAAAAAAAAAAAAAAAAAGAAGAAGATCCCAAATCAATAACCTAACTGTCCAACGTGAGATACTGGAAAAAGAAGAGCAAAGTAAGCCTTAAGCAGGCAGAGTGAAGGAAATAAAGATTAGAGCAGAAGTTAATGAAACAGAGAATTGGAAAACAACAGAGAATATCAATGAAACCAAAAGCCAATTCCTTGAAAAGATCAACAAAAATGGCAAACTTAAGCTAGATTGGCCAAGAGTAAAAGAAAAGACTCAATAGCAACAAAAACAGAGACATTGCTAATGACCTGACAGAAAAAAGACTATAAAGGAATACTATGAACAATGTATGTCAACAAATCAGATAAATTAGATGAAATGGACAGATATTTTAAAAGATACAAACTACTGAAATTGACTCAAGAAGAAATAGATTATATAAATAGACTTGCAGTAAGTAAAGAGATTGAACCAGTAATAAAAAAACTACCCATAAAGAAGCACCTTCTGTTCTTCTAAGCCCTGGACCAGGTCTACACTGATGAAGAATTGGATGAACTATGTTTTCAATTTGGTCTGGAAGTTGATGACGTTACTTCTGAGAAGGAAATAAGTAATGAACAAGACAATGTAAATGCAGAAGGGCCCTCTAATGTTTTTTGCAAAATTGACATCTCTGTCAATTTTGATATGATCTCATGTGTCTGGAAGGATTGATTTGAGGACTTCAGGTCTTCAAAGAAAGGAAAAAGTCTCTGGCATAGAAACAGGTAATGCCTAATGGAAAAATCCAGAAATTGATTATCACAGAAAAGATAGTTAAGGTATGCCCTTTACAGTAGCAGTTCTCCAAAATCTAAAGCTTACTAAAGATCAATATGACAGCTTCCTTGAACATCAGGAGAAATGACATCAGGATATTTGCTGGAAAAGAGCATTGGTTGCTACTGGAACCCATGATTTGGACACTTTGTCACCCATATGCTTGTACTGTGCAAAGTGTCCTTTAAATATCAAGTTCAAGCCCTAAATAAGGCCAAGGAGTACACAATCTGTGAGCCAATGAACATGTACAAGGCTGACAACCACCTTAAACACTATTAACATGTCACTGGAAATAAACCCCTGTACCCAGTTATCTATGATAGTGAGGGTGTCATCCTTTCAATGCCTTCCATCACCAATGAGGATGACTCCAAAATTAAATACTAGAAAGATATTTATCGAATGCACAGGAAATGACCTTACTAAGGCAAAAAGAGTTCTTGATATTATCTGGACACCATTTTCAGTGACTATATTGAGAACCAATTTACGATCGAAGCAACTGAGGTAGTTTTCCTAATGGAAAAGCATATACTTTTGCAGAACTAGCTTGCCAAAAGGAGATAGTGAGGCTGGGCTTGGTAGCTCACACCTGTAATCCCAGCACTTTGGGAAGCTGAGGTGGGAGGATCACTTGAGTCCAGGGGTTCAAGACCAGCCTGGGCAACATAGTGAGATCCCATCTCTATAAAAATATTTTTAATTAAAAATTGTTCAAAAAGATATAGTGAAAGCTGATCTTGTTAACAAAAAAAAATGAAATCAGAGAAACTCCAGAAAATCTTGCCTAGCTTCTGACCAGGATGTATTTGAAGTCCAAAGTCATAGGCAATGGGAATCACATTGAGAATAAAATCTCTCTGATCACAGCTGACATTATCCATGCATGGGATATTATAGAAGATGCAGCTGTTGCTTGTGGATATACAATATTCAGATGACTCTCCCATAAACACCACAGCTAATCAATTTCCACTTAATAAGCTCAAAAAATGTGTCAAACATGACATGGTAGCTGAATCTATGGTAGACATGGATTCACTGAAGCACTCACCTTTGCTCTCTGCTCCAAGAGGATGTTTCTGATAAACTTGGCTTGGATATCTCTGCAACTAAAGCAGTCCAGATAAGTAAAACTAAAACAGCTCAATTACAGGTGGCATTCATTACCCCTCTTCTTGGTGCTCTGAAGACCATAGAAATGAATCAGAAACTGCTCCTTCCTCTGAAACTATTTGAAATCTCTAACACTGTAATAAAAGATTCTAGCAGAGACGTAGGTACAAAAAACTATAGGCATCTCTTTGCTGTTTATTACAACAAAAATTCTGGGTTTAAGGTCATCCATATGCATCTGGACAGAATTACACAGCTGTACAAGGTATCTCCTATTAAAAATAAAGGGGTATATGTGATCAAATCATCAAAAGGGACTGCTTTCTTCCCTGGGCAAAGCACAGAGATCTTTGCCAGGAGTCAAAACATCAGGAAGCTTGGAGTCCTTCATCCTGATGTTATCACCAAATTTGAGCTAACCATTCCCTGTTCCTCCCTGGAAATCAGTATTGAGCCCTTTTTGTGAAGATAGGTCCTTGTTGTGTGATTCTCTTCCCAAGTATCCCTTTCTTCTCCCCTGATGTCCTTTAGTCCTCCTCCACAGAAAACATTCATGTGTGCTTTAATGTTTAGTAAAGTTAAAAAAAAAAAAAACCCTATCCACAAAGAAAAGCCCAAACCCATATGGCTTCACTAGCGAATTCCACCAAATACTTAAAGAAGAATTTATACTAATTTTTCACAAATTCTTCCAAAAAGTAGGAGAGAGCACTTCCCAAATTATTTTATGAGGCCAGTATTAACCTGACACCAAAACCAGGTGGGAAAAAATGACAAGAAAACTATAGACTAATATATCTTATAAATATAGATGTAAAATGTCCCAGCAAAATACTAATAAATCAGATCCAGCAGCATATTAAAAAGATTTTATTCCATTACTATGTGGAATTTATCCCAGGAATGCGAGGTTGATTCAACATCTGAAAATTAATTTAATACATTATATCAATACAATAAGAAACAAAATTACCTAATCATTCCAATAAATGAAAAAAAAAAGATTTGACAATATCTGATGCCCATTCATAACAAAAAGTAATAAACTAGGAATAGAAGGGAATTTTCTCAACATAATGAAGGGCTTCTGAAAAACCAACAGTTAGCATCATGCTCACTGATGAAAAACTGGATGCTTTCCTTTCTAAGAGCAGGAACAAGACAAGAATGTCTGCTCTTACTACTTCTATTCAACATTGTACCAGAGGTTCTTGTCAGGCCAATTAGGAAAGAAAAAGAAAAGGCACCCAGATAGGAAAGGAAGAAGTAAAACTATCTCTGCTCACAGATGACATTATCTGATGTTATAAATAGAAAATCTTAAGAAATCCATTTTAAAAATACTATAATAAACAAGTTTAGCAAGGTTCCAAGATACAAGATCAATATACAAAAATCAGTTGTACAATTGTATTTTGTACATTTGCAAATGAGCAATCTAAAAATGAAATTAAGAAAATTTCCATTCAAAATGACATCAATAAGAATAAAATACTTAGTTAACAAAAAAGTTCCAAACTTTGAAGACTACAAAACATTACTGACATTAAATAAGTGGAAAAACATCACATCTCCATGCATCAGAAGACAACATGATGCCAATACTCCCTAAAGTGATTCAGAGATTCAATGTAATCACTACCAGAATACCAACGGAATTCTTTGTGGAGATTAATTAGCTGATTATCAAATTCATATAGAACTTGAGGAACCAAGAATAGCTAAATAATCCTGAAAATGAAATAAACAAAGGATTCATACTTTCTGATTTCAAAACTTTTTTCTTTCTTTCTTTTTTTTTTTTTTTTTTTTTGAGACAGAGTCTTGCTCTGTCACTAGACTTGAGTGCAGTGGCGCGATCTCGGCTCACTGCAACCTCCGCCTCCCGGGTTCAAGCGATTCTCCTGCCTCAGTCTCCCAAGTAGCTGCGACTACAGGTGTGCACCACCATGCCTAGCTAATTTTTGTGCATTTTGTTTTGTTTTTTGTTTGGTTGTTTGTTTTTTAAGACAGAGTTTTGCTCTTGTTGCCCAGGCTATAGTGCAATGGCACAAACTTGGCTCAGCACAACCTCCACCTCCCCAGTTCAAGTGATTCACCTGCCTCAGCCCCCCGAGTATCTGGGATTACAGGCATGCACCATCACACCCGGCTAATTTGTATTTTTAGTGGGGACGGGGTTTCTCCATGTTGGTCAGGCTGGTCTCGAACTCCCAACCTCAGGTGATTCGCCCTCCTGGGCCTCCCAAAGTATCTGGGATTACAGGCATGAGCCACTGCGCTTGGCCAATTTTTGTGTTTTTAGTAGAAACAGGGTTTTACCATCTTGGCCAGGATGGTCCTGATCTCTTGACCTTGTGATCCTCCCACCTCAGCCTCCCAAAGTGCTGGGATTACAGGCAAAACTTTCTACAAAAGAATGGTAATCAAGGTATTGTGGTACTGGCATAAAGATAGACATAAATCAAAGGAATAGAACTAAGAGTCCAGAAATAAAACCATACATCTATAGTCAACTGATTTTAACAAGAGTGCCAAGATCATTCAAAGAGGAAAGAATAGACTTTTCAACACATAGTGCTGGGACAAATGGATAGTCACATACACAAAAATTAACTTGGGCTTTTCCTTCACACCATATACAATATTAACTCAAAATGGATCAAACAAATGTAAGAGCTAAAACTATAAAACTCTTAGGAGAAAACACAGGAGTAAATTGTACATCTTCATGACCTTGGGTTTGGCAATGGATTTTTACATACGGCATCCAAAGCATGAGCAACAAAAGGAGTAAAGTAGCTTTCCACAAAATTTTAAACCATGTGCTTCAAAGGACATGACACAAAACCCCACAGAATGGGAGAAAATATTTGCAAATCATATGTCTAAGAGATTTATCTCTAGAATATATTCTTTAAACTCTTACCATCTCAAAAGCAAACAGTCTAGCTGAACAATGGGCAAAGGATCTGACTAGACATTTTTTTCAGAGAAGATATACAAATAACCAATAAGCACATGAAAAGATGCTCACATCAGTCCTCAAGGAAATAAAAGTCAAAACCACCATGAGATACCACTTCATGTCTACTAGGATGGCTCAATCAAAATGTCATATGATACCAAGTGCTTGCAAGGATGTTGAGAAATGGGAAATCTTACAGAGTGCTAGTGGGGATGTAGAATGGTGTAGACACTTTGGAAAACAATCTAGCAGCTCCTCAAACATAAAGTTGTTATATGACCCAGTAATTTCACTCCAAAGTATTTAGCCAAGAGAAATGAAAACACAAGTGCACACAAAACTGTGTACAGAAATATGAAGAGCAGTATTATTCACAATAGCCAAAAGGTAGAACCAACCCAAATGTCCACCAACTAATAAAGATACACCATACACTAGAATATTATTCAGCCATAAAAAGGAAGGAAGCACTGATACATGTTACATCTTAGGTGAACCTTGTAAACATTATGCTAAGCAAAAGAATCCCCTCACAAAGTCCACCTATTATACAATTTTATTCCTATGAAAATCTAGTACAGGGAAATTTGCAGACACATAAAGTAGATGAGTTCTAGCTTAGGGTTGGGTAAACGGGGGAATACAAGGGTGATAACTAAAGGGTGCAGAGTTTCTTTTTGACATGATGAAAATATTCTAAAGTGTTCTGTGAGGCTAGGCATAGTGGTTCATACCTGTAATCCCAGTGCTTTGGGAGGCCAAGGAAGGAGGATTGTTTAATGACAGGAGTTTGAGACCAGCCTGGGCAACATGGCAAGACCCCATCTCTACAAAAAATGTAAACATTAGTCAGACATAGTGGTGCATGCCTGTGGTCCCAGCTACTTGGTTGGGTTGGTGATGGGCTGAGGTGGGAGGATTGCTTGAGCCTGGGAGGTTGAGGCTGCATTGAGCCGTGACTGCATCACTGCACTCCAGCCTGGGTGACAAAGCAGAACCCTGTCTCTAAAAATGCATATATATATTAAAAAAATAAAGGGCACTGTGGTGATAGTTGTACATATCTGTGAATATAGTGAAAAAAATATTACATTGTATACTTTTAGTGTGTAAATCATATGGTATTTAATTCATATTTTAATAGACTATTTCTTTGAAAAAATGAAACATCCTGATATCAAAAGAGACTGTTCTTAATTTTAAACCTTCCAAAATTTTTCCAGTATTCAACAACACATTGAGCAGTAATCTCAATTTAACCCCAAAACAAGGTTTTCCCAAGCATTTGACTGGACATGTAGAGCTTAATTATGAATTTCTACTAGATTTACAATGCCCCATCCCTGCCAAGGTCTATTCAACAACTGCTAGCTGTGGACCAGGTCTGTGGTACTTCGTGGCACCTCCAATTAACAGGCAGGAGATCCAGCCCCTGTCTTTATCTCCACCACTCAGTCACACATTACTGGGCTTCAGTTTCCTCATCCATGCATCTGGCACGCTAGCCCTCGCCCTAACAAGTTCCACAGTTGGTTGTAAGGATTAAATGAGATAATGAAAAGCTCTTTGAAAAGATGAAAGCATTATAAAAACAAGACATTATTCCTTAGCGCTCCCTGCGAGACGCTTTACCAACTACCCCCCGGGGAGAGAA
The DNA here is from genome assembly GCF_007565055.1 of Rhinopithecus roxellana. Lineage (NCBI taxonomy): Eukaryota > Metazoa > Chordata > Mammalia > Primates > Cercopithecidae > Rhinopithecus > Rhinopithecus roxellana. Next base: position 11,437,138 of record NC_044559.1, read on the forward strand.
GATTAAGTATATATAAAGTAAAAATAAAACTTTACCTAGTGTTTTCAACCAAATTCAAAAAGTGTTTTACATTAATTAAGCTTTCAAGTTGATAAACTAGTACATCATTTGAATATTTCCATCAGTTCTATAAAGTAAGAAATGATGTCACAGCCTTTTTCAGAGGACTGAATGTTTTCCAAGCAACATATCTCATGGATACAGGGCAGAAAAGTAGTAAGAATTACCAAATTCCATCTTTCTTTTTTAATATAATAATAATACCCCAAAAAGCCCTTAAAATTAAAAAATAATCTTTGTCACACTTTGAACATACTTAGCATTCCTTTTAAAGCATTTTCCCTGCTGGCAATGAATTTTGGGTTGCAGAGCTTTAAGCAGAAAAAGCAAGTCCAAAGAGAAAAGGAAAAAAAAAAAAAAGAGGAAACAAGCCAGATGCATCAGTTGTAAGCAAGCACTTTACAAAGGGAATGAAAAAGGAGGTCTGGCAGTCTCACCTTCAGGGTTCCTCCCTTGAAGGATCTGGCCGTTTATGCTATTACATTAATTCATAACAGGAGAGGGAGCCAAGTTCTTCAACTATGATTCTCTGTATTAAAAATATTTCTATTGTCCAAGTCGTTTTGTATAATTATCCCTTTTGATCATCACAGTATAAGAGAAGCAATATTTTTCCTACTCACGAATTGTAGAACCAGGAATAGTATGCAGCACTCCCACTCTTTATCTCTCTATACTGTCCTATGACCTGCACAGAGAGCTGAGGGCTCCCATCCCTGCACTAAGAGACTTGCCAACGCTGACTTGGCTTCTGCTTGCCTAAGCCAAATTCCTGGGTCAACCCAGCACAGCTTTGAGTTCCTATCTGAAGACTTGCTCAAGGCTGTCAAAAGAATTTACCTTTTGTTCTAGTCAACACCTGATGATAGGCCACGATACTCCCTTCCACTTTCCTAGAGTATTTACTTAAAAAAAAAAAAAAAGCTTACAATTGTAAATCCTCCCTCCATCCCTTTGAGATACAGATGGTCCATGAGCTACTGTGGTTCAAGCTGTGATATTTTGGCTTGGCAATGGTGTGAAGGTGATACACATTCAGAGAAACTGTACTTCAGAATGGTACAACCATTCTGTTTTTCACTTTCAGTACAGCATTCAATAAATTACATGAGATATTCAACACTTTATTATAAAATAGGCCTTATGTTAGATGATTTTGCCCAATGGTAGGCTAATGTTCTGAACACACTTAAGGTAGATTGGGCTAAGCTATGATATTTTGTAAGTTAGGTGTATTAAATGCATTTTTTACTTATAATATTTTCAATTTACAATGGGTTTGTCGAGACAAAATGCCATAGTAAGGTAAGAGCATCTGTATCTCCTGTAACTCAGGTGTGTCCTTCTCAAGGACCTGAAAGCTATTTCTTTGAAATGTAGTCATCAAGAAAAATAGAGCCTCTGTCCCCCAGCCTCTGGAAGAGGATACAATCCTAACTTTAGTGATTTCCAGTAAGCAGACACAGCTGGCCTCATCATATTTACACTGACTAACTCTCTTAGCCCCTTTTTGTACTTTTTCACTTCCCTGACTCTACTGAGCCCCTGCTTGCTTCCATTCCCTGTTCCCTCATTCTCCCTTTAAATCGCCCAATCGCCTCTGTACAAATTTGAATGGGCTCAGCTCTTTTTCCTACTGTCAATTTTAGTGAATAAAGTATGTTTTTATCATTTTTAACTAACGTCCAGCTTTGTTTCTCTTTGACAACACAGAGGTAAATGTGGTCAAATCCTGTCAGCTCTCCTCTTCATTGCATCTTGAACCTGACCCAAGTCACCAACTCTGCCCTTCCTCTCTTTGTACCACCCCCAGTACTCACCCCCAATATTCAGGGCTTCCCATCTCTCCCAGTGGACAAACCTCCTTTAAATCTCTCTCTGCCTCAAATCTCCCCACTCCCAGGCAATCCTCTCTGCATTTTCCTCCCAAAATGTAGGTTGCATCATATCTCCCTCTCTTCAAAAACATCTGTGGTGTTGACAAGCTCATTAGCATTTAATACTCTGCACTGGCTGTTCTAAGCCTCAATTTCATTTATATCTCTAAGCTAATCTGCCAAGGGAAGGCAGGGACAGGAAGAAGTAAGTCTTTCACAAACTTCCAAAGGGCTCAGAGTGTGACAGCATGGGGGTTTGGGAAAAACATGGGCCCAGCCATTCACAGAAAGCCTCAGCCCTGTCCCAGCCATTGCCTGAAACTGTCCCATGAAAAAGAGTCATTATCTCCTGAAACAACACAGCAACTCAGCAAATCCTGCCTCATAGAGGCTAGAATTTGTCATTCTGCATCCTTTACTCTTTGGGCTTGCACAAAACAAACACCAACATTAATGACACTGACAACCAGTATTTATTGAGTGCCTTCTCTGAACCAAGTGTCTTGCTAAATGCTTACCCGTATTTTCCTATTTAATCTTCATATCATAACCATGAGTTAGGTACTTATTATTATTCTCATTTAACAGATGAAGAAATTGAAGCTTAACATGGATCTGCATCTTGTCCTATGTCTTTTCTCATTTGTAAATCTACTGCTGTTACCCATTTCTCTTCATGTTTTTAAGGAGCAGCAGATTTACCAAAGAGAAAACACATACCCATAAGTGGTGAGGCTGGGACATGAATACAGGTCTGTGTGCCCCCAGAGCTTCTTCACTACTGCACATGCTGACAGGCATCCTAAGGGTTTTAAACAGCCGTCATGCAACTTATGGTCTTCAAGCCATTTCTCATAAGACATGGACTGCATTCCTTTTTGTCATCCTAGGCATTTTCCTCCAAATGTGGGCGAGTAATCTAGAATGGAATAAAAATAGCACTCTAAGGAAGGTGTGGGCAGGTCAGAGCGGAGTGGGACTGCCCATCACCTCTCTCAATTCATCAAGGTAAATTTCAACTAGATTAAAGAGTTAAATATTTTCTCAAAAAATCAGTGAAAAAACAAGAAAACAGAACGACAAAGCCCTGAAAGATTATTTTCTCAACCTAGCAGTAATACAGTTCTTGTGTTTTCCGTGTTACAAAGGACAATATTGAAGGATTTGACTACAAAAAAATTAAAACCTCTGAACATAAAAAGTAACTAAAATATAAACACAAACAGCACACTGAAATAATATTTGCAGGATATATGACAAGGGTAAATAACTTTATTAAACAAAGAGTGTGTGCCAATAGATAAGAAAAACATTAAGGTAAATGGGTATCCGCAGGAGATTTACAAAAGAGGAAATACAACCTGTAACTAACATGTTGGGGAAAGGTTCAGCCTTACGAGAAACGGAAATGTAAATAACAAGCTCCTGATTTTCGTCTAATAATTAGCAAAAGATTAAGAAAAGATGTTCAATTCTCTTAGCGGATGTGACAAAACCAGTAGTCTTCTACTTTTTCTACAGGCAGTATACACTGGTAGAGACTTCTGGAAAAAAAATTGGCAATAAATTTCACAGCTGTGTTTTTAAGTCTTATAGTTAGGCTACTTCCCATTTTGTAGTAATATAAAATACACAAAGAGCTAAAAAGTGTAAGATAATTATTATAGTAGCTCAAGTTGGAAGTATTCAAAGATTACAGTAATAGAACTATATCCATGTGATTTGTGCTATGTAAGTTATAGCCACTTTATAAATTACTATTTTATAATATAAAATAGCATGTGTATGGTTTTTCACATTAAAATATGTATTGTATACAATGAAAAGGCAGCCTGAATATGCATACCCTATATAACTATGCACAAACACTCATCCGAAAAATAGGTGGACTAGGGAAGCGTGATAAGGATTGCTGAGTCAGCCATTGGTGTTCATGGGTAACTAGGATTTTGTCTCATTTTGTCAACTTCCATGCATATATATACATATATATATATACACACACACAATTTTATGCTATGTATCAATATTTCTCTCAAATTTTGGTTTATTATGTATGTTTTATTTGAAAATCCTTTATTAATAGTTTGAAAAAATTTAGCTTGACATGCAGCTTTCAGTACTTTTCAATAATAATGGTAAATCGTAATAATAATTGACCTTTGTATGTCATTTACTCTGTGCCAGGCACTGTTTAAAGTTCTTGATGTATATTAACTCACTTATTTCTCACAAAAATCTTATGAAGTAGGTTCTATCATCATTCCCCTTTTTACAGATAAGAAACCTGAAGTATAAATAAGTTATTGGCTGAATATTACCCCACTAGATATTAGTAGGGCTAAAATTCCAAATATTTTGATCATTTGTATGTCATTATTTATTATTATTCTACATCCCAGTTAATGATTTATACAGTCGTTAAAAAGTAAAAATTAATGAGCAATGACTCATTATCCAATCCATTGTTTTGGACCGTCTACAATTTTCCAGTTTCCTGACAGTATAAAAATAATGGTAAGTGTTTACATTTATAAACAAATTTTTACACATTAGCAATCAATTTCTCAGAATAAAATTCTGAAAGAAATATTGCTGAATTAAAAAGTAGAAAATTTTTATTGACTTTTGGCTAAAAACTTCCCATATTTGGCAAAAGACATAAATACACAGATTTAAAGAAGTTAAGTGTATCCCAAAGAGAATAAATCTAGGAAATCTCCATCAAGATACAGAGAGTCAAACTTCAGAAGACAGAGAAAAAAAAGAAGTGAGAGAGAAACAACACTTTACCTAAAGGGGAAAATAATTTCAAAGAGAGCAGATTTCTCCTGAGAAACCATGGATGCCAAAAGGAAGGGGCACAATATTTAACATGTGCTGAGAATAAAGAATCGTCAGCCCAGAATTCTGTCTCCAGTGAAAATCAGTTTCAGGAATGAAGGAGAATCAAGCCATTCTCAGAAGAAGGAATACTAAGAAAATGTCTCACTAGCAGACCTACCCCAAAAGAATGGCTAAATTAAGTTATCTAAACAGAAAAGAAACATTAAAAGAAGGCAACTTGGCACTTCAGGAAGAAAGAAGTTAATAAGAAAATAAATGAATAAACACGACAGACATTTCTTCTCTTTGAGTTTTCTCAATTGTGTTTGATAATAGAAGCAAAAATTATACTACTGGATCATGTGATTCTAAATGTATATAGAGGGAATAGTTAAGATAATTATAGACAGGGAAGAATAAAATGATGATAAAGGAGGTAAGATTTCAACAATCATTTGAACTGGTAAAATAATGGCATCAGTACACTGTAATAATTTATGCATATATATAACAAAATACCTAAAGTAACCACTAAAAAAGCTACATAAGTATATTTAGATACTACACATAAATAAAAAAGGGAATTCTAAAAAAGTTCTGGTAACCCATAGAAAGTATGGGAAAAGGAAAACAAAAATAAAAACAACAAAGTGAACAAATAAAAACAAAAACTAAAATGGGATAAACCCTAGCAGACCAATAACTCCATGAAATGTAAATAGTCTAAATACACAATTAAAATACACAGATAGGCAGAATAGTTTTAAAAATATGACCCATTTATATGCTGCCTATAAGAAACTCACTTCATAAATAATAATATAGGAACATTGCAAGAAAAAGGATTGGGGAGGGATAATATATTATGCAGACCCTAATCAAAAGAAGGCAGATGTGGCTATATTAACATCAGATAAGGTAAACTTCAGACCAAAGAAAATGACCAGAGAAAATAAGCAACATTATATGATGATAAAAGGGTCAGTCCATCAAGAATACATTGCAGTCCTTAATATGTATGCACAAAAAATCAGAGCAATAGATGAAGTAAATAAAAACTGACAGAACTGAAAGGAGAATAGATAAATTCAGAATTAAGGTTGGAGACTTCAACACACCTTTTGCAATGATTGAGAAGACAGTTAGACAAAAAAATCAGCAAGGACATAGAAGAACTCAACAACCCCCATCAACCAACAGGATCTACTCAACAATTGTAGCACACACTACCACAGAACAGCAGAATGCACAATGTTTTCAAGTGCCTACGAAACATAAACCAAGATGTATCATATACGCCATAAAACCTCAACAAATGTAAAAGAATGGAAGTCATACAAACTGTGTTCTCCAGCAGCAGTGGAATCAAACTAGAAGTCAATAACTGAAAGATAACAGAAAAATCTCCAAACACCTAGAATACACTTCTAAATAATCTAAGAGTCACAGGGATATTTTAAAAGTGCATTGTACTGGCCAGGCGTGGTAGCTCACACCTGTGATCCCAGGACTTTGGGAGGCCGAGGTGGGCAGATTGCCTGAGGTCAGGAGTTCAAGAACAGCCTGGCCAACATGGTGAAACCCTGTCTCTACTAAAAATACGAAAATTAGCCAGCCATGGTGGTGGGCGCCTGTAATCCCAGCTACCCAGGAGGCTGAGGCAGGAGAATCGCTTGAACCCAGAAGGTGGCGGCTGCAGTGAACCAAGATTGTGCCACTGCACTCCAGCCTGGGAGACAGAGCGTGACTCCATCTAAAATAAATAAATAAATACATTGTACTGAAAGAAATTAAAATACAGCATATGCAGATTTGTGGGACATAGCTACAGCAGCACCAAGGGGAAAATTTGTAGCACTAAATGCATACAACTTTTAAAAAGAAAATCTCAGATTAATCATCTGAGTTCCCATCCCAAGAACCTATAAAAAGAGGAGCAAAACAGATGCAACCAAGCAGAGGAAATAAAATAATAAAGAACAGAAATCAATGACACAAAGATAACAAAGAAAATAGAAAGAAGGAATAAAACAAAAGTGCGTTTTGTAGTTTTCAGCATACAAGTCTCATACATGTTTTGATGGATTTATACTGAAGGGTCAGATATACACAAGACTGGGTCTCTGCCAGCAGGATCACAAGTAAGCAAATAATCACAATACCATGAGACAGATGAGACCAAAATAGGCTGATGTGCCTTAAAGGAATGATGACAATCCAACTCCCTCTGCAACTTAAGATGAATGCTAGGACCAAACACACTAAGAAGTTATAAGAATCTGTACCAGGAGTCAAAATTAGGAAAGGGCTCTGCCCACATGGCATATACCTTGAAGATTTTCTGCTGAAAATCTTTATACTGGGGCAGTATAAATGAACTCACAAGGGACAGAGTCCGATGACATTTGTGTAGGTGCAAAGACTCAGGTGCACCATGGGCCAAGAGATCAACATCTCTAGTGCAGTAGATGGGAGTGCAAAGGGGAGACACAGGATGGGGAGGGGTGTGTGTGTGTGTATGTGTGTCTGGATAGGGGCCTCACATCTGAGGAGACCACAAACAATGACAGACACACTGCTTCTGAGGTCACTTCGTCAACCAGGGGCTCAACACTGTGACTGGAAGTTATCACAGGTGCGTTTTGTTCCTTTTCTGAGTGTTCATTCAACCCACATTCTAATGGTAAGTTTGATGAATGTGTAGTAAATAGTTTGGAAGACTTTATTTTAGTTTACAAATGAAAATAAAAGCAGTACACAGCATTCCAATCCAAACAAAAACTTATTGCAACCAAAGCTTTAAGAAAATAACTTGAGAAATTCTGAAAATAAGCTTCTATTTTTGAAGTGCAAGGTCGGGGAGAGAGTAACGAATGCAAGCCCTCCTCCCTGCTTCATTTCCCCAGGCCCCTCCAGACTTCCTGCTATCTACAAAGAAGTATAGAGGCGGCCTCGCCTCCTTACTGGGCAGTGTAGGTCGCCACTAAGGGCAGTGGCTACAGGTTCCATGACCGGTGCCCAGGGTCACACTTGTTCACCATCTCATACTGCCCTAGACCCTCACTGTGGGAGATTTAGGCACAGAGTCCTTGAGCCACCCAGAGCCACCACTTTGCCCTGGCACAGTTGACATTACCAGGTTTGCCAAACACATGAAAGTTTTCCATGCCAGTCATGAGTATATGAGCCTAATGACTGTCCTGAATGCAATTCATATCCATTTTACAGCTTTACTATGTGGCCTATCCTTTGAAGAAGTGACATAGTGTCATCTCCATCCTACAAATATATAAACTCAGACTATGACAAAAAACAGTTGATCCCATATTTTGGCCTCTATTAGACCACTACTTAGATTTTCACTGTCAAAGCATAATTAATTGGTTGATTATAAAACAATTGAGGCACTACTACATTAGGGTTTAAGGAAAAATCCAGACAATGGCATACGTGTATGTACATTATTGCATTTCTTCTGAAGTTTAGGATATTTGCAAAATGAAAAAGTGTCAATGTTGATGTTCTTATGCCAGTCATAATGCATTATTTCTTCTGAATAAGTAGTTCTATTTCAAGAGAAACTGGACATATTGTATTGTGATTCCTTCAAGGGATGGTGAAGCAAGGCATGACAAGTTACTATAACACCATGACATTCAGACTTCAGAGATAAATTTTGCAAAACCAGAAGAGAGAATGCCAACAGTCTTCCTTCAGTCTTTTTCCTCCTACTCCTGTCAAAACATCACAAAACTCAATAAGACAAGAAAGAGAAAACTGGCCCATATCAACCTTTACCTGTCTTTTAAAAAATCTTCACTTTTTCTATCTGAAAAAGGAATGTAATTTAAAACTTTCCTTCATATGAATTAACCTGTAACTTGTTGCATAAATTATAACTGTGCCTAAACCATACAGCCAAGAGACCCCTTCTCAATACCTATACTCTGTTGCCTCCAAAACACTTAGGAAAAAACCTAGGAAGTCAACTGAGAGTGAAGAATTCATCAACTTCCTTTCTTTCATTTGTTTGGTTTTTTGGTTTTTTGTTTTTCTGAGACAGAGTCTCGCTCTGTCGCCCAGGCTAGAGTGCAGTGGCGCAACCTCAGCTCACTGCAAGCTCCGCCTCCCAGGTTCACAACATTCTCCTGCCTCAGCCTCCCGAGTAGCTGGGACTACAGGTGCCCACCACCACGCCCAGCTAATTTTTTTTTTGTATTTTTAGTAGAGACGGGGTCTCACCGTGTTAGCCAGGATGATCTCGCTCTTCTGACCTCGTGATCCGCCCGCCTTGGCCTCCCAAAGTGCTGGGATTACAGGCATGAGCCTCCAGGCTGGGCCAACTTCCTTTCTTTCTAATTCTTATACCTTTACATCCCTAGGACGATGAACTTAAAGAGTGTTTAACTTTTTTAATAAAACTTCAAGAATCAGCGTGATAAATGAAGATTTGAAGCTGGGATCCTTGGATTTCATTTCCAGGTCAGTTATTGAAAAGCTAGCCTTAGGAACCACTTTTAACCCTGAGAAGCCACCCTGCCTGCCCCCAAAAAGGTATAACAACTAAACATGGAAAAAGGAGCAGATATTTTGTGTTCATTTTGTTCAGGAAGTAAATATGGGCTTTATTTTAGATATTTATGATTTTAGAGCAATATCTCTTTTCCATGTGCTTTAAGATATGCAAGGAGTAGTTGGATAAGCCAATGAAGGAAAAATTAAGTGGGGGCAAAGTAGCAAGAAAATATAACACAGCAGAAACTACATGTGTGACCTGTGGTAATCAGCATGGAAAGAAAGACTTGCAGATGAGTAAAGACACACACACGCTCACAGTTACACACCTGTTAAAAAATAAAGCATAAAATTTTTATTTTTATTTTAATGATGACCCTTTTTCCTAATCCTGCACCCAAGCAGTTAATTGCTGTCAGAGAACCCAGCCAACAGGGCAAATAGAAAATGCCATAAATCTGGGATTGTTTCCCTTCAATGAGCTTACGGCACGCAGGGCTTTCTGACTATACTGCCCTGGTCCAACATCTGACCCTCTTCTATGAACACTTCAGAACTTGTCCACCCTCATCCAACCTGAACCATTGTGATGGTTAATTTTATGTGCCATCTTGGCTAGACTATGGTATCTACGTATCTGGTCAAACACATCTGGATGTTGCCGTGAAGATATTCTTTGAATGAGATTAACATTTGCAATCAGACTTTCAGTAAAGCAGATTGCATCACATAATGTGGGTAGGTCTCATCCAACGAGAAGAAGGTCTTAGAGAAAAGAAAAGTCTGAGGCCCTAGAGAAAGAGAGAATATTGCCAGAAGACTGCCTTCAGACTTGAGCTGCAACACCAGCTTTTCCCTGGATCACCAGTCATCCAGTTGTGCCTATCCTGCAGATTTTGGACATGCCACTCTCCAAAATCATGTCAGCCAATTCCACACTCATGTCTGAGCATCCAAAACATCCCATGATCCTGGTTTTCCTTCTTTCTCTCTAGATTTTCCAGAGAGAAAGAAGGTACTTTCTCAGGGTGCTTTGAGGTTTTATCCTTCCCAGTCCAACCTCAGAGGAATCCTTTTCAATGCTGGAATCCCTTTCTCTTCAGAGCCTATTCTCTCCCCCAAAAGACTTCATGGAGAAGCACGGTTTCATTCACCACCCACGTGCTGCTGGCCCCAGCCCAGGTTTCTCTGAGGTCCAACAGCTCCACCTAGACACTCAAAAGTTGTGATTTTATTTTGCCAGATGAGAAGTCTAGTTTTCTGTGGGTAAAAGGGAGCTAGCCTTCCTAAGTGGCAACCGGGTGACATTTTACTGTAAGTTTGTGCACAAAGTTTACTTCCTATTTATAGTTGCAATCTGAAGACCAGTAACATCCTTCTCCAACTTGGATAATGCTACCTTAGCCACTTCTGTGGCTTCCAGCTCACAAAGAACCCCAGCTGAGCCAACTATAACCTGGGAGTGACCACCAAGTCCAGCCATGGCATGGACCTCCACCAGCACATCAACCTTGGATATTATTGGGATGGAAAACTGCCACCAACAGACAGTACCACATCCTATACTTCCCTCTAGCCCCTCTGCTTAATATTAGAAAGTTTCAACTAGAAGTCCTATCCAATAATTATCAGGTGGGCTTTATTTTTGTATGCAGCATCTCACAAGTTAGTCCACTCATTGTAGTCTTGGCTATACTTCATCATCCAAAAATTCATCAACATTCCGGTGAATGGACAGCATCTTCTGATGGTTGACTGTGTTCTGTCATTTAAAGAGATTCAGGGAGAATGCTTTCATGGAATTCATATGCCATCCTGAACTAGAAGTTTAAGTTTTATTCCTAAAGATTCTCCTCACTCTGACATTCTCTTAGCCAATAATTCTTTAAAATTTTCCAATCCTGGCCAGGCATGGTGGCTCACGCCTGTAATCCCAGCACCTTGGGAAGCCAAGGCGGGTAGACCATGAGGTCAGGAGATCGAGACCATCCTGGCTAACATGGTGAAACCCCATCTCTACTAAAAATACAAAAAATTATCCGGGCGTGTTGGCGGGCTCCTATAGTCCCAGCTACTCGAGAGGCTGAGGCAGGAGAATGGCGTGAACCCAGGAGGTGGAGCTGGCAGTGAGTTAAGAAGGTGCCACTGCAATCCAGCCTGGGTGACAGAGTGAGACTTCATCTCAAAAAAAAAAATTTCCAATCCTAGTTTTCATTAAGAGTTTCCACTTTCTTTTGGCTGGGCATGGTGGTACACCCCTATAATCCCAGCATTTTGGGAGACTGAGGTAGGTAGATCACTTGAGCTGAGGAGTTTGAGACCAGCCTGGGCCACATGGCAAAACCTTGACTCTACAAAAGCGAAAATTGCACACATAGAGTCCCAGCTACCTGGGAGGCTGAGGCAGGAGGATTGCTTGAGCCAGGAGGTCAAGGCTGCTGTGAGCCCAGATTGTGCCACTGCACTCCAGCCTGGGTAACAAAGTGAGACCCTGTCTTAAAAATAATAATAATAAGAGAAGAAAATAAAAGAAAAAAATTAAGAATACCCATTTTGCTTAACTCAGGTACATACCTATAATCTGGAGCATTGATGCCTAGGAAAATACTAAGCACAAAGCACATCTAACAAATGTTATGAGGCGAAAAAAAGGAAACAAATGGCCTTTAGCTTTAAAATCTTTCTCTAACAAAGTCCAATGGCCCTTACTTAGTGTTCTTCCTTCTGCTACAATCCACCAGCCTAGGGCTGGAATATTTGCTGTCTGTATCTCCTTGCTGCCTTCTGCTCTTAACTTTCCAAAGCATCTCCACCTTTTAAGGGGAAAAGGCTGTGTCAGATGGGAGCTCTTTAGTACATGAAGAGATATGAGATTATCTGGTCTGGGCAGATGAGGAATCCTGATTGTGAGAAATAGCAGCAGTGATGAATGTCTGTTGAGTTCCACATAAAAAGCCCAGTAACTGATGAAGTACACAGTCATAAATAGCAAGCCTTTATCTTCATGCTTTGGGACAGTCTTGTTTTCACAGGTAGCCCATAAAGATGATCAAGATTTCCCAAGAGTGATGTTAGTTTTCGGTTTCCACATGTAACATGAAAACGATTTTTACCCTTCACTATAGCTTTCAAGTTCCTTTTTTCTCTAAGGAAATATCTAGGCATATTATGAAAATTAATCACTGCATTATATTTACCTAAAATAACCTTTTCTGGAGATAGTCACAAGGGCCTTCTTATTCTTTCTGTATATAGTCTTGCTTTTAGATTTTAAAAAGTAGCTTTGTGGTAAGTTTTGAAATAAGAAGTGTGAATCTTTCAACTTCATTAGTCTATAGTATGCTGTATGCTTGGTATATTGCAGACCCAAAGAAAGTCTAACTTATCAAACTTCATCATCAGGATTTCTTTCAGGTGAATGATGTTTGATTGTTTGATTTTAGGCTCCTTAGCTTCTTCAGAGTTGGTGGGGGTGAGGTGGGCTGTTTATCTTATTTTTTTTAACCTCTCACCTTCTCAAAGGCAAAGAAAAGATTCGATTTAAAGCCTTGCTGCTGGAAGTATAATTTGTAGAACAGCAGCATCAGCATCACCTGGGAGTTTGTTACAAATGCTACCCTCAGGCCCACTCCAGACCTACTGAATCAGAATTTCTTTTTGAATCAGTACCTCAGGTGGTTGATGCTCACATTAAAATTGGAGAAACACTGATTTACAACACTGAATATGATCTGGGTTTCTATATCCTGAATCTGTAAAATGGGGGTAAAATCAATTATGTCTGTCATAGCACATTATGAAATTTGAATAATATAGGGAATGTGGAAGTGATATCCAGATGAAGAAAATTAAAATCAGTTAGTAGATTAAGCAATTACAGGGTCATAGTGCAGATGAAGTGAAATGTGCCCAGCACAGTGCTTGGTAAAATGTAAGATGCAATCACAGAATTAATCATTCACTTATCTAATCAATGTTTATTGAGCTTTTATTAGATGCCAGGCACGGATCCCACCCCTGCTCTCACAGACGTAAGAGGTGACAATAGACAAGAGGTCCACAGTTAGAGGAATTCCTCAGGGTGGGTAGAGGTCAGATTCTGTGGTGCAAACCTTTTCCCACATTCTAATCTTACCAAGAGATTAAAAAGGTGTTTTTAGAGCCTAGTGAAAGTGACTTTGATTATATCCTGAGTCAGAGATTTCTCTTCTCCTCTCTGAGTTGGTAAATCCCTTTTACATTTAACTCTGCTACAGTGATTCAGAAACAACCAAGCACCAAAAATGCACACTAGCACAAGATGCTGGGGAAATAAAGTATCTGTTATCCTTTGACACTTGCTCTACTCTTACAATGCATGATGCAACTAAAATCCATGGTGCACAGACATAGCCTCGGCCAATGAATATCTTCATAGAAGCAAGCATATCAGGCTTGCAAGTAATAAAACAGTAAGAAACTGAGTAGACCCCATGGTTGGAAATAACTTTCAAAAGCAAAGAAAAAGCTCAATTATTGTGAAAGGGGACTTTCTTGGATAGAGACCTCTTCATTGAATCACTGTCTTCAAAGAGCTGAAGAAACCTGAGACAAGGCCTAGTCCAAGGGACACCAGCACAAAGGCAGAGAGAAGAACAGTGAAAAAAGCAGGGGAAAAAGCATTGCCAATAATCACAGTTGAAGGCAGTAAAGAGGAACGTGTGGTCAGCTCAGACCAGTCAGTCCACACACTGGCACTTGGACTTCCTGATCTGTTCCAACCCCTTCGTTTATAGACAAGAAAGCAAGTTCCAAGAGATTACACTTCTAGGTTTTCCATATCACTATGGATTTTAAAGACATCCTAACTACACTGGAAAAACTTACCATCTACTTTGGAAATAATTCATGCTGATAAAAACATGTCAGGTAGTACCTGTGGCCAGGGAAAACAAAAGCACTGTGATCAGGGTGGCCAGGAGAAGATATCAAGAGCTGGTTTCTGCAGAAATTAACAAGCTGATCCTAAACTTCATATGGACCCAGAGAACCAAAACAATCTTGAAAAAGAAGAACAAAGTTGGAGGAGTCACTCTTCCTGATTTAAAAACTTACTATACAAAGCTATACTAATCAAGGCTGTGTGTTGCTGGCATAAGGATAGACATATAGATCAATAGAATAAAATTGAAAGTCAAGAAATAAATCCTCACATTTCAGGGTAAAAGATTTTTCACAAGGATACCAAGACACTTCAATGGGAAAAGAAAGTTCTTGAAAAATTAATCTGGGACAATATCCACATGCAAAATAATTGGTATGGAGACCTAACTGATACCAATTAACTCAAAATGGATCATAAACCTAAACATAAGAGCTAAAACTATAAAACTCTTAGAAGAAAAATGGGAATAAACCTTTGTAATTTTGGGTTAGGAAAAGCTTTCTTAGATACTGCACTAAAAGCATAAGCAACAAAAGAAAAAATAGATAAATTAGACTACATCAAAATTAAAATGTGTTTAATAGTGATCTCCAAACTCCAGATTAACTACATTCAAATATTCTAGGAAAAAAGAAAAGGAGGCTATATAAAAATATAGAATCCCAAGCCACACCATCAGAAGGTATGAAAAGCCATATTTTTACAAATCTCAAATTATACTGATGCTAACATACAGCTGCAGGTAGAAATTCTCATTCTAGAAATTTAAACAAAACATAAAATAGAATGAGAAGAAAATATAGATGAAGGCCGGGCGCGGTGGCTCAAGCCTGTAATCCCAGCACTTTGGGAGGCCGAGACGGGCGGATCACGAGGTCAGGAGATCGAGACCATCCTGGCTAACACGGTGAAACCCCGTCTCTACTAAAAATACAAAAACTAGCCGGGCGAGGTGGCAGGCGCCTGTAGTCCCAGCTACTCGGGAGGCTGAGGCAGGAGAATGGCGTAAACCCAGGAGGCGGGCCTTGCAGTGAGCTGAGATCTGGCCACTGCACTCCAGTCCGGGCGACAGAGCGAGACTCCGCCTCAAAAAAAAAAAAAAAAAAAAAAAAGAAAATATAGATGAATATCTTATGTCAGCATAAGGGAACATTTTCAATATGTAAAAGCAAAGAAATAAGTTATTTATTTATTCATTCATTCATATGTTTTTGAGACAGTATCTTTCTCTGTCATCCAGGCTGGAGTGCAGTGGCATGATCACGGCTCACTGCAGCCTCGACACCCGGGCTCAAGTGATCCTTCCACTACAGTCACCCAACAACCGTAGCTGGGACCACAGGAAAGCCACACACACCCGGCTAAGTTTTTAATTTTTTTGTAAAGACAGGGTCTCGCAATGTTGCCCAGACAGTTTTGAACTCCTGGGCTCAAGCAATCCTCCTGCCTCAGCCTCCCAAAGTTCTGGGAGTACAGGTGTGAGTCACCGCACCCAGCCCATTGATTTATTAAGCATATGCTTACTGGAACTATCAAGCACATGCACTTTTTGACAACATGAAATGTTTCAACTTCTGTGTATCAAAAATTATCATTACAAATAAACTAGGAAAAACTATTTTCAATGTCTATGGGAAATAAAGATAATGTCCTTAATAAGTTTTTTTTTTTTAAATACACTTGTAATCTACCAAGAAAGGCAAGTAATGAAATAAAGTTAGGAAATTGACATAGTTCACGAAAGAAAATAAATTCCCAAAATTAAAATGCAAATATGTGAAAAAGTGTTTGGCTTCTCTAATAGTTGTAGAAATGGAGATTATTTGGATAAAATACAAAATACATGTGTGTCTATCAAGATGTTAAATATAAAAACAGTGGAATGAATACCAGGGTTGGCATGGGTGTAGTTAAAGGAGAGCTTTCTTTACACAATCTTAGCAGTTGAAATTGCCACATATGTGAGTCTCACTCTACTTGTCTGTCAACTTTCATCCAATTATGTTGCGGTAGCAAACAACCCCAAAGTCTCAGTGGCTTACAACAGTAAAGTTTTATTTCTCACTCATGGTGTATGTTGGCTGTAGGCTGACTGGGACATTGCTCCATGTGTCTCCTTCCCTCTAGGTTTCAGATTGCTAATAGGAATATGTCACTATCTGAAGAGAGGAAAACACAGCGTTGGAAACAGCGATGGTTCTCAAAGTTTCTGCTGGGAAGAACCTCATGTCACTTCTACTCATGTTCCATTGACCAATGCAAGTCATAGGTTCAAAGAATAGAATAGAAGAGCACAAGAAAGGGTCTCTGAAAGAAGGCAGCAAGCAGAGGGTAGCAAATCCTTTGAACAAATTATACAATCTTCCATAATCTGCCTTCCTGATCACAGATATTCACTTTCCTCCCTTTGGGTTAAAAATACACTGTCTCACACCCCAAGGAAAAATATTTCTCAAAGGCCTAGCTAATTGTGGTTTCAGACCCAAAGCCCAGGATCTTTAATAGTTTCTGAATCTGAGCCACAAGGATTCTCTTGATATACAGACCTTGATATAGAGATCTATGCACCTGAAGAAAAGTTATCTACACACACACACAAGCACATCCCCTCCCCTCCACATACACATGCATGCTCACCCAGCATTCAATGGTGCAAGAGGGACAGTGTGATCAAAACAGGCACTTCTACGTGGAAAGGGAAAGACTAGGAGGTCACACTTGACACTGGTACATAAATTCCTGAAATCCTACTGGACAGATTTTTTAACAACGTCCTTTAACCCGAAGTTCAGAATCCATTGTTCTTAACAGCTGTCCCCTCTTGAAAATCCTCCCTTCTTATCTATCTATGAAAATGGCATTGGAAGGCCGGGTGCGGTGGCTCAAGCCTGTAATCCCAGCACTTTGGGAGGCCGAGACGGGTGGATCACGAGGTCAGGAGATCAAGACCATCCTGGCTAACACGGTGAAACCCTGTCTCTACTAAAAACTACAAAAAACTAACCGGGCGAGGTGGCAGGCGCCTGTAGTCCCAGCTACTCGGGAGGCTGAGGCAGGAGAATGGCGTGAGCCCGGGAAGCGGAGCTTGCAGTGAGCTGAGATCTGGCCACTGCACTCCAGCCTGGGTGACAGAGCGAGACTCCGTCTCAAAAAAAAAAAAAAAAAAAAAATAAGAAAATGGCATTGGAGAATATGCCCATGTTACAGCCTGGGTAGCTATTTCTTGTAGAAGACTGGAAGGCCCTAGGGCCATTTTAAATACTCAAAAGTCTCAGTTTCTTTAACACATGTTGGTGTCTCTTTTGGCTGTAGGACTCTCTCAAAAATGTAGCTTTTTATCATTTGATCCAATCAACAATACATGTAAAGTGGCACCCACAGTTCTTAAGTCATACCAATGCACTTAACTTTATATTGTATAAGTGAAAATCAATTGCATCTTCCAACCATGTAAACCCTGAAATTTCTAGACTTTCTACAATCCCTTTCAATTCTGCTTGAATATCGGCCAATTCTTTTCTGAGCTAACCTCAGTCTTTTAGAACATTTCCAATAACAACCAAGTCATGCTACAACATTCTAATTTCTCACTTTCCTCATAAAGCCACAAGTTCATTAGTTTGGGTACTGCCCCATATTTTAGATTTTGTTGATGTTTCTGTTGTTGTTAGGCAACATCACTTTTATGGTTCCAATTTCCATATTGGTCAACTTTTTGTTAAGTTTTGCTACCATAACAAACCCCAAAATCTCAGTGACTTACAAAACGGGTTTACTTCTCACTTATATACATTTTGGCTGCATCCTGGTATGTTCTTCATTCTGGGACTCAGGCTAAAGGATCAGCTGCCCCTATCTGAGCCTTGCTATTCTCATAGCAGATGGAGAAGAGTGATAGCAGAAGCGGCATGGTTTTTAAAGCTTTTGCTAAGAAAGGGCATACGTCATTTACACTCATGTTGCATTGGCCAAAGCAAATCACACAGCTGAGGCCAACTCCAATGAGAGAACCTGTAAGATCTTCCCATGGGAAAAGCACTAGGGGCCCCTGTAGGAATGGGACATGGGTGGGAGGAGGCCATCAATATTTAAAATAGGTAGTACAGGCCGGGCACAGTGGCTCATGCCTGTAATCCCAGCACTTTGAGAGGCCGAGGCAGGCGGATCACTTTAGGTCAGGAGGTCAAGACCAGCTTGGCCAACATAGTGAAACCTGGTCTCTACTAAAAAAAACACAAAAATTAATCGGGCATGGTGGCAGGCACCTGTAATCCTAGCTACTCAGGAGGCTGAGGCAGGAAAATTGCTTGGACCTGGGAGGCGGAGGATGCAGTGAGCCAAGATCACACCACTGTATTCCAGCCTGGGCAACAGAGCGAGACTCCATCTCAAACAATAAAATAAAATAGGTAGTACAGTGTTCTACACCTCAGTCACAAAATAGTCTGAATATAATTAGCAAAAGTTTCCTGGAACATAGGAGTTGCTCAATAAATAATAGCTTATTTTCCTTTTCCTTTTTATCTCCCTTTTCCTTCCCAATTCTGAGATTTTCGTGTTCTATGATTTTGCTGATAGCATCTGCAACCAATGAATGAGAATAATGGAATGAAAAAGATAACAAATATAATCATCAGAGTGTTTCTTAATTTCCAATGTGGAGGACATGTAGGAAATTATCCTCATCACGACCTAATTTTCCTATCATTATCTTGCAGAATTATAGACCAACCTTCTCTTCTGTACCCTTTCAACAAATTCAATAAATATATGCTTTGTGTGTTTTTAAATCAGCACAAAAATTTAGGAACACAGGTGTCATTGGGTTTTCTTTGGTTTTTATTGCTAACAATCAAATACACTGTCCTCACTTAAAGACCTAATTCTAAAATGATCTGTGCCAGCAAAGAATGAATTTCAAGACAAGTGTCCCAGTCATCATTTGCTTTATTTCCTGAATTGCTTTCTTTGAGTCACTGACTATATATAAGCCACCATCATGCCATGACCAAAATAACTGGATTTATGGGACTGTTTTTCTCTGTAAACATATATGGTAGAGCTACCAATAAAAATAGAAAAGAAACTCCTGAAGTTAAACATTGTCCCAAGGCAATGTTATTCACCTACTTACTCAAAATTTTTCTCTATTACTGAGCGTGGACAGTATCTTTATGGAGTGACAACACACTAGTCCATTTTCTCCATCTTTCTTCTACCATGTTATGCAGCCAGAGGATGTAATCATGGGTAATCCAAATTGCTAGGATTTTATTTACTCTCACCCTTTCCCAAAAAGTTATTTTTAAAATATAAGGCTTCTGTATCAGTCCATTCCCATGCTGCTATGAAGAAATACCTGAGACTGGGTAATTCATAAAGAAAAGAGGTTTAATTGGCTGACAGTTCTACATGGCTGGAGGCCTCAGGAAATTCACAATCATGGCAGAAAGGAAAGCAAACATGACCTTCTTTACATCGCAGCAGGAGAGAAAAGTGCTGAGCAAAGGGGGAAAGGCCGCTTATAAGACTATCAGATCTCACGAGATCTCACTATCATGAGAATAGCATGAAAGTAACCGCCCCCACGATTCAGTTACCTCCCACTGGGTATCTCCCACAACACATGGGGATTATGGGAACTACAATTCAAGATGAGATGTGGGTGGGGATATAGTCAAACCATATTGGCTTCTCTTTATAAAAAGTCACTTCCCTCATTCCAAATTGCAAACAAAAACTAATACAGAATTCAATTGTGATGACTGCTTATCTAAACACCTGCCACCAAGGACATTCCAACAAGGAGCAGCAGGGGACAAAGGGTGAGGATGTTGAGGCCAACTGGGAATTCTAGAAAGTAATCTGATAAAAGAGCTAGAGGTTTATACATTGACCTGGAACTCCTCACAAAACAAGAACACTGAGAACTTGGCCAGGATGCCCTTCACCCACATGTCTCTAAGCCAAAGGTGTGCCAGGGCCAGCTTGTACCAGCTTGAGAAAACCAGTTGTCAAATTTTTGATAGCTTGAAATTGCCCATGCTGGGAGTGTTTATACCATGGAAATTGTAAATGCTACAAACAAAAGCTTTAGTTTCCAGAGGGGTGGTTGTTAATGTTTACCAGCCCATCATGATGCCAGGCTGTGTTTGCTGCTCTCCAGCTGAAATCCCGTCGAAATGAGAGCATCATATTTCCCTCTCCCTGGATACTTGCTTCCAGATTCTGTTCAGAAAGCAACAGAGAACATTAAGAAAATATGACCATCATTACCCTGTCACTGAACATTAACCACAAAGTCTAACCACGTGTGCTCTGCATAGGAAGGAGGGCTCAAATTCATCCTCTGCTGATGTTCAGAGCCATGTCATCACCTGAGGTCAGAGCTCTTGGTTTTTATTCACTGTTGTTCCCGCTGTTCACACTGAGCAAGAGAGTCTTGAAGGAGAGTGAGAAAAGTAGGGGCACGAAAAAGATAGGAATGAAGCTTTGCCTGTGGCATTGCAAATCATGTAAGACCAGGAGAGGTGGTCAAACCTCACTCTGCGGGCTGTTTACTTTCTCACTGGAATGACACCACAGTAAGAGAAAAGGCTTCCATATGGGAAGAAGACCAGGTCTGACTCTACCTCTGACACTGACTCACAGTGTGACCTGCAAAAGTGTTCAACTGTCCTCCCAGGGCACTGTGATTCTAGCGATTTTCATAGAACCTACCACTTGTGGAAGTACTTAGAGAATAATGCAAAAACAAACAAATAGAACTACATCTAAAAACCAAAAAGAAAGAAAGTGGGGGGAAAGTAAAGAAAGAGAAATAAGTTTTAAAAAGGAAACAGAGAAAAGAATATTGGAAGCTGAGGCTAAAATGGTTTTTTTCATCCATAGGAATTGAAAAAAACAGTTCATTTTTCCCAAGTTTCCTTAAACCCAATAATTGGCTTTAAAATAAGTAAATGTCAAAACTGTGAACTTAATACCTATATATGAATAAAATATCATTTTGTATTTTTTAATATATCGAAGACATTTACATAAAATTTTGTTCAGGGAAAAAAGCTCCAGTGCTGAAAAATAACTGTGAAAGCTACCCAGAGAAAGAGGAAAATGGAGGGTTACTAATCAATGAGCATAAAGTTTCAGTTCAGCAAAATAAATCAGCTCTAGAGATCTGTTCTTCAACGTGGTGCTTATAGTCAGCAATAATGTACTGTGCACTTAAAATGTTTTCAAGTAGCCAGACATGGTGGCATGGACCTGTAGTCCCAGCTATTTGTGGGGCTTAGGCAGGAGGACTGCTTGAGCCCAGGAGATTAAGGCCAGCCCGGACAACACAGCAAGACACCGTCTCAAAAGAAAAAGTTAAGAGAGTAGATCTCATGTTAACCGTTATTACCACAATTAAAGAAAAGAAATAAAGAAAACATTCAACCAAATATTTATTGAGCAAGTATTTTATTGTGAGCTCATTACAAGGCTAGCTGCTAACCCTATGTGTTTATAGATTAAAGAGAGAATGCAAATATTTTCCTCAAGAAACTCAAAGCTAGACTTCTAATCCAAGGTTTATGCTTTAAACTACCCCTAACACTCTCAACAGACCAATTCCATTTAAAAATTTTAATTGTAGTTTTTAAAGTCAATACAATACCACTTTTTGAGAAAGGAAATTCCTTAGTAGTGGACCAAAAAACAGAAAACCAACCTAATCAGATGCTAAGAAGGCACTGAGCCCATAACCTTGTTGATTCCAGGTCAAAACTAGAAGTGGCTGAGAGTTCCACTACAGGGGTAATGGAGATCCCATCCACCCGCCTCCAGCAGTGACTGAGGTAAAGAGCCATCTGCCACACAAAACAGGACGTGGACTGGCTCCCTCAGATGAAAGAAGGCTGAAAACAAATTGTAACCATGCCTGGGTCTGCAACTTGAAGCATCAACAACAGCACTTCTGGGAGGGAGAAGACAATGCTGTTTATGAAGGACCAACTCCTGTGTGTGCAATAACTCTGACACCAACATGGCATGGGAGTCCTGCATGTGGAGTTCCATTTGGCCATAAAACTGCTGGGCAGGGAGAAGTGAGTGTAGACAGTGGGAAAACAAAAACCCTACTCAGTACGAGCCCAGAGGAAACGCAAACTCCAAAGGGTGGCCAAGAAAATTAATAATAAGGGGATGAGTTACTACCAACACAATGCAAAACAATCTCACAAAGGCTCTAAAATAAGCATATTTTAAGATCTTGGAAGAGTTCCTGCAGGAATGACATTCATCTTTTATTTATTTATTTATTTGTTGAGATGGAGTCTTGCTTTGTCACCCAGGCTGTAGTGCAGTGGTGCCATCTTGGCTCACTGCAACCTCCACTTCCTGGGTTCATGCAATTCTCCTGCCTCAGCCTCCCCAGTAGCTGGGATTACAGGCATACGCCACATTGCCCAGCTAATTTTGGTATTTTTAGTAGAGACAGGGTTTCACCATGTTGGCCAGGCTGGTCTCAAACTCCTGACCTCAAGTGATCCACCTAACTCAGCCTCCCAAAGTGCTGGGATTACAGGCATGAGCCACCGTGCCTGGCAACATTCATCTTTTAAAAGAACAACAACAAAAACAGTATGAAACAGAACAGGTCACTACCAACAAGGGACCAGTGAGAGTACCCAAGCAAAGGACCCTTCATTTCTGACTCAAAGTCCCCATAGAAAACTCACCATCTCCCCGGCCCAGCACATGGATGAAGCTGAGTTTCTTCTAGGCATGCTGGGTTTTCCAGCTCTCATTCTGTGCAGTGCTTGGCCCTGTGCAGGATCACTCCATGGCATTCAAAAGAGAACCTCCCAAAATCATGGCCAAGTTTCACCTATTTTTTTCACGGATGATAAAATTTGAAAATCTCATCCTTCTCCTTATAACACAAATATTCCAAATATGAAGAGAAAGGAACATCACCGGTTTGCAATCAGGATGGTCCCTGTCATAGGTCTGGTTCCCCTGAAGCCAGCTCTGAGCTAGAGATCATAAACAAATGATGTGTTAAGGAAGTTCTCCTAGGAGAACCAGTAAGGAGTGGGGAGCAGCACAGAAAAAAAGAAAGTACAGGGCAAGGGTGCAATGGCAAAGTTAGTCAGTGTGATCTCATGTAAATTACACCTCAGAGATTTTCCTGCACTGAGGCAAGGCAGCTGGGCTTTCATACTCCTGAACTAGTCATTGGCATAAACTCCCAGGCACTTTCCTTTCTCTGTGCCTACTGCGAAGGCAGCTATATCATAGCCCACAGATAAGCCTTAAGATGGCCATAAGTAGTAAAAGCACCCAGAAGCCTGAGTTGGTGATGCAGGGCAGGTTGTCGGCTTCATTGGAAAAAAATTCAAGAGTGAGCCAGCAGTGGAAGAATACACCTTTACTGAGTTTGCAGCAGTAAACTCTGTGACTGCTCCTGCGGAGCAGGGTCAGCTCACAGGCAGCGTGCAGAGAGTAGCAGTGTATGGGTGGTTGGCAGTTGCATTTGTACTCATTTTAGTATATATAAATAAAGGGGCAAATTATTCAGAAATCACTAGAAAATGGGTGGTAACTTCCTGGCATTGCCATGACATTTGGGAACTGTCACGGTGCTGGTGGGAGTGTCTTACGCTGATGGGCAGCAAGGGCAACTAGAGGTATCCTTCAGCATCACTTACTGGCTTGGGGCTGTGATATGGTTTGGCTCTGTGTCCCCACTGTAATCTCATCTCGAGTTGTACTCCCTGTATGTTGAGGGAGGGGCCTGGTGGGAGGTGATCGGATCATGGAAGCAGTATCCCCATGCTGCTCTTGTGATAGTGAGAGAGTTCGCAGGAGATCTGATGATTTAAAAGTGGCAGTTTCCTCTGCGGGCTTTCTTTCTCTCTCCTGCCACCTTGTGAAGAAGGTACCTGCTCCCCCTTCGCCTTCCACCATGATTGTAACTTTCCTGAGGCCGCCCCAGCCATGCAGAACTGTGAGTCAATTTAATCTCCTTTCTTTATGAATTACCCAGTCTCAGGTATTATCTTCCTAGCAGTGTGAAAATGGACTAATACAGGCTGTCTTCATTCTGGTCTGGAGAGCAAGTCCTGCCGACCTCCTACCTCAGAGGGATCATGGAAAAAGGTAATGGGCATCTCAGAGCTCAAACATTGCCTTCTACAGATACCTTTTCCTGCTGCCAGTAACTAGGGAGGTTTATGATGATTATAAGTTTCCAGAAGGTAAACAGGGCCAAGAAATAGAAGGAAAATACAATTCAGGATATATGTTTCATTCATGTGTGCAGTGAGTGAAGATTATGCTGTGGCCAGAAAGACCTGAATATAAATAAGAACTTCAGATAGGAACACATTGCTTAAGTCTAGCTGAACGATAGAACTTAAATTTGGTTCAAATTGCTTCTGAAACTATGGCCTTCACAAGCAATCTCATACACTTCTGAGTTATTTGAAAATAATGCAATATTAGTTTTGTAGGCAATTGATTGTTTTAAAAATCATGAGGATACA
Organism: Rhinopithecus roxellana; assembly: GCF_007565055.1. NCBI lineage: Eukaryota > Metazoa > Chordata > Mammalia > Primates > Cercopithecidae > Rhinopithecus > Rhinopithecus roxellana. The sequence continues at coordinate 11,461,866 of NC_044559.1, forward strand.
TAATTCCTTATTAATTTTATAGACATGTTTCCAATAACATTCTTATAATTAAGAAAATCTGACAAAAGAACTTCAGCAGATATGTTTCATTTGCTTGGCAAATTATTATAATTTTTAGTTAAGTAACAGATAAACCAGGGATTTACATAAAAAAAGTATAATTTACATAAAATAATTTAACTTCTAGTAAAATTGTTACCTATAAATAAAATTAGTGCCACATCAGTTGAAAATGGAATAAGTAGATTTATGAACTGATGTTTTGACAGTTCCCACCTGGGTGGTCCAAGCACACTTTTTAAAATAAGAGAATCCAAAATAAGCCCATGTTATCAAAATGTACAAGTGTACAACAACTTGTATTATCTCTTCCAAAATGTTAGCATAATTAATATAATCTTATACTCTAGTGCCCATACCCTACCTACGGCTGATGGAAAGGCAGTGACAACACAGAGTGGATGTTCCCAAGTTAGGCTGTAAACAGCACACAGGAACTATGATGAAGGTGACTGGTCAAGGTTTTTATTTGAGGCTTTTTGTAGTCTAATTAAAAAAAAAACAAAAGGTTTTCCATTAAAAAAAGAAGAAGAAGAAAAAGAAATGAACATTTAAAAAGTCCATTGCAAATTCTGGATAATAAAAATTTGGTCACTGAAATTTTTTTTAGTGGATGGAGACAGATTTAATAAACTCCAGATTACAGAGAGTTCAATTGAACTAGTGAATTAAAGTTGGCATTGGTGGGTTAGAAGTTCTCTGAAGACTTTACCCAGAGAAAATAACATTAAAAAGTCTGAAGAAGTAAAAGATATGGAGACTAGATTGAAAGGTTCCAACATATGTCTAACAAGCACCCCCAAAGTTAAAAGTAGAGGAAATTAAGGAGAAGCAACAGACAAATAAATAATGGCCAAAAATTTTCTAGCATTAAAAAAGACAGGAGGTTTTTTGTTTTGGTTGGGTTTTTTGTTTTTTGTTTTTTGTTTTTTCCTGAGTGGAAAGCCAAACAAGAGGGACCAAAATAAATCCTCAACTACATAAGCTGTGGCGGTGATGATGCCAAAATCAAGAAAACAAAGCGTAAAAGATATAAGGAAAGATAATGAAATTGCTCTGAGATTCCAATAGGCTCTAACAGATGCCAGGGGACAATGGGTTGAAATCTCCCAGTGTTAAAGGGACATAATTGTCACCTGGAATTCATATTTACAAAGTCCTCTCACTAGTTATGGCAAAATAAGTATATTTTCAGACTTACAAAATTTACCACTTACATACCCTCACTAAAAATTACTAAATAATATATTTCAGTAACAACAAAAAGATGTGAACACAGGAGGCAACACTGACTAAAGAGCCCAAATATTGACTGGAAACATAATAAAATTAAGATTTTCATACTAAAGATATAGACCTATTGGGAATAATGTTCAAAACCCTAAGGAAACTGAACACTCAAAGGAGTCTTAGCAAAGCAATGTTACTTGTGCGCAGAAAGGTGCTTCTCCTTGGCCAGTCATCATGAGAGCACACCCGAACAAAGGGGCATGATAGCCTTTATTCCTGATGCAAGTCTGGCCCCTGTACCCTTTCCTCATTGGCCGGGGTCAGGCCATACAATCTAAACTAATCCTGGTCGGCTAAACATTTGAAGTTTTTTTAGATAAGGTGGGCACATTAGGGAGAGAGGGGAAAGGAGAAGGGGTGTCTGCAAGGAGCTAGAGAGCTAGTCATCTTTCCAAATAAGGAAAGGAATGTGAGCTGGTACTGATAATGCCTGGTACTGTGGCGTGTCTGGTCATGTAACAAAGGCAGAAAGGAAGGAAAAAAGAGAAAAGGGAAAAAGGGAGGGGGAGGGGTACTATGAATTAAATAATAAAGGATTGATCAGGCTATTTAAAGAGAAATCTCATCATATCCCACAGCTTTCCCATTCTTCTTTTTATAACTCTTTCTCTTCAAATCTTTTTAGCATAATTTGGCTCCATTGTTCTACTTCGTCTTCTAGAGGGAAAAGCTCATTTGAATAAGGGGGAGGAGGATCCTAAGAGGTTTTAGTGAGAGCTGTTTCAATAAGTCTTTAGTCCTCAGGCACAGGGTATCATACAGCATCCTACAAGAATAAGCAACCCCATTCTGATGGCCAGAGAGATTAGGATTGAGGACATAAGTGCCTTCCATCTACCAAACCAATTTCTCATTAGATTTGTGAAGGGATCATTTAGTCCAGAATTTTTGGCTAGCTCATTTGATAAGGCAGTAAGACCTTATAATGCTTTAGTTATGGTCCTGCCAGGAGCAGATTAGGAATATAAGTACAGCATTGGGTCCCGATGATGCCACAACCTCTACCCTCCTTTGCTAGTATCATGTCTAATGCTATCCTATTTCCCCAGGCCATTTGACTGGTGGGTCCTAATTGTTCAGCTATCCCTTTAATAGCATCTCTAGTATAATTAATAAATCTTGTTGATTTTAATAAATGCAATTTATCCAACTCACATTTTTATTTATAGTTAACCACCAAAAGAACGTAGATTCAAATCCAGCAGTTATTTGATTTTGGGCCTTAAATTCAATTGCCACTCCTCTTGGGACCCCAGTGGCATCTACATAAACATGAGAATTGAAGGACTCATGAGGGGCCTCTCTTGTTTGACGATGTTTGGTTCCTATGCTTTCTGGTTGATGAAATGCCAGGGTAAAAGGGATGGCCAATTGAATTAGAGCATAAATTCCACTCCAGTTACTTGGCAGAGTGTCCAGTATTGGTCCACCACAATACCACCACACATCCGCTTGAGAATGGCTAAGGGTAGACTGATGGGTAAGCTCCTGGAAGGGCTTAAGCTCACTGCATCCTGTTAAGGCTCCCAGGAACCCCAAGTTTTCTCCCCATTGTGAGAGACACGAAGTAAAACTGGCATTGGGAGATGGACACTGAATGGCCCTTGGGGGCTGACCCGCAGGGTGTCAAACTTCAGGGAACAGCAGAGAAAGACCTTGGCATGATTTGTTGCCCCAGGCTGAGGGGTTTTGGAAGAGAGCTACCATATAGCTCACGCCCTGTCAGCTGGACGACCATCCAAGTGGAAAGGGGACAATCTGGGCCTCTGGTCTACCATGCACACAAGCGTAACATTCACTTTTGTTTAAAGTGCAGATGGAATATTTAATCCATTCCAGCCAAACATTTGCATCTTGATATCCTGTCTCTAGAGCAATAGTTTGCCTTAAGTTTTCTACCTCCACAACTGTTACCTTGGTTGGGTCATTTTGGAGATGGGAGGAGGATGTTGGACTCGCTATACTTGCGGAGAGTGTTGGGTTCCACGTGTCTCCCAGACTCTGGGTCTGAATTCCTTTATTATTGTTAACCAGTGGTTTAACTAATCTTAGGGAGAAGGTTCCCACAGGGTCCTGTCCTGCAACGTCTGCTCCTAACCCATACCGTTAGAATATACAGGGTTCTTGGGCCATTGTCTGGGGATTATTTATAATCAGCAACAAGGGGTTACAGTGCAATGGCTTACAATTTGGTGGGGTGGGACCATGGACTAGTTGAAGTTTTTGTTTTAGTCCCCATAAACTATTTGAAGCAGGGGGCCTGGCTGTCCACCCTTTGTACTTAGTAGTCCACCAAACATCTGCCCAGTCACTACAGGGACCTTTTAAAGTTCCATACTTATACTTGGTTGACTCTTTGAGGTATGGACATAGATACTTATCAACATGGGATAGCTTCCTTTGAGCTTGCTCGTCTCCGCATGGGATGACTGAACAGGCATCGAACTGAAGGGTTAAAGGATGGCTAGCCTGAGTTACATTGATGACAAGATGACCTTTTGTTGAAAAGAAAGAAGAAAATAAACAAGTGATTATTAAGCTCTTTTTAGAGTTAGTTTGGTGGGGGTGAGCCCTGGAGTGACAGTCCATGATTCTAGAGGTGACGGCACCTTTTTGACTCAGGTGTGATGAGTCCATCCTCTTTCCACTGTCTGGACTGCAGTCTCAGTAGTTAGGAAAACTAGGTAGGGTCCTTCCCAAGCTGGGGTTGGAGTTTCCCTTCCTTCTACCCTTTGATGAGGATGTGGTCTCCAGGCTGATACTGATGCGCTGGAAACTCTGAGGCGGCACCTGTGCTAGGAGACCTTCAGTCTCAAGGGAAGAGAAAGTAGAGGATAGGCCAGGTATATAATTTTTGAGGAACTGTTCTTTTGTTTAAAATGTAGGGATGTCAGCAGTGGAGTGTAAGTAGGGCAATCCATAAAGCACTTCATAAGCGGAAAGGCCAGTATTTCTCCGAGGGGCACTCTGGATTATTAACAAAGCAATAGGAAGACATTCAGTCCATGGCAATTGAGTTTCTAAAACTAACTTAGTTAAGTGGTTTTATAGAGTCTGATTCATCCGCTCTACTCTTCCTGAGGAGGATGGATGCCAAGGGGTATGGTATTCCCAATTTATATCTAGTGCCTGGGCTAACTTCTTAATGGCATGTGCATTGAAATGGGTTCCATTATCTGAATCAATATTTTCTACTAGTCCAAATCTGGGTACGATGTTTTCAATTAATGTTTTAACTACATTATTAGTGGTTGCACTTGAGAATGGGATAGCCTCTACCCAGTGGGTAAAGTGATCTATTATTACTAATAAGCATTTTAAATGACCAAATGGGGGCATTTCAGTATAATCAATCTGAACACTCTGAAATGGTCTCAGCCCTGGATTCCTTCCTCCAAGGGGTGATTTCCTTAGAAATCATGGTAGACCAGAATCTGCTTATTAGTCTTTTTACATATTAAACAACTATCTATAACTTGTTTGGCCTGGGTGTAAATTCCTATATACCCATAAACCTGGAGAACTGCATCACACATTTCTTGGGGAACCCAATGGGTCCCCTGGTGTAATTGAGACAAGACCTCCCTCATGAGAGGTTTTGACAACATCTCCCTTTGATCCAGTAATATCCATTTCCCTTCTGCATTCTCTTTAGCTCCCATTATTATTAACTTCTCTTTTTCAATGGAAGAGAAAATGGGGTTTGCAGTAGGAGAAGGCAGGCATAGAGTTAAATGAAAAACAGGCATTTCAGAAGAAACGGCAATTCGCTTTGCTATCTGATCTGTGAGACTATTTCCCTGACTTGTGAAAGACAAGTCCCTTTTATGCCCTGGGACATGTACAATAGCTATCTCTTCCAGCAATTGGAGATTGTTGAGGACATGAGCAATTAGTTCTCTATGAACTACATCTTGGCCTCTACTATTGATAAGACCCCTCTCTATCCAAACTTTTTCAGATGTTTGTGCCACCCCAAAGGCATACTTAGAGTTAGTATAGCTAGTACCTTCTTGGTTTTGTAAATTTCTAAAGCTTGGCTGAGTGCAAACAGTTTACAAGTCCGGGTAGATCAATTATCAGACAGTGTTTCCAATTCTACTTCTTCAAGCATTTCTCCATCAATCACTGAATACCCATTATGTCTTTTCCCTTCAATTACCCGGGAGGACTCATCTATGAATAAGTGCAGCCTTGTCTTGAAGGGAGTTTCTCCTAAGTCTGGTCAAACTTTTGTATGATAATCAATCAGATCTAAATATGTGTGCTGTCTTTTTAAGTTTGGATCCCCCATTACAAAGCCTGCTGGATTAAGTGAATTATCAGTAGTTGATATTAAATCACCTTTTTCCAGTAGGATAGCCTCATATTTTTAAATCCTTGAGTCAGTGATCCACCTTCCTGCTTTCTGATTTAAAATAGTTCAAACTTGGTGGGGTGTGCTTATTGTTAATTTTCCACCAAAGGCTAACTTCCTACTTTCTTCAACTAATAGTGCTGTAGCCATGATGGATTGGATACATTGGGGCCACCCACGAGTGACTGGGTCTAAGATCTTTGACAAGAAGGCCACAGGCTGTCGATGGCCTCCATGCTCTTGGGTAGGCACTCCTAGAGCTACCCCATTATTTACATTAACAAAAAGGTGAAATGGCTTTTCTAGGGAAGATAGAGCTAGAACAGGGGCAGTTATGAGCATCTCTTTTAATTCCTCAATTTGCTGGATTTCCTCAGAAGTCCACAAGAGATGATCAGGCTTCCACTGGGCAACTTTCTCATATTGAAGTTTACTTTTACAATGCATATGAGTCAATCCATAAATGGCAATATCCAATTAGTCCTAAAAATGTCCTGAGTTCTTGTTTAGTTTGAGGCAGGGGTAGGGAAATAATCCCCTCCACTGTTTCAGGTCCTGTTCTTCTACCTGCACTGATTAGGTGACCTAAGTATTTAACTTCAGGTTCTACATACTGAAGTTTGCCTTTTGAGACCCGCAACCCTTCACATTATAAGTGATTGAGAATATGTGTAGAGAAGTCACCTACTCCCTTTATATCTTTACCAGATATAAGAAGATCATCCACATACTGAAGCAGGCATATTTGCTTAGGGACTGTGACTTTCTCTAGTACTTGTTCTAGGATCTGACCAAAGAGGTTGGAGGAGTCTGTGAACCCTTGGGGCAAGACTATCCATTGATATTGTTGTCTCTGCCCCAACAGGAGTCTTCCCACTCAAAAGCAAATATATCTCGGCTATCCTCAGCCAAGGGGCATGCCCAGAAGGCATCCTTTATCACTGCAAATCACTGATGATTTTACAGAATTTTGCTAAGAATGGTATAAGGGTTAGGAACAATGGGGTGAGCAGTCTGGACTATTTGATTAATACCTCTAAGGTCTTACACTAATCGGTATGATCCATCTGATTTCTTGACAGACAGGATTGGGGTATTGTAAGGAGACATTCAGGGTTCAAGAAACCCATCTTTAATGAGACCTTCAATTACAGGCTTTAGCCCTACTCCGCCCTCTAAAGGAATGGGGTATTGCTTTCTCCTTACTGTTTTTCCAGGAGCTTTTAGTTTGATATATCGGAGGGATTTGGAGTTTCCCTCTACTTCCTTCCTTTGACCAGACATCAGGATGAATACATTTCTCATCCACAGCAGTGATTAAATGCAGTGAAGTAAGGAATCCTTTAGGGCCCACTTGAAGGCCTATACCTAGCCTTAACATTAAGTCCCTTCCTAATAGATTAGGTCCCACTTCAGGAATAAAAATTGAATATGAGTATATCGATCTTGATATCTGACTTCTGTGCTTTCTAAAATTTTTGCCTTACCCCAGAGACTAAAAGTTCTTCTGAAGAGCAAGTAAGACCAGGTGGAGTGAAACAAACAGAGGAGCTTGAAGCCCCTGACTTGACTAAAAAGGTGATAAATTCATGTTTAGGTCCCACCTCCAAATTTATCAAGGGCTCCTGGTGGGACTCATAATAAAAGAGGCAGAGCCACTGTCTCCCCTATTGTTCTTCAAAAGTAATGAGGTGAAACTTTCTCTCTTTAGTTCAGGATATTCCCTCTTGAAGTGGCCTGTTCTTCCACATCTGTAGCATCTATCTTGCCCTTCTTCCTTCTTAGTCTTAGCATTCTCTGCCCTTGCTCCCCTATACCCCTTAGGGGGCTTATTAAATGAGGACCTCAACCCTCCAGATGGAGGTTTGGGTCCTCTAAAGGAGGCTTTCAGCCCCTTATAATCTCTGGCCCCTTGAAAGCCCTGCTTAGAGACATATGGATTTGGGGCCATCTGTTGGAAGGTAGATAACACAAGTTTTGTTTTTCCTCATCTCTTCTTACATATACTTTGTGAGCCCCCCTGAGCAGTTCACTCAGGGGATGGTCCTCCCAATTTTCTATCTTTGGAATTTTCTTGAAATGTCTGGCCAACTTTTAGTAATGAAGTTTTAACATGTCCAAGGGGGTTTTCCAAATCAAGGCCTGCATATTGTCTCTTCTGCTCCCTCAATCTATTTAAGAATCTAGCAGGTCCCTCATCTTTTTCCTGTTGAATATCAAATGCTTTAGAAAGATTTTGAGTTTGGAGTACTGATTCTCGAATTCCTATTATCATTTCCCTTAGGTCCTGCTTGTGTTCCCGGTGATTTGCATTGCTATTGTCCCACTGAGGGTCTTGGCGGGGGAATTTATAGTCCACAGGAGGTACATTTTGACCAGGAGGGTGCTCGCGTTCCCAAACCGCCATTGCAGCCCTCCGAATCATACTTCATTCTTCCCCTGAAAAGAGGGTGCCCAAGATGGACATCAACTCAGCCCGGTGTATATCTGGGGCCCTAGAAATTGATCAATTTGATCTGCTACTCCATAAGGGCCATCCAGTAATGGCTTAAGCTCCTTTCTAAAATTCCGGCCTTCTGAAATAGTCAACGCAACGTAGCCCCCACCCCCTTTGTGGTACCTCTCTTAGAGGAAAGAAAGTTGGATCTGGCTCTTTAGGTGTGGAGGGAAATGGAAAGCTTTGAGTATCTTTTTTACATTGCTCTATCTCACACTGAAGCCCTTTTACAGAGGGATACTTAATAGGTTGGCGGGAGGCAGGCTCATAAGACAGTAATTCTGCAAAGTCGGGATTATAGGGCAGAGGAGCAATATGAGTAGAAGCGGGGTAGGGATCTGCAGCAGCAGCTGGGGGAATGGAACAGGGGCAAGTGACACAGGTGAGGGAATGGCCTGAAACAGCTGGGGAGTTACCGGAAACCGCAGCCAGAGGGATGGAAACTGGAGGAGCAGGATAGGGGACAACTGGAAGAGTGATGCAAGCAGGGGAGGGACCTGAAATGGAAACGGGAGCCAGAGGGTCGGGACTGGGGGCAACCAGAAGAGTGGACGCAAACAGGGGAGGGACCTGAAACAGAAATGGGAACTGGAGGGGCAGGATCAGGGGCCGCCGGAAGAGTAACACAAGCAGGGAAGGGACCTGAAATGGTACCCAGAGGGGCGGGATGGAGGGCACTGAATGGAGGAAGATGATCCAGAGGGTCCCACGTGTTAATGGGTGTGGGTTGTCTAGACATGGGAACTCTTTCCCTTCCAGAGGGGTTGGCTTCTGGCTTTCTCCCTCTGGAGTCTAAAGGGTAGAGGACAGGTGCCTGGTGCCAGCAGAGGGTGTAATCAATTTCTTCCTGGGAGACAGGGCTCTTATTATTGACATGCTCGATTAAGAGCTGGCAAATCCACTCCTCATTAGACTCAAATTTTGGCCACAAAAGTGAGAGTTTAAGGATGGGTTCTCGAACCCAAATAAAATAACAATATTTTATCAGCTGCTGTTTTTCATTTATACTTGGTTTTCTCGTTATCTTTCCAATACGTTAGCATAAGCCTCAAGGGGCTATCAGAAGGAACTTCATCACTCTCTTGACTCTTTAGTTTTCCTGTCTTACTTGAAACATTCCCCATCTTAGGGGTTATGGGGGGCTCCAACCTCTCCTGTTAGAAGTGTCTACCCCTCTTTCCAGAGGCTCACTGAGGCTTTAAGAGGGATTCAACCTCTCGTGTTAGAAGTGTTTTAATTTCCCCTTTCTAGAGGCTTAGCCCCTCCTATTAGGGATTTCCTGCATATCCTATAGCTCACCACCCCCCACCCCCCGCCGAGGTTCCTTATACCCTTCTTTCTCTTTGTCTACTCTGACTGTTCCTGCCCCTAGTTGATAGATGGCAGCACAAAACCACAGAGAAGACTCACTCACTCCACACAACCATAATGCTTAGCCCCATTCACACACTTTCAAACTCCAAAGTATCCTGACCACCAAGGAAATACTTTTGTCACCTTTGTGAAGTCTCCTATCTTATTCTGTGCACAAGAATTACCTGGTCCTCATATTGCCGTGATCTTGCAAGCCTCTCCTCTCCACTTTGCTGAGAACCCAGATTTATTCGTCGTAACAGGTGGGACCTGATCCCCCTTACCCTCGGGCCACTGTAACTAGACAGCAGGATGCATCCCCCGGGTAGGGTGACCGAAGACCCCCTTCCCAAAGGAGAATATTTGAGCCCCACATTTGGGCAGCAGAATTGTTGGGAGTAACGTTCAAAACCCTAAGGAAATTGAACACTCAATGGATTCTAAGCAAAGCAATTTTACTTTTGTGCAGAGGGGTGCTTCTCTTTGGCCAGTCACCATGAGAGCACACCTGAACAGACGCAAGTCCTGCCCCTATACCCTTTCCCCATTGGCCAGGGTTGGGCCTTACAATCTAAACTAATCCTGGTTGGCTAAACATTTGAAGTTTTTTAGATAAGGTGGGCACATAAAGGAGAGAGAGGAAAGGGGAAGGGGTGTCTGCAAGGAGCTAGAAAGCTAGTCTTCTTTCCAAATAAGGAAAGGAATGTGAGCTGGTACTGACAACACCTGGTACTGTGGCTTGTCTGGACATGTAACAAAGGCAGAAAGGAAGAAAAAAAGAGAAAAAGGAAAAAGGGGTGGGGGGTACTATGAATTAAAGATAAAGGATCAGTCAGACTATTTGAAGAGAAACCTCACTATATCCCACAGACCCAAAGTATTAGATAATAGCAACAAAAGAGGCAGAATTGAAGAACTGTGTGTAATAAAGTATTCTGAAGCCTTTTTCTGATTTTTTTTTTTTTGTGTTAGGCAAAGAAGAGAGAGTAAATTACATAAATATAGTAAGAAATATATAGTATATGTTAAAATTTTAAGAATAACTATTACAAGAAATATAGCCAACATTAACTAACCAAACAGAAGAGAGACTAAAAGGGATTTTCAGGTTTTTTTCAGTTCAGATAAAGGAGAAAAGCAGATAAAAATAAATACAAGAATGTATGGTAAGCAAAAAACCAAAATTAGATATAAAAATAAGAGTAAACAGTAATCATGCAAAGTATAAATGTATTAAATTTGCCAAGAGAAAAAACATATAATTTGTTTTTCAAATATGTGTGCATACACACATATATATACTGCTTATTAGAAGTACACATCCAACAATATCACACGAAAGCCCCAACCTAGTAGAAAAGATTATCTATCAACATAAACACCAGGCGAAATATGCCAATACCATTTGAGAAACACAGATTAGGCTTTGTAAAATTTCAAAAGAGAGTGAGAAAATAGACACAACAGGTGAAAGAGAACCCATGAAATATGGAAGGAGATCAGGGAAGCCTTCATGGAAGAGGGGACATTTGAGTTGAGTATGGAGGAATGGGTAGGACGTAGGACTGGGCCGCTAGCAGTGGACAAAAGCACCCAATGCTGAGGAACCTGGGGAACATGGGATTTATAAAATTAGAGGGAGTTTGACTGCCTTACGTGACTTGCCACAGTATTTTCTGGCAAAGGGAGACACTGACATCTTGTGCATCAGAAAATAACATTATATTCTCAAATCCCAAAGATTCCAGGTATCAATGGGTAGATGGGAGGAGGAATGTGAAAGAATGAACAAATGTAGACTTCATGATGCTCCAGATGTCACAGTGTCCCAGGACAAGCTTTGGTGAGCATCTTGCTTGCAGGTCCTCAGAAAAGTGATCTATTTTTCTAGAACTTTATTTTTCCAGGACAGTTGAGAGCTTGATTCTAGTCTGGCTCTACTAATATGATGGTGAGTGTGAGCCAGCTGCCTCTCCCTACGATATCATTGTCATGTGGTATTTCCCATACAGTTCCTCCTTGCTCTAGCTGTGGTTGTAAGTAGGGTAAAGTGGAAATGTTGACTGGAAGAGGAGAGAAAACCTTATCTTAAGCTCCTACCAAGATCGAGAAACCATTTAAACCCATTTGCCTCTGTATTGTTGAGGAACTTGCCAAAACTCTGCATCACTGATCACTGTTTTTCAGTGTCATTTCTGTTCTTTATGGTCTACAACCAAACTTTAATTTGGCTTTGTGTTTTTATTTTTGTTGACGGAAAGAGTCAAACTCTGTAAAATATTTGAGGAGATTTATTCTGAGCCAAATATAAGTGACCATGGCCCATGACACAGCCCTCAAGAGGTCCTGAGAACATGTACCCAAGGTGGTCAGGGTACAGCTTGGTTTTATACATTTTAGGGAGGCATGAGACATCAATCAAATACGTTTAAGAAATACACTGGTTTGGTCCAGAAAGGCAGAACAACTCAAAGCGGGAAGCAGAGGACAGGGCTTCCAGGTTATAGGTAAATTTAAACATTTTCTGGTTGCCAGCTGGTTGAGTTTGTCTAAAGACCTGGGATGACAGGAAATGTTCAGGTTAAGATAAAAGATTGTGGAGACCAAAGTTCTTTTGAAGTGTTATAGTGGCTGCCCTAGAGAAAATAGATGACAAATGTTTCCTATTCAGATCTTTAAAAGGTGTTAGACTCTTAATCTCTTTAGGACTGAGAGGGCCTGGAAGAAAAAGATCTAGTTATGTTAATAGAGATTCTTACAGCTGTAAATTTTTCCCCACAAAGGACAGCTTTGCAGGGTCATTTTAAGATACGGCAAAGAAATATGTTTTAGGGTAAAATATTTTTATTTTCTTCATGGTCTCTTAAGGTTATGCCAGAGTCAGGTTGGAAAGTGAGTCACAATGTATAAGGTTAAATAAAACCCATCTGATGAGAATTTATGGTTTGTAGGGCATGATTCCCCAGACCCCTTACATAGGAATTTGGGCCAGATAAAAAAATCAGAATTTAGTCCTCATTTTCCTGGAAGTCTTTTTTTTCCCCCATTATCTTTTTACCATGAACTGTTTTAAATGTTTACAAAAGTAGACCTATCATTTCATCTGTAAGTATTGTTTCAGTATGTATCTGGAAAAGATGATTACTCTTTTGAAGACAAATCTGGAATTTCACAATCACACCCAAAACAATTCACACAACTTCCTTAGCATAAACACATACAATCAGTGTTCCGATTTTTCCAAATGTCTTATCAGGATTTTTTCAACAGTTTGTTTGAAACAAAAATCAACTTTGTGGATGCCTCTTAAATCTCTCTTAATTTGTAGATTTCCTCCATTTCTCTTCTGTCCTTGGATTTTCTGTGTCTTTTGTTTTTGTTGTTTGGTTTTCTTTCGTTCCTTTAAAAATCAGCCATTTGTCACGTAGAGTTTCCTATACTCTAGATTTTGCTGATTGCACCCCTGTTGCATCATTAACATGTTCCTTTGTCCCCTGCATTTCCTGAAAATTGGTGTTTATTTTGATCAGAACATACATAAATGTCTGGTTATCTCTCTTTTTTGTGATATTATCACCATTTATAAGCATTGTCTGACTCTACTTGGATTATATCTTTAGAGTCTGAAAATAGTCTAATTCTATCATTCTTGGCTTATCAGCTGAAATTCTTCTACATAGAGAAGCTACCCCTACTCAACCCATTATTCAAAGAAAGAAATTGTATAAGAAAGCAGAATAGACCAGGTGCAGTGGATCACGCCTATAATCCCAACACTTTCAGAGACCGAGGCAGGCAGATCATTTCAAGTCAGGAGTTTGAGACCAGCCTGGCCAACATGGCAAAATGCTGTCTCTACTAAAAATACAAAAATTAGCCAGGTGCGATCATGCACACCTATAATCCCAGCTACTCGGGAGGCTGAGGCAGGAGAATCACTTGAACCTGGGAGACAGAGGTTGCAGTGAGCTGAATTCACACCACTGTACTCCAGCCTGGGTGACAGAGCGAGACTCCATCTTAAAAAAAATAAAAAAAAAAAGGCAGGCTAAATATTTAATATGTTCAGTGTATTTCCTAGATTTTAAAATAATGATTCTCTAGCATTCTCTAAAAATAATTGATGAGGTTTTTTATTATATGTTATCATTATGAACACTTGCATTGAAACCTATTCAAAGTGTTTTAATTCATTGTAATTATTATCATTCTGGAATGATATCATTCTGGAATCATTCTTGATTCATAGTTAGAATCAGCCAATTCTCCAAGAAGACTTGGTCCATCTTAGCGGCAAATGGCATTAGAGATCACAATTTTCACACTGGGGATGCTCACAGCCACTAAACTGGCCACTACCTCTCAGTCTCTTAGTCGAGTGAGAGGAAAATTTTTAAGGTAACATACAGTTCACATTGACAATTCAAATTCAGAGTTACGGTTTTCATTTAACCTCATCCATCTTACATCTTTTCCTCCTTTCAACCATGCCGAAACCCTCAATTCTCAATGTCAACAACATAATCACTCATTTGATTCATTTCCATGATACACACACAACAGTCTCAGAATGTCAATGTCAACATGACTACCACCAACAGGCATTCTGAATAAAATTGAAGATATTTAGCTTCTTCTTGTCCTTTGGGAATAACCCACTGGAGATGTCAAAACACTGTGTTTTAGTGTCACTTGGAATATTTCCTTTCTGCATGGTTATGTCAACAACTGGATACACAGCTTGATTTGTTTCATTTTTCTGAAAGTCTTTTTTTGAGTTTAATTTACTTTCTTACCATCTCATCTGTTGACTTTTCATCTAATTCCTTTACCTCCTTTTCTTTGCCTTTTTTTTTTTTTTTTTTGAGACAGAGTCTTGCTCTGTCACCCAGGCTGGGGTGCAGTGGTGCAATCTTGGCTCACTGCAACCTCCGCCTCCCAGGTTCATGCAATTCTCCTGCCTCAGTCTCCCAAGTAGCTGGGATTACAGGCGCCCACCACCACGTCCAGCTAATTTTTTTTTTTGTATTTTTAGTAGATGGGGTTTCACCACGTTGGCCAGGCTGGTTTCGAACTCCTGACCTCAAGTGATCCACCTGCCTTGGCCTCCCAAAGTGTTAGGATTACAGACATAAACCACCGCACCCAGCCTCTTTGCCTACTCCTGACTCATGAAGGCCATGCTTTCTAAAATGTACATGCCAGGTAAATATTCTTATGTGCTTCAATTAGAAATAATTTTTGCTTCAGGATTCTTTGGAAGGCCTCATTCTGTTTCTCATTTTGTTTTTTCTGCTATTTCATCCTTAAACATGGCTCTTTCTAGCTAAGCCTGCTATTTGTTAATAGGGTGGATGGCTTACCTTACCAATGCAGTTATGGGATTAATCATTATAATTGATAATAATATATTCATTGAGGCCTTACTAGGTACTAACAACCAAATACTCTGAATTGAGAACTATCGTAATCTCCCTAACAGGCCTATGACATAGAGGTTGCAATCTCTATTTTAGAAATGAGAACTCCAAGACGCAGAATATCTTATCCAAGAGAGCACAGCCAGAAAGTGTCATAGCCAGGAAGAATACCTTCTCAGAGTTAAAGCTAAAAGGAAGACTGATGTTCACCTCCAACTCCAAATTCCAGCATCTAATACAAGTTTACTTCCTACTCGTCTGATGAACCAAAATGGTCTGATATCACTAAGGGTGGCAGGTGTCTGAGTTATCGGCAATGAATCTGTTCAGGTCTGTAGCAACCTCAATTTTTGCCTCCTCGGAAGAAAGAATTCAACTGAGGGGCAGAAGAGGAGACTGAAGCAAGTTTTAGAGCAAGAGTGAAAGTTAATTTAAAAGCTTTAGAGCAGGAATGAAAAGTACACTTGGAAGAGAGCCAAGTGGACATCTTGGAGGACGAGTGCTCTGTTTGACCTTGGACTTTGGGTTTTATATGCTGGCATACTCCCAGCTTCTTGCATCCCTTTTCCCTTGATTCTTCCCTCGGGGTGAGCTGCCCGCATACATGGTAGCCTACTAGCACCTGGGGGCTGAACATGTGCAGTGTGTTTACAAGAGTTGTATGTATGCTCACTGAAGGTATTCTTCCCTTTTCCAGTGGAATGTCCCTGGAAGGTCATACTCCATCATTTTGCCTTTTTTTTTTTCTTTTTTTGAGACAGCATCTCACTCTATCACCCAGGTTGGAATGCAGTGGCATGATCTCGGCTCACTGCAACCTCCGCCTCCCAGGTTCAAGCAATTCTCTGCCTCAGCCTCTGAAGTAGCTGGGATTACAGGTGCCCACCACCACACCCTGGCTAATTTTTGTATTTTTGGTAGAGACGGGGTTTCACCATCTTGGCTAGGCTGGTCTTGAACTCCTAACCTTGTGATCCACCCACCTCGGCCTCCCAAAGTGCTGGGATTACAGGCATGAGCCACTGTGCCCAGCCCATGTTGCGTCTTAATGCACATGCTTGAGCCCATTCACCCAGCTCCTGAGATCTTATGAGGAAGCTGCTGATCATCAGTTTCAGGTGTTTCCTATCTATTGGGAGACTGACTTTCCCTGACACTGGCTGCAACCTAATAGAGAGGCAGTGTGACAACTGCCTAACCATGACCTGATGGTGGCTTGACTTTCTTGGTGGGGTGTGGGGTCCCTCTCCTGCCCTGTTAGTGTCTGACTAGCTACCCACTGTAACAACGTTAAGGCAAAAGATGTAATTTCTAGTGAAGATAAGAATAAGTTAAAGATTCTCCCTTGACCAAATGCAATTTATAAAAACCTTTAAACCACTATCTACCCCCAGCATTCCCTGTTCCCAGGGTTCAGCTTTTCTCCATCATTTTTAATAACAGTCCCTAAGATCCAATCCACAACAGCCAGTCCCTCCGTGTGGTTGTACTATAAGAGTTGTGGACTCTAAATGAAACAGAAGAGATCCTATGGAAGTGCCTGTTTCCTGGTTGGGACAGAGTCTGTCTCTGACCCATGGGGAGAGGGGTAGTTGTTCTTCCTACCTATTCCCGAGCAAATGGCACCACTCCTTTCAGAGAGGACAGTGGACAGAACCATGCCACCAAAGAAGCTAAAAATTCTGGGTTAGTTTTGGTGTAGATTGATACTAGATTACCAAACAATGTTATAAGTCATCTGTATTGATAAGAAAAAGAGAGGTCACAGTCAGGCACAGTGGCTCACCCCTGTAATCCCAGCATTTTGGGAGGCCAAGGTGGGTGGATCACCTGAGGTCAGGAGTTTGAGACTAGCCTGGCCAATATGGTGAAACCCTGTCTCCACTTGAAAGAACACATTCCTCAACACATCACAGCCTTGAGCACATCACATCCCCCCATATGCCTCCACTTCCTGGGCCTGACACAAACACATCACAGCCTTGAGCACATCACATCCCCCCCATATGCCTCCACTTCCTGGGCCCGACACAAACACATCACAACCTTGAGCACATCACATCCCCCCCATATGCCTCCACTTCCTGGGCCCGACACAAACACATTCCTCCATATATCACAACTTTAGAAGAAAAACAACACCTGGAAAAGCTCCGATAAGGTTACAACCATTTGTAAAAGCGCAGGAACCAATAAGAAGGCTGCTAAAAGCATAACTTAAAATGTAAACCAATTGTAATGCTGTAGCCTAGAGAAATGCCTTGTTCCTCTGTAACCTGACAAGTCCTGTTTACCTCGAGCTATAAAAAGCAAGCGCACGCATTGTCCGGGGCCCTCTTGAATGCTGTGGAACGGAGGGACCAAGTTCGAACTTGCATTAAAGATCCTTGCCGCTTGGCTTTGACTCTGGACTCTGGTGGTCTTCTTCGGGGAATAAACAGTCTGGGCATAACACACTAAATATACAAAAATTAGCCAGGCATGGTGGCAGATGCCAGTAATCCCAGCTACTTAGGAGGCTGAGGTAGAAGAATTGCTTGAACCTGGGAGATGGAGGTTGCAGTGAGCTGAGATTATGCCATTAAATTCCAGCCTGGGTCACAAGAGCAAAACTCCATCTCAAAAAAAGAAAAAAAAAAGAAAGAAAGAAAAAAGGAAAAAGAGAGGTCATGAGACAAGGGCTCAATCTTTCATCATAACTATAGTTAGAAAATTTCTCCCAAATGTTGTTTTCAGAAACAGGAACATAGTCAATTACATTATTCGAGGGGAAATTTCCTAACTACTGTTTTTGTATAATTTCTTTAGTATTCACACAGCAATTGGGAGAAAACTCTTTTAAGTGCTAATTGCCTGAGGCCATCTTAAAGTGGAAGTCCTCTATACGTTAAATAATTTAATCTTCACAACAAACCAATAAAGCAAAGGTTAATGTCCCCAGTTGTCAAGTAAGGAAACTGTGACTTAGAAAATTGGCCAAGGTCTCATGGTAGAAGCTGAATTGCAAGACTCTTTCTACTACTCCACCCTACCAAGAAGCAACCTTTTGTCTAGGAGGAAAGCTCTCCATTAGGAATATATATTTTCACCCTCCAGGGAATATATTGATTCCTGATATTCAGAAGATGTCCCTGACATTAGGAGGCACATTAGATGCCTGTGGGAAGAGCCCTAAGTACTCGAAAAAATGCAAATCCTCGGCCAGGCGCAGTGGCTCATCCCTGTAATCCCAGCATTTTGGGAGGCTGAGGAGGGCAAATCACGAGGTCAGGAGTTAGAGTCCAGCCTGGCCAACATGGTGAAAACCTATCTCTACTAAAAATACAAAAAATTAGCTGGGCATACTGGTGGGCACCTGTAATCCCAACTACTCGGGAGGCTGAGGAAGGAAAATTGCTGGAACCCAGGAGGCAGAGGTTGCAGTAAGCCAAGATTGTGCCACTGCACTCCAGCCCAGGCAACAGAGTGAGACTCCATCTCAAAAAAAAAGAATGCAAATCTTCATTGCCTTGTGTGGACAACAGCCCAAGGGCCAAAGTCCCTGTGGGCTGGTGGCCTTGCTAGGGCTCCAGTCAAGGACTCCTGACTCCTCTACCTCTCTTCCCCCTAGAGTTCAGGTTACCACTCACCTGACTCATACCCTTAATTCCTCAGCAGAAACTTCTCATAGCTTTAACTTCTTTTCAGTCAGGTCAAATAAAAATGTTTTTAATTAACTGCCTTGGTTTTTATGCCTTACACCCAGCTGCTTTTTGCAATCTGGCAGGTCCCATCTGTTGGTTTTTCAGCAGGCTGCTTCTGCATTCATTGCTTCTTTCCCATCATTTTACTGAGCAACCCCTGGATGCCCAGAACGTTATCCTGGGTGCTGTGGCAATACAACCTATAAGGAGCTATGGTCCAGAAGTGGAGGCAACACATCGTGAGAGCACTCTGTAGAGTCTGATAAGGATAACAGCTGCAGTGTGTGCAAATACAGGAGGGGATGAGGACCATGCTGCAAGGAATCAAGAAATGCTCCACAGACAAGGTGGCTTTGAGCCTTAAAGGGTAAATTGACCAAATGAAGAAGAGATTATTTTGTAAAAGATGAAGAACAACAGAAACCTTCTCAATGTTAACAAAAGAGAGGAAGAAATAAAATTCAATGCCTGTGTAATGAATTCTAAAAATTGGAGTTAAACTTTCTCTTGGAGACTGCAAATACCCTCTACCAGGCCTGAATAACTGCATGTATACATTAGTGTTTAGTGCTAATTCCCAAAATCTGACCAGCACCGAGTTAAGACCATCATCAGGGAAGGGAGCTTTAAGGACGATTTGAGTGACAGAATCCACTTCGTTATCAAGACATTTTGTGGGAAGGAAATTTGGCAGTCGACCAAGAGGTGGAGGAGAGATGAAAAGGGAGCCCAGGACAAGCCAATATCTGCTCAGGCCCCCTGAGGAGGCAAGGGTGGAAAGAAGGCAGCCCAGGTGTCTTTCTGTGGAAGCCATTTCTCAAGTGTCTTCCACAGACTAGTCCAGAAGCCTAGAGCCCAGTGTTGAGCCCAACTCCCCAAATCCCAAATGAATTGCCACCCATTAGCTGCCTCTTCCAGACCAAGACAATAATGACACACCTGTGGTATTGGCCTCCTCATGGAAGACTGAGGAGAACCTCCAGCTGAAACTGATAAGAAAGTGTGTCATCTGTTAGTTTCCCAATGCCACCCAAACAATGCATACATTGTGTCTTTTAAAAAACACATACTTTTATTACCTCAAGGTTTCTGTAGCTCAAAGTCCAGCATACCATGGCGGGATTCTTTGCTCAGGGTCTCACAAGGTCAAAATCAAGGTGCTGGCCAACTTAGGACCTTATCTGGAGGCTCTGAGGGAGAATCTACTTCCAGCCTTATTCAAGTTGTTGGCAGAATTCAGTTCCTTGTGGTTGTAGGAGTAAGGTTGCCATTTCCTTGACACCTGGTCCCTTCCATCAAACCAACATGTCATGTTGAATGCTTCCTGAACGTTGAATCTGACTTCCTCTTCTTCCTCTGCTTTTAAGGACTTGCATGATTACACATGGTCTACCTAGACGATCCATGATAATCTTCCCATCTTAAAGTCTCTGATTAGTCATCTTAATTCCATTTGGAAAGTCTCTTTTGCCCTGTAAGGTAACATATCTGTGGGTGTTGTATCTCACTGAATTCAGTGTCTCAGGAATTTGGTGGAATGCTATTAGGGACAATGACTCTACCTACCTTGCCATCCTTCTCCCCTTGAGTGTCCATCACCTCACTACCTATAAAAAGTCACTGCTGAAGTTGCTTATCAGTTTAAGGAGATTTGGGGCTGAGACAATGGGGTTTTCTAAATATACAATCATCTCATCTGCAAACAGGGACAATTTGACTTCTTCTTTTCCTAATTGAATACCCTTTATTTCTTTCTCTTGCCTGATTGCCCAAGCCAGAAATTCCAACGCTATGTTGAATAGGAGTGGTGAGAGAGGGCATCCCTGTCTTGTGCCACTTTTCAAAGGGAATGCTTCCAGTTTTTGCCCATTCAGTATGATATTGGCTGTGGGTTTGTCATAAATAGCTCTTATTATTTTGAGATACGTTCCATCAATACCAAATTTATTGAGAGTTTTTAGCATGAAGGGCTGTTGAATTTTGTCAAAAGCCTTTTCTGCATCTATTGAGATAATCATGTGGTTTTTGTCTTTGGTTCTGTTTATATGCTGGATTACATTTATTGATTTGTGTATGTTGAACCAGCCTTTGCATCCCAGGGATGAAGCCCACTTGATCATGGTGGGTAAGCTTTTTGATGTGCTGCTGGATTTGGTTTGCCAGTATTTTATTGAGGATTTTTGCATCAATGTTCATTAGGGATATTGGTCTAAAATTCTCTTTTTTTGTTGTATCTCTGTCAGGCTTCACAAGGTCTCAGGATACAAAATTAATGTGCAAAAATCACAAGCATTCTTATACACCAGTAACAGACAAACAGAGAGCCAAATCATGAATGAACTTCCATTCACAATTGCTTCAAAGAGAATAAAATACCTAGGAATCCAACTTACAAGGGATGTAAAGGACCTCTTCAAGGAGAACTACAAACCACTGCTCAGTGAAATCAAAGAGGACACAAATGGAAGAACATACCATGCTCATGGATAGGAAGAATCAATATTGTGAAAATGGCCATACTGCCCAAGGTAATTTATAGATTCAATGTCATCCCCATTAAACTACCAATGACTTTCTTCACAGAATTGGAAAAAACTGCTTTAAAGCTCATATGGAACCAAAAAAGAGCCCGCATTGCCAAGACAATCCTAAACCAAAAGAACAAAGCTGGAGGCATCATGCTACCTGACTTCAAACTATACTACAAGGCTACAGTAACCAAAACAGCATGGTACTGGTACCAAAACAGAGATATAGACCAATGGAACAGAACAGAGCCCTCAGAAATAATAAAACACATCTACAGCCATCTGATCTTTGACAAACCTGAGAGAAACAAGAAATGGGGAAAGGATTCCCTATTTAATAAATGGTGCTGGGAAAATTGGCTAGCCATAAGTAGAAAGCTGAAACTGGATCCTTTCCATACTCCTAATAAGAAAATTATTTCAAGATGGATTAGAGACTTAAATGTTAGACCTAAAACCATAAAAACCCTAGAAGAAAACCTAGGTAATACCATTTAGGACATAGGTATGGGCAAGGACTTCATGTCTAAAATACCAAAAGCAACGACAACAAAAGCCAAAATTGACAAATGGGATCTAATTAAACTAAAGAGCTTCTGCACAGCAAAAGAAACTACCATCAGAGTGAACAGGCAACCTACAGAATGGGAGAAAATTTTTGCAATCTACTCATCTGACAAAGGGCTAATATCCAGAATCTACAAAGAACTCAAACAAATTTACAAGAAATAAACAAACAATCCCATCAAAAAGTGGGCAAAGGATATGAACAGACACTTCTCAAAAAAAGACATCTATGCAGCCAACAGACACATGAAAAATGCTCATCATCACTGGTCATCAGAGAAATGCAAATCAAAACCACAATGAGATACCATCTCACACCAGTTAGAATGGCAATCATTAAAAAGTCAGGAAACAACAGGTGCTGGAGAGGATGTGGAGAAATAGGAACACTTTTACACTGTTGGTGGGACTGTAAACTAGTTCAACCATTGTGGAAAACGGTGTCACAATTCCTCAAGGATCTAGAACTAGAAATACCATTTGATCCAGCCATCCCATTACTGGGTATATACCCAAAGGATTAAAAGTCATGCTGCTATAAAGACACATGCACACGTATGTTTATTGCGGCACTATTCACAATAGCAAAGACTTGGAATCAACCCAAATGTCCATCAGTGATAGACTGGATTAAGAAAATGTGGCACGGAATAGGAACAGCTCCAGTCTCCAACTCCCAGCGCGAGCGACACAGAAGACCGGTGATTTCTGCATTTTCAACTGAGGTACTGGGGTCATCTCACTAGGGAGTGCCGGACAATCGGTGCCGGTCAGCTGCTGCAGCCTGACCAGCGAGAGCTGAAGCAGGGCGAGGCATCGCCTCACCTGGAAGCGCAAGGGGGAAGGGGATCCGTTTTCCTAGCCAGGGGAACTGAGACACACAACACCTGGAAAATCGGGTAACTCCCACCCCAATACTGCGCTGTAAGCATACAGGCACACCAGAATATATCCCACACCTGGCCGGGAGGGTCCCACGCCCACGAAGCCTCCCTCACTGCTAACACAGCAGTCTGCCGCGATCTATCCGCAAGGCAGCAGCGAGGCTGGGGGAGGGGCGCCCGCCATTCCTGAGGCTTAAGTAGGTAAACAAAGCCGCTGGGAAGCTCGAATTGGGTGGAGCTCACAGCAGCTCAAGGAAGCCTGCCTGTCTCTGTAGTCTCCACCTCTGGGGACAGCGCACAGCTGAAGACCAACAGGGGAAGTAGCGGGAGCCGGTGCAGACGCGAACGACTCTGTCTGACAGCTTTGGGGAGAGCCGTGGATCTCCCAACGCGGAGGTTGAGATCTGAGAACGGACAGACTGCCTGCTCAGGTGTGTCCCTGACCCCTGAGTAGCCTAGCTGGGAGAAATCCCCCACTAGGGGCAGTCTGACACCCCACACCTCACAGGGTGGAGTACACCCCTGAGAGGAAACTTCCAAAGGAAGAATCAGACAGGTACACTCGCTGTTCAGCAATATTCTATCTTCGGCAACCTCTGCTGCTGATACCCAGGCAAACAGGGTCTGGAGTGGACCTCAAGCAATCTCCAACAGACCAACAGACAGTCCTTCTGACTGTCAGAAGGAAAACTATCAAACAGGAAGGACACCTATACCAAAACCCCATCAGTACGTCACCACCATCAAAGACCAGAGACAGATAAAACCACAAAGATGGGGAAGAAGCAGGGCAGAAAAGCTGGAAATTCAAAAAATAAGAGCGCATCTCCCCCTGCAAAGGAGCGCAGCCCATCGCCAGCAACGGATCAAAGCTGGTCAGAGAATGACTTGGACGAGAGGAGAGAAGAAGGCTTCAGTCCATCAAACTTATCAGAGCTAAAGGAGGAATTACGTACCCAGCGCAAAGAAACTAAAAATCTTGAAAAAAGAGTGGAAGAATTGATAGCTAGAATAATTAATGCAGAGAAGATCATAAACGAAATGACAGAGATGAAAACCATGACACGAGAAATACGTGACAAATGCACAAGCTTCAGTAACCGACTCGATCAACTGGAAGAAAGAGTATCAGCGATTGAAGATCAAATGAATGAAATGAAGAGAAGAGAAACCAAAAGAAAAAAGAAGAAAAAGAAATGAGCAAAGCCTGCAAGAAGTATGGGATTACGTAAAAAGACCAAATCTACGCCTGATTGGGGTGCCTGAAAGTGAGGGGGAAAATGGAACCAAGTTGGAAAACACTCTTCAGGAAATCATCCAGGAGAACTTCCCCAACCTAGTAGGGCAGGCCAACATTCAAATTCAGGAAATACAGAGAACGCCACAAAGATACTCCTCTAGAAGAGCAACTCCAAGACACATAATTGCCAGATTCACCAAAGTTGAAATGAAGGAAAAAATCTTAAGGGCAGCCAGAGAGAAAGGTCGGGTTACCCACAAAGGGAAGCCCATCAGACTAACAGCAGATCCCTCGGCAGAAACTCTACAAGCCAGAAGAGAGTGGGGGCCAATATTCAACGTTCTTAAAGAAAAGAATTTTAAACCCAGAATTTCATATCCAGCCAAATTAAGTTTCATCAGTGAAGGAGAAATAAAATCCTTTACAGATAAGCAAATGCTTAGAGATTTTGTCACCACCAGGCCTGCCTTACAAGAGACCCTGAAGGAAGCACTAAACATGGAAAGGAACAACCGGTACCAGCCATTGCAAAAACATGCCAAAATGTAAAGACCATCGAGGCTAGGAAGAAACTGCATCAACTAACGAGGAAAATAACCAGTTAATATCATAATGGCAGGATCAAGTTCACACATAACAATATTAACCTTAAATGTTAATGGACTAAATGCTCCAATTAAAAGACACAGACTGGCAAACTGGATAAAGAGTCAAGACCCATCAGCCTGCTGTATTCAGGAGACCCATCTCACATGCAGAGACATACATAGGCTCAAAATAAAGGGATGGAGGAAGATCTACCAAGCAAATGGAGAACAAAAAAAAGCAGGGGTTGCAATCCTAGTCTCTGATAAAACAGACTTTAAACCATCAAAGATCAAAAGAGACAAAGAAGGCCATTACATAATGGTAAAGGGATCAATTCAACAGGAAGAGCTAACTCTCCTAAATATATATGCACCCAATACAGGAGCACCCAGATTCATAAAGCAAGTCCTTAGGGACTTACAAAGAGACTTAGACTCCCATACAATAATAATGGGAGACTTCAACACTCCACTGTCAACATTAGACAGATCAACGAGACAGAAAGTTAACAAGGATATCCAGGAATTGAACTCATCTCTGCACCAAGCGGACCTAATAGACATCTATAGAACTCTCCACCCCAAATCAACAGAATATACATTCTTCTCAGCACCACATCGCACTTATTCAAAAATTGACCACATAATTGGAAGTAAAGCACTCCTCAGCAAATGTAAAAGAACAGAAATTATAACAAACTGTCTCTCAGACCACAGTGCAATCAAACTAGAACTCAGGACTAAGAAACTCAATCAAAACCGCTCAACTACATGGAAACTGAACAACCTGCTCCTGAATGACTACTGGGTACATAACGAAATGAAAGCAGAAATAAAGATGTTCTTTGAAACCAATGAGAACAAAGATACAACATACCAGAATCTCTGGGACACATTTAAAGCAGTGTGTAGAGGGAAATTTATAGCACTAAATGCCCACAAGAGAAAGCAGGAAAGATCTAAAATGGACACTCTAACATCACAATGAAAAGAACTAGAGAGGCAAGAGCAAACACATTCAAAAGCTAGCAGAAGGCAAGAAATAACTAAGATCAGAGCCGAACTGAAGGAGATAGAGACACAAAAAACCCTCCAAAAAATCAATGAATCCAGGAGTTGGTTTTTTGAAAAGATCAACAAAATTGACAGACCGCTAGCAAGGCTAATAAAGAAGAAAAGAGAGAGGAATCAAATAGATGCAATAAAAAATGATAAAGGGGATATCACCACTGACCCCACAGAAATACAAACTACCATCAGAGAATCCTATAAACGCCTCTATGCAAATCAACTAGAAAATCTAGAAGAAATGGATAATTTCCTGGACACTTACACTCTCCCAAGGCTAAACCAGGAAGAAGTTGAATCCCTGAATAGACCAATAGCAGGCTCTGAAATTGAGGCAACAATTAATAGCCTACCCACCAAAAAAAGTCCAGGACCAGATGGATTCACAGCTGAATTCTACCAGAGGTACAAGGAGGAGCTGGTACCATTCCTTCTGAAACTATTCCAATCAATAGAAAAAGAGGGAATCCCCCCTAACTCATTTTATGAGGCCAACATCATCCTGATACCAAAGCCTGGCAGAGACACAACAAAAAAAGAGAATTTTAGACCAATATCCCTGATGAACATTGATGCAAAAATTCTCAATAAAATACTGGCAAACCGGATTCAGCAGCACATCAAAAAGCTTATCCACCATGATCAAGTGGGCTTCATCCCTGGGATGCAAGGCTGGTTCAACATTCGCAAATCAATAAACGTAATCCAGCATATAAACAGAACCAAAGACAAGAACCACATGATTGTCTCAATAGATGCAGAAAAGGCTTTTGACAAAATTCAACAGCCCTTCATGCTAAAAACGCTCAATAAATTCGGTATTGATGGAACGTATCTCAAAATAATAAGAGCCATTTATGACAAACCCACAGCTAATATCATACTGAATGGGCAAAAACTGGAAAAATTCCCTTTGAAAACTGGCACAAGACAGGGATGCCCTCTCTCCCCACTCCTATTCAACATAGTGTTGGAAGTTCTGGCTAGGGCAATCAGGCAAGAGAAAGAAATCAAGGGTATCCAGTTAGGAAAAGAAGAAGTCAAATTGTCCCTGTTTGCAGATGACATGATTGTATATTTAGAAAACCCCATCGTCTCAGCCCAAAATCTCCTTAAGCTGATAAGCAACTTCAGCAAAGTCTCAGGATACAAAATTAATGTGCAAAAATCACAAGCATTCTTATACACCAGTAACAGACAAGCAGAGAGCCAAATCAGGAATGAACTTCCATTCACAATTGCATCAAAGAGAATAAAATACCTAGGAATCCAGCTTACAAGGGATGTAAAGGACCTCTTCAAGGAGAACTACAAACCACTGCTCAGTGAAATCAAAGAGGACACAAACAAATGGAAGAACATACCATGCTCATGGATAGGAAGAATCAATATCGTGAAAATGGCCATACTCCCCAAGGTTATTTATAGATTCAATGCCATCCCCATCAAGCTACCAATGAGTTTCTTCACAGAATTGGAAAAAACTGCTTTAAAGTTCATATGGAACCAAAAAAGAGCCCGCATTGCCAAGACAATCCTAAGTCAAAAGGACAAAGCTGGAGGCGTCACGCTACCTGACTTCAAACTATACTACAAGGCTACAGTAACCAAAACAGCATGGTACTGGTACCAAAACAGAGCTATAGACCAATGGAACAGAACAGAGTCCTCAGAAATAATACCGCACATCTACAGCCATCTGATCTTTGACAAACCTGAGAGAAACAAGAAATGGGGAAAGGATTCCCTATTTAATAAATGGTGCTGGGAAAATTGGCTAGCCATAAGTAGAAACCTGAAACTGGATCCTTTCCTTACCCCTTATACGAAGATTAATTCAAGATGGATTAGAGACTTAAATGTTAGACCTAATACCATAAAAACCCTAGAAGAAAATCTAGGTAGTACCATTCAGGACATAGGCATGGGCAAGGACTTCATGTCTAAAACACCAAAAGCAACGGCAGCAAAAGCAAAAATTGACAAATGGGATCTAATTAAACTAAAGAGCTTTTGCACAGCAAAAGAAACTACCATCAGAGTGAATAGGCAACCTACAGAATGGGAGAAAATTTTTGCAACCTACTCATCTGACAAAGGGCTAATATCCAGAATCTACAAAGAACTCAAACAAATATACGAGAAAAAAACAAACAACCCCATCAAAAAGTGGGGAAAGGATATGAACAGACATTTCTCAAAAGAAGATATTCATACAGCCAACAGACACATGAAAAAATGCTCATCGTCACTCGCCATCAGAGAAATGCAAATCAAAACCACAATGAGATACCATCTCACACCAGTTAGAATGGCAATCATTAAGAAGTCAGGAAACAACAGGTGTTGGAGAGGATGTGGAGAAATAGGAACACTTTTACACTCTTGGTGGGATTGTAAACTAGTTCAACCATTATGGAAAACAGTATGGCAATTCCTCAAGGATCTAGAACTAGATGTACCATATGACCCAGCCATCCCACTACTGGGTATATACCCAAAGGATTATAAATTATTCTACTACAAAGACACATGCACACGTATGTTTATTGCGGCACTATTCACAATAGCAAAGACTTGGAATCAACCCAAATGTCCATCTGTGACAGACTGGATTAAGAAAATGTGGCACATATACACCATGGAATACTATGCAGCCATAAAAAAGGATGAGTTTGCGTCCTTTGTAGGGACATGGATGCAGCTGGAAACCATCATTCTTAGCAAACTATCACAAGAACAGAAAACCAAACACCGCATGTTCTCACTCATAGGTGGGAACTGAACAATGAGATCACTTGGACTCGGGAAGGGGAACATCACGCACTGGGGCCTATCATGGGGAGGGGGGAGGGGGGAGGAGGGAGGGATTGCATTGGGGAGTTATACATGATATAAATGATGAATTGATGGGTGCTGACGAGTTGATGGGTGCAGCACACCAACATGGCATAAGTATACATATGTAACAAACCTGCACGTTATGCACATGTACCCTAGAACTTAAAGTATAATAAAAAAAAAAAAAAAGAAACCATATAAAAAAAAAAATAAATAAAAAAAAATAAAAAAAAAAAAAAAAAGAAAATGTGGCACATATACACCATGCAATACTATGCAACCATAAAAAAGGATGAGTTTGTGTCCTTTGTAGGGACATGGGTGCAGCTGGAAACCATCACTCTCAGCAAACTATCGCAAGAACAGAAAACCAAACACTGCATGTTCTCACTCATAGGTGGGAATTGAACAATGAGATCACCTGGACTCGGGAAGGGGAACATCACACACTGGGGCCTATCATGGGGAGGGGGGAGGGGGGAGGGATTGCACTGGGAGTTATACCTGATGTAAATGACGAGTTGATGGGTGCTGACGAGTTGATGGGTGCAGCACACCAACATGGCACAAGTATACATATGTAACAAACCTGCACATTATGCACATGTACCCTAGAACTTAAAGTATAATAATAATTTTTTTTAAAAAAAGAAACATCTTTAAAAAAAAAAAAAAAAAAGAGCCCATCCAAGGCCATCCCCCTTCTATACCCAAGACTAACAAGTATTTACTGAGTTGGGTTATTTCGAAGCCTTACTCTCTAGATCTCATCGGATTCTATCAACAGCCTCCTGTATGAGGCCTGTTGTAAAAGTGATACGGTTTGGCTTTGTGTCCCCACCCAAATCTCACCTTGAATTGTAATAATCCCCACGTGTTGTGGAAGGGACCCGGTGGGAGGTAACCGAATCATGGGGGTGGGTTTTTCCCATGCTGTTCTCAAGATAGTGAATAAGTCTCATGACATCTGATGGTTTTATAAAGGGGAGTTCCCCCACACCTACTGTCTTGCCTGCCACCATATAAGACGTGACTTTCTCCTCCTTTGCCTTCTGACATGACGGTGAGGCTTCCCCAGGCATTGTGGAACTGTGAGTTCATTAAACCTCTTTTTCTTTATAAATTACCCAGTCTCATGTATGTCTTTTTTAACAGCCTAAGAACTGACTAGTACAAAAGATAAGAATCAAATTGGTATTGGTCAAACAACTTGCCCACATTGCACAGCCAGTTAGAAGGAAATAGAACTAAATATACCTCAAACACGGATGCCTGTGTTGTTTTTCCAGTGGCCTGGCCCAGCCCTGATGCTTCTCTCAGGCTCACTGTCTGGTCTGGCACAAAATGCTCTTATGAATATTCAGTATTGTACACTAAAAGATTTTCTCAGGACACCAAAAAAAGTCACAAACGCAAGGACAGCTTCTCCTACTCTGTAGTCCACATAGCTTCTAACGCAGCACTGAGCACACAGTGGGAACCTAATAAACGCCTGCTGTTTAAAACACAGATCCATTGATTACAATAAAAACACAGCAGATTGAAAGTTTTCAGAAATGTGCCTTGCACCAAGATTTGTCTCTTGCGAGTTTGCTCTGGTCAACATTTTTGCAGAGGCTTGGTGTGGAAAGAACTATTTCCACGTATTTCATAGATTAATTGAGTCTCTGATGAATGAAATGAGTAGTAGTGAAAAGTTATTCACCTTCCAAAATCTCATGGAAGAGGAGCCGCCAGATCACAGGCCCAGATCACCCTTCCCATGCTAGTTTTCCCCTGAAGCAAATAGCCTGAGACTGGGGCTGCATATCCCTAGCTATTTAATTAAATTGACAGTCAGTTATTTTTTCTTAATCAATGCTGTGGTTATGTCAGTTTCAAAGTCTGTCATCCCTCTTCCAGCTTGGCAGGGTAAGAAAAAGCACAGCACAGCCAATTCATATAAAAATACTTCTGTGACATATGTCCCCAAGTGGGACAGGAGATAAAAGTTCCAATCTTCTTCTACCGTGAACTTCATCTGGGGTCTGGAGTAAATCAAGACTAAAGTGTACATATTTATTAAGCGCTTGCTGTGAGTGAAACACTCTGCTTGCTAAGTATTAGTGGAAATGGCAATAATAAAAACATCTAGTATATATTGTGCTTATTAGACTGGAAAATACTCTCTCACACAAACTCAGGCATCATAACTTTTTAGAGAAACAAATACACTGATCACTGTTTTGTGGAAAATGGAGGCTGTAGAAGGCTATGTGATATGCCCACCATTACTGAGCCAGTATTTCATGGCGCCAAGACTTTCAGAGGACATTGTGATTCCAAGTTTATTATTCTTTCCAGGATGTGATGAATTGGCAGATGAACGATGTATAATAGAATCAATATAGTGGGGATGGAACAGCATGTCATCTGAGGTACTGGTTAGGCTTCTGGGATATGAGCGGGATTTGGAATACTGGCCCCGGGTGTGTCTGAGAAAAGAGGGCACAGGGCTTCTTCGTAGACAGAGACCTCCCTCCTGTCTGCAGAGCAGGCTGGAACGTCCTTGAGGCTTTCACCTCCCCTGGGCACTGCATCCTTACAGTAAGCAAGGGGATGCTGTGGTTATCCCCTTGGTGCAGAGGAAGACCTAGACCTGTGTACAGGTCATTCAAAGTTGCCCAGGCTACTGCCACTCCAGCAGCTGCCTCCCAAGCCATGCGGCTATATGCTGGGTTTTAAAAAAAAGTCTCAGGGACTTAGTGATGCAGTCATGTTAAAGACATATTCGGCCGGGCGCGGTGGCTCAAGCCTGTAATCCCAGCACTTTGGGAGGCCGAGACGGGCGGATCACGAGGTCAGAAGATCGAGACCATCCTGGCTAACATGGTGAAACCCCGTCTCTACTAAAAAATACAAAAAACTAGCCGGGTGAGGTGGCGGGCGCCTGTAGTCCCAGCTACTCGGGAGGCTGAGGCAGGAGAATGGCGTAAACCCGGGAGGCGGAGCTTGCAGTGAGCTGAGATCCGGCCACTGAACTCCAGCCCGGGCGACAGAGCGAGACTCCGTCTCAAAAAAAAAAAAAAAAAAAAAAAAAAAAAAAAAAAAAAAAGACATATTCTCCATTTCCCTGCAGACCTCTCCCCCAGAGCATACTGCCTCTTACATCCGGGCAATAGTATCTAATGGGAAGAGCAATAGCTGTAGGGTCAGGGAACCTGGATTCAATTCCTGAGTGGCCGTTTAAAAACACTGCCATAAATTCTTTGACACTCATCCTACTGAAAGATGGGGTCTGTGTGTCTCCTGTCTTTGAAATGGGACCAACTTGTGACTGACTGTCTTAACCAACAGAGTTAGGAGGAAGGTGATACTCCTAACTTGGTGGCCCTCTAGTCAGGTGGTACTCCTAAAGGTAGCTTGCTAGGTCAGGAGAGGCCTTGAAGCTCCTGCCTTGGTCCTCAGGATGCTTGGTCTCTGATGGTCCCACCATGTGGGGATAAGCCCACATTTGCATATAGAGGCCACATGTAGGTGCTCTGGGCAACAGTCCAAGCTGAATCCAGCCTTCCAAACATCCCACTTCAGGGATCAGCCCCTACTCAGGTCACCTATAATCATGGGAGTACTTGTTGGCACAGAGACCATCCTCACTGTGCCCTCCCCAGACTCCTAACCTGCAGAATCTGTAAGCAGTAATAAAATGATAGTGGCTTTTATGTCACTAAGTTTTGAAATGGTTTGTTATACAGCAAAGAAGACTTTGCCGTAGAACATCTTGCTTCCAGGTACCAACTGCGTTTTAAATTCAAGAGCCCCCTTCTTTTTTTAGAAAAAAAAAAAAAAATCCTGCTTCACATGATGCCGTCAAGACTAAATGACACAGAGAATGTGGATCACTAGGCACAGTGCAAAGCACAGGGCTGGCCCCTACAAGTGTGAGTTTCCAAGCAAGCTGAGAAAGGGACTTCAGTTTGTCCTGAAAAGTGTGGCACATTTCCCACCTTGTCAGGTAACCTCCCTCACACTCTCCCAGGGCTCAGACTGCATGGGTTAGGCCTTGCCTGCCCACCTCCTCTCAGCAGATTGCCTGGTGGGATGAGAGGCAGCCATGGCAGAGAGGAGTGTTTTCATGTCTGACATCTGCTGCCCTCTGGACAGTCTGATCTTGTCAACTGTGGGAGGCAGCTCCATGTAGCAGCCTGGCCGAAGCCCACTGGACTCCCACAGTGACTCAGCACAGAGTAGATGCCCACATTCATTATCATCACCAAGTAGGGGGGCTTTAGCACCTCCTCAGCCAGCACTTCTCTCTACATTGAATTCTGCATGAGTCTCATGATCAAAGTTCAAGTGTGACAGGCGCATGTATACACAGAGAGGCTCAAAGCTAAGGAAATAATTCTCGTATGGGTCTCTTTCTTTCTGAGGACCAGCACAAGGATAGTCCTTTCAAGACAAGAGGAGATTCCAAGCATCCTAGGAGGTGATAATTAACTTCCTGCCCCCACGGGTCTGGGCCTGCAAGAGCACAAGAGGGAAGGACAGTCCCCTCTCCCTACATGACCAGATGGAACCCTGCCCCACACGCTTTAAGAAGGCCCAGCTTGCAACTCATGAATGCACTGTGCATGCTCCCCACACACAAGTCTCTTACTCTTACAAAACTGTGAATGTTTGCTTCCAGACTAAAAACTCAGATGTAAAACTAAATCAGAGAAACCATTTTACTGAGAAAAAACATTTAAAGATTAGTTAATACAATACAGCCATCTCATAAATACACCTCTATAGGAATGTCATAAATATGTGTGCAATTGTTCCCATTTCAGAATCTGAGAAGATAGGGATCCCTGAAAGACAGTGAGTCATATGTCAAAATCATCAAAATTCAGAGCAGAAAAGATCATAAGAGCATGTATGGTCCATTTCCTGCTGTTCTTACTACCAATGAGGAAACAGACTCTGGCCTGCAAGAGATAACCAAGCCTCAAAATATATGGAAACAATGTTTTAGACAAGATTCTTTCCATTGTCACGTTCCTGGCCACGTGTGGCTTTGAAACGACTCTAGAAGTTTTGGCCAAATAGTCACACACCTAGAGCTTTGTAGAGAGCTCTATTCAATGGTACATTTTTCTGATGGTCTAATCACAACAACAAAGATAATTTCAGAAAATCAGTGCTCTGATGAGCATATAAAGGATGATGTTGTAGAGGGTACCAGGGCAAGGTAAGTTAGGGATGCTATAGATAACGGTCAAGAAAGGTGTATTTGATTTCTGAGCTCTCGTGAGACTTGGGCTTCTTCCTAGGCTGGCATTTAGGAAGAAGACGGCCATGTTCAGTTCAAGCACCAAGATCATGAAGCCCAATGGCGAGAAGCCAGACAAGTTCAAGTCCAGCATCTCCAGGATCTTCTGGAGCTGAAGATGAACTTGGATCTCAAGGCTCAGCTCAGGGAGCTGAATATAACAGCAGCCAAGAAACCTGAAGTTGATGGTGGTCACAAAGCTTATTATAATCATCGTTCCCGTTCCTCAGCTGAAATCTTTCCAGAAAATCCAAGTCCAGATAGCACATGAATTGGAGAAAAAGTTCGGTGGGAAGCATGCTGTCTTTATTGCTCAGAGGGGAATTCTGCCTATGCTGACTTGAAAAAACAATACAAAAAAATAAGCAAAAGTGTCCCAGGAGCTGCACCCTAACAGCCACGCATGATGCAATCCTTGAAGACTTGGTCTTCCCAAGTGAAACTGGGGGCAAAAGAATCTGTGTGAAACTGGCTAGCATTCAGCTCAGGAAGGTTCATTTGGACAAAGCACAGCAGAACCATGGAGGGCACAAGGTTGACGCTTTTTCTGGTGTCTATAAGGGAGTTCCTGGGCAAAGATGTTAATTTTGAATTTCCAGAGTTTCCATTATAAACAAAAATGACTAAATAAAGTATATTCACATTTAGAAGAAGAAAGGTTTATCTGAAGAAAGGATATTTGAGCAAATCTGCAGAATAAGACAGACCTAAACATGTGAAGAACTCTCCATGCAAAGGGAGCTGCCAGCGCTGAAGGCCTGAGACAGGGAAGAGCCAGTGCGCATGAACAGGGGGAGGGTGGTTTGAGACCAGGATGTAGGTAAGCTGGGCCAGATCTTGTAAATCCTCGTAGGCCACAGTAAGATGTTTGGACCTCATTCCCAGTGCAGTGGGAAGTTGTTGAAGTCTAAGTGATGTGGCCTTATTCACAGAATGCCAGCTACAGAGTGGAAAATGTTCAGAAAGATGCAAGGCCAGGTAGGTGCAGAGAAATCAGTGAAGAGGCGGCTTGGACCAGAGTAGTATCCATGGCAACGAAGAGGTAGCCTGTGCTCTGCCGGATACTGACCACCATCAGCACCCACTGAGGAAAGACAAAGCCTGTCTACCCCCTCTCTAGCAGGAAGGAAGCAAAGACTGCCCCTCCAGCATCTCTAACAGGTGCAATTCAGGTCAACATGGAGGAGGCCCACTCCCCACTGAGGCAGCCCATCTAGGGACAACCATGGGGCTTTTCCATTTAGCCAAAATCAAATGCCAGCAATTATTCATATTCTATTCATCTACCTTATTGATGTGCAACCCACTCAAGACTGTCCAAGTAGTAGTAACCAATATAATACTGACTTCTTCAGCTAAGGAACAGATGCAGTAATTCACTGATATTTCATGGGGTGGTGGCACGTGGACTGTCATGGAAGCCTGGGTTCTGCTCAAACAGGTCTGTTTTCAGTCCCATCTTAATCACACAGTTGCCCTCGCTGAGAGAGAATCTCCCCCATTACCCTGTGGAGTAAAGAAGGCACTATCCCCAGAATCTAGCAGTAGAATTGCCTGGTGGGTGGACAAAGAAAGCATGCATGTTCAGAGCCACACCAAGGAGCAAGGTAGTTGTCGTGAGGCCGGCTCATGAGTGAGTGTGTGAGTAGAAAGGGCCTCCCTCCAAAGCCGGAATGTGAGCAAGAACACGAACTCTGGGTGAAATGACATCTTCCGTAAATCATAAAGACCCACAGGCAGCAAAGGTCCAGACCAGTGTCGTCACCACAGGCCAAGAGCCACATGGATGACACACTGCAACTTGGATAACCTGAAAACAGAAGTCCTGCCGGACCTGAAGGAACACTGCTCAGTCAGTCACGCCTGTCTGATGGTTTTCCCCCTGCCTGGGTGAGCAAGAATTAGAGGCTGGCTTCAGATCTCCTCCAGTCTTATCAATTGCCATGAAAATGGCAATAGCAGCTGCTTTTCCTCTCAACGTATGCAGAGTTCTAACACCACAAGATATAAAAATATGGTTGCCCTTTGGGGGTAAGCCACTACACGCACTATAACAAGCCATGTGGGAACAAACCAGGCGATTTTGATCAGAGAATATGCAAACCACCAACCTCTCCCCAAGGTGCCCTGGGCACAGCCTCAAGGAGAAGCAGCAGTGATTGTAGTTTCCTGAGCAGAAACCTAGTGGTCTGTGTTGTTTCCACTTTGGAGAAGTCCTGTGAGCAGGAGGGGATGAAACCTCCGTGCATTCACAATAAAAGGTGGAAGTAGTGAGCACCCAGGCCAGACCAGGGGAGGCTGTAATGACCCACACTCACACCCTCCCTGGTGGAGTCGCATCCCACTGGAGGTGGCGATGAGGGACTGTGGCTCACTTAGTCAAATGCCATGTCTCACCTCGGGGTCATTCAAGACTTCCCAAGAAATTATGAAGGCAGTGTCTTCACACAGTGTTCAAGTGTACCACTTAGAAAAACAGAAACACGCATCATAAACAGTGGTGAAAAGAAACCTATAAGCCTACAGCGATGTAGAGACCCACTGTCAGCAGCTGCTGAGGAGAATCAGTCCTCTGTGAGGACCTCCATCAGTACCTGCCGTCTGTCAAGGGTCTGGGAATCACATCGGGAGAATCCTCTGTACCCAGGGCTCTGTTGTCCATCTCAGGTGTAATTTTGAGCAGTGACATTGCAGGGAGGAAATATGATGTCCCCAGAGTGGCTAATTTATCACGCAGCATGACCTACTGACAGCTTCAGTCATGTGAAATCTATGGCAAAACATAACCGAAGCGGAGGTTTTTTAATGTAACATTAACCACGTGGAAAATTTTTGAAAAGAGCTAGAAGAAATGACCAGCATAGACAAGTCTTTTGAAACTGGTGGGTTCAAGGAATGAGTAGAATGTCATTGCATTGGGATCTGTGGAAATTAGACATTCAGAGGAAAGAAACTTTTCATCTGCAATGTGGAATGAGATACTTGTCATTCCAAAGCCACTTCCCAGCACCAAGGACTTACAATACCTTCTCCTGTTTATTCCCTCTGGCCGCTCTCTCTCCAGGACCATAAGCTCTTTGAAGAAAGCTTCTTGTTTTATTCATTCTTTCCAGCTTCTAGAGCAAGTGCTTGATAAACACTTGCTAACTTGAAGCAGATTCTGATAATAAAACAGCCCAAACTTCATCCACAGGAACTTCCAGGCCTGATAGCCCTTAATGTTTCCAGGAGGAGCTGCAACCTCTTCAAGGGTGTGAAGACAGACCAGCTAGAAAACCCTGAACTTATTGCAGAAGACGGTGTCGCTGGAGGAGCCCAGCTCTGAACCAGGTGCCACACAGGGGGGCAGCAGAACATACCAAGTCGACTAAGCACGTAGCAAGTCGACTCTAATCCTGGTCAAGGACCCACCACTCACCACCCAACTGGCTCAGCTATGTTGTTTCATGATGCGACACCTCAGTGTCGCTCTCTCTCAAGTGGGTAGATAAAAAGCTCATTCCTTCCACAGAAAGGTCTGCCAAAGACAGCAACATACAGGATTTCAAGCACTATGCAGAAGATAAAACACAGGTTTTACTC
The DNA here is from genome assembly GCF_007565055.1 of Rhinopithecus roxellana. NCBI lineage: Eukaryota > Metazoa > Chordata > Mammalia > Primates > Cercopithecidae > Rhinopithecus > Rhinopithecus roxellana. Next base: position 11,499,119 of record NC_044559.1, read on the forward strand.
CTGGCCCTACGTTTTTTGGCAAGACAACTGGTCTCTGGCACACTATTTTCACCTAAGAGAGGGTCTTTTCCTCTTCTACTCCTCCATAAATCTATAGATATGGAAAACATACCTATTTTTTAGGTGATATCTTGTGTATTTTTTAAGTTGTTTTACGCACATTATAGAAACCCCTCCCATTTAACACCTGAAAAAATAACTGGGTTTGCAAAATTTCCTGATAAAATGTGTACAATTAAATGCACTTGTGAACACTGTGATTATGGTACTGAGGCAAGATGATTTCCCCACTATTTCAATAACAGTTGGAAATAATTAAGTACTTCCTACAACATGGAAATGTACAGTTTTATATCTCAAAATACTAGTACTTTAACAGACTGAAACAGTTGTTGCCCCTTGGAGCTTACTACATGTGTTAAATTATTATTCTTCTGATTATCATGCCATGATTATAATGCATTCCATTTAGGACTGCAGATTGTTATTTGCTGAGCAGTTCTAGATAATTTTTTACTTATCCACTCAGTGGTTCTTACACAGCACCTAGGCAAAAAGTTAAAGACAAAATGTAAGCTTTTCATCTAAATAGACTTAATTTTCAATACTCAAAGCTAAGCCTTATTCTGCCTGAACAGAGCTGGCAAGGTTTAATTCCTTTTGTCACAATCTCCCTGGATAATAATTCCTTAATTGCTTCTTAGATGGAAATATTAATCATGGGCGGCCTTTAATAAGACCAAAATTATGGTGTTTCTTATCCCCAAAGGTTAATGGGGGAAAAAAATGATTCTTCTCTTCCTTTCTTCTCTGTCCTGATACACAGATTGTGTGGCACTAATCAGTTTTCCCCTTTAAATTATATTTAAGCTAATGTGTCATTTATCCTCAGAGATTCTGAGTTCCTTGAGGAAGGAAATTGTGTCTGATTTATGTGTGAATTTGCCACAGAATCTAGATCCAATAACTGACACAACCTGATTGCATACAAACACAACTGATTTATGTCAACTTGGGAGATGTCAAGATGATACAACTTGACAATTGTATCACTGCATCTGCTTGACAATTGTGATGGTTGTTCAGTTGCCTGGCTGTTCAACAGACTGGTTTGAAGGACAGGGTGGCTTAAAAGTTAATTATTCTCTAATAGTAATTAAACCTCAACCTTGTGATTGATTCTGTGCTCAGCACTGTTTCCTGCCCTCCCTCAACTTACAGTACGTTGGGAGAAGCTACATTACAAAAAAGACAAATTGACAAAACAAACTACAAAGCACTGTAACAGTAGAAACAGTATATCTGTCCTATGGATCCCGCCCAAAGTGGCCCTCTTACTTGACAAGTGTGTGGAGAGTTTACATTCATTGTGACAGTGTAATGGTGTAAGAAACCCCTTTGTAGCACTATTCAATCTATGTAGATGCTTAAGACCTCTGGTGGAAAAAAAAAAATTGTTCTCAGAGAAGAGAGAATCAATTTGCATAAATGAGGGGTCAACTGGTCTCCCAACCTTGGAAAGTGAAGCAGGTGCCATACACACGGAGCTTTCAGACAGAACCACTTCCAGGGTTCTGGGGGTAAACATGGCAAGTAGAAGTTTGATTTGCTCTTAGGTTTGTTGAAGAGAAAGGGCAGGATTTTTGCAGTATATGTTGCAGGGACTTCAATGAAAGACAAGAAACAGCTTGGGATAAGCTGATTTAGAGAACTATCTAGATGAGACGATCAATGTGGGCTGCAGGGCAGGGAATAGGCCCTATATTACAAAAGTGTAAGATCCAGATAGAAGAATAAGCAGCTAAAAAGAAAACAAAAACCAGCCAAGAGACAGACAGTGTGCATGTGTGGGTGGGTGGGTGCATGGGTGTTAAAATTTAAGATTCAACAAATATAGAAAGGAAAGAAATTGCCAAAATTTTGTATTGGTTATAAATTTGGAAAAAATAGTGACTTTTTCTCCTTAAATCATATTCTAAATTTCTTAATGTATTACAGAGCTACAAATTAAGATATTAAATTCCAATTATAGAAAAAGACTGTAAAATTAAATATCAAGTATGTAAATTTAGAATAGAAGAAATCACAAAGAATAGATCAGATTTAATTACATACAATTAAAGCTTTTGCATAGCTAAAGAAACCAAAATAAAAAGGCAGATGAGAAAAGAAATGCTTCTGTAAATATACCTTCAGAGAAAAAGAGGAGGTAATGATTTCATTCTGCGAGGAACAAAGGAACATCAATTTAAAAAGAAAAACAACTAAAGAGCAGATGAATAAGTAAACTATTCTCAAAAACTGAAAGATTATTATCATTACATTATTCTTCTTATTATTAAATAACATTTAACAATGATTACTGCCTGGAATTACACTAAATGTTGCATATATATCGCTCTGAGTTCTTCTTGTAAAAACTACCTGATAATGGATTCAATTCCCAACAAATGATCAAAATTAAAAACCAGGTATGAAAAGTTGTGATAAAAGATTAGTGGTGATTAATCTATTTAAATATGGAACTAAAACTAAACAATTGTGGAATTTAAACTAGAATGTGCAGCCGAGCGCTGTGACTCACACCTGTAATCCCAGCACTTCGGGAGGCCAAGGCAGGCAGATTGCTTGAGGTCAGGAGTTTGAGACCAGCCTAACCAACATGGCAAAATCCCGTCTCTAATAAAAATACAAAAATTAGCTGGGTGTGTTGGCACAAGTCTGTAACCCCAGCAATTTGGAAGGCAGGCGGATCACTTGAGGCCAGGAGTTTGAGACCAATCTGGCCAATATGGTGAAACCTTATCTCTACTAAATATGCAAAAATTAGCTTGGCGTGTTGGCACAAGCCTGTAATCCTAGCACTCTGGGGGTAGGCCAAGGTGGGTGGATCACTTTAGCCAGGAGTTTGAGACCAGCCTGACCAATATGGTGAAACCCCATCTCCACTAAAAATACAGAAATTAGCTGGGTGTGGTGGCAAATGCCTGTAATCCCAGCTACTCAGGAGGCTGAGGTAGGAAAATCATTTGAACTTGGGAGATGGAGGTTGTAGTGAGCCAACGCACGCCACTGCACTCCAGCCTGGGTGACAGAGCGAGACTCTGTCTCAAAAAAAAAAAAAAAAATGTTGGGGTAATCAGACCCAACACCAGGTCGTGAGGGCAACGAAGTCCGGCAGAGTCAAAGGAATGAGAAAAAACATAGTTTGAGAGAGAAAGTGGGACCAGGGAGCCATTCCGAGTGTGGAGGCTGCGAAAGGCCCCGAGCGCTGGGAGCCCACGCTATTTATTGGTGCTCAAACAAACAGGTGGTGAGGATGTGGGGGTTGAAAGGAAGCAGTGTATCAAGTGAATGAGAAACATATGGCTACTTGAGATAATGGGAGTGCTAGAAGCAACGAGCCAGCAAGTCTAGCAGACATGCAAACCCTGCCTCAGCTTTTCTCCCAACAACAACAACAACAAAAATAGCAATTGAGGAATAGACCTCCATTTCCCTCTATTTCTGTGAGTCACAGAAGAGGACGCTCTCACAGGCAGCAAGCTGTCAGGGCAGCCCCCTTTCTGAGGAAAGGTCTTAAAGGATACATAGGGTATGGGGAAGTGTTACATAAAATGAATTTTATATTACTAAAGTGACTAAAATAAATCCAGTTATTGGAGAAAAGAAGTAGGAGGTGAAGGGGAGGAGTAGGAAAGTAAAGCATTAGAGGGAAAGAAAATTAATATTTCTTTTAGAATATGTGACAGAAAAAGTAGTAGAGAACATAAAGGCATATCAGAACTTCCCAATTAAAATGGGAATAGGCCAGGCATGGTGGCTAATGCCCATAATCCCAACACTTTGGGAGGCTGAGGCGGGAAGATCACCTGAGGTCGGGTGTTCAAGACCAGCCTGACCAACATGGAGAAACCCCATCTCTACTAAAAATACAAAATTAGCCAGGCATGGTGGCGCATGCCTATAATCCCAGCTACCTGGGAGGCTGAGGCAGGAGAATCGCTTGAACCTAGGGAGGTGGAGTTTGCAGTGAGCCGATACCGCACCATTGCACTCCAGCCTGGGCAACAAGAGCGAAACTCCCTCTCAAAAAAAAAAAAAAAAAAAAAAAAACAGGGGAATAGGAGAATAAAAATAAATTCTATCCAGCCAGCAGATTTAAAGACTGGGAAAAAGAGGAAACAGTAAGACAAAATAAATGGCAAACTTTAAATAAAATGAAATGAAATCGATAAAATCAAGGCTATCCCAAGTCATCCAGAATTTCTAGATCAAAAAGTGGACACTTAGACTGCATTAAATAACAGCACCATATTCTTTGTTGTTCACAAGAAATACCTCTAGTGCAGAGTGACAAACACTGAAAATGGGGGCGACAATACCACCAAATGAAAATAAGCAAGCAAATGACAAACAATAGCAATCAACTCAATGTCAGCAAATCTCAATTTAAAGTCCAAACCATTTAGCAGGATAGATGGTGTGATACAAGATTCAATCCATGATGAGATTATAACAGCCATATGTACTTTATACCAAATGACATAGAAACCAGATCAAAACCTCCTGTAAATACAATACAATTTGAATAAGATGCAACTTGAATTTAAAATATAAATATACTTCTTTAAAATTTTATAGCTCAAGTTGACCAAAGGAATGAGGATTTGAGTAAGGATATGAACATTTATTGCTTAAATGATTAATGAACTCTTTTCATATAGCTGAGAACCTTTACAACACTGATCATATCTTCAGCCAAAAAAACTCTGTCAAATTCAAAAATTCATATTTACAAGCTATAGTCTAATCATGATTCAATTGTATTAGAAATCAATAATTAAAATATCATAAAAATAGAATTCTTAAAAATTAAGAAAACTCGGGCTAAATTTAAAAAGAAATCAAAATCAAAATTACAAACTTGCAAATGATGCATGAAAGGACAGAACTCAGTCTAACTGATATGAGAATGCAGTATCTGGTAAACCGTATTGGCTGGTGGTGAATCAGGCTGCCTAGAGCTGTGATTCAAGTGACTTAACCTGTGTCTCAGTGTTCTCAGCTGCAAAATGGTGATAACAGCATTTCTCCATAGGGATGTGGAGATTAAATGAGAATCCACATAAAACAGGAAGGAGTCAAGCATATAAGTGTTCTTGAGTGATTTGCATCTGTTCATTCCTCCCTTTCTCATTCTGCTTATCCCATTCCTCTTTCTCATTTTAAAAATTCTCCACAATGTGTTTCTATCACTTTTATCATAAAAAATACATTAAAATGTCCAATGGAGCTATTTCATTGCTAATCCCATTATTAATAAAATTCAACGGGAAAAGGCTTCATCTGAATAAGAAATATAATCATTCCTTAGGTCAGCATAATCTGATATTTATCATCGTTTCTGCTGGTGGCAGGATGTCAGGGGTGGGGGAGGGTGCAAATCAATGCATAGCTGTTGAATCTGTTGCCATTTCAAGTAAGAAAAAAGCGTCCTCACCAAGGACACAGGAAACAGATCTTAGAGATTTAAGTTCAGTTTTGTTGCTCTGTGCTGTGCTTGCCTGGGCTGTGCTGTACTGTGAACACCACCACTGACATCCTTCCATTCTTCTCCCACTTTACGGATGAGGAAATTGAGGATTGAGAGAACACATGACATCCTTAAGACCACACATCAGTTAGAATAGAACTGTAGCTGCCCAGCGGGGATAATGAACGGAGGGAGAGCCTTCTCTCTTCTCAGGCATGGCCAAGCTGTTCCTCCTCACAGCCACAGGAACTCAGCCTCCCTCACCCTCCCCAGAGCTGCAGATACTGCTCACACCACTGCCTGAGCTGCTGCGTGGGACACTGCCCAAAGACATGACCACAGGCCCTTAACATTTCCCAGGTTTTATTGCTGGTCCTTTAAGAGTAACCTGCTAGTTGAATAGGCGCAGCTCACAAGATACAATCACAGATAAACTTTGTCTCCAAACCCCTGTATTTTTTTTTCATGTAATTGTAACAACGTATAAATAGGGGGGATGCATCTTGGACTCTCTCCCTCCCTCCTATGGACTGTCCTTCACATCCTCCAAGCTCCTCCCAGGGCCTGCATGTGTGCATGTAGCATACATGAATAAGAATTTGTTCACACTGTTCCCATTGCTATATAACTGCTACAATAACATAACCATATTAACAATAGCATCTACAACTTGTTATGCAAAGCATTTTATGTCATCTCTAACACAATGACCTTCTGCAGGCATCATCATAGACATTGTACAGATGAGAAAATGGAAGCCCGAAGAGGTAGAAGTAAGATGGGTCACAACTACTCAAGGTTGTAGCTAGCAGAGGTTGGGAGCGGTGGCTCATGCCTATAATCCCAGCACTTCGGGAGGTCAAGGTGGGCGGATCGCAAGGTCAGGAGATCGAGACCATCCTGGCCAACACAGTGAGACCCCATCTCTACTAAAAATACAAAAATTAGCTGGGCGTGATGGCACATGCCTGTAATCCCAGCTACTTGGGAGGCTGAGGCAGGAGCATCGCTTGAACCTAGGAGGCGGAGGCTGCAGTGAGCCGAGACACACCACCACACTCCAGCCTAGTGACAGAGTGAGACTCCATCTCAACAAAAAAAAGTAGTAGCTTGTAGAGAATAGTAGCAAGTTTTGAATCCACACTAAATCTAAATCTAGACCACACTATATAAAATAGTTATTGCTTTCCCCTAGCTAAAATTCTCTAATACCCTTTAAATTTGCCCAGTGAGACTAATTTTTCATCTGCCCCTAAGATAAATTCTCAGGATGTTCCTGGTCATTTCTGGCTATTATAAAGTCATTTGAAATCACACAGCTCAGTCTTGATTGAGAAACTAGAAGGTCTGACTTTATATAATAATCAACTCTACAATCTTAATTTGAAAATAAGACATCCTCTTCCTCTTCTAGGGTTTGCTGCTGGTACAAAGCTTCTCTCTTCTCATTCTCTTATTTTCTAACTTGTTAGCTGCTATTTCTTTTCATTTAATTTTTGAATACAGAAATTTCCCAGGCTATACAAATGTAAAGAGAATAGTACAATAAACGCATTACTCACCTTCAACAATTATCACTTCACCAACTTATGGTGTATTTTGTTTCAACTATCCTCCCCCAACATTATGTGGCTATTTCTTTATATATATCTGTAAATCTATGTGTGTATATATCATGTACACATTATTTAGTGCCCACTTACAAGGGAGGACATTGTTATTTGACTGAGTTGTTTCACTTAAGATAATGGTCTCCAGTTCCATCCATGTTGCTGCAAAAGACATGATGATTTCATTCTTTTTCATGGCTGTGTAGTATTCCGTGGTGTATATATACCACATTTTTCTTATCCAGTCATCCACTGATGGACAGTTAAGTTGATTCCATATCTTTGCTATTGTGAATATAGCTATGATAAACATATGAGTGCAAGTGTCTTTGTGATAAAATTATTTCTTTTCCTTTGGGCAAATACCCAGCAGTGAGATTTAGGATCAAATTGTGTCCAGAATTGGCAGGTTCTTGGTCTCACTGACTTCAAGAATGAAGCCGCGGACCCTCACGGTGAGTGTTACATGGTGAGTGTTTGTTCCTTCAGATGTGTCCAGAGTTTATTCCTTCTGGTGGGTTCGTGGTCTCACTGACTTCAGGAGTGAAGCTGCAGACCTTCGCAGTGAGTGGTACAGCTCTTAAAGGTGGCATGTCCAGAGTTGTTCATCCCTCCCAGTGGGTTCGTGGTCTCACTGGCTTCAGGAGCGAAGCTGCAGACCTTTGTGGTGAGGGTTACGGCTCATAAAAGCGGTGCATCCAGAGTTGTTCGTTCTTCCCAGTGAGTTTGTGGTCTCGCTGACTTCAGGAGTGAAGCTGCAGACCTTCACAGTGAATGTTACAGCTCATAAAAGTAACACAGACCCAAAGCAGGAGCAGCAGTGAGATTTATTGCAAAGGGCAAAAGAACAAAGCATCCACAGTATGGAAGGGTACCAGAGCCGGTTGCCACTGCTCAAGCCGGTGGCCAGCTTTTATTCCCTTATCTGGCCCCACCCACATCCTGCTGATTGGTCCATTTCACAGAGTGCTGATTAGTGCATTTACAGACCTTTAGCTAGACACAAAGCACTGATTGGTGTGTTTACAAACCTTTAGCTTGACACAGAGCGCTGATTGGTGCATTTTTACAGCGTGCTGATTGGTGTGTTTACAAACCTCTAGCTAGACAGAAAAGTTCTCCAAGTCCCCTACCCGATTAGCTGGACACAGTGCGCTGATTGGTGTGTTTACAAACTTTTGGCTAGACACAGAGTGCTGATTGGTGCATTTACAATCCTTTAGCTAGACAGAAAAGCTCCAAGTCCCCACCCGACCCAGAAGCCCAGCCGGCTTCACCTCTCAAAATGGTAGTTCTATTTTCTTTTTTTTTTTTTTTTATTATACTTTAAGTTCTAGGGTACATGTGCATAACGTACAGGTTTGTTACATATGTATACTTGTGCCATGTTGGTGTGCTGCACCCATCAACTCGTCAGCACCCATCAATTCATCATTTATATCATGTATAACTCCCAATGCAATCCCTCCCCCCTCCCCCCTCCCCATGATAGGCCCCGGTGTGTGATGTTCCCCTTCCCGAGTCCAAGTGATCTCATTGTTCAGTTCCCACCTATGAGTGAGAACATGCGGTGTTTGGTTTTCTGTTCTTGTGATAGTTTGCTAAGAATGATGGTTTCCAGCTGCATCCATGTCCCTACAAAGGATGCAAACTCATCCTTTTTTATGGCTGCATAGTATTCCATGGTGTATATGTGCCACATTTTCTTAATCCAGTCTGTCACAGATGGACATTTGGGTTGATTCTAAGTCTTTGCTATTGTGAATAGTGCCGCAATAAACATACGTGTGCATGTGTCTTTGTAGTAGACTAATTTATAATCCTTTGGGTATATACCCAGTAGTGGGATGGCTGGGTCATATGGTACATCTAGTTCTAGATCCTTGAGGAATTGCCATACTGTTTTCCATAATGGTTGAACTAGTTTACAATCCCACCAACAGTGTAAAAGTGTTCCTATTTCTCCACATCCTCTCCAGCACCTGTTGTTTCCTGACTTTTTAATGATTGCCATGCTAACTGGTGTGAGATGATATCTCATTGTGGTTTTGATTTGCATTTCTCTGATGGCGAGTGATGATGAGCATTTTTTCATGTGTCTGTTGGCTGTATGAATGTCTTCTTTTGAGAAATGTCTGTTCATATCCTTTGCCCACTTTTTGATGGGGTTGTTTGTTTTTTTCTTGTATATTTGTTTGAGTTCTTTGTAGATTCTGGATATTAGCCCTTTGTCAGATGAGTAGGTTGCAAAAATTTTCTCCCATTCTGTAGGTTGCCTGTTCACTCTGGTGGTAGTTTCTTTTGCTGGGTAGTTCTATTTTCAGGTCTTTGAGAAATGTCCACACTGTTTTCCATAGAGATTGTGCTAATTTACATTCCCACCAACCATGTATAAGTGTTCCCTTTCCTCCTCATCCTTACCACCATCTGTTTTTTTGTTTGTTTTTACTTTTTAATAATGGTTACCATTTCTGATCCCTCCAATATTGCACCAGGGAGAGTTAAGAGAGCAGGGAAACTTATAACAGTCTTGTGATCACTGTGTCCAAAGACGGTGAGACAGAGGCTGTGTTCAAAAGCCCTGGTGCTATAGTGGGGAGACTGCAGGAAGACAATGACAGGCAAATGTAGCTTCAGGCTTCACATCGGACCATGACCTCTGCCATGCATCAAGATCCCCAAAAATGAATTCAAAAGAGTTTAAGTCGCCTTGGGGAAACTGTCATCTTTCTGAGCCTCAGCTGTCTCATGTTGAAAGTTCAAACAACTATGTAACCTTTTTCTGGGTGGGGGTGGGGGGTTGAGGACTCAGTGAGCTGATATACAAAAGAAAATATTTTGTAAAATGCAGACTGTGAGGCCAGGCACGGTGGCTGATGCCTGTAATCCCAGCACTTTGGGAGGCCGAGGCAGGTGGATCACCTGAGGTCAGGAGTTAGAGACCAGCCTGGCCAACATGACAAAACCCGTCTCTACTAAAAATACAAAAATTAGCTGGGCATGGTGGCGGATGCCTGTAATCCCAGCTACTGGGGAGGCTAAGGCAGGAGAATAGCTTGAACCCAGGAGATGGAGGTTGCAGTGAGCTGAGACTGCACCATTTCACTCTAGCCTGGGAGAAAGAGCGAGATTCCGTCTAAAAACCAAATGCAGAGTGTGGTAAAATGAGAGGGATTCAATATTTGAATAAATTATAGGTTCATACTATAGTTATTATTATTTATGTCTTAATGGTCATGCTAGTTACATAACATCATTCTTCTAATATTATATATAAATCTCATCACAAACTATATCTAATCTCCCAGTAAATCCTGCCAGCAATGACTTCAGAATATTTCAAAACTTCCTCCACCTCTCTCCACTCCAAGCTGTCACCAGGGTCCAAGCCTCCAACCATGGCCTCCTTATGCCCTGTTATCTCCTCTGCCCAAGGTAGCCTTTTCTCAAGAGGTGATTTTTCTTTTAACTGTGGTAAAATAGATGACCCTTTTTCATGTTTTTTAGAGTTTTTATTGAGGTATAATTGGCAAATAAAAATTGTGTCTATTTAGATATACAACTTGATATTTTGATACACGTCTCCACTGTGAAATAATTACCACAATCAAACTAATTAACTTGTCCATCACCTCACATAGTTACCATGTGTGTGTGTGTGGGTAAGATCGGAACACTTAAGATCTATACTCTTGGTAAATTTCAGGTATACAATACAGTATTATGAACTACCAGTCTCCGTGCAGTACATAAAATCTCTAGAATTTATTCATCTTGCAAAACTGAAAGTTCATACTCTTTGACCAACATCTCTCCATTTTCCCCACCTCCCAACCACCATTCTACTCCGACTCTATGAGTTCGACTATTTCAGATTCTACATATAAGTGAGATTATGCAGTGTTTGTCTTTCTGTGTCTGGCTTATTTCACTTAACATAATGCCCTCCAGGTTCATCCATGTTGTCGCAAGCCGTAGGACTTTCTTCTTTTTAAAGGCTAATTCGGGATTTTAGTGCAGTAGCACTGGGATGAACCAGGAGATCTCACAGTGTGTCAGAAATAACTCCGTCAAAGCCAGAGCATTTTTTCTCTGCCTAAATGCAGAGACTTTGGTCTTCAAAATTTTTTTCCAAGCGTCCTAAATGAACTGGCTCCAGTGTAGAGAATACTATTCTCCTTACATCTGTATATGCTGGGGAATTTGCATATTCAAAAATTAAAAGAAATGAAAGAAACAGCAGCTAACAAATGCTAAAAGGCTACCGCGAAGGAGCTGCCTTCTGGCCCACAAGAACTCCACCACAGCAGAAATTCTGCGCCTCACCTCTAACTCGATATTCCTCGATGCCTCTTTATGGAAGTTAAAGTGGTCAGAAGCTGAGTGTGTGTGGAGAGCGCTATTGATTTTTCCTTCCTTGGGGGGACCAGACTGCCAAATTACAAAGCTACAAAACAGGCTAACTAGCTTGGCAGGGGTGCCCCCACCAACTCCACACGGCTCTTTCCCATCCTGTCTCTCACCACACTGGTTTGAAAGACCCCCGTTTCTCTGTCCTCTGCCGTGGACCTTCCGGAGTCGGGAAGCCACCAGAGCTGCACCAAACAGCCCAGCAGTGGGTTTCTGCTGTTCTTATTTTTAGTCCTGATGCTACTCCCAAAGAGAAAATAAAAGCAAATAAAATTTAGACTGTTGCAACTGATCTCCATTCATTTCAGAATGTTGCTACAGCAACCAACAGGGGCTTAACAGTATCTTTCCTCCCCATACCTCCTCCACCTCATTTCTGTAACCGGGCAGCAGGACCATTCCAATGGCATCAGCACCATCTTTTGTGCAGGGCTTCTGTCCAAAGTCTTTGAGAATGGAGCTACCCGAGGCCCAGCGCCAGGCAGGCAGCTGTATGCACGTGGCCTGTTAACTGACACACCAGCCCCCAGCCAACCTTGGTCCTAAGATGACACATAAAGGAAGGTTGAGCAAAGCACTGATCACTGTTATGCACTCGAAAACAAACACAGAAGGAAAGTAACCTACAAAATGTTTTGAAAGAAAGTTTTATAGCCTGGATTTTTCCTCCTTCCCTGCGAAGTGCTGGGAGACTCCTCAGTCGCCTCTGCAGTGTAATCCAAGAAATCTGATTTTGGTGGCCCTACCCCTTTCCCCTCCAGGCTCCTCAGGGACCTGGTGTACCCTCACCCCTCACCCTCACTCCATCCCACCAGGGACCTGGTTTCCTGTTCAGTCCAGTGCTGTCATGTTCTTTCCCTCTTAAGGATTCCAAAATGAACTGGCTAAAATATGCATGCTGAGTTATGGGTGACAAATAGGAATGTATGAACTTGCGGGAGGAAAGACTGAAGTTCTGTTCAGGTCAGTTCTGGGTCCTGAGGTGACTGCACAGGGACCCCGGCCCCTCACACAGCCTCAAGTCTAATGACAATACCAATAATGAGAATAGGCCACATAAGATCCAACACATATGGGTACTAGCCAGAGGTCTCACAGAGGCACAGGCGAAACCCACGTCCACATGAACACGAGATGGTTAAATATCCAAACCCTCGACAGCTACTAGTGTGCAAGCTTGATGGTGCCACAAAGGGAATAATTTTACAGAAAATGACTTCTAGGTAATAGGTAACAACTTCAGAGCTGTTCTATTTCCACCTGAAGCAAGGCCACCTATAAAACCCTTCACACACCAGCAACTCGGAAAGAGGAAGGCATTTGTAACAGGCAGCTGCTGTGGCCATTCATTGCTAAGGGTGTACAGACAAAAAGCCTCCTCCGTGGCCTGAATCTCTGCAGCAAAAAATAGCCAGAGAGAGAGCTGGGCCTGCAGAAATGCAGTTCATGACAAAACACAGGCATAGGGACCAAGTGGCAGCCGGTGTTGGCCCACAACCAAGTTCTACACAGCCCTCCCGCTTTCCCCTCAGATCCCTCTAGTCTCAGGGGAAATCCTTCCTACATGTTTGTCCCAGTTGCTCATCTTGTCTGCCTCAAATCCCTGCTCTTCAGGCTAAGACCTTGGAAAATAAATCCATAAAGACTTGCTGGCTATTTCCACTGTCATTTCTTCCTCATCCCTGGGGATCAGAGTCCAAGCATCAGCTTAGAGGGAGGAAGGGAAGAAAAGAAAGTGGGTTGCCCATATCACAGCACTACACCCACAAAGACTCTGACATGCCTCAGGAGGCCTGGATCCTCCCTTGTTCTGCCACTGATCATTCTTGTGGCCTGGGTCAACCCCTTCCCTCTCTGATCCCTGGGTTCACCTGCTCATACCCCACAGAGGCAGAGTTCACAGCTCCCTCCCAAATACATATGTGTCCTTAAGGCCAGGAACTGTGTAGTTTGGAAGATGATGCAAAATTAACGTGTGCTTAATGAAAAAAGTTACTGCTTTTTGAATAGCTCTAAATATTATGTGTAAATAACTCGAAATGTATTACACGTATTGCTCAGTTAATCCGCATAGCATCTTGTGAGAAAGGTACTAATTTTGTTTTCAGTTTAGAAAACAGGAAGCAGGAATTTGAGACACAGAGAAGGCAAGTCACTTGCCCAAGGTCACACAGCTTGGAGTGGTGGAATCATGACTCAAATTCAGGCAGTCTAGTGCAGGGCTCCTCACTCTTCATTCTGGAGACACATTCCAACACAGTGGGAATGCAGTAATATGTGGATGTCATTCAGTGCCAGCCTCCCCAGCTGCCCACCTCTCGGCTCCCTTGGGCCAATGCAAATCAGGTGACTACAGGGTGGAGAAGAAGACTAGGGCTGGGTCCCAGCCGGGCACATGGACACAGACATGTTGGTTGTGAAATTGATGAAATACTTCCAAGCTGGCTGACAAAAAGTCACTGCCCCAATCCATCTACCTGCTGGCCTGGCTGCCAAGCCCCTCCCTACTCCCCGCTCAGGATCCAGCCATTAAAGGGGTGACCCTTGGCCTTAGACGGGGCCTCCAAGAGGCACCTACCTATGTAGCAGCTGCAGCCCAGAGAGGTTGCTGCAGTGTGTCTGTCAGCCCCGCCCTGGTCCATGGATCTTCCCAAGTCCGTCAGGTGTTCGGGGGCGAGTACGGGGACTGGAGCCTTCAGTGTCCAGCTGAGCCTCTTTCCCTGCCCTCTCTATGTGGGCCCTGACTTCTGGCCAGCTCTGGCCTTTGGTCCCTGGTTTTCCATCCAGGCTGGTGGTTGGCTGTGCTCCTGGGTGGCATGGTTCCTGCCCGTCCTTCCCTTGGAGCTGGACTCTATTCCTATTTTCCATGCATGGACCCCGATGGGTACCCCAGTCTGCCACTGGCATCCCCAGCTGAAGGCACAGCACTCACATCTCTTTCTTCTCCTCCACACATCAATCCTTCCAAATTGCCTGGAGTTTCAGGCCTGGTGGCTTGAAGAGTAGATATCTCTCTGGGAAGGGGATGGGTATCCCTGTGGCCCTTCGTTGATGCCCTCCATCCACCAATATAAGCTGCCCGACTCCTCACTCCCTGCTAGAAGCTCTTTTCTCCCATTTAAATCCCATTCGGCATTATTGGAAACCTACTGCATGCCCAGCATTAGTGTGACGTGACCTAGTTGAGAAAATTGCTGTATGCCCAGCTGATGGTAATAACAACCACTTAGATCTAATAATTGCCTGTCAGACGCTGTCCCTAAGTGATTTATATTTATTAAGCTAATCCTCACGGTAAACCCATGAGATTAGAATTGTTACCATCTTCATCTTACTGAAGAGGGCTCTGAGGCACAGAGAGGTTAAAAAACTCATCATATCACACAGCAAGTCATAGAAGTGTCTGGATTCAGATCCAGTCCCTGTACCTGCAACTGCCACACTATGTCTGACATACTACTGTACAAAGGGATGAGTATCAGGGCAGGAAAGACCTTAGACATAACAATTCAAGTCCAAACAAATATTTAGGAGCATGTTTACAATTAATTGGTTTATCCCAAGACTTTCACATCTCAGGGGCAGCTTTGGAGCAAATGAAACTGACCAGCTGCTGGGGAACAGGCCAGGTTTCCAGGGAGAATCTTCCTTTTCTGGCTACTGGGGGGTCTTTCGCCCTGTTCCAGGGAGAGTTCCAGGCTTCTTGGGAGCAGAGCATTCTGGCTGGCCCCAGCCTTGCCCACCAGCCACCCCTGCCTGCCAGCAAGCCTAGGGCCACGTAGCAGCTTTATTCTCTCCAGCAGATGTGTGCGTAGAGGCCGTTTTCTAGGTGAGAACAAACATCCTCTTTCTCAATGCCCCGGAGAGAAGATGCCGTGCTGGACAGGAGCCCTGGCAGTGCAGAGTCCCCTACTGGGGACATGCAATTTGGGAAGAAGCCTCCGGCAGACGGTTTTTCCAGCCTGAGCCTGCTCTCCTCGGATACTCGGCTGCGTGGCGCCACCTGCTGGACAGAGCGAAAGTCTCCTCTTGGCGGAGGCACCAGCGACCTGGGCTTCCCTAAGGCCACCTCCCCTGGTACCCCTCCAGCTCCTCCAACCCTGACCCTGGCCAGCAGGAAGGGGAGATCTTCGCCTTCCACAGAAATTTTGTGTCATGGGCACTGGTCTCCGCATCCGGACATTGCACAGGATCAATCAGTAGCAGGATTGTTCATTTATTTATCTGCATTACTTCTCTTTGTTCTGATTCTCAGGGCTCTGACTTCTCCCACGTCACCCTCATGTCACTCCTTGGTTAGGGACACTACTTCTTTAAACTCTTTGAGCCTCAGTTTCCCATCTATCAGGATGGTGCAGGGCTGTTATGAACAAGAGAAAGCGCCGACCTAGGTTATTGCACACCTGCCTAGATGGAGCCAGCTGCTGGGCTCGCGGCATGGTGGCCCCGGGTGTCTGTAGATGTTCCCAAGCGCTCAGATGTTACTAGAACATACCATTTCCTCTGCGCAGGGTGTACATAAGCACTGAGCCCTTTTGAGATGAGGGTTCTGGGCAGTTCCTGAACCCTCCTACCCATGGGATTCAAAGAGTGCAAGACTCAAATCAAAGCCCCAGCAAAATAACAAATTCCTTCATAACATTAACTCTCAGAGGAGTAAAATCAATAATATTCACATATTTAACACATTTCCTATTTCTCCATGGGTGTTATACCTGAAATGCCCAGGTCTATTCTATTTCACTTAATAAATGTTATTTTTTCCTCTTTTTTGCTCCTTGTTCCCTCTAAGCCTATTCTTTCTTATGTTATGGGCTGAATTCATGTTTCACATGTTTTAATATGTGGATATGTGGAGATGAGGCATTTAAAGAGGTGATTAAGTTAAAATGAGGCCATTAGGATGTGCCCTAATCCAATCTGACTAGTGCCTTAAAAGAGGAGGAAACGTGAGCACACACAGAGACACCAGGGGGGTGTGCACAGAGAACAGGCCATGTGAGGACACAGGGAGAGGGCAGCCTTCTGCAGGCTGAGAGGAGCCCCAGGAGAAACCAACTCTGCTGACATCCTGATCACAGACTTCCGGTCTCCAGAACCACGAGAAAATAAATTTCTGTTGTTTAAACCACCTAGTCTGTGGTGTTCTGTTATGGCAGCCCTGGCAAACTAATCTATCATCTTAGTATAATAAAGTCCGTTGCTGTTCAATGAAACAGGACTTTAGCCTTACATGGAGGTCAGACAGGAGGCATGATTTTATAATTAATAGAATCATGGGCCTGGATGTAGACTCACACTCACAGAGGGCAGAGCCTGGCAGGAACCCACACATCTGGCTTCTCACCACAGTTCCAGGCACAGTGCTGGTCATTGGACCAAGTGGAATTGAATTGTCTACATTGCACAGTCTGGCAGGATCTGCCTGAGGCCCCTGCAAACGTACCTGCTTGGATTTCTGCTTCTCTTCATCCTTGATAGAGTCACCAATTCCCCCTCGCAGAGAAAACTACTCATAAACCACAGTGCAGGGGTCAGGGAAGGGCAGGGTCATGTCTCTCTGGGGCTCCAAAAAGAGGCTGAAGTTTATGACTGTGTGAGATGTTTACAACAGAAACATTTGTTTCTCAAACTGCTCTGGGGTTGCTGAAGTGAATTTTCTCCAAAGCTGGAAAGTGCCCATCCATCTGCTTGATGCAACTTCTCTGGAGGTAGAGAGCAGAGACTCCACAGCTGCAGTGGATTCCTGGCTGGGGAGGGAGGGCTGATCTATCAAGCCACAACAGGGATGGGTGCTGCAGGTGTCCCTCTACAGGTGAAGTGGCCATATCTCTGAACCAAAATGCTATTAATTTTTTTTAAGAGGATAAAAAGAGGAAGGAAGGAAGGGAGGGGGCAGGGGGAGTCAGTTCTGAAATGTGAACTTATTTATAGAGTTTACCAAAGATTTATAAAATCAATCATATTTTCAGTTTTAATACATTTCGTACTGAAAATAGTATAATGTCATTAAAACATACCAAAATCATTCAAAATCATCTCATTTAAATCAAGAGTGCCAGTTCTGAGTGTATTAGTCTGTTCTCACACTGCTATGAAGAAATACCCGAGACTGGGTAATTTATAAAGAAAAGAGGTTTAACTGACTCACAGTTCCGTGTTGCTGGAGAGGCCTCAGAAAACTTACAATCATGGCAGAAGGCAAAGGAGAAGCAAACACCTTCTCTACAGGGCAGCAGGACAGAATGAAGGCAAGCGGGGGAAATGCCAGATGCTTATAAAACCATCAGATCGCGTGAGACTCTCGTGAGATGAGAACAGCATGGAGGAGACCACCCCTATGATTCAATTACCTCCACCTGGTCCCACCCTTGACCTGTGATGAGATTTTGGGTGGGGACACAGCCAAACCCTATCACTCAGCTTGAGCCTAAGCTACATCCAGACCTATTCTGAAAAGACAGTGAGCAGAGGAACAGGGGCTCCTGCTGGCAGAGAGGGAATCAGGCAGAACAAGCTTGACCCAGCAACAGAGATGGTGCCCAGGGGCCCAAGAGGAGAGATCACAAAGGCACTGAGGAATCTGTCCTCAGGCCAGCCCCAGGAGCCTGCCAGTTCCTAAAAGGAACAAAAATTCAATCAGGTAGCAGCAGCCTTTCCCTTAAAAACGCAAAGACCCAGGCGTGGGCAGCAGCAATGTTTGTCCTGAGGAGGCAGCTTAGACTCCAGGTATGAATGGATTTGTTTTCTGTGTACGTCCTCTCCCTTCTCACAGATGCCCTGGGCCACCCCAAGCTGAAACAAGACTCCAAGAGACAGATACTGACCTAGGTAAAACATAACCTGCAATGTGTTTTTACCAGAGCAGGTGCTTTTATTTTGGTGACAGGGACAGAAGAGGAAAGTGAGGCAGAAGAAAAGTCCTTGCAGTGGGGAGAGGAAGAAAGACCAGGATGCAAAAGGATTGGGGAGCCCAGGGAAAGGGACCAAGCAGAAGCTGTGCTGGAGGGCAACGCCCTCATCAAACCCATCCTGCAGCCAACAGCCACAGACCAGTGTAAAACTCCTGTGAATGAATGGTGGAGACTTGGGACAACATTGGTGGGAGCACAAAGAGAAAGCCTAGACCCTGACCCACTGACGTGGAATGTCCCTACGATCCAGGGCAATGGTAGGCCCAGTCCCAGTGTCAGTGTCATATTGCCCTGGGAGCCAGCAGCAGAGGCAGCATCCATCCCATCGTGCTGCAGTGCACTGCAGTGCCAGCCAGCATCAGGACGCCCTCAGAGCACTAAGCAGGGAACCTGGCAGAAATCTACAGCCCCTGGTGAGAGCTGGAAGGAGCAGAGAAGCAGGAGGCTCTGGCAGAGGCAGCCACACAGCAGAAAATGGCCATAAGCAGAGTCGCTTGTGAGCACGTGGGAGAGACACCCTGGAACTCCAGGAGGGAGGTCCAGGCCTGTGTAAGCCATGCAGACGGCTCCTGGCAGTGTTACCCCATTTGTGCCTCCAACTAGACTGGTGAGGACGGAACACCCTGGGAATAGAACTGGTCTAAGACATGGTTGAAAATGCAGCTCCCTGTTTGGGAAAACCCATCTGCCAAGGTTATAACAGATCTGATGGCAGGGAAACACAATAACAGGCACATCAGAAACTGCAAATGAAAAGGCAATGTGCAATTTTTAATTCTAGGAAAATAAAAAGATGTACAAGAAAGAAAATGCAATTATAGCACCAACTTGACCCACAGTGAACAATGTTTTTAATTAAATCGAGAAGACCTGGGTGGATGAGGAGACTGAAATGAGATGGGGGCAGGAAATAGGTGAGCTGAGTCCACATCAACCTGACAAGAAGTCAGTAGATAATTGCCAAAACCTAATAAGAAGCAGCAGTCAAAACCTGTAATTCAGGGAAACAAAAAATGAAGAGAAGAAATAGCCAGAGAATTGGGAGAGGTTGTGTCCAGGGAGCAGGACTGAGTATGATGGGAGAGGGGGCAGCAGGGGCTTGTGAGGTCCTGCCATCAGCTCTCGGAGTGATCTTGGACTTGTGAACTCCATGCTCTGGATCTCAGTTTCCCCATTTGTATCACGATGGTGCTGTTGAAGTGACCACTAGTGGCTCACCAGCTCTGCAGTTGCGGGGCTCTGGGCAGGTGGTTATGTGGAAGTATGCACAGTGGGTACTGCATGTGAGAATAAATACATTTTTCATGATCATAGTCACAGGGCTGTCACACAGAGGTGGGCCAGGCCAGCCTCAGCACACATCTCAGAATGGCCTTCACACTCAGACACACATGTGGTTTACCCAATGCAGCCTGGGCCCTTCCTCAACTCAGCTGAAGAAAACTGTTCTGTCTCCAAGGCCAGCCTCAACCCACCTGCTCCGAGGCTGAGGGCCTGGACACAGGAAGGCACCTCTGAAAGGGCATCCTGTTCCTACTGGAGTCAGGGAGCCACACTTGGCATGGGCTGCTCTTTACTGCAGGTGTAGACAATTGTCCCAGCAGAGGGCACCCCCAACACCCTAAGGCCTCCCCCACCCCATCCTCCATATCCCATCCCTGCAAACGTGCCACGTTAGCCTCTGTCTGGTGAGCAAGACATAGATATGCAAAAGTGAAGAATGAATGAATGAATGAATACATACATACATACATACTCTAATAAACTGCACTGAATATCTTTCTTGTACATCAGAATTGAAGAACTTGAGGCAACGAAGAGATACAAAGGAAGCAGACACCAACATGCACATTCCACTCAGATAGAACAAAAAGATCATAGTAACAGAGGCCTTGAGTTCCCTGTAAAGGCTTCTTCTCAAAGTAAATCTGTTGTGGAGATATGAGGAAAGTGTTGCCAAAGAAAGCAACTTGAGCTATTGTCAGGAGATCTGCCAGGGCCAGATATCGAGCAAGGCCATAAGTCACCATGTGGCCAAATGACCCTCTCCATTGTGCACTTGTATGGCAAGTCAGATGGGAAATGCTCCTGGAGATGCCAGTCACCTTAAGTCTGAAGCTCTAAGGAGAGAAGAGAAACAGCAGTGTCTAGCACCTGGTCTGCATCACCAACTTTTTGTATATTATCTTATTTACTCCTGGCAATGACCTTGTGAAATAGGAATCATTGCCCTGATGACAAATGAGGAAACAGAACCTCTAAAATCTAGTCTATCTTCCCCTGGTTTCCATTTCTTGTGAATGTCAAAGCTGAGATTCAACGCCAAGGCCAGATTATGGCAAGACACACTCTACTTCCTTATCTACTGACTTGAAAAAGACTTATTTCACACACTTCCAGGGTGCTGGCCCTCATGACCTGCTGGGGAGACACTCGGTGTCGGAGCCCAAGAGGGAAGTAAGGTGCCTTGCCTGCTTTATCTGTGCCTAACTCCAGGAAAGGCTCAATACATTTTCCAGGCTGGGGAGTATGGATGGTCACAATAATTTGTTGGTCAAGGAGGGTTGAGAGGAGAGTATGAGAGGGGAACCCAGGCAAATATACTCCTTTTAGAAATGGGGTGTTCCTCACATTTTGTTAATTCTGTCTTCTCTACCAAATGGTTCTGTCTCTTTTTTCCATTTCCTTGTATTTTAAATGCATTTAAACCAAGTGATCATTTAACAATTTCTGTGGGTTTTCTGGTATGTGTTTGGGGTTATTTTTTTTTATTTTGTTTTTGTTTGACAGTGTTGAATCATCAAAATATTGCAAAGCATTTTTCTGGCTCACTAATTGATAGACTCCTGCCTAATTGCCTGCTGTTTCATTTCTTCTTTGTTAAAATGACACAAGGTTTTCAGTTCTGCTGCTTCCAAAAAATAAACGGTGCTGCTTGACTAGCCCTCCATCTGCGCCTCCACCAGGGTGACAGCACGTGCCACAATCCCACAGATCATTGGCCCTGGGCAGAGGGTGGGGGTGGAGGCTGGGAAGGATGGTGGGTGGAGAACAGTGTCCTTCCAAGAGAGCTCCCTGCATTCCTGAAGCTCCTTCCCCAGGGCCTCTCCCTAACATTACCCCGTGGATCCATTGCCAGCCTCAGCAAGTCATGGGTGCCTATTTTCTGAATTGCCAAATGATGTCTGAAGCTGGCGGAAACTAGGAGCCCCTGTGTTTAACCCTGAGACTTTGCATTTGCCCAATTTATCCAGCCAAAAACTACAGCCTTATACCCACTGGCCTCACCCATGCCATAGAACTATGCTCCTGTGGTACAGGGGGCAGGTGAGGGCCCAGTGCTCAGCATATGGTCCTTTCCGGCATCCTACATCTCTACCTCCAGCTTCAACCCCATCTCTGGTCCCATGGGCTCACCTTGGATTTTAGGACTGGCACTGTCCTTCCAGCCTCACAGGGCATGCTGTGCATGCTGGCCTTGGCCCCAGCCCAAGCTCATCTGGCCCTAACCCTGGGCTTGCCCAGGAGGTCCAGGTTCACCCAGGTCCCAGGATAGGAAATCCAATCCCCTTTGGCAACATTAGAACTTCAAAAAGGAGGAACCCAGACTAGGTCAAAATATGATCTGTCTGGCTCTCTGCCCTCCAGCTTTCTCCCCGAGCTGCTGGGACCAAGGGCTCTCCCTCCAATTTCAGGAAACTTCTCCTCAGACATTAAGTTCCTTTGGGAGTTAGGGGATGGAGGATTTCTTCAACTGCCTGGCCAGGATAACCAGTCCCAAGCATCTGCCTAATGGTGAGGAAAGGCGACACATGTTTGGTGTCTGGGGTCCAGGCCTTTCCACTCTGCCTCATCCCTCTGCCTTGCAGGTTCCTGGTACATGTCAGGGGTAGAGCTGCAGGAAACAGGGGCTTCACTAGAAACTGGTTTGGTTCCTAAGCATCCCTTTGCCCACCTCTCCCCATTAGCAATGGAAACTAGGGGCATGGATACATTTTTTTTTTGAGTCAGAGTCTCGCTCTGTCGCCCAGGCTGGAGTGCAGTGGTGCGATCTCGGCTCACTGCAAGCTCCGCCTCCTGGGTTCACGCCATTCTCATGCCTCAGCCTCCCGAGTAGTTGGGACTACAGGCGCCCGCCACCACACCCGGCTAATTTTTTGAAGTTTTAGTAGAGACGGGGTTTCACCATGTTAGCCAGGATGGTCTTGATCTCCTGACGTTGTGATCCGCCCGCCTCGGCCTCCCAAAGTGCTGGGATTACAAGGTATACATTTTTCTAAGCACACATCTGCCTTCCGCATAGACCAAACTAGAGGTTGGCTGGGAGCCAATATTACAGTCCTGGCTTCCTGTGTTATAGAGGAGGAAGCACTTGAGGCCCAGGGAGAGGAAAGTGGAGACAAGGCCACAGTGTAAGCCAATGGCAGAGCCAAGACCAGAACTCAGGAGCCAAACTTCTAACCTGAGATTGTCCTAATTCCAGACTTAACAACTATCTCCCAGAAGAAAACTCAGCACCATGATATTCCTCTAAAGAGCTAGCTGTGTCTGTAGACATTGAACACATTTGCTGGCAGACCTGGCTTGTCGGCAGCACCTGCGAAAAGGGTCAAAGGTTCTGACTGACTGGAAGGGCACTGTGATATGCCTGCTGCAAAGTCACCATTCACCAACTGTGAAATCAAAGGATTTACTGACTAACCACTGTCACATAGATCTATTATGTGCACCTACACACACACACACACACACACACACACACACACACAGTTTAACAAACTTTCAGTGCCAAAGAAAGAGAGATGCTTCTCTTTCCTGATCAGACTTCATGTGGAGAACTACGTTTCCTTTAAGAGGAAAACCGACAAATTAGAGCATTCCCAAAGAAGAGCAACCCGGAAGTCGAGCTCACTCAAAATAATGTGAGGCATTGTGATTAAATATCCAGAAGTTTACGGAAGAGAAGACTAAACACACACTATATCTGAACTCAGATTGCTGAAAAATAATGTGGAAAAGACTAATGGAGGTATCATGGGTCATTTTAGAGGGCAGAGCTGGGTTAAGTGGAAAAGAATAAGAGAACAGCGTTTTAAGCACTGGAACTCTTTTTTTTTTTGAGACAAAGTCTTGCTCGTGTCACCCAGGCTGGAGTGCAGTGGCATGATTGTGGCTCACTGCAAATTCCATCTCCTGGGTTCAAACAATTCCCCTACCTTAGCCTCCCAAGTAGCTGGGATTACAGGTGCCCACCACCATGCCCAGCTAACTTTTGCACTTTTAGTAGAGACGGGGTTTCACCACGTTGGCCAGACTGGTTTCCAACTCCTGACCTCAGGTGATCCACCCACCTTGGCCTCTCGAAGTGCTGGGATTACAGGCATGAGCCACCACACCCGGCCTGGAACTCTTTAAAATTGGAGGTAGTGAGTTCCCCTTCATTTCTAGAGTCCAAACAGAGATGACAGACACACAAGGACTTGAGATTCAGGCAACTAACATAAGTTTGAACTAGATCAAGTTGATTCTGCAATCAGATAAACTCTAAATTCCTTAAGCTGAAGTTCAGAGTGAAGAGGGAAAAGGGAAGAAAGAGGAGAGGGTACTGGGTGTCACAGCCAAACTACCCTCTAGGAGACAGGGTCATAGGAGGTGACAGTGCACTCACCAGTCTGCGTGCCTGTCACACTAGAATGATGACTTCTTGCAATCCTTCCTCTATTTGTCATGAGTTCTTAGTTGCACATTGTAGAAGATTATGTATTTTCAGGCAAAATAAAGAATACTTATTATAAGAACACAAGATGTCCAGTGAAAAGTGAAAAATTGGTGAGATTTTCCCCTCTCTTGAATTTTTGCCCCTCCCTAAATATCAATTGATTCTTCTTTATCTGCAGACCACTTTCCTGGATTCTTCAGTCTTAAATTCAAGATTTTATAATGTATTCTGCAGGATAATTGGTTTCTCTAATATGCTTGAGGCTAGTTATCACCTGGTGTGCTTGTAAAGGAAATCAATCACTATGCCTCCAACTAGATGCACTGGTTTGGAATCTCTGGGGAGGAGTCCTGGTATTTTAGAAATTCTTGTCATCAGGGGCATTTTTTTAAACTTTGCAGAGTCAACTGAGAATCACTGAAGGTTTTGGAGCAGGGTCATAACATTAGTAGAGTCATGCTTCTGGGAGATTAATTAGGTGGCTCTGTAGAAGCCAGATCACCAGCTTCTAGGTGTAAAGAGCCTGTTAGAAGAGCCCCAATGATGGGATGTATACCTGAGATGTCTCTCTAAAGAACTGAGTAGAGGGACAAGAAGTGGCATCACCTGCAGGCATCTCATCCCTTCAGTACCTCACCTCCCTCATAGCCACAGTTGAGAAGAATAGCATGGAGAAATGGCATGGGGGGAGCAATTGGGTTCTCCCTCTAGGGATCCAGAACTGGTGTCCAAATGACCTTCTGCCTCATCTCCCTCACCCAGTTTTGCCCAGCCCTCCATAGCCAGATCAAAGCCCACCCCTTCACTGATATCTTGAGCCAGATGCCATCTCATCCTCCTTTGAATACTCATGTCACCTGTTCTGGGCCTCTCTTCTGAACCTAGTTGTTTCCTCCCATCCTTCATCAGGAATGTACATGTCTCCTCCTCCATGAGACTATAACCGTGTTAGGAATTGAGATGATTCATCCTTTATCTTTGTTTCTTTCCAACATGCCTCAGACACATGTTATAACACATCAGCCTGGCCATCCAGAAAGTGCTTCACTCATTCTATGGAAACTTTGATCTCTCTGAAGTTCCTTCCAGTTAATCCTTTTCGCACATGAGCTTTGAGAACAAGCCCTCTCAACTAAGATGTCTGAGATTTGTTTCCTGTCCTCCGAGAGTTGTCATGGCGATATCTACCAACTTTACCTATTCATAAAGTGAGAGCCATGACCCAATGCCCAACAAGGTCCAGTTGCTGCTCATTAGACACTGAAGCCCAATGCCAAAGGCACTGCAGCTCAATTGCTGCCATCTCCAATCCCAAATCTATATCAGTGTCTGGCCTTTTCTGTGTCCCACAGAGACACACTCAACACATTTAGGCATTCAGAATAATTACTGAGGGTCTGGTTACTGAGAGTGTCAGATTTGCTGCTAGGTTGCAGGAGACCATAAATATATAGCCCAGTTAGACCCACTTACTTTAGGGCTCAGGCATCTGTCAAAAGGGTCTGGAGTGTAGGACAGTCCCCTGGGAATCCCACCTCACCTCTCCCACAATGGTGCTTTGGCTTGAAGCCAGGCATATGCGCCATGATGTCATCTCCCTTCTTGATGAGTTCGTGTTCAGAGGAATCCCAATGTTCTCCACTGAATCAACTTCAGGGTCAAATTCCATCTCCACACAGTCCTAACTCCTACAGTGGACACAGCTAAAGCCTACACTAACAAACATCTGTTGAATATTGAATGAATGTCTTCCCCACACAAACCCTCTATATACAAACACATATCTTTCCTTCTCCTTTTTGCCCATTCATAAACATCCTTCTATCCTGATAACTAAGAGGGCTTTGTGGCTCATACAGGACTTTCAATAATATTGTGAGTTGGGGTCCTCATAGCATCTGCAAGAGGTAATTAGAGAGTACAATTATATTAGTACTCTTTCATAGATAAGTCAAGCAAGACTCAGAAGAGTTCAGAGCTGCTCAGAGCTGGGAGGATTGGA
This sequence comes from Rhinopithecus roxellana, assembly GCF_007565055.1. NCBI lineage: Eukaryota > Metazoa > Chordata > Mammalia > Primates > Cercopithecidae > Rhinopithecus > Rhinopithecus roxellana. The sequence goes on from NC_044559.1 coordinate 11,525,310, forward strand.
CACGGCACTTGAGTCCAGGTCCTCTGCTCCCAGTCACTGTGCTTTTTCTAATATAGCCTCTCTTGGAGGGTGACATCACCTCGATTGAGCACCCTACTATGTGTTTTACATGCTTTATCTCATATAATCCTTGCAGCGGTCCCACGAGGCAAATGTTACCCCTCCACTTTGTAAGCAAGGCGACCAAGACACAGGAAGGTCAAGTAACGTGCCAAGGTCACTCAGCAAATAAGTGACCGAGGCAGGATTCCAGTTCAGGTCTATCTGACCCATGCTTCTGCCCCTCACCACATCTCCCTGTCATGTAGAAAACATCACATTCTATGACTGTGCCATTAGAAAACTGGCCCTCAAGCTACTGGAGCTAAAGCAGTCCTCATAAATAAATTACCTTCCTAAGTAAATAGTGAGCAGCAAAGGGTGGCTTAATTCTCAGACTTCTGGCCAGTTGAACAGAGCACTGTGTGTAGTTGTTCTGTGCTGTCCCTATGTAATGTCACATAAATTCCCAGCAGAACTATTTTAACTTTTAGAAAAAAATGTTTTGGCCGGGCACAATCACTCACGCCTGTAACCCCAGCACTTTGTGGAGCCAAGGCGGGCAGATTGCTTAGATTGCTTGAGCCCAGCAGTTTGAGACAAGCCTGGGCAATATGGTGAAACCCCATCTCTATAAAAAAAAATACATATACAAAAATTAGCAGGGCATGGTGGCAAACATCTGTGGTCCCAGCTACTCAGCAGAACTGAGGTTGGAGGATCACCTGAGCCCAGGAAGTCGAGGCTGCAGTGAGCCAAGATGGTGCCACTGCACTCCAGCCTGGGCAACAGAACAAGACTCCATCTCAAAAAAACTAAAAAAAATTACAAAATAAAATAAAGATGTTTTTAAGTGGACAAATGTATTAGCCCAAACACAGACATCTTGACTCTGCATGACTGCCCCTCCACATCATAAATGCACCTAACATTGCCAAAATTCCAGGAGTTTGGCCGGAAATTGAAAGGGCTACTGATTAATCACATATGTAAAATCTTAATTAAAACACAAATGGCACCCACTACAAATTAGGACTTTAGCTAATTTTTCCAATAGGAAGTGAAATAAACTTTCTTGATTTTCCTTCCTGAAGTCTTACTTTCCTACCAAAGGATTGCCTTCTCATGGGAAGTATCAATTGAAAAATCACGCAATTTATAAATTTAGAATTTATACATTTATTTATTTATTTATTTTTTGAGACAGAGTGTTGCTCTCTCTCCCAGGCTGGGGTGCAGTGGCACGATCTTGGCTCACTGCAAGCTCCGCCTACCGGGTTCACGCCATTCTCCTGCCTCCGCCTCCCAAGTAGTCCCAGGCGCCTGGGACTACAGGCGCCAGCGACTACGCGGGGCATTTTTTTTTTTTTTTTTTTTTTTTTTTTTTTTTTTTGTAGTTTTGGTGGAGACAGGGTTTCACAGTGTTAGCCAGGATGGTCTCAATCTCCTGACCTCGTGATCCACTCGCCTCGGCCTCCCAAAGTGCTGGGATTACATGCAATGAGCCACTGTGCCCAGCCAACTTTATTTCTTATAAGGAGTTATAGCTTGCAGGGTGGCCATCTCAACCAGCTGGGAAGTGTAGCCTCCAGCAGGGCCCAGAAGCAGGTACTTCAAGAAGGGGGAGAGTGCAGTAGGAATTTATGCCAGACAGGTTGGCCAAGCATACATATTTAATAGGCTATAAAAGGAGCTGTGAATATTCACAATGAGGGTCCTGATACATGTGTACTGAACAAGCATGCAGGTTAACATGCATCACATGATCACTTTGGGGTGGAGGCTTAACATTTAAATGTATTACAATTAGGCCCTACACGTGAAAAGGTGAAGAAGGGACACGAAGGCACTCAAGTGTGCAGCTTCTGTAAACTGGCCAGAACCAGTCCTTGATCAGTGGTCTCATATCAAGAGAAAGTTACTAAAATCAGTCTCTTGTCCAATCAAAGCTGTAGTTAACAGCTTATGGAATGGGGGTCAGTTAGTATCTGTCAGTGGCTGAGCTACAATTACTTTAACATTGCTTATCTCAAGGCTAGTGCTTGGTTAGTTGCTAGAGACAAAGAAAACCCTTGTGGCAGTCAGAATGTAGTTATTCTTTAAATGCGGGGGTGTGTGACTTAATCCTTGCCTGGCATGCCTGTAAGTCCCGTTTATAATTTGGTATCTTATTGCCACAAAGAGGCCATTGCATCAGCCTTATGATCTCTATTTTAAGATTCATGTTGTTGTTTTGGGAGGGGGTATAATGAGGCACCTCTGACCTCCTGTCCCATCATGGGACAGGGAACTCAGTTTTTACGATTTTTTCTGGGATCCCTTTGGCCAAGAGGGGGGTCTGTTCAGTTGGCATGAGAGTGGCAGGTGAGGCCAACCTTAGGTCAGCATATGGTGCAGTGAGGATGGCTGTGGGGACAGCGAGCCAGAGCCTCATTAGGGAGCACAGGAATGCCCCCTGGCACCAAGCACTGCCTCACCTTTCTCTTCATGTTCCCACCTCTCATTCTTCCCACTGAGTGGTCAATCCCCCTGTCATTGTGCCTGGGCTAAGGATGGTGCCCACGGGCTGCTCCCAAGGAGAAATCACTCCTGCTGCTCCCAGGGTTGGCCTGGTCTTGGGGCTGGGCACAGGCCGTGCTCCCAGCATCTCTCAGTTCTCTCCTGTGTGAGCTGTAGCCATGGCCTTCTCCTTCTATCTGTCCCTATATGCTTTCTCTAACACAGGGATTCCTCAGGTTGTGTGTGCTGAGACTCATTTGCTCTTGCTGTATGAATTTCCTAGGATCTGAGCAGCCAGGATTTCAATGCATTGCATCTGCCTTCTTAAAATCCTCTGCCATTTCCCCCATGCTGCTCTGCTCTGGGCTTTCTTCTAAGATTTGAAATACTTCTCCTAAATCACCTAATGTTTGAAACCGAGCTGCTAGGATGCCCCCACAACAGCAGCAGGTAAGTGATAGTTGGTTTCACGAAGGACCCTATGAAAAATCAAGACAAGATCTGAGTAGTGAGGAAAAGAGTTCTGAAAAGGAAGCATCCTCTTAACATGTCCAAAACGGAGCTCGTTGTCTTCCCTCACTGTCTCCTTCCTCCTGGATGCTGTGTCCTCATTGATGGCCTCATCTTTCATTAAGCCACCCACTCCAGAGAGTGGGAGGTAGCCCTGAAATCCCATATCCAATCAGGAGCCAAGTGCTGTCAATTTTGTCTCCTTAAGGTCTCAAACATGCACTCTTTCCTGTATCCCTGGATGGCATCACCTGACTCCAGCCCTTATCATCTGTCACATGAATGATTGTAAAAGCTTCTAGCTGGTCTGCCTGTCTGTAGTTTCCCCCTGCACAATCCAATTCTCATTCAACTCTGCTGCCGTGGTAGTTACATAATTTAGACTTTCCTCTCTGAAAACCCCCTACCTTCTGCCTCTGTCCATCGCTTTCAATCAATCTAGAACTGCACACACACCGTGGACATTGTGCTGACTGTACCAGGCAATACAGAGCCACTCCTGGGTACCCAAGCAGGCCCTGCAGTTTCACACCTGTATTGCTCAGTGTCTGCTGTCCTCCCATCTCAATGTCCCTTCCCAGGTCTACCTAGTTCATTTCCAGTCACCTACCCAGAAAATCTCCACTCCTCTTGAAACTCCTCTTTGGGTACAGTCTGATGTTGACACACTTACTAACACTTCCATTCTCCCTGTAGCACTCAGCCTTCCTCTGGATGTTTTACAGCCTTCAGCAAACTTACTTAACATATGACATCTCACAGAACTACTTGAGAGCAAAGGCCTTGCTCTCTTCAACACATAGCTGGAGGGTGGGTCGCACCAAATGAACTGAACTGAATTCAACCAAACTATTGAAACCAGCCATTGAAAGTAATGGCAAAAACACAATTACTTTTGCACCAACCTAATAATTCACTGCAGGATACTTTTGAAATTCATTCTTTCCCCCTTATTAAAGACTTCGAGCATGTATTTTTTTATCTTCCTTGAAAATGATATGTAATGGCAATAGATCATGAGCTATAATAACTCTTACCCTTGGCATTAGCAAGTGAGACATGGTACTCTGAGGCTCATAGGAAAACAAAAAGAAAAAGATCAAGATAAGCTATCGAATGGGGCAGAAATCATGGTATAAGTCACTCAGTGCCAAAACAGAATCATTTTTATGGGAAATATTTTTGGAATATTATTCTGTAGGGTTAGGAAATGATTCCTTAACATGGAGAGTACATAAAGAGAGAAATGGCAAAAAAAAAATGCATCAAGTTGTTATTATATGACAGGTATCTTGCTACAAACATTTAATCTCAAAACAATCATACTATTAACCATTTATAAATAAAGAAATTAAGGCAAAAAGATAGAAAATATTCCTAGTTTTGTGCTCATAACTGACAAAACTAAAAATCAAACTCATATTCTGACTAGTCCAAAGACTAGCTTCCCAGACCAAATGTTAAATCAAAATAAAAACATAAAAAGTCATAGTATAAAATGTTGAGCAATAAGAAATGAACAACACCCCAAAACCCTAACTACATTAGTTAGGATTAAGTTCAGCTGCAACTAACATGACACAAAATGACAGTGGCTTAAACCAGATAGATGTTTATGTTTCTCTTGTTTCAATGTAAGCAGGACGGGGCTGGAATATCATCTGCAGAATCATCTATCAATATTTGTAGGGGACAGCCCTCCTGCTCATGATACAACATGAATCTCCAGCTGTCACATTCATATTATAAGCAGCAAGGAAGGGAGGGGAGGAGGAAGGAGCAAAGTATCTGAAATGTATTATACAACAATGCCTCTTAATCCTATTGGCTGGATCTAATCATGTGACCTCACCCAACTACAAGGGAAGATGGGAAGTGTAGTCTTTATTTCATGCAGCCATGTGTACCCTGGTGAAAATTACAGTTTTTAAATGGAAATGAATATTAGGGTAAACAAGTCTCTCCCACAAATGTTTAATATTAATAAAATGTCAATTTTATTTAATGTTATTACAAATGTTATTATGTGATAAACCACTTTCTGCAAAAGAAAATCTGTGCTCATTCAGAAGGCCTGGCAAGTAAGATTAAGTATGAAAGTAAATGACTATTAAACTCCTTACGCATTTCAGCCAGGTGGGGACGGGGGTAAATGAGTTTTATCCTTAACTCTGATAGTATAAAGAGTGCATTCTCCACAGTATACATCATATTTAGCAGGGAAAGTCTGGAGGCATTCGCGCTGCAGTCAGATATAATACAAGGATGCCCACTATCACTAACACACACACTGGAGATGAGAGCCAATTCAATCAGACAAGAGAAAGAAACCACAACAAGAGCAAAATAGAATATATGGCTTTTACATCAGCACAATAAAACTCAACCTACCCAATGAAAAACAGTAAAAAGAAAAAATGCACACAACAAATGGAAAATATGACATAAAATAGCAGAAATAAATAAGTTCTAATCTAATGGTAATAATTTTAAAAACTCAAATGGGTTGTTAATCTAAAATAATCAAAAGGCTCAGGATCCAGTTAAAAGAGTTTATTCAAGTACAAAATGTGAGGACAGCTTTCTGGGGACACACCTACACAAAAGAATGCTGATCAGTGCTCCCAGTGTGGGGAAAAATGAAGATCATTTATACCGGCAAAAATGAAGGTGTGAAACAGAATTACAACATTTTCCATACAAAAGCTAACAAAGATATATAAGATTTCATTGGTACTATTGATTTCTCTCTGATGGGGGTGCTTACATTCTGTTCTAAAGAGGTAGCAATCACAATATTCTCTATCCCCAATGTCATGCCTTGTCTAGGTTGAATAAAGAAGAGGGAATCTCATTAATGGATAACATCTCAACAAAAGGCCAGGAAGCAATGGTCATGCGCCAAAGAAGAAAAACAGCCATGTTACACACTTAGTTTTCAGGGCTTAACTTTTCCCGCATAATAAATTTGGAAGGTCTTGACTTTTTTTTTTTTTTTCTACAGGGTTAGACTTACCAATTTAAAATGAGACTCCCACACTGGATTAAAGAAAACAATATTCACCAATACTGTAGTTGTCTTAGATAGAGAAATTTGCAACCAAAGAAAAGAGAAAACCTTAAAAAATAAAAGACCGTGAAAAGATACCCCAGGCAAATATGAAGCAAAAGAAAGTTGAGGGAACAATCTTAATATCTGACAAACTTAAATTCAAAACACCAAGAAATGTTATCTGTTGATCAAAAGGAATAGCAGAGTAAGAAAATATAGCCATGAATATTTACATACCTTCCAATATAATTTCAATATATGTAAAGAAACAACAGACAGACTATGGAAAGAAACATACAAATCAACAATTATATGGAGAATGTAATACCCCCTCTCAGAAATGGATAAAGCAGGAAAAAAGTAAAAATATAGAATATCTGAATAATGGAATTACTGAATATAGATAATTCTATACTCAGTAAATATAGAATAATCATTTTTAATTAAATGTTATACATACACCAAAAATGACCATATATTAGCCCACAAAGGAAGTCTCAATAATTTTAAGAACTTATTATTACACAGAGTACGTTCCCTGCTCATAATACAATGACATTAGAAATTACCAACAAAGGGCCGGGTGCAGTAGCTCATGCCTGTTAATCCCAGCACTTTGGGAGGGCGAGGCAAGTGGATCACTTGAGGTCAGGAGTTTGAGACCAGCCTGGCCAACACGGCAAAACTCCGTCTCTACTAAAAAAAAAAAAAAAGTTAGCCGGGCATGGTGGCATGTCCCTGTAATCCCAGCTACTTGGGAGGCTGAGGCATAAGAATCACTTGAACCCAGGCAACAGAGGTTGTAGTGAGCCAAGATTGCGCTACTGCACTCCAGCCTGAACAACAGAGCGAGACTCCATCTCAATTAAAAAAAAAAGAAAGAAAGAAAGAAAGAAATTACCAACAAAAAGTTAGGTCAAAAATCCTATGACCAGCAAACAGGATTACATATTACAAATAACTTTTGGGCTAACAAAATCAAAAATGAAATTAATAAGTACTTAAAACTCAGTAACAAACACTCCATTTCTAAATCTATGAGAACAATTAAAGCAGAACTTTTCAGATATTCAGAAATTTATCAAGCAAAATAAAAAGACACTGAAAGTATTCAATTTAAGATGTTGCAAAAGATATAACAAAAAATAAAAGAATGAAGAAGAAATGATATACATAAGAGCAAAAACAAATGAAACCAATAACTAGAAAAAACAGACATTACATAAAACGAATAGCTAGTTCTTTGAGGAAATTAACAACATAGAACTCTGACAAGACTAATCAAGAAAAAAAGAGAAGATTAAAATGAATAAACTAAAGAGTGAAGTAGGAAATATCTACAGACACAAAATGGATTAAATGACCACAAATAAAACAACTACATATGTTACAGGCCAACAGGTCCTTCTGCCTGCTGTCCAGGAAAGCCAATGCACTAAGAACAGCAGGTTTTGCACCAAAGAAAGAGTATACTTATCATAGAGCCAGCCAAGTGGAAGGATGGGAGATAAATCTCAAATCCACCTCCCTAAGAACTCTGAGACTAGGGTTTTTCAAGTATAGTCTGGAAGGCAGAAGACTGCAGAATGGGGAATGCTGATTGGTTGGGTCAGGGATAAAATCACAGGGGATCAAAGCTATCTTCTTGATGATTGAAGCTATCTTCTTGCACTGAATCAGTTCCTGGATAGGAGTCACAAGACCCCCTAGTTTCTGGGTATGTGTTACTAGTCCAGGTGGCACCAGCTGGTCCATCAAAATGCAAGGTCTGAAAGATACCTCAAGCGGTTTTAGGTTTTAAAATACTGATGTTATCTATAGGAGCAATTGGGGAGGTTACAAATCCTGAATCATAATTCTAACCTTCTAGCCAATTTGTTAGTTTTACAAAGGTGGTTTCAGTCCCTGAGCAAAGAGGGGGTTAGTTTCAGGAAGGGGCTATTATCATCTTTGTTTTAAAGTTAAACTATAAATAAAGTTCCTCCCATAGTTAGCTTGGCCTACATCAAGAAATGAGCAAGGATAGTGTATGAGGTCAGATGCAAGATGGATTCTGCTGTGCTGGATTTCTCACACTGTCAAAGTTTTTGCAAAGGTCATTTCATACATTAATAAAATCTAGATAAAAGGAATACATTTGTTAACATTGCTTCTGGAAAAGGTAGAGTGTGGCCCTGCCCCAGTGGGCAGCACAGCCCACCTCCCTTGACTCCTGCCCCACCAACTATGAGTCAGACCCAGAAGCAAGCAAGTCTACCTGTCATTCTTTATACCCTGAGGCCCATGTGTGAGAGGGCACCCATCTTTCATCACTCTAGTTCCAGTTTTCCAAAACTCCAATCTGACAATGTAGTGCCCTATTTGAAACCTAAGGAACTGTCATACCCAGGAGGAGCCTAAGGAGACATAATGAGTAAATGTAATATGTGTCCCCGATGGGATCCTGGAACAGAAAAGGGGCATTAGGTAAAAACTAAGGAAGTCTGAATAAAGTGTGGACTTCAGCTAATAATAATAACTGAAGTTAATGATAAATCAATAGTGCTTTATTATGATCAATATACCAAACATACAGTATAACATATTAAATGTTAATAACAGGGGAAACTGGGTCTGGGACTACTGCTACTATGATTAATTTCTACCCACAGAACACTTCTGAAACCAAGTGTGCGAACTTTTTCTCACACCAATCAATTCTCTAACTCGTTGTATACCAACTGGTTATCCTATAATTTAATTCATTTCTGATACTATCTACCCAAAGTTAATGCAGACTCCACAGATTAGGGGAGCAGTCCCATGAGACTACCCTCATTTCAGATGCCAATTGCAAGTCATAGGTGGTGTACACCCCTGTTGACCAACCAGCTGTAAAGTTGGGGGAGGGTTCATTCCTACAGCCCCCTCCTCATTTTGGACAATTTGCTAGAATTGCTCAGAGAACTCAGGAAGACAGTTTACTTACTATTACTGGTTTATACAACTCAAGAACAGCTAAATGGAAGAGATGCATAGGGCAAGGTCTGGGGGAAGGAGCGTGGAGCTTCCAGTCCCTTCCCAGGTACTACCCTCCCAGCACCTCAGTGCGCTCACCAACCCAGAAACTCTCCAAACAGCATGTTTTAGGAGTTTGATGGAGATTTCACTGTGTAGGCATAATTGATTAAACATTGGTTATTAAACCCAACCTCCAGTCCCTCGCCCCTCGCTAGAGGTTGGGGAGTGGGGCTGAAAGGTCCAACCTTCTAATCATATGGTTGCTTCCTCTGGCAATCAGCCCCATCCTGAGGTCCCTCTGGGCTCACCAAGAGTCACCTCGTTAACATAGACTCTGGTATGTTTGAATGGGGCTTATTATGAATAACAAAAAAATCTTCCTCACACTTCAGTCAGGAAATTCCAAGGGTTTTAGAAGCTCTACCAGCAACCCAGAAGGAAGACCAAATACAGGCATACTTCAAAGATGTTGTGGGTTCCATTCTAGACTATCTCAATAAAGTGAATATCACAATTAAGTGAGTCACAAATAGTTTTTGGTTTCCCAGTGCATATCGAAGTTATTTTTATTTTTATTTTTTATTTTTTTATTTGTTTTGAGATGGAGTCTCACTCTGTCACACCCAGGCTGGAGTACAGTGGCGCAGTCTCAGCTCACTGCAACCTCCACCTCCCGGGTTCAAGCAGTTCTCCCGCCTCAGTCTCCCAAGTAGCTGGGATTATAGGCACCTGCCACCATGCCCAGCTATTTTTTTGTATTTTTAGTAGAGATGGGGTTTCACCATACTGGCCATGCTGGTCTCAAACTTCCGACCTCAGGTGATCTGCCCACCTTGGCCTCCCAAAGTGCTGGGATTACAGGCGTGAGCCACCACGCCCAGCCTATTTTTATACTATACTGTAGTCTATAAAATATTCAATAGCATTATGTCTAAAAAAGTCAAAGTGCAGACTGAAAGAAAAACAAAATCTTGGGACCCCAAACCCAGCATGCCAAAGGGAAAAGTTAAGCTTGGGGACTGAATCATGCAGAAACTATCTTCCTTTTGTTCCTAAACAGATAGCTGCGATAAAAGAAGGCCACCTATCTTCCCAGGTGGCCTCCCTCACAAATTGCTCACAAGGAGATACTTTGTGGGCCCCCAAATCTGGATCCAAAAACAGAATTCTGTTGAATCTCACCCTGACAATGTAAATTAACAGCTTATCTTCACAAATATGAAAAAGACAAGACTAGAAATCACTCCTCCTCCCATCCTGAGACAAAAGCATATCTGACTTCTTCCTCTACTCTGTTTACTTTATCCTATGTAAAATATAGATTTACTGAGTTTGAAACAAATGCAAAATTGACTGGTCCTCCACCCCCTCCTTTCACATGTAACATGTGGATTCAGTGAGTGCTAATCAAAGCCTCACAAAAATGTGGCCACTTACCTCACTACCTAACCTCTCCTTTTTTTTCTTCCCCCCTTTCCCTCCTGCCACTCTTTCCCCTTTAAATATTGAAGTCCTCGGTTCATGCCTGTAATCCCAGCACTTTGGGAGGCTGAGGCAGGTGGATCATGAGGTCAAGAGATCAAGACCATCCTGGACAACATAGTGAAACCCGGTCTCTACGAAAAATACAAAACTTAGCTGGATGTGGTGGCACGTGCCTGCAGTCCCAGCTACTCAGGAGGCTGAGGCAGGAGAATCACTTGAACCCGGGAGGTGGAGGCTGCAGTTAGCCAAGATCACACCACTGCACTCCAGCCTGGCAACAGAGCAAGATTTTGTCTAAAAAAAAATTTAAAAAAAAAAGTTGAAGTCCTCAAAACCTTCTTTAGAAAAAGCACAGGCCACAGATCCTACTGTAACTTGTGTCTTTTTTTTCCCAGGCACGCCTTCAAACTTTGCTAGATAAACCTCTAATTTGATTGATACCTATCTCAGACACTGTTTTGGTTTATAATACCTTAATTTAAAAATATTGTATTGGCCGGGCGCGGTGGCTCATGCCTGTAATCCCAGCACTTTGAGAGGCCAAGGCAGGTAGACCACAAGGTAAGGAGTTTGAGACCAGCCTGACCAACATAGTGAAACCCCGTCTCCACTAAAAATACAAAAATTAGCCAGGTGTGGTGGCACGCACCTGTAATCCCAGTTACTCAAAAGGCTGAGGCAAGAGAATCTCTTGAACCCAGGAGGCGGAGGTTGCAGTGGGCCGAGATCACACCATGGCACTCCAGCCTGGGCAACAAGAGCAAGACTGTCTCCAAAAAAAAAAAATAATAATGCATATTTTTTTTTATTGATAAAAATGCTAATGAGCCTTCAGCAAGTCATCATCTTTTTGCCAGTGGAGGGTCTTACCTCCATGTTGATGGCTGCTGACTCATTAGTGAGGTGGTTGCTGAGGGCTGGGGTGGCTGCGGCAATTTCTAAAAATAAAACAACAATGAAGTTTGCAACATCAAGTGATTCTCCCCTTCATTATAAGTTTCTCTGTAGCATATGATGCTGTTTAACACCATTTTTTTAACTTTTAAGTTAAGGGGTACGTGTGCAGGTTTGTTAGATAAGTAAACTTGTGTCATGGGGGTTTGTTGTACAGATTATTTTGTCACCCAGGTATTAAGACTAGTACCTATTAGTTATTTTTCCTGATCCTCTCCCTCCCCCAGCTCTCTACCATCTGATAAGCCCCAGCGTGTGTTGCTCCCTTCTATGTGCGCATGTGTTTAACAGCATTTTACCCAGAGTAGAACTTTCAAAATTGGAGTCAGTTCTCTCAAACCCTGCTGCTGCTTTACCAACTACATTTATGTTATATTCTAAATCCTTTGTTATCATTTCAACAATATTCACAGCATCTTCACCAGGAGGAGATTCCATCTCAGGAAACCACTTTCTTTGCCCATCCAAAACAAGCAACTCCTCAAGTGTTCAAGTTTTGTGGCAATTCAGTCACATCTCCAGATTCCACTTTAATTCTAGTTGTCTTGCTGTTTCCACCACATCTGCAGTGACTTCCTCCACATCTGCAGTGACTTCCTCCACTGAAGTCTTGAACCCCTCCAAGTCACCTATGAGAGTTGGAAGCAACTTGTTCCAAACTCCTGTTGATGTTGATATTTTAACCTCTTCCCACGAATCACAAATGTTCTAAATGGCATCTAGAATGGTGAATTCTTTCTAGATGTTTTTCAAGTTACTTTGCCCAGATCTATCAGAAGAATCACCATCTATGGCAATGATAATAGCCTTATGAAATGCATTTCTTAAATAGTAAGATTTGAAAGTCAAAATTACATCTTGACCCATGGGCTGCAGAATACATGTTGTGTTAGCAGGCATGAACACAAACATTCATCTCCTTGTATATCTCCATCAGAACTCTTGGGTAACTACTTGCATTGTCAGTGAGCAGTAATATTTTGAAAGAAATCTTTTGTTTTTGAGCAGTAGGTCTCAATAGTGGGCCTAAAATGCTTGGTAAACCACGGCATATAAACAGATGTGCTGTTATCCAGGCTTTGTTGTACCATTGATACAGCACAGGCAGAGTAGATCTAGCATAATTCTTAAGGCCCCTAGGACTTTCAGAATGGTAAATGAGCACTGGCTTCAACTTAAGGTCACAAGTTCCACTAGCCTGTAACAAGAGTCAGCCTGTCCTTTGAAGCTTTGAAGCCAGGCACTGACTTATTTCTAGTTATAAAAGTCCTATATGGCATCTTCTTTCAGTAGAAGGCTGTTTTCTGGACATTGAAAGTCTGTTAAAGGTAGCCACCTTCATCAATGATCTCAGCTAGGTCTTCTGGATAACTTGCTGCAGCCTGTACATCAGCACTGGCTGCTTCATCTTGTGTTTTATGTTATGGAGATGGCTTCTTTCCTTAAACCTCATGAACCAACTTCTGCTAGCTTTGAATCCTTTTTCTGTAGCTTATTCACCTCTCAGCCTTTATAGAATTGAAGAGGGTCAGGGCTTTGCTCTGGATTAGGCTTTGTCTTAAGAGAATGCTGTGGCTGGCGTGATCTTCTATTCAGATCACCAAAACTTTCTCCATATCACCAATAAGCCTGTTCCACTTTCTTATCATTTGCGTGTTTACAGGAATAGCACTTCTAATTCCCGTCAAGACCTTTTCCTTTGCATTTACAACTTGGCTGTTTGGAGCAAGAGGCCTAGCTTTCAGGCTGTCTTGGCTTTCGACAAGCCCTCCTTACTAAGCTTAATCATTTTTAGCTTTGGATTTAAAGTGAGAGATGTCCAACTCCTCATTTCACTTGAACACTTAGAGGCCACTGTAGGATTATTCACTGGCCTCTCAGAGAAAAGGGAGGCCTAGGGAGAAGGAAAGAGCTGGGGGAATGGCCGATAGGTGAATGTCAGAACACATACAACATTTATGGATTAAGTTCACCATCTTATATGGGCATGGCTCATGGCATCCCAAAACAATTAAAATGGTTACATTAAAGATCACTAGGCACAGATCACCAAAACAAGTATAATAACAAAATAGAAGTTTGAAATATTGCAAGAATTACCAAATGTGACACAGAGACACAAAGTGAACTCATGCTGTTGAAAAATGGCACTGATATACTTGTTTGACACAGGGTTGCCACAAACCTTCAATCTGTAAAAAAACCAATATTTGCAGAGCATGATAAAGTGAAATGCAATTAACTGAGGCATACCTATACATATTTCCAATCAGATCACAATATCACAGGGGAAATGGAGATTTTCTGTTCTATCTTGGCAATTTTTCTGTAAATCTAAAAAGTACTCCTAAATAAAATGTTATTGGCATATAGAATGAACACATGTAGAGATCTAACATGCAACGTGACAACTCTATAGCTTATAATGTGGTCACGATTTTGGCTTAAAGACCAGATTTTAGGTGCTCTTGCCATATACCAAAAAAAGGGTAATTATGTGAGATGATGAATACATTGATTTGCTTGACTATAGTAACCATTTTACTATGTGGAAACATGTTGCACACCTTAAAAATATATAATTAAAAAGTAAAATAAAAAGTTATTACATTTTTAAAATCTAATAAGGAAAAAGAAAATCTTCAGTGGTTCTTGTACTTCTAAATCCAAGTCCCTTGTCAAGAAGCACAGCCTTGGTGGCTGCCCCTGCCAACCATATAGACTCATCTACTTGACGACCCCCTTCGTGTTCTGCACACCAGCCACTTCTCCAAATATGTCCTGCTCCTTCCTGCCTCTGCCTTTCTCTGTGCCTGGAATACCCCTTCTTTCCACCCAGTACCTGCACCCATGGATTCAAACCAATGGGTAAAAACCTTTGGCCTCCCTCAGGGTTGTCCTGGGGTAGCCAGAAGCTTCATGCACAGGGAGCCCTGTAGTTCAGAATGTTCTCCCTGAGGTGATATGCTTTCTCCTGACCTCTGAGGCCCTGGAAGGGAAGAGGAAGGCTAATGCCCCTTCACATTTCTCTAGATGGCTGAAGGCCAGCCTCAGCCAAGTTAGTAACCTTTCTGCTGTGCTGCAGATGTGAACAGTGTTCCTGCCAAAGTTCTCTCCTGCAAAGTACTGGCTGCTCACACAGGGACACTCAAGTGCTCCAGGGACCTGTGGCTCTGGTAATTGTGAAATGTGGAGGTGGGAGGGAGGGATTAGAAGAAATGCTTAGAGAAGATCATTCCTAAGGGGGGCCAAAACCAGAGACCAGGGCAGCAAGAATGGAGACACATGGGAAGCCTGCTTCTTATCTGTCTTAGTCCATTTGCACTACTATAAAGGCATACCCAAGGTTGGGTAATTTATAAAGAAAAGAGATTTATTTGGTTCACGGCTCTGCAAGCTGTACAAGAAGCACGGTGCTGGCATCTGCTTCAGGAAACTTCCACATGATGGAAGGGAAAGGGGAGAACATCATCTGGTGAGAGGTGGAAACAGAGAGAAGGAAGTGCCAGGCTCTTTTCAATCAGATCTCATGAGAACTAACAGAGAACTTATTCATTATTCCTAGGATGGCATCAAGTCGTTTATGAGGGATCCACCCCCCATGACCCAAACACCTCTGGCCATGCCCACCCCCAACACCGGGGATCAAATTTCAACATGAGATTTGGAGGTGACAAATATCTATATCAGTACCACTCACCCAGGCTATGGAACAGAATGACTGGTGGGAACACTAAAAAAGACAGGGCCCAGCAAAAGAAGAAAAGAGAATTCTGTAAAATGGCTTAGGCCTGGGGATGGCCCCTGGTTTTGATCTGCAAAGCATTCTCTATGGTTCCCCAAAACGGGCTTTGGCATGCCTTGGGGACTTGTAGTCACAGCTGGAGGAACCCTTGCTGCTCCACTCCCTAAGCTTGAAGACTAAGAAGGTGCAACTGCCCAGGCTGGATTCCCAACATTGGCCTAATATGGGTTCCTCCACCAGCCAGAGTATCTAGATATAGTTAGTCACGGTTCAGTTCAGATCTAAATGACCTGCCTGGATCAGACGCTGTTTTCCGTCCTTACAGCCACAGATCATTTTCAGATGTCACCCCTAATCCTGAGGCCTTATCAAGCACCCGATAATAATCACTCCATGGGCCCTTGTCTAAGCTCACCTCTTACAGGTCAATTTCCTGGGTCACAGTCGCCAGCCTCTTAACTCCCCTTCTCCTTCCTTCTCGGAATTCCTTATTTTCAATTCCTCTGTAGTTCTGCTAAATTGAATGAAACCCTCTTTCTTTCTGCCCAGGCTCCATGAGAAGAGAATGTCTATGCTGGAAAACGCAGGGTGGGCTATGGAGTAAATGCCAGGCCGCCACACATAGAAGCTACTTTGCAAGTAACAGATTACATTTCCATCCACATCCCCCTCACTCACGTTCTGGCATAAAGCAGAGAGAGGATTAAAAATGAGGAGGCTTCCATAAAGTCAGGCAAAATTAATTAGCTGCAATTTCCCTGCTGAGCTGCCAGGTAAATTTCACAGTGCAATCACTGCGAGCTCCTTCATTAATGCAGCAATAATGCCTTATATGTCTTCAATATCCCATTTTCCTCCATGCATGGGCAAGCCTAAGAATTGGGTACTAGCCCAGCTGCCATGTTTGGCTTGGAATCTGGAGATAATCAAATTTTGTACAGCATTTCCCATAGAAAAATACAATAGCTGTTGTCTTTTTTCTTTTTCTCCTCCAATACTTACCCCTCCAACTCTGGAAGGCGGTTGGACTCCTCTCCCTGGGCCCACAGTCAAGGTGCTGGTAGGCAGATGTAGGTCATTGGAATGGCAGCAGAAAGCAGATGGGAGTCCCTGTTCTGCCTTAATTGACTGTAATTTTGGGCATTTTGCTCAGCCTCCCTGGATCTTAGTTTCCTCACCTATGAAACAGGAAAAACAGCACCTACCTTGTGTGCTTCCAGGTGTAAGATCACGTAAGATTATGGAGGATGCACTTTGCAAACTCTACAGTGATTTAGTGACAAAGTATCATTAGCCAAAAAAACAGCATGAAGCTAAAGACTCAAATTATGTAGAAATCAGTGCTTGTTCCCCTACCACACGCACCCACATCCCAGGCTGAGCCCTGCCTGAGTGTTGGGTCAGCACAAATACTGGCAGCTATGGACGTGGGTGGCTGTCCAGCCCCTATTGCCCACAGTTGATATTCAAGGAAGAACCACGTTATTCCTCAGCTAAGTTTTCTGATGTTGAGCCTTCACCAAAACTTCAATACTTACTCATTTACTGCTAATGGCTTATGGTGAGAAACACAGCAATCCTCTAATTAACCAGTAAGGTTGACAAGATAGCTTGCACATGAGCCTGGACAACCTCAAGAAGTGCAACACCATGGTCAAGTCATAGTTATTATATATGGGGGCTGGAGCCAGGCCGGCTGAAGTTTGAATCCTAGCTCTGCAACTTCACCTTTCTGAGGTTTCCCCACCTTTAAATGGGAATCGTAATCCCTACCTCATTGGGTTGTTGGAATGTGCCTAGCACAGTACCTGACACACATTAAGTGCCCAGTTTAGTCCTGTATAGCACCAGCCACATGACATGCACTAAACTGCAGCTTATTGACTGGCTGATTTTCATTTAAGAAAATTGAAGGTATGGGAAATAAACCTTGGAGGTAAGGTGTGAGAAAAGTAAGTGAATTGTGGTATTTGAATTACACTTAATGGCCCAGAAAGCATGGAAAAAAACTGGGGGGAAGCTCAGAAAAAGAGCTCGGCCACCAGTAGCAGCCTGTCACACACAAGGCGCAGCAGGGTGAAATGGAAAGAAGACAGTGTCCACGCCTCCCTGAACACACTGCTGTGAGGAATGCCACTACCTGCATGTGAATCACAGAGCCACAGGTATCAGAAAGGCTTCCCTGTGCCAAATGAAATCATCTCAGTAGCTCCAACATGGCCCTGGGGCTGACTTCTGCTGCTGCATAGAGCCATTCTACGTCTGCTTCCAATAGCCCTACAGAAAGTGCTCTCTGTCTCCTCTGAGGGCCTCTCATTCCTTCCTCAGTCTGTAGTGCCCCAGAGAGGCAGTGTTGCCTAGTCCTTAACCAAAGGGTTTTAGAGTCAGATGGACATACAGTAAATCTCATTTGGCCTTGGGCCAGTCACTTTACCCTCTTAAGACTAACGCCTTTTCTGTAATATGGGGAATTTGGTAGAAAAGATACCTCATAAAGTCTTGTGCATAATGTGAACACCAATCCTAACTCATATTAAGCATTCACTAAATGCTAGTAATTTTTACAAAATGCAGAATTTAAAGGAGTAGATGGCCGCTGAAGTTTTGTGCACAACGCAAGCATAGGTCTTAATGCATATTAAGTGCTCCATTAAACACTAGTAATATTTCTTCTTTTCAAACTCTCTGGTACTTACAAGTCTGATACCTTTAACCATTCTGGTATTGTACCATAATGATCTCTCTCTATATATATCAAAGACATGAAAGGGTCTAGTTTCCTCGTAACTCACTGGCTGCTACCACTCACTGTGCTTGGCTGACTTGGGCTCTCTATGCCTCTTCTAAATGGTACAGTGTCCAGGCTTTGTCCTCAAACCTCCTCTACCTACCCCTGGATTTCAATAATATCCTCATGTCTAAGGCTCCCAACCATTTTAGTTCTAGCACACACATTTCCATGGAACTCCAGACTCATATACCCAACAGTCTACTTGACATCTCAATTTGGATGTTGTGTAGTAAACAATTTAACCTTGCCCAACAAGAGGTCTGGTCTTGGCCCTTGGTTTCTGGGAGGTCATCTGTAAGTACTTAGAATGTCATACCTGACAGGAGCAGGACTCCCCTAGGAAGGATCACATCCTCAAAAAAAGATACCCCTTGCTGGCTCACCAGATCCTTTCTGGTTCTAGCATGCAGCACCGTCTGTGTTGAGTTAGGAGCCACATCAGCTAAGTGGCTCCTCTTAGGCAGGCTGGATACTAAGCACACTTCAGCCATCTTCTCGTGCACTTGCTGCATGGAATGGGGGCAGAGCACTGACTCCCCTCCAGGAGATGGGCTTACCGTTCACGGCAAAGTCTAAAAACAGGGTTTGGTGGGCTCAGTTCCTGCCCAGGCAAGGGTCAGAGGTGAGAGCTGATCAGGGTAGTAGAACAAACTGCTGACTGAGGAGTTCTTACTAAACAAAGAGAAAGCAAAATTAAGGCCATGGCCTGCATTCCTCTTTGCCCCTCTGTCCTCAAGGCCTGACGTCAAGATCCGAAAGCTTCCATAAGGTGAGCAAAGAACCTGCAGCCACTCAAGACACGGTCCTGCAGACAGGCCTGGATCCAATGTCCCTGGAAGATGGGAGGCTACATACTTCAGGGGCAAGGCCTACCTTCTACTCACTCACTAGGAAGAGACAGATGGGAGAAGCCAGTAGGCCCTGCATGCCAATTAGGAACAGCTGGAATGAAACCAGGTCAGGACAGGAATTGACAACAGCCACCTCGAATCCTCCCATCACCTCCAACCTGCTCAGAAATATCTCAGCCCTGAGGGATTCCCTTCCATACAGGTAGCAGAGAGAAGGCCTATAGAGTGATGGAATAAAAGGCAACTCAAAAGATATTCCCTTTAGGAATAAAGGTAGCTGGAAAAGAATGAAAGAAAGAGATCTTTTTATGGCAGTGTTTTTTTCTTCCCTTATAAATCATTGTATCTGAAAGGTCACTCTGTGAGGTTGATGGCTTTCCTAAGAATGTGCTTTCTTTCTCTTCCCAATCGTGGGGAGTGTGTATCATAAGATAGAGAGGCCAATGTGGTCGCTACTCACTAAATCTTAAATGGTGACCACGTGAATAGCTAAAAAGAAACTTTCCTAGGCTCTGGGGTTCTCACCATTTTAAAAATTGAATTGATGTGTTGCTCTGCTTTTAGGAGTACCTTGCCAATTCTGGCTTTTGAAAATAACTCCGATATGGTTTGGCTCTGTGTCCCCACCCCAATCTCACGTTGGACTGTAATCCCCAGTGCTGGGGGAGGAACCTGGTAGGAGGTAATTGGATCATGGGGGTGGTTTCTAAGGGTTTAGCATCATCACCCTAGTGCTGTCTTATGATAGAGTTCTCACAAGATCTGGTTGCTTGAAGGTGTTTAGCACCTTCTCTCTCCCTCTCTCTCTCCTGCTCCACCACGGTAAGACAAGCTTCTTCCCCTTTGCCTTCCACCATGATTGTAAGTTTCCTGAGGCCTCCCCAACCATGCAGAACTGTGAGTCAATTAAACCTCTTTTCTTTATAAATTACCCAGTCTCAGGTAGTTCTTTATAGCTGTGTGAGACCAAACTACTACAAAGCCTGAGTGAGAGGATGATTTTCCAGAGCATCTCAGGAGGCAGTGATTCTGGTTCATCCATCCATATGCTCAACCTGTATCCACGCACCCATCCATCCATTCGTTCTTCCATCCACCCATCCACCCATCCACCCATCCATCCACCCACCCACCCATTTATCCATCCATCCATTCAGGTATTCATCTGTTCTTGTGACAAAAATTGGCCTAGTGCCAGACTCTGTCCTGTAATGTAGGGATACAGCAGAAAACTCATAGACATTATCCCTGGCCTTATGGAACCTGGCATTCAAGGTGGGCACAAAGAAGTAGGCTAGTATAGCAGAATGATTTGTTAGAAATGTACTATAACCTGATGTAAAACAGCTGTGTTTTATTCCTCCTCAAATACAGCCAGAACTTTTGGCCCCAAAGGCATGGGCTTCCCTTACTTGCTAGATGAGATGTGAGTAAGCTTTTGTTTTCAAAAACCCAGGTGAGTGGTGCCATCCTGGTCACTGAGGACCACCCTTTAGACACTGTTTTCAGCCTGCACAGGTTTTTAAAGACACTGGATCTGTGCAGGTGGGAGACTTGGCATCCTGTGTTGACGTTCACCACTCGCTTGCTGCAGACAGTCGGGTCCGTGAAACTTCTCTATGCCTAATGAAGAGGAATTGGACTGGCAGCAGCTCGCAACCTTGGCTGCAGATTAGAATCACCTGGAACTTTAAGTCTCTATGCCCAGCCTGCACCCAGACCAATTAAATCAGGAAATCCACAAGTGAGAGTCAGTCAGCAGTTCCTAAAGTGCCCCAGGTGAATCCCATAGGAACAGCTGGTCAAAGGCAAAGAGTTTGCAGCTTTGAATGTTGCAGATTGAAGAAAGTGTTGTTTCAGTCCCTCCAGATCAGCTGCAGGAGGGGAAGGGTTTGGGTTTCTGCTTCCAGCTGTAACCAGAACCCCTCTCAGGCCCAACACTCCAAGGATGGCAACGTCTCAGATGGGAATGGCAGCCTGGCACCCAAAGGAAACAAAGCTTTTTTAGCCTGAGCTGCAGGCAGAGGAAAGGGCTGCTGCATGGGGCTTCAGGGCAGCCTTCTCGAGGAAGCCATGCCCTTAATAGGCACAGCAAGGAAAGGAAACAGGGAGCCAACGTGGATCCTGTGAGCCTCAGGGTTCTTGTTTAGGGAGGGACCAGAAGCGACCAGACCTGCCTCCACAAGAGCTGAATCTCAGGGCTAGTTTGTATATCATTTAGAAAGAATAAAAAATGTGTTACTTTTTGTGCCTTAAGCATCATGTCAGTACTTCATACCTTTTCCTCACTCAGTGGTCACACAGCGGGGCGGTGCTGTGAGGGAGAGAGGCCGAGCTGGCTAGTACTTCTCTCATTCTACCATGGCCCCTCTGCCACCTATACCTGCCCTGCTCAGCTCCCAGCCACGCCACACCACGCCTTCCCCCCAACAGGACACATCCTCTGGACAAGAGCTGGCAATGATACAGAGGCCTCCATGAGGACCTCTAGGGACAGGGACACTTTCACCCTCCCTGGGAAGTGATAGGTTGGGACCTTGGGCTCCAGGCAGCCCCATCCTCTCGGGGCCATAAGAGCTCTTCCTTGTACTATGACTCCAAGGGGTAGTGGTATTTCCTCAGGCTCCCTCCCTCCTACATTCTTGCCCCTTGCTCATCCCATCCCAGAACAAGGAATGTGAATGTTCTGAACTACTTGTCCAGCCCCTCTTTCTTCTGCAAACAGGTCTCTATCCCATACCTCTGAATTTCTCCTCTTGGCAGCAAGTCCCACACTCCAGTTTTTTCCTGAAGCATATGGCTTTACGAACCTTCCCTTGCTTTGTGTTGGGACTACTGACTGTATTACATAGAAATAAAATACTGTGAGCTTGTTCTCCCTGTTGGCACAGCCAACAAGGACCAGCCAGCAGCTTTGTAAATGGCTCCATTAAATCCCAGCTCTGTAGTGGGGCAAAGATTCCCACATCCCAGTGCTTCTCAGCCTCAGCTACAATCATTCTCATCTCAACAGGTTTGAAAATATGAGATGCCTGGGCTCCCACTCCCCAGAGATTGTTTTAATTAGTCTTTAATTAGTCTGGAGGAGGTACAGAGAGCTCACCATCAGACTTGAGTTTTAAGCCCTCCCAGATAGTGCTAACGTGTGGCCAGGGTTGACAGCCACTGCAGTGGAGCCCACCAGGGTCTCATTTGCCAGAAGTCCTGCCTCATTATTCAAGGCAGCTTCTCTGAAGGACCATGGTCAGGGATGGGACAAGATGAAATAAAGCCTTGTCACTTATTACCCTCCAGGGGTTCTGCAGGTTGCTGCCTGGTGCTCCCACTGCCTCCATATTCCCCTCCAGGTGGCACAGACACTGCTGGGGCCACCCTCTGTCAAAGAAAAGGCATATTCCAAGATAACTTGTGTTTGCCTGGTGAACTTGGTGGATCTCTCAATCGGTGAACTTTTTCTGAGCACACAGGATATAGGGGGTGAAGTTGACATCAGACCCAGCTCTGGCCCTTCCTCAAAGAGTCCTTTGTCTGACTGGGGAGATGAGCACATGACCCAGGGCTGAGCTGTGAGCAATGGCCTGGGAATACAGGGGGTGTTCAGGAAAGGGAATGGACAGAGTGTGCTGCAGTGGAGACAGCAAGATCAGAGTCCTGACTGACTTAAGGGAAGATGGAAGAGGAAGGAATGAGGGAGGGCTTCCTGAAAAGGGGTGACAGATTATGGAAAGCCCAAGTGCAAGAAAATGTGTAACTGTATGAGGAAGAGAAGATGGGAAAGATGGAGAGAGAAAAATGGTTTCATGGTCCGTCCCCTTCCCACTAACCCTACTATCACCCCGACTAAGGTCCCTATCACCTAATCCCTGGGGTTTTGCATCTGCTGCCTCCTTCCTGTCTAACCCCTACAGCTAAGAAAGGGGAGTACAGGGTGACACCCATTTGCTGGAGCATAACCCAAACTATCATCTATCACATTATCACACTTAACCATCTTAATTCCTCAATATCGACTAATATTTAGACCATGCACAAATGCCCCTACATGTTTCAAAGGTGGGTTTTTTTTTTTTTTTTTTTTTTTGAGACAGAGTCTCACTCTGTCACCTAGGCTGGAGTGCAGTGGCGCAATCTCGGCTCACTGTAAGCTCCGCCTCCCAGGTTCACGGCATTCTCCTGCCTCAGTCTCCCGAGTAGCTGGGACTACAGGCGCCCACCACCACGCCCAGCTAATTTTTTGTATTTTTAGTAGAGACAGGGTTTTACCATGTTAGCCAGGATGGTCTCGATCTCCTGACCTCGTGATCCACCCGCCTCAGCCTCCGAAAGTGCTGGGATTACAGGCGTGAGCCACCGCGCCCGGCCTACAGGTGGCCATTTTATAGTTGGTTTGTTTAAATCAGGATCCAAACAATGTCCACACATTGCACTCAGTGATCTGTCTCTTAAGTTTTTTTTCACCTAAAAGTTACTGCCTCACCTCACCCTCTTTTTTCCATGCCATTTCTTTTATGAAAAAGTGGAGTCGTTTGTCCTATAAAGCTGTTCAGGTAAATTAAAATGGGGGCCAAGCCTGAAGAATCCCTGCAGAGACAAAACCAGTTAGGCTTTATAAGTGACTTTAACCTTGTTTGATTTGCAAATACAAGCAAAACTTAACTTGGGCTACTTCTTGTAAATGCCTACGTTAAAGAAAAAAAAAATTGAAGCTCAACGAATCAGAAACAGCCAAAAAACTTAACAATTGTTACGAGGGACTTTCCAGTGGGTTAGACCAAATAAGGCAACTGTCTAACTAACCCATCAAACATTTTCTCGGCTTTACTTCCATGTGCCTGTGAAAGCCTCTTCCTCGGTGGAGCTGTCCAGAACCACTTCTGGTTTGAAGCTGCCTAATTCATGAATCATTGTTTGCTCAAATAAACTCTAAAAAAATTTTTATTATGCCTCAGTTTACCTTTTTAACAGACTTTTCCTCATTCTGAGTTTGGCTTACTACATCCTTTTACGAGGTTTAATTAAAAAAATAAATAAAATAAAAACTTTGATAACTGGCCAGGCATGTTGGCTCACACCTGTAATTCCAGTACTTAGGGAGGCTGAGGTGGGCAGATTGCTTGAACCCAAGAGTTTGAGACCAGCCTGGGCCATCTCTACCAAAAGAAATACAAAAGTTAGCAGGGCATGGTGGCATGTACTTGGTAGTCCCAGCTACTCAGAGGGACTGAGGTGGGAGGATCACCTGAGCCCAGGAAGCTGAGGCTGCAGTGAGCCGAGATCGCACCACTGCACTCCAGCCTGGGCAACAGTGAGACCCTGTCTCAAAAACAAAAAAAAAAACAAAAAAAACTTGGAGACTCACAGGCAGGGAGACCTACCTGAGAAATATCCTCCAGAGGAACAGAATAAACAAAACATTAGCTTCCTTTTCTGATGCTGATCCTCAACTGGTGGTTTGAAGTGAGAGGATGCAGCTATGTCTGTTCCAAGCGGACTTTGGGAATGTTCCAGACTTTCAGAATGTGGCAAGAAAAGTAGTGAATGGGAACAAAGGACACATCAGAGAGGAGGCAAATGACACTGAGGTTTGAACCAGCTCAGGAGAGGTGAAAAAAATTTACACGTGAAAGACGATTTTCCAGTCACCCATCCCTCTGCAGCCTTTCCTGGGAAATGTCAAAGCCTTGCACAGCCACAGCCAATGGCCTGCACTGCCCCCTGCAGGCAGAAATCCTTCAGCAGTGACGATGGACTGGTTCCGCGCACAGCTTTGCAGGAGCAAGCCTGTGGAGGGAATGGTTTCCAGAACTCCTCCCCAGGCGACTCACCTGACACCCTCGCCTGCAGGTACAGGACCACCAGTTCTGTCGCCTTAAGAACGTATCCCACTGTACCTGGCACCAGAAGTAAATGGGAATGGAGGAGAAAAAAGGCTTAGAATATACAGAACCAGAAGTTAAATCTGTGAAAACGTCTTTAAGTCATCAAATATATACAATTAATTCCACAATCTGGAATTCTCACTGGCATTTAGTCAAAATGGAAGTTCTCGACTCTCAAGAATATATTCAAGAACACAGAGTATTCAGTTGTAAATGCACCATTTTTTTCTTTATTGATGGGAATTGGGTGAAATATGAATTTTCAGATTTCCTGTTTGAAAAATACAATCCTGTAGCAACACTACAGTGAGTAGTCAGTATCTGAAGTTGTATGGCTTCAGAATCGCATACAATGATCAATAATAAAACAAAAGTTTATCAACTCTGTTAGAGAAAAGGTTACCTTATCTTTAATTTTTGTATGAAAAATATTATAAAATTGCAATATATGGAGAGATGACTACAGCATATGAAGCCAAAAACAAAGAAAAAGAAAAACTGTAGGAAGATGAAAGTTCTTATAGAGATGTGTTAGGAAATTATTTTGTAAAAAATATTATGTCATCGTTCTGGGTTTGGGGATGTTTGTGGTATTTGGCGCTTGTTCAATTTGTGTTTTGTGTTTTCTTTTCATATTTTAAATAAATGTTCACTTTTACACCAAAAAAAAGAAAACTTAATAGAAAAAATTGAAATTATAAAATAGACGAATTAAGGAGTGATAATTAGCTTTGCACAGTTTAACAACAACAACAAAAAATTCTTTAAGTACAGAGTGTTCTCCTAGGGCATTTTAATTATGACTTCATAGGCTGTTACCGCTTGAAAAGACCTTCGAGGTGATCTTACGCACTTTATTTCTCAGACAGCCCAGGGAACCAGGGCCGAGAAAAAGAACCAAGTCCCAAAGTCCCGCTGTGAGTTATTGGCACAACCAAATTTAGAAGCCAGGCCCCTGCCTCCCGACCACACGCGCCTGCCTCCCAGGGCTGGTTTGCAGCTGGTAGAGAGGGGGATGGGCTTTTCCTAGGGATTAGATCCATCACTTACTCTGAAACACACACATTGACAAAAGCTCCGCTCCACCTCTGCACCACAGCTCTGCAAAGCCGGGTGCTCCACACGGAGCAAACTGAGAGCCAGGCTTTTCCTTCACAGCGTTGTTCTTAATCCGTCCACCACCACCCTCCTTACAGGCAGGAAGCTGAACTTCCCAGCTTTCTTCCTGATGCTCAAGAGGCTGCCGCGGCAGATGCTGCGGATACCTCCTGCTGGCCAAACGGAGTATCACAGGCCTGGCAGCTCCTCCTTTTTACATAGACAGATTTGGGGCCAGTCCCCAGCGGTTGAAGATCCTTAGGTAAGATAGGTGACTAAAACGGGACAACTCTCCACACTAGAGGGCAAAGGAAAGGTTCCATGAGAGTCGTTGTGTTCATGCTCAGTTGAGACTATGGCAATCAGGATTCCATCCACGAGATCCTGAAAGGTCAAAGCTGAGGCTGTGCAGCCCAGAACGGTGCCTTGAAATTTCACGTGCATAGACATCACCTGGGAATCTGGTGAAAATCCAGATTCTGGTGAGCTACGCCTAGGGAAGAGTCTAGGATCCTGCATCTCTAACAAGCCCGCAGGCAATGCTGCTGGTCCAAGCACAAGACTTGGAGGAGCAAGATTCTAGATGGAAGTGCATG
The DNA here is from genome assembly GCF_007565055.1 of Rhinopithecus roxellana. Taxonomy (NCBI): domain Eukaryota; kingdom Metazoa; phylum Chordata; class Mammalia; order Primates; family Cercopithecidae; genus Rhinopithecus; species Rhinopithecus roxellana. The sequence continues at coordinate 11,551,809 of NC_044559.1, forward strand.
GACTTGGGAGTCAGACCAAATTATGTGAACCTCAATTTTTCCACTTGCTAGCTGTGTGGTTCCAGACAAGGGACTCAAATATACTGAACCTTGAATTCCACATACGTAAAATGGGCATGACCCCACCTACCTCACTGCACTTTTGTGTGGACTGTATAGATAGCATATAAAGGTGCCTCGTGTGGTATCTGACATGTAGTGGACATTAAGTGGTGACTGTCACCATCATGAGGATTTTTCCCAGTAGGTTCATGGCTTCAGCAACTCACTGCCCGTGGATACTGGATATGGATACTGATTTACACAAAAGTGTAAATCATAGCATCTCAAACTTACGGAGGTCACTGTTTCATTTATTAGTCCCTGGCTGCCAAGGTTAGACCCCCCTTTAGCTGCAAACCCGAAGGGTTACAGTCAGTTTAGAGCTGAATCCTTAGCAGTGGTTTCAGTCATCCCTGATGAATGCACATCTTCTCTCACGTCCAAACTAGAAAGACACAGAAGAAGTAAGATTGATGCCTTGTCACCACGCTGGAGGTGAGCTGTAATTCACGTGTGCTATGCAGACAATGAAACACAACCTGCAGATAAATCATCTAAGAGCACATAGTGAAAGACTGGATGCTGTGGAACTGAGGGACTAGCATCCATATTCTGTAACTGAGCAACCTCAATAAGCTTGGCAAGCTACTTGAGGCTCAGTTTCCTCATCTATAAAGTGAGATGATAATGTTAACACATCCAGATTAGACACAGAATGTGAAGTGCTTTGACAATGATCATCCCCCTTCCCTTAGCTCCTCTTGTGTGAGACAGCTTGGAATTTAAGATAAATGGAGACCCTTTCTCCACTGTTAGCTCTGTATCCATGGATCCAGGAAGTTAGAGGCAGCAGATGTTACAGAAATGTCCATTTGTAAATAAAACAGAGTGCAATGTATTATACAGTCAAAGAGTTTAGGTCCCTAAGTGTTGAAGGCCTATGTCCACATCTGGATGACATTTTGAAGCAAAGAGTGACTGAAACAACCTAGGTCCTATCTCCATAGTAGAGGGCAGACGATCCTTCTGCACCGGCTGCCAGCCCTCTCCAGCTCACCCCTGACTCCATCCCCAGTAATGCCAAACTCCTGCAGCTCCCCAGGAGGGTGTCCTTTCGCAACTCTGTGCCTGTTCACATGCCACTCACATTCCTCCTCCCTCAATCCTTGCCAAACTTGTGACTTGAGGACTAGGCAGGGCTCTTTGCTGCAACGGAAAGAGGATGGCAGAGAAAGAACTCACAGTATTACCGGAAAGGTTAGAGGAAGCAGCTAGATAAGTGGACAGCATGAAGAAAAGCACAGTCAGAACCACAAGCAAGACTAGCACAGAACCCTCCAGGGATGAACCCTCTGCCACCAACCACCTCCAAGCACCTGAAGCCATCAGTGTATGCACTGCCAATGCCATGGCCCTGCCAGCTGAGCCTGCTCCTGTGCTGCCACCATCAGCAATGCTCCATGAGCATCATGGTAGAACCAAACCTTCCCTGACACACCATCCTCTGTGTGTCACACACACACAAGTCCTTGAACTGTACTCCCAGCACCCCTAAACTTAGTCACATGCTTTTGTATTTTTCTAAGTTTCTATGACTGCCACAGGACAAACCTCCCCAAAGCTGACCTTGAGAGGAGGAGTCACGTCACACACATGTGATTTATGAAGGACGTTCTCCCAGGGAAGATGGTGAGGGAGCTGGGAGCGTGGAAGTGGGCAGGACCAGAAGAGGAGGACCCAAGCCAGGGAATAATCTCAGGCAAAATTCAAGAAGAAAGTGTCTTCAGGCTGACACCCCAGGGGAACTCAAGAGGGTAAGCTATGCCTCAGCATTGTCCCAATCCAGGGCAAGTGTCTGGGCTTCCAGACCCCATACCTGAATGGCCTGTCTTCATGGCAGCCAGGGCTGGAGAAGGAGGGTGGAAACATAAATTCTGAGACACCTCCTTGCAAAGTGACTCCAATTGCCCTAGAACAGTTCTCTGAAGAGAAGCAGCAGCCATGGGCTATTGAACGTGCCATGTCAATAGCAGCAAGGGCAAAACAGGCTCCTGGGGATGGGGCAGAGCCATGAGGCTATCTGCTCCTGTGAGCCCACTAGACCCCACCAGCACTGCCTGTGTGTCTAACTCGCCTCTATGTTCCCAGCACCCAGCACTGGGCAGGAGCTTAGCAGGCCACCAGAAAGCGTCCCAAAAGTGAATAAAAGCTGCTTAGGTGGGGCATATGGTTTTCAGGGTGTAAAATGAAGCAATCAGAACAGTGACAGACCCAAAGAGCAGGAAACCAGGCAAGGGTAAGGGCATTCCTACCTGGATTTACATTCTCTTCATTATTGACAAGTTCTGACCAGTGTTTCCGAGGTCAGAGGCTCCCTGGGATTAGAAAGGATCTGGTGGAGTCTCCTGTCCCTACTCAATGAACTCTCATCTCCAGAGCAGTGAACACGCTTTTGGATTTCTCAGACACAGCAGCGCTACAACTTCCCATCCCTCTGGGAAGAGGCCTGGAGCTGGAGCTGATGCGAGTGGCTTTCAGAAGTCACATTAAACACCCAAAGGACACGGGCGAGTGGCTGCAGTGGCTCACTTCTCTGCGCCTGCCAGCAAGTGGAAGGCAGGACTGGACAGACTCATAAGCCACTGACAGATGCGCCTTCGGGGACAGCTCCAGAGGAATTCATCCAGGCAGCCTCTGGACGGAGGGCTAATTTTAGTCCTGTGCCTTGGAATTGGCCAAACCCAGAGAAAGCGCAGAGGCCGGAGGCAATTTCCCACTCCCATTTTAGAGTGAAGAAGCAGAGTGGGTGATTTGGCAAAGATCTGTTTGGGGATGCTAAAATGTTCTGCGTCCTTTCAGTCTGAGGCACACAGAGTGGCCCCAGGAGTGTGGCAGACCACCAAGAGAGGGGTCCACCAAGCAAGGCCCTCCTGTAGGTCACCATGACCAGTTATGCCGTCTGTAGTTCGGTGCTCACCACTGGCGTTGGCCTCTGGAGCTGACGACTGCTGTAGTGGTGAATTGTAGGTGTCAACTCAGCTGGGCCCTGGTACCGAGATATGTGGTGTAAATTGATTCTGGATGTTTCTGTGCAGGTGTTTCTGGATGAGATTAACATTTAAATAGATAGACCTTGAGTAAAACAGATCACCCTGCATCATATGGGTAGGCCTCATCCGCTCAGGTGAAGACCTGGATAGAACAAAAGACTAACTTCCCTGGAGCAGGAGAGAATCTGCAGCAGAGGCCTGCGGACTGGACTGCAACATCAGCATCTCCCTGCATCTCCAGACACACACACACGGAGACACTCACACAGACACAAGACACAGACACAGAGACACACATGGAGACACTCACACACGGAGACAGACACACACAGAAACAGAGACACACAGACACAGACACAGAGAGACTCACACACACACAGATACAGACACACACACACGGAAACACTCATACAGACACACACAGACACACAGACACACACATATGGAGACACTCAGACACAGACACACACAGACACAGAGACACTCACACATGGAGACACACAGACACACACACACGAAGACACACACACAGACTCACACAGACACAGAGACACATACGGAGACACTCAGACACACAGACACGCACAGGGAGACATTCACATAGACACACACAGACACACGCACACACACGGAGACAAACAGACACAGAGACATAGAGACCCTCACACACACAGACACAGACACAGACACACAGAGACACCCACACAAAGACAGTCACAGACACACACATACAGAGACACACATAGACACGGACACACACACAGTCACACACACAGAGTCACTCAGACAGACACACTCATGGAGACACACACAGTCACAGAGACACACACAGACACACACAGAACACAGACACACAGAGACACTCAAACACAGACACACAGACACAGGCACACACACAGAGACACTAGACACATATACACACGGAGACGCTCACAAAGACACAGACACACACACAGACACACAGAGACACACAGACACAGACACACACACACACGGAGACACACAGATACAGAGACACTCACACAGACACACACACACAGAGACACACAAACACACACACGGAGACACACAGATACAGAGACACACACACGGAGACACACAGATACAGAGACACTCAGACACAGACACACAGAGACACACAGACACACACACACATGGAGACACACAGACACAGACACACACAGACACAGACATGCAGACACAGAGACACACAGCCACAGGTACACAGACACACAGACAGACATGCAGAGACAGAGACACACAGACACAGGTACACAGACACACACAGACACAGACACACAGAGACACACAGACATAAACACACAGACACACACACAAGAGACACACAGACACAGATACACATACACAGACACATACAAAGAGATACACAGACACAGATACACACACAGACACACACACAAAGAGACACACAGACACAGATACACACACACAGACACAGACACAGCACACATAAACACCCACACAGACACACACACAGAAACACACAGAATTACAGACACACACAGAGAACACACACAGACACACACAGATATACAGAGACACACACAGCAGACACACACAGATACAGAGACACACACATACACAGAGACATATACACACACAGACACACAAACACATAAAGACACACAGACATACACAAAGGCACAGACACACACACACCGATACACACACATCGACACAGATACACACACAAACACACATACAGACACACCAACACAGATACACACACGGGCACACACAGATACACACAAAGAACACACACTGACACAGACACACAGAGATATACACAAAGAACACACACACACAGAGACACACACAGGCACAGATACACAAACACATAGAAACACACAGACATACACATAGGCACAGATAGACACACAGAGAGACACACACAAACAAATACACAAATAGACACAGACACACAGATATACAAACACACAGATACACAAACACATACAGAGATACACAGACACACAGATATACACAGACACAGATACATACACAGACACACACAGGCACACTGACACACACATACACACATATACACACAGCCACAGATATGCACACAAGCACACATACACACAGCACACACACACATATACACACACAGGCAGACAGACGTAGATACACACAGAGATAGACACACACAGAGACACACAGACATGGAGACAAACAGAGACACACACAAATGCAAACACAGACACATGCATACTTCCTAATTTTTGCCCAAGACCTCCGCCATTCAGAAATCTAGACATGAGGCACACATCAGTAATGTTGTTACAAGGAAACTAGAGAACCTGTGGATCAAATTCTTACCTTTTTGAAATTTTTCTCAAATCTTTTTTTTAACCATAGAAAATTTCTAACACACACACAAGTAGACATAAGTGTCATGAACCCCCAAGTACACATCGCCCAGCTTCACAATTACCAATGCACGGTTGGGCTTTAAGTTCAAAGGCTGTAGTCCAAGTGTAAGTGACCTGTTTAGAAGACCACAAATTAGAAGAAACCAGTTCACCCTTGCCCACTGCAACTCTTGGGCTAGAAAGAGACCCTCCAAGTTGGCAAATGAAAAAGAACTGGAGAAGAGAACGAGATAGTTATATCCTGCTGTACAGTGCCAAAAGGAGCCTGCACCTGGAGCCCTGCAGGCTGAGCCCTGAGAAGGGCATGCACACCCAGCTTGGCTGGGGTTCTGAGGGTAGAAAGCAAGCCCGCCCACATCCCCCACATCAAAGCAGAGGAGGGAAGCCCACGTGGAGGTACCCAAAATACCTGTTCTCCCAAGGCAGTCCCCATATATCTGGATGGAGACAGTCCAGAAAGAAGACAAGCCCTTTCCTGGATGTCTTTGAAAGAGAGCATACCTGGAGGGTTGTGAAGCTGTGATGAGACTATGGGCTGGTACTGTGTGAATCCTATGGCTGAGAGCTATGAGGGGAAACCTCTGCCAGGGTCCATCAGGGAAGCAGGACAGAACCCAAGGATCAGTGGATGGTGAGTAGGATAGAGTATCTTCTGAAAGGAAGACACTTAGTCAGCCCCATCACATGCCAAGATAAGTCGTGAATCCCCCAGTGCAGTAAATCCACCTTAGGAAGACAAGGGAGTAACGAATTGCTGATGTTAACCTAAAATAACCAAATGTTATTCTCAGCAAAATGGGAAATTGATATAAATAGGGTTCAAAAATCAAAGTTGCATTTTTTGCACAGCTTCCATAGTTTTAATGATTAAATGCCATAATCCTCACAAAGACATCACCCTATTCTCACTATCCAGTGCCTCACAGAAGAGGGCACTTAACCTTGGAAACATAGACACCCTACTTTCTTAAAATACACCAAAGCAGAGGCCCACCCCACATCAATGGTATCAGTATCTCTTGACTCAGAACACTTGTTTGTTTGTTTGAATTATTCTAATGTGAGTACAACTAGAAACTGCTTTAGATCTTCCTGTTCACACCTGGCATGTAATCCTGCAATGTACCAGCTACACAGACATAAGCAGACAACTGAAGATCTTTTACCTCTTTGCGAGATTGTGTTCCATCCTTCCGTTCTTGCAAAGGTTCAAATGCGGCCATATCAGACTCAGCCTGAAACCCCAACTATAGTTAAACTTCACCTCTCCCTTCTAATTTGCCAGAAATCACCTTAGTAGTTTCATCTCATGCTCCAATTGACCAGTTAGGAAATGACAACAGTCATTTTGAATGGCTATCTCCACTTCTGCAGAAACCATAAAACAACTATATGGAGAAACTGGACAGAGCTTTGTGGTAGGTGAAATCCAAGGTCTACATGTTCTCCTATCAGCAGAGACCCAACTTCCAGCCTGGATGGACTCAGGCAGTGACCCTGAACTACAGGTTCAGTTAAAGAACCACTAGGGAGGCCAAGACAAGATAGCTCGGAGTGTGCTGACTTCAATTATGTCCTTTTCTGAGGAATCTCAAAAGTCTGTTGTTTACTTGCTCTTTGGAGACACCAAAAAGGAAAGAATCTACTCACTCCATAGGGAGAGTGGAGGAAGCTGGAAGAAATGGAATCAACCTTTAATTAGAGACTATTCAAATGATCACAGCTAGAACAGAAATGTACCAAGAATGAGTTCATTGCTAAAAATGAAACGAAGTGGGATACAAAGAAATGGATCAAAAGCAACATATCGATTTTATTGGAGCAAGATGGCCAAATAGGAACAGCTCCAGTCTCCAACTCCCAACGCGAGCGACACAGAAGACCGGTGATTTCTGCATTTTCAACTGAGGTACTCGTGTCATCTCACTAGGGAGTGCCGGACAATTGGTGCTGGTCAGCTGCTGCAGCCCGACCAGCGAGAGCTGAAGCAGGGCGAGGCATCGCCTCACCTGGGAAGTGCAACGGGAAGGGAATCCCTTTTCCTAGCCAGGGGAACTGAGACACACAACACCTGGAAAATCAGGTAACTCCCACCCCAATACTGCGCTTTAAGCAAACGGGCACACCAGGAGAATATATCCCACACCTGGCTGGGAAGGTCCCATGCCCACGGAGCCTCCCTCATTGCTAACACAGCAGTCTGCGATCTAACTGCAAGGCAGCAGCAAGGCTGGGGGAGGGGCGCCCGCCATTGCTGAGGCTTAAGTAGGTAAGCAAAGCCTCTGGGAAGCTCGAACTGGGTGGAGCTCACAGCAGCTCAAGGAAACCTGCCTGTCTCTGTAGACTCCACCTCTGGGGACAGGGCACAGCTAAACAACAACAACAAAAAAAGCAGCAGAAGCCTTTGCAGACGGAAACGACTCTGTCTGACAGCTTTGAAGAGAGCCGCGGATCTCCCAACGCGGAGGTTGAGATCTGAGAACGGACAGACTGCCTGCTCAAGTGGGTCCCTGACCCCTGAGTAGCCTAACTGGGAGACATACCCCACTAGGGGCAGTCTGACACCCCACACCTCACAGGGTGGAGTACACCCCTGAGAGGAAGCTTCCAAAGTAAGAATCAGACAGGTACATTCGCTGGTCAGCAATATTCTATCTTCTGCAACCTCTGCTGCTGATACCCAGGCAAACAGGGTCTGGAGTGGACCTCAAGCAATCTCCAACAGACGTACAGCTGGGGGTCCTGACTGACAGAAGGAAAACTATCAAACAGGAAGGACACCTATACCAAAACCCCATCAGTACGTCACCATCATCAAAGACCAGAGACAGATAAAACCACAAAGATGGGGAAAAAGCAGGGCAGAAAAGCTGGAAATTCAAAAAATAAGAGCGCATCTCCCCCTGCAAAGGAGCGCAGCCCATCGCCAGCAACGGATCAAAGCTGGTCAGAGAATGACTTTGACGAGATGAGAGAAGAAGGCTTCAGTCCATCAAACTTCTCAGAGCTAAAGGAGGAATTACGTACCCAGCACAAAGAAACTAAAAATCTTGAAAAAAGAGTGGAAGAATTGACAGCTAGACTAATTAATGCAGAGAAGGTCATAAACGAAATGACAGAGATGAAAACCATGACACGAGAAATACGTGACAAATGCACAAGCTTCAGTAACCGACTCGATCAACTGGAAGAAAGAGTATCAGCGATTGAGGATCAAATGAATGAAATGAAGAGAGAAGAGAAACCAAAAGAAAAAAGAAGAAAAAGAAATGAACAAAGCCTGCAAGAAGTATGGGATTATGTAAAAAGACCAAATCTACGTCTGATTGGGGTGCCTGAAAGTGAGGGGGAAAATGGAACCAAGTTGGAAAACACTCTTCAGGATATCATCCAGGAGAACTTCCCCAACCTAGTAGGGCAGGCCAACATTCAAATTCAGGAAATACAGAGAACGCCACAAAGATACTCCTCCAGAAGAGCAACTCCAAGACACATAATTGCCAGATTCACCAAAGTTGAAATGAAGGAAAAAATCTTAAGGGCAGCCAGAGAGAAAGGTCGGGTTACCCACAAAGGGAAGCCCATCAGACTAACAGCAGATCTCTCGGCAGAAACTCTACAAGCCAGAAGAGAGTGGGGGCCAATATTCAACATTCTTAAAGAAAAGAATTTTAAACCCAGAATTTCATATCCAGCCAAACTAAGTTTCATAAGTGAAGGAGAAATAAAATGCTTTACAGATAAGCAAATGCTTAGAGATTTTGTCACCACCAGGCCTGCCTTACAAGAGACCCTGAAGGAAGCCCTAAACATGGAAAGGAACAACCGGTACCAGCCATTGCAAAAACATGCCAAAATGTAAAGACCATCGAGGCTAGGAAGAAACTGCATCAACTAACGAGGAAAATAACCAGTTAATATCACAATGGCAGGATCAAGTTCACACATAACAATATTAACTTTAAATGTAAATGGAATAAATGCTCCAACTAAAAGACACAGACTGGCAAACTGGATAAAGAGTCAAGACCCATCAGTCTGCTGTATTCAGGAGACCCATCTCACATGCAGAGACATATATAGGCTCAAAATAAGGGGATGGAGGAAGATCTACCAAGCAAATGGAGAACAAAAAAAAGCAGGGGTTGCAATCCTAGTCTCTGATAAAACAGACTTTAAACCATCAAAGATCAAAAGAGACAAAGAAGGCCATTACATAATGGTAAAGGGATCAATTCAACAGGAAGAGCTAACTATCCTAAGTATATATGCACCCAATACAGGAGCAGCCAGATTCATAAAGCAAGTCCTTAGAGAATTACAAAGAGACTTAGACTCCCATACAATAATAATGGGAGACTTCAACACTCCACTGTCAACATTAGACAGATCAACGAGACAGAAAGTTAACAAGGATATCCAGGAATTGAACTCATCTCTGCACCAAGCGGACCTAATAGACATCTATAGAACTCTCCACCCCAAATCAACAGAATATACATTCTTCTCAGCACCACATCGCACTTATTCAAAAATTGACCACATAATTGGAACTAAAGCACTCCTCAGCAAATGTAAAAGAACAGAGATTATAACAAACTGTCTCTCAGACCACAGTGCAATCAAACTAGAACTCAGGACTAAGAAACTCAATCAAAACCGCTCAACTACATGGAAACTGAACAACCTGCTCCTGAATGACTACTGGGTACATAACGAAATGAAGGCAGAAATAAAGATGTTCTTTGAAACCAATAAGAACAAAGATACAACATACCAGAATCTCTGGGACACATTTAAAGCAGTGTGTAGAGGGAAATTTATAGCACTAAATGCCCACAAGAGAAAGCAGGAAAGATCTAAAATGGACACTCTAACATCACAATTAAAAGAACTAGAGAGGCAAGAGCAAACACATTCAAAAGCTAGCAGAAGGCAAGAAATAACTAAGATCAGAGCAGAACTGAAGGAGATAGAGACACAAAAAACCCTCCAAAAAATCAATGAATCCAGGAGTTGGTTTTTTGAAAAGATCAACAAAATTGACAGACCGCTAGCAAGACTAATAAAGAAGAAAAGACAGAAGAATCAAATAGACGCAATAAAAAATGATAAAGGGGATATCACCACCGACCCCACAGAAATACAAACTACCATCAGAGAATACTATAAACACCTCTACACAAATAAACTAGAAAATCTAGAAGAAATGGATAATTTCCTGGACACTTACACTCTCCCAAGACTAAACCAGGAAGAAGTTGAATCCCTGAATAGACCAATAGCAGGCTCTGAAATTGAGGCAATAATTAATAGCCTACCCACCAAAAAAAGTACAGGGCCAGATGGATTCACAGCTGAATTCTACCAGAGGTACAAGGAGGAGCTGGTACGATTCCTTCTGAAACTATTCCAATCAATAGAAAAAGAGGGAATCCTCCCTAACTCATTTTATGAGGCCAACATCAATCCTGATACCAAAGCCTGGCAGAGACACAACAAAAAAAGAGAATTTTAGACCAATATCCCTGATGAACATCGATGCAAAAATCCTCAATAAAATACTGGCAAACCGGATTCAGCAGCACATCAAAAAGCTTATCCACCATGATCAAGTGGGCTTCATCCCTGGGATGCAAGGCTGGTTCAACATTCGCAAATCAGTAAACGTATATAAACAGAACCAAAGACAAGAACCACATGATTGTCTCAATAGATGCAGAAAAGGCTTTTGACAAAATTCAACAGCCCTTCATGCTAAAAACGCTCAATAAATTCGGTATTGATGGAACGTACCTCAAAATAATAAGAGCTATTTATGACAAACCCACAGCCAATATCATACTGAATGGGCAAAAACTGGAAAAATTCCCTTTGAAAAGTGGCACAAGACAGGGATGCCCTCTCTCACCACTCCTATTCAACATAGTGTTAGAAATTCTGGCTAGGGCAATCAGGCAAGAGAAAGAAATCAAGGGTATTCAGTTAGGAAAAGAAGAAGTCAAATTGTCCCTGTTTGCAGATGACATGATTGTATATTTAGAAAACCCCATCATCTCAGCCCAAAATCTCCTTAAGCTGATAAGCAACTTCAGCAAAGTCTCAGGATACAAAATTAATGTGCAAAAATCACAAGCATTCTTATACGCCAGTAACAGACAAACAGAGAGCCAAATCATGAATGAACTTCCATTCACAATTGCTTCAAAGAGAATAAAATACCTAGGAATCCAACTTACAAGGGATGTAAAGGACCTCTTCAAGGAGAACTACAAACCACTGCTCAGTGAAATCAAAGAGGACACAAACAAATGGAAGAACATACCATGCTCATGGATAGGAAGAATCAATATCGTGAAAATGGCCATACTGCCCAAGGTTATTTATAGATTCAACGCCATCCCCATCAAGCTACCAATGACTTTCTTCACAGAATTGGAAAAAACTGCTTTAAAGTTCATATGGAACCAAAAAAGAGCCCGCATTGCCAAGACAATCCTAAGTCAAAAGGACAAAGCTGGAGGTGTCACGCTACCTGACTTCAAACTATACTACAAGGCTACAGTAACCAAAACAGCATGGTACTGGTACCAAAACAGAGATATAGACCAATGGAACAGAACAGAGTCCTCAGAAATAATACCACACATCTACAGCCATCTGATCTTTGACAAACCTGAGAGAAACAAGAAATGGGGAAAGGATTCCCTATTTAATAAATGGTGCTGGGAAAATTGGCTAGCCATAAGTAGAAAGCTGAAACTGGATCCTTTCCTTACTCCTTATACGAAGATTAATTCAAGATGGATTAGAGACTTAAATGTTAGACCTAATACCATCAAAACCCTAGAAGAAAACCTAGGTAGTACCATTCAGGACATAGGCATGGGCAAGGACTTCATGTCTAAAACACCAAAAGCAACAGCAACAAAAGCCAAAATTGACAAACGGGATCTAATTAAACTAAAGAGCTTCTGCACAGCAAAAGAAACTACCATCAGAGTGAACAGGCAACCTATAGAATGGGAGAAAATTTTTGCAATCTACTCATCTGACAAAGGGCTAATATCCAGAATCTACAAAGAACTCAAACAAATATACAAGAAAAAACAAACAACCCCATTAAAACGTGGGCAAAGGATATGAACAGACATTTCTGAAAAGAAGACATTCATACAGCCAACAGACACATGAAAAAATGCTCATCATCACTCGCCATCAGAGAAATGCAAATCAAAACCACAATGAGATACCATCTCATACCAGTTAGAATGGCAATCATTAAAAAGTCAGGAAACAACAGGTGTTGGAGAGGATGTGGAGAAATAGGAACACTTTTACACTCTTGGTGGGATTGTAAACTAGTTCAACCATTATGGAAAACAGTATGGCAATTCCTCAAGGATCTAGAACTAGATGTACCATATGACCCAGCCATCCCACTACTGGGTATATACCCAAAGGATTATAAATCATGCTGCTATAAAGACACATACACACGTATGTTTATTGCGGCACTATTCACAATAGCAAAGACTTGGAATCAACCCAAATGTCCATCTGTGACAGACTGGATTAAGAAAATGTGGCACATATACACCATGGAATACTATGCAGCCATAAAAAAGGATGAGTTTGCGTCCTTTGTAGGGACATGGATGCAGCTGGAAACCATCATTCTTAGCAAACTATCACAAGAACAGAAAACCAAACACCGCATGTTCTCACTCATAGGTGGGAACTGAACAATGAGATCACTTGGACTCGGGAAGGGGAACATCACACACCGGAGCCTATCATGGGGAGGGGGGAGGGGGGAGGGATTGCATTGGGAGTTATACCTGATATAAATGATGAATTGATGGGTGCTGACGAGTTGATGGTGCAGCACACCAACATGGCACAAGTATACATATATAACAAACCTGCATGTTATGCACATGTACCCTAGAACTTAAAGTATAATAAAAAAATAAAAATAAAAAATAATAATAAAATAAAATAAAATAAAAATAAAAATAATAAAGGAAAAATATTTAAGGGAAAACTCTTTCCATGGGGACTACTACCCTAAGACACTGCCTGTGTATTTAAGCTGTTTCCTGGTTGCTGCCCATATGTGAGTCCCTTGAGGGCCAAGATTGTGCATCATTCTTCTGTGAATTTCCCTGGCACAAATTAGAGTGCCTGCCCATTGTTAGTGCTTAATTATGGTTTATTGAATAAATATATTCATATTTTATTGTAAAAAAAAACCTTTTATTATCCTACAGCTTGATTAGCAGAGAACCTTAAAAAGCAGTTCCTTAATAAATGTTTAATGAATAAAAAAAAAAAAAAAGCAACATATCAAAGGGCGTCATAATGGATGAGGTAGCATGTCATCCCAGGGTCCAGTGATCACTGCCATGTCTGTCTCCCCAGGTATGGAGGGAAAGGTGAAGGTCACCTCCTGGTGGAGTCACGTAGACTCCACAGCAAAGTTTAAATGCTGGAGGTTTGGTGTGAGCTATGGCTTCTGCCTTAAAAGCAAGAGAAAGAGGCATATTAACTGATGTCCTGAGGAGACCTGGAAAGGTGACTGTGGTGGATGAAACAGGAGAATAGGCAGAGACACAACCTCTTGAGTATCTGAGAGTACTCAAGTTTGGCAAGACAAGTTGGGACGCTGTGATATTATGATATAATGAGAAAATATATTTGGTCTCTGCCCCCAGTTCCTGAGACAGTGCTCCTAAACCTTTGTAGACAGCGATGCTAGGAAGAATCTTTTATCCAATATTTGGTCTCTGATGAGGGTTCCCGACACAGAGCTCCAAAGACCTTTGTAATTTCCTGGATGATAGGAGTACCTTTTGTTCTAATTCTTGGTGGGTTCCTGAATAGCCTCAGCATGGGGGCTGGTTGCCAGCAGAACCCACCATGTGATTAGAGGGTTGGAAATTTCAGTCCTACCTCTCAACCTCTGCGGAGGGAGAGGGGTTAAATATCGAGTTGATCACCAATGGCCAATGATATAATCAATTCATGCCTATGTAATGAAGCCTCCATAAAAATCCAAAAGGACAAGGTTCAAAGAGCTCCTGGCGTGATGAACACATGGAAGTACCTGGAGGGTGGAGCACCCAAGAAAGCAGGGAATCTCCATGCCCCCTCCCACATATCTTACTCTGTGCATCTCTTCTATCTGGCTGTTCATCAAGTAGTTTATGATAAACTAGTAAGGAAGTGTTTCCCTGAGGTCTATGAGCTCAACTCAAGGAGAGTGTCATGGAAACCCTGATTTACAGCTAGTTGGTCTGAAGTACAGGCAACAACCTGGGGGCTTGTGACTGGCATCTCTGCAGTGGAGGCAGTATTGTGGGGCTGAGCCCTTAACCTGCAGAGTCTGACTCTAATTCCAGGCAGTGTCAGAATTGAATCAAATTACAGGATATCCAGCTGGTGTCTGCTGGAGAATTGGTTGTTGGTGGGGAAAAATATCCCACACCTTTTGATGAGAGGTCAGGTGTTCAGTGCTGTGTGTTGTATGTGAGTAGGAACAACTGGGGATTTTTGCATTTCTTACAGAATCACCATAGAACTAAGCTTGCCCCCCCGTCCCCTGCCCGCCAACAAGATGTATTGTTTTTCCTTCTCTGCTGACCTGTATAGATTATGCCAAGAGTTCCTAACCCTATGGCCTTAGGCTGCTTCAGCCAATCTTCAGCTGGAGATTAGGTTGCTTCTAATCTCCAGCAGAGATTAGAAGGAAGGAAGAGGGTGAGGTTTGGTACTTATTTATTGCCTGGCTGCCTCACTGCAAGGTTGGCTCAGGCTGGCTTTGTCCCTGGACACAGTCACGCCCTGCCCTTCCAAAATGGCCAACTCTGTGTGCGTCTCTCTTCTCATCTAAACTGTTTCCTCCTTTGTTGTTATGGGCCAGGTGGGTAAAGGCTGGGGTGCTACTAAGCCCTGGGTCACTAGGTTTCCCACTGTGACTCTCCTGTACCCCAACTTTGTAAATGAACCCTCCTTAAGTGACCCTTTTTTTAGGCTCCCCCCTTTCCTATAAGGGCTGTAACTAGTACGGACACCAGCAGCTCTGGATCTTCTCTTCCCAGCCATCCTCAGGGGTCTGTGGAAAAAGACAAATTACTATTCAGTGGAACCGAAGAATGATTCCACCCGAGGAAAAGAAACAGTGACAAGAGAAGCTTGCAAAGGTCTATGAAATGTGTCTCTAACTTCTCCTCGTTGAGTCACCATTGTACTTTTGAGTACAATTAGTTAAAAATTAATGTTCACGGGCTTTTTAAATTGTTTGGAGTAATGGTATCTCCCTTAGACCAATAATTGAATTGCTTAATTGGGAACATGAATCTCCATTGTGAATACTGACATTTTCTCTTTAACAGCTATGTGCGTTCTATCCACTAGCCTGGGCCTCATTGTCTCTATATATGTGTCAGGTAAATGCTTTTAACAAACAGCATTCCTCCCTTGGTAGGTACTAAGTAATAAAGGTTAAGTTGTTCTGAAAATGATTTTACATTTCTGTTTCAGCTAAAAGTTAGTATCTGCTTATAAAATTAAGAATGATTCTAACGCAGAGCATCATTAATTAGTTTTCCAATGGCCCATTTGCTCAGGGATTCCATGCCTCTTGAACAAATTGCTCAGTTGTTCACAGAAAATTATATTTTGTTAGGCAGACTCAGGGAGGTGTCTGATTAATTCCTAAAATAGTGTGCTAGAGTAAGACTCTGGGCTATTAGCTCACAGATTTTTTTAAATGAATTTAGTTATATATTAGAACACTAATTTTTTAAATCGTGGCATAATATTTTGGTTGTTCTGTCTATTTTCTTTGCCATAAGTTTTTCCAACTTTCCATAAATTAAAAACTAGAAATGAGGGAAGAGGCATAATCATCCCAAATAACTTTCTGTGGTTCTATTCAACAACCAGCTACCAGTTGAAATATGCAGCTGGGTCGGGCACAGTGGCTCACGCCTGTAATCCCAGCACATTGGGAGGCCGAGGCAAGCAGATTGCTTGTGCTCACTCAGGAGTTCGACCCCAGCCTGGCAAACATGGTGAAACCCATCTCTACAAAAAATACAAAAATTAGGGGTCATGGCGGTGCACACCTATGGTCTAAACTACTCAGGAGGCTGAAGTGGATCACTTAAGCCCGGGAGGTCGAGGCTGCAGTGAGCTGAGATCACACCACTGCACTCAGCCTGGGTGACAGAGCTAGACCCTGTCTCAAAAAAAATAAAAATGCATATGTTTTTAAAATATAAAAATATTTTAAAATTTTAAAAAGAAAAAAAGAAATATGAGGCTGAAAGCACACATGTGCCCAACATAAGGGGCTGGGTTCCCCCGCCTTATCAAATTGCCCAGCAGCTGCCCAAGAAAAAAAGAATTGTTAATGACAGAATGAAAAGCAATAATTGCAGCCCATCTGAATAAGCCAAATATAAAAACCCATGAAGATGTAAGAATAAGCGGGAAATTAACCAGAGGCTTGTGAGCATAAGGACATAAAAGGTAGTTAACAACATACAATATTGATTAAAAGAGTCAGGGAAAGGCAGATGAGGAACAAATCAAGTTACGGAAGGCCTAGGCTAAATTTCTGGCCAATAACCAAGTTATTAGTACAAACTGCTGTTGCCCCATAGGTTGCAGAAGTATCCAAAACCCTTGGCTCCTGGCTGAGAATCTGGACAGAATGTCTCCCTTATGAAGAATTTGGTTGTGCAAATGTTTAGTTTCTGCAATCAGGGATGGGTAGAGTATAGTGTATTTCAGGCCGGGCGCAGTGGCTCACACCTGTAATCCCAGCACTTTGGGAGGCCAAGGCAGTTGGATTACTTCAGGTCAGGAGTTCAAGACCAGCCTGTCTACCATGGTGAAACCCCACCTCTACTAAAAAATACAAAAAGTTAGCCAGGTGTGGTGGCAGGAGCCTGTAATCCCAGCTACTCAGGGGGCTGAGGCAGGAGAATCGCTTGAACCTAGGAGGCAGAGGTTGTAGTGACCCAAGGTCGTAACCACTGTACTCCAGCCTGGGCAATAGAGCGACACTCCGTCTCAAAAAATAAAAATAAAAAGCCCATTTCAGACCTACATTCATACACACACAAAGACACAGTTTCATGATTCCAGATCTTTGCTAATGCCAATTGTTTCTTCTTCCTGGAAGGGTCTTCCCTTCTTTCTCTGCCATTTAAATTCAGATTTATATTGATGACCCCCAAGAATTACTCTTCCTTCTACACTCTGTTGTCTACTCCTAACTGGGGATGGGGAAGCAGAAGGAAATGTCCACAAATAGCAGAGGCCTCTTGGCGAATGGGTCATGGGTGCGCTATGAACAAGCTCTACTAGCCTCCACATTCTACAGGGGATGAGTTCTCCCCCAGCCTCCTCCTCCTCAGCTTCTCTCCAGGGGGTACCTATGACTAAGTGACCTCTGACACTCGGTGCCTCCAGGGTAAGAAAGTTCCCTTCAGAAGAGCAGCTGACACAGCCATTATTGAGTCTGTCGCTGCCTCTACTGCCTCACGCCACTTCAGTCTCCTGAGATGAGCTCATAAGCCCAGCAAGACCATGAGCTCATCTTGAGATGAGGATATAAATGGACAGAAGACTCCACTCACAGAAGGGATTTCACAGCTGCTATCCAGCATGGTCAGCCAAGAAAAGGCATGGAGTCTTACTGAGTGTCTCTTATGGACAGCATGCTTCACAGATAATGTCTGTCTTCTTAAAACCTATCAGCTAAAGCCTACTAGCAGTACACACACAACCAAATTCAGGGTTATTAACTTGTTGCAGCAAGAGAGCACATATGCAAGAGGAATCGTGGAACATGAAAAGGTGAAAGTTAGGAAAGTGTACTTACTAAGACTGGGGAGCTGGAGTTAAAGGTACTTGGCAGGGATTGGTCAGAATCTGGAAACCAGGAAGTTGCTGGAACCGTCAGTAATTTTATCTACAGAACGCCAAAGTCATGAGATGTACACCCATGTTCACAGCCACAGTATTCCTAATAGCCAAAAGGCAGAACCAATCCAAGTGTCCATTGACAGATGAATGGATAAATAACGTGATGTATACATACTATGGAATATTATTCAGCCTTAAAAAGGCACGCATGCTACACATGGATGAATCTTGAAGACATTATGCTAAGCGAAATAAACCAGACACAAAAAAGACGAATTCTGTATTATTCCACTTACGTGAGGTACCTAGAGTAGCCAAACTCAAAGAGACAGAAAGTAGAATGGTGATTGTCAGGGGCTTGGAGGAGGGGAGAATGGGGAGTTATGTTTAATGAGTACAGAGTTTTGTTTTTGTAAGATGAAAAGTTTTCTGTGGATGGATAGTGGTGGCAGTTGAGTAACAATGTGAATGGACTCAGTGCCACTGAACCGTATACTTAAAAATGGTTAAAATGGTCAATTTTATGTTACGTATATTTTACTACAATTTTTTTTAAAAAGTCACATGGAATGACTGTTAGATCAGTTTGTCTGATGTCCTCTCTAAAAAACACGGGTCTGCATGTGCTGATTGATGTTTGAGTTTAGATACTTTCTCCTGTATGCTGTGGCTTGGCTTGGTTTAACTGTTTTGCAAGTCACAGAGCAGATTTGCAATATGTGATTTGTGTTTTAATTCTCAGTTACCCCATCTCAGACTAGCTGTCAGCAGAGCTGTTTTTCACTTTCTCAATCTCATTTAGTTGTTTGCGTGTTTGTTTATTCGTCTTAACAACTGAAAGCAGTACTAGATTCGAGATTCCAACCCAAAACTGCCAGAATTCTCACCGTGGACTTTTCTATCATACGGGTCCCCTAAAGGTTAAAACGGCTCATTGAAATATGCACAATCTGTCTGTTCCTAACACATAACAGATTTAAATCCGTATCAACTATTCCAGCAACCCTAAAATACTCAGATAAATATGGCATTGCCTGATTTCCAGGACCTCACACACTGAAGGGCAAAACATAAATACATAGTTATGTGTAAGAAATATAATAAATCTAGAAGGTAAATGATCATATGCCCATGTTAAATATCTACATAATTGTGATACTACTCACTTACATTTGGTTAGAATCCTTTCACAAGGAAGAGAATCTCCTTTTTCTAGAGATGAGATTCAAAATTAAAATGGAACACTACTAGAAAATTTAATACATTCACTTAGATTTCTCTGAATCATAAATGATGGTGTTAAAAGAGTAGATTTAGATAAAGCAGAGAAAGAAAGCAAAGTAATTCCTAACAGATGCATCATAATTTAAAGCAGGAATTGGCAAATTTTTTCTGTAAAGGGCCAGAAAGTAAATATTTAAGGCCTTACAGGCCATATGCGGCCAAAGACAATATGTAAACAAATGAGTATGGCTGAATTCCAATAAAACTTTATTTATGAAGCTGAAATTTGAATTTAATGTAATTTTCACAGGTCATAAAATATTCTTCTTTTTTCCAAACATTTAAAAATGTAAAAACCATTTTTATCTCTCAGGCTGTAGAAACACGAGCAGCAGGCTGAATTTGGCCTGTAGCTATAATTTGCCAACTCCCGCTTTCAAGCCTGACTTCTCCAAGTGTAACCCATAGTCTGGCAGCATCAGCAACACCCAGGAGCTTGTCAGAAATACAGAACCTCATGCCCAATCCCAGATCCGCTGAAGGAGAACCTACATTTTCAACAACCATCATGTGTTTGTTTACGCAGTTTAAGGTCCACTCAGGGTGATACATGACTGCGGTCAATCCCTGTGCTTCCCAAGGAAGTGACCTTACCTTGGGAATGTTCTGAACCTCTCTGTGCCTCAGTTTCCCCCATGTACAAGATAAAGATGATAGCATTTCCTCCCTTAAGCATGGCTGTGAGAATTCACACATGCGTGCACACATGCGCACACACACACACGCACACACATGGCTTAAAACAATATTTGTCATTACCATAACAAAATCTTCTGTTATTTTCACAGCCACCCTCTGAAACAGGCAATGTTGACCTAATTTGACAGAAGAAACTGTAGTCCAAAAAATACAGAAATTCATCTAGGATCACAATTTAGTCCTGAGAATAATGATCAAAGGGACAAAAGGGGGACAAATGCCCCAGGCTCCCAGGTCTTCAAGCCCATGTCCCCCCCTCGGGGAACACTCTCCATAACCTCTCAGCTCATGCCCCTTAGATGGTCCCTAAAAATACTTCTGCCACGCAAGGATCTCCCCAAATCTGTACCCCAAGTTACCCTTTCATTCCTTGAAATTTATTTTCCATTAAGTCCCATAGTGTTTTTTTTACAACTTCTCTTTCTAGTTATAGATTGTAAATTTTTCCTTTGCTGAGTCTTGGAGCTGACCAACTGTTTTTTATTATATTTGTAGGGCTCAGAGGGAAAAAGAAGGCAATTCCTTTATTTGAGAATCCTGACATTTATTAGCATAATAAAACTCTCAAGATGAAATTGCAGTTTTTCAGACAGTAATTTCATTTGCAGGACAACTTACAAGGGATTTATTTTAAAGCCAGGTAAAAAGGTAAAACCTAAAATATATGAGACATGCAGAAATTGCAGGCCCCAAATAAAATGAAATAAATGTGTTAGGGATGGAAAACCCAGCTGTTGTCTCTCACATATTAATTAGGGGTGACAGGAACAACAGCCCAGGGATTCAGGGCCTCAACCCATCTTGGTCTGCTTTCAAAGCTGCTGTTAGTTCTTGGAACAAAAGTTTCTTCCAACACCTTGAAAATCATCACATCGTATCCCCCAACACATCATGGCTAAGCACTAAATTGTTGTTGTTATTGTGGTTGTTGTTAGAAATACCTTTTTCATTTGGACAGAGCTTTCATGTTTATCATTTAACTGACCTGCAAAAAAACTTAGTGACGGCCATACAGAAAATTCCCTTTTCAGTCATACTGAGGTTTACTGAAGTTAAATGACTTGGACAAAGTCACATAGTTGGTAAATCAGAGAGCCAAAACTAAAACATCATTCCTCTGAGTCCATAGAAATAAGGCAATTTTAATGATAATTTTAATGATAATCAATTAAGGCATGTTAGAGTTCAGAAAGGAGGTTCCTTCCATCATTTCACTTTATGCATGCAGTGAGACAGGCAGACCTGGGAAAGCCACAGAGCTGAGTTGCAAAATTGGTATTATTGAACACTTCTCTATGATGGGTTCTTATCCTGGATTCCCCAAAAGGTAGAGCCTGTGGCAAAAGCTTACAAGCTGCTACTTCATTCAGAAGTGCAATCCCAGAGCAACAGGAGACAGCAGGGCAAGGCAGAGAAGAAGGAACAAACAGGAGCAGGGGGGTGTCATACTGATCCAGCCACCACATGGTTTCATCGTGACTGGTTGCCCAATCTTGCAGGACTATCTTCTAAAAGACCATTCAAACAGATGCCTCTCAGAATAGTTACTACAGGAGGAAGAAGGGGGAAAAAGCGATCTACCAGCCTGTGACTCCCATTCATCCCAGATTCACCTCATGGGGCATTCACTTCCCATCTCTTCTGTCTTATGCCTCTGCAGCAACGGGAGACAGGATATGTGGCAAGCTACCACTGGCTTATGCTCACATGACACTGATCAACATAGGGAGGAAGAGCAGAACCCACGCAAAACTGGTTACAGTGCTGGTGGCTTGTGGTAGAGAAGTGACCAAGAATCTAAGGAACAGGTGAGGCAAGAGAAGAAGAGGGGCATAGGAGATGTTTGATACAGCCACCAAGTAAAGTAAATTGTTCCCTAGCATCCCTAGAGTCCCTTCATTATTTCCCTCTCACCAAACACAATGCTGCAAGCATTATAATGCTAATAAGTCCAGGGTGAGGATCTGAACCCAAGTTTTCTTGACTGTAAAGACTGTAATCTTCTCTTCATCATATACTACCTCTGTATATATGGCCATAACTGTGGAACACAAGTATGCACCAATAGACACCATCACTGAGAGGTATTGAGGAGTTATTGGGTGAGTCTTCTTGTTAATATAAGGAACATACTGAGATTAAGTTGACAAGGGAATTAAAAGGACAATGAGGACAGAGCTAATCATTGGAGTTACCTGCATAAAGAGGACCACATCCCAGAGAGCAGAGCCACATCAGATTTCTCAAAATCATTCTTGCATTTATAACTCACCCCAGGTCTTGAAGACATCTGTAGGATTACATAAAACCATTGCAAAAGCAGGGCCAAGATATGATTCAAAGATAGAGGAGAGTGACAAAAGAAGAGGTTAAATAAGGAAGGCAGGACAGTGTCAATCAGCTGCCCTGGAAACTGGGGCTCGCCTTAGATAATTCCAATGATAACATCAATAGGGTAATAATGGAGATTATGAAAGATGCAGCATTTATGTCCTCCATAGAAATCCTTCATAATCTTCCATTATTGCCATGATTTTATAGAGTGGCAAGTAGGAAATAATTTACGAGAAACCACTGCCAATTTGTGTTGGAAAACTTTTAGAAGATGTGCATTCATTAACAAACATTTACTGAATGTCTACCATATGTTAAATTTAGGGTTCGGCACTGGAATTATTTTGGATTATTAAAACATGGTCCACGCACTGTAAAAGCTCAGTTTCTGGAAGCCATGACAAACAGGCTTTGTCTTGTAAGGTCATATAGCTAAGCTCCTCATGAAAGAGTTGCATGAGCTATTAGCAATTTCTGTCCTGATCACTGGGATGAGACCAGTAGCCCTATGCCATAGATGTCATATCCCTTGAGACATATTAATCTACTTTTTCCTCTGGATAGTGGTGGATCTTCCAGAAGGCCATAGAATTTGAGTTGAGAAGTTCTTAAGCTCAGTTCAAAACAGTATGCCCAAAGGAATCCAACTGATAAGGAAAAAAATATTATTCAAACAATGGATGGTAATCTGGTGGGCTGTCCCTCTGTCCGCAGGGTTCCTGAAGTAACTCTCCTCCTGAAACAGTGATAATTTCCTCCTAAAAGAGAAAAAAAGGAAAATCCATTTATCATCAAGACAGGGAAATACACATCTATGGGAGAGAGAGAGTGGTTCAAGACAGAGAAACTAAGAATATGCATCTGTCTCCCCTCATTCAGATTGCTAGAAATGACATTTAAAAAATTTGCCTTTAAAAAGAAATGAATTCATAAAAAGTACTAGAAAATAAAAAGAAATGCCATTGACAAAGTGAAACATATTGAAGAATCCTTGAAAAACAAAAGACATGCAGGAGGGGCTTGTCAGAGGAGTCAATGTGGGACACCAGTTACAGCAAGTTGAGGAAGGGTCGAGGGACTCCAGTAGGTGTTTGCCTCAAGCAAGTCGGGGAATGAGGAAATGCACACAGTTCCTTGGAAGCCCCAAGAGACCCAAAAAGTTCAGACAGTCCCATGCCCAAAAGATGAGCCACTCACAGTCAGCTCCAACCCCTACAGCATGAAGACACTGGATTTGAGGAAACAAAACTATATTCACTCATGATAGACAGAAAATTCAAAGTTGGAATATCGCTTCATAGCCTAAAATGTATAGGCATTCAAGCAAAATTATAACCATAAAAGAAAGATGCTGAACTCAACAATAGAAATGATTTCCAGGAAAATATCAAGTCTATAAAGCAAACAGAAGAGGCTTTAAGAGATGTACATTAATCTCTCCTCGGCGGAATAAGAAATAAGTCATCCATGAAACGAGAATGGGCATTATTAAAAAAAAAAGAACCAATTAAAGAACCTGGAAACCAAAAGCATGACCATTTAAATTAAAAGGAAAAAATTTCAGAAGAACTGAATAGCAGAATGCTCATAACTAAAGAGCAATTCAGCAGCTGAGAGAAATGTCACATCAAAAAGAAAGAGACATCCTAATAGAAAAATGGACAAAGGATATGAAAGGGCGACTCACAGAAGAAATCCAAGTGGCCATGAAACGTGTGAAAAGATCCTCAGCATCAGTGGTAATCAGACAAATGCAAACTAAACCACAGTAGATTCAGTGTCTGCCCATCTGATGGAGAAAAATGAAATGACTGATAGGCCCCAGTGTTGGCAGCAGTGCAGGGAAACAGCCTCACATAGTTTTGGCAGGAGACTGAACTGGCGCCACACTTTTGGAGGGCAATCTGGCAGATCTTTCCTACTTAAAATGTGCATACTCTTCTCTCCAGCAATTCCAGTTCCAGGACCCATCCTAGAGAAATACTGCACATGTATCCATAGTGACACACACAGGGAAGTCTCTGCGGCACTGTTCAAGATCACAAAAAATCGGAAGCCAGATAAGAGTGGCCATCAAAAGGAGAATGGGTAATTAAACTGTAATATGCATCCATATCATGGAATACCACACAGCATTTACAAGGTTTGGTATACGGATTAACATAGGAAGAGCTCATAGAAATATTTGAATGACAGTCAGCATGTCCTGAAATTACAAGTGTCAGATATATTGTTTCAGCACTTCACACAGTGATGTTTCATTAAAACCTTACAGTGACCTGAAGAGTTGAGTGCTACTATTAAACCCACTTTACTAAGATGGAAACTAAGGTGCAAAAGCTAAATAGTCGTCCAAAGTCAAACACATAAGTTAGAATTTAAAACTCAGCAGCCTCATTTTAGGGACCATGCTTTTTAAAACTGCATTCAATTATTTAGTAAGCATGTTAAAAAATCAAGTCACTCATTTATATGTAAGGAAATATACAACTCGGGCTGGGTGTGGTGGTGCGTGCCTGTAGTCCCAGCTACTAGGGAAGCTGAGGTGGGAGGATCACTTGAGCCCAGGATATTGGGGTTACAGTGAGCTATGATCACACCACTGCACTCCAGCCTAAGCAACAGAGTAAGACCTTGTCTCAAAAAAAACTACACAACTTATGTGAAAAATAACAAAACTATATATTTCCTTATGTACATAAGTTTTTATGTTACTGCTCAGGAGATATTTAGATAAGATACATGGCAAACTGATAAAGTGGAGGACAGAGATAGAGATTTGAAATGAATGAGGATTTCACTTTGTATTGTGCTTGATTTTTCTTAGAATGTAATCATGAATTAATTGTATAATTGAAATTTTAATTTGTAGATGTTGGCCACCAGATCTCCACATTGGCATAAATGATATTTCTCCTTACTGTTAGAAATGAAATTGCGAGTCTCAAAGGTTTGATTTGGAAGAGAATAAAGATCTTCAGACATCTCTGGTTTAGCCTTTCTCTGGAACCTGTCCTGAGTGAGGGGCAGTTATCCTTTGCTTGAAACACTTCCAGGGACAAGGAGCTCATCATTGCTAAAGCAGCTCCTATTATACAGGAAAAGCACACAATGTGGTTTAGTGGAAAAAGTACATCCTTTTTTTTTTTTTTTTTTTTTTTTTTTTTTTTGAGGCGGAGTCTCGCTCTGTCGCCCGGACTGGAGTGCAGTGGCCAGATCTCAGCTCACTACAAGCTCCGCCTCCTGGGTTTACGCCATTCTCCTGCCTCAGCCTCCCGAGTAGCTGGGACTACAGGCGCCCGCCACCTCGCCCGGCTAGTTTTTGTATTTTTGGTAGAGATGGGGTTTCACCGTGTTAGCCAGGATGGTCTCGATCTCCTGACCTCGTGATCCGCCCGTCTCGGCCTCCCAAAGTGCTGGGATTACAGGCTTGAGCCACCGCGCCCGGCCGGAAAAAGTACATTCTTTAGAGGCAAACAGTCTGAGGCTCAACTCCTGGTCCTAACCATGAAAACTTAGCCCTGGTTTCCTAATCTGTGGAATGGGGCTAAGATGCCTCCCTCAGGCATCTGCCACTGCGGAGGCTTGAGTAGGTAAACAAAGCGGATGGAAAAGCTGGAGCTGGGCAGAGCCCCCTGCAGCTCAGCAAGGCCTGGTGCCTCTGTAGAGTCCACCTCTGCGGGCAGGGCATAGCTGAACAAAAGGCAGCAGAAACTTCTGCAGACTTAAACATCCCTGTCTGACAGCTCTGAAGAGAGCAGTGGTTCTCCCAGCATGGTGTTTGAGCTCTGAGAATGGACAGACTGCCTCCTCAAGTGGATCCCTGACCCCCGTGTAGCCTAACTGGAAGACACCTCCCAGTAGGGGCCGACTGACACCTCATACAGGCGGGTGCCCCTCTGGGATGAAGCTTCCAGAGGAAGGATCATACAGCAATATTTACTGTTCTGCAATATTTGCTGTTCTGCAATATTTGCTGTTCTGCAATATTTGCTGTGCTGCAGCCTCCACTGGTGATATTTAGGTAAACAGGATCTGGAGTGGACCTCCAGCAAACTCCAACAGACCTGCAACTGAGGGACCCGACTGTCAGAAGAAAAACTAACAAACAGAAAGGAATAGCATCAACATCAACAAAAAGGACATCCACACCAAAACCCCATCTGTAGGTCACCAACATCAAAGACCAAAGGTAGATAAAACCACAAAGATGGGGAGAAACCAGAGCAGAAAAGCTGAAAATTCTAAAAACCAGAGCACTTCTTCTCCTCCAAAGGACTGCAGCCCCTTACCAGCAACAGAACAAAGCTGGACAGACAATGATTTTGACGATCTGACAGAAGTAGGCTTCAGAAGGTCGGTAATAACAAACTTCTCCAAGCTAAAGGAGGATGTTTGAACCCATCGCAAGGAAGCAAAAAACCTTGAAACAAGATTAGATGAATGGCTAAGTAGAATAAATAGTGTAGAGAAAACCTTAAATGACCTGATGGAGCTGAGACCCATGGCAGGAGAACTATGTGACACGTGTGCAAGTTTTCAATAGCCAGTTTGATCAAGTGGAAGAAAGTGTATCAGTGATTGAAGATCAAATTAATGAAATAAAGTGAGAAGAGAAGTTTAGAGAAAAAAAGAGTAAAAAGAAACAGAGCCTCCAAGAAATATGGGACTATATGAGAAGACCAAATCTACGTTTTATTGGTGTACCTGAAAGTGATGGGGAGAATGGAACCAAGTTGGAAAACACTCTGCAGGATATTACCCAGGAGAACTTCCCCAACCTAGCAAGGCAGGCCAACATTCAAATTCAGGAAATACAGAGGATGCCACAAAGACACTCCTCATGAAGAGCAACCCCAAGACACATAATTGTCAGATTCACCAAGGCTGAAATGAAGGAAAAAATGTTAAGGGCAGCCAGAGAGAAAGGTCAGGTTACCCACAAAGGGAAGCCCATCAGACTAATAGCAGATCTCTCAGCAGAAACTCTTTACAAGCCAGGAGAGAGTGAGGACCAATATTCAACATTCTTAAAGAAAAGAATTTTCAACCCAGAATCTCATATCCAGACAAACTAAGCTTCATAAGTGAAGGAGAAATAAACTCCTTTACAGACAAGCAAATGCTGAGAGATTTTGTCACCACCAGGCCTGCCCTACAAGAGCTCCTGAAGGAAGCACTAAACATGGAAAGGAACAACCGGTACCAGTCACTGCAAAAACATGCCAAATTTTAAAGACCATCAATGCTAGGAAGAAACTCATCAACTAACGAGCAAAATAACCAGCAAACATCATAATGACAGGATCAAATTCAAACATAACAGTATTAATCTTAAATGTAAATGGGCTAAATGCCCCAATTAAAAGACACAGACTGGCAAATTGGATAAAGAGTCAAGACCCATCCACGTGCTGTATTCAGGAGACCCATCTCATGTGCAGAGACACACATAGGCTCAAAATAAAGGGATGGAGGAAGATCTACCAAGCAAATGGAAAGCAAAAAAAAAAGCAGGAGTTGCAATCCTTGTCTCTGATAAAACAGACTTTAAACCATCAAAGATCAAAAGAGACAAAGAAGGCCATTACATAATAGTAAAGGGATCAATTCAACAGGAAGAGCTAACTCTCCTAAATATATATGCACCCAATATGGGAGCATGCAGATTCATAAGGCAAGTCCTTAGAGATCTACAAAGAACTTAGGCTCCCACACAATCATAATGGGAGACTTTAACACCCCACTGTAACATTAGACAGATCAACGAGACAGAAGGTTAACAAGGATATCCAGGATTTGAACTCAGCTCTGCACCAAGCAGACCTAACAGACATCTACAGAACTCTCCACCCCAAATCAACAGAGTATACATTCTTCTCAGCACCACATCGCACTTATTCCAAAATTGACCACATAGTTGGAAGTAAGCACTCATCAGCAAACATAAAAGAACAGAAATCACAACAAACTTTCTCTCAGACCACAGTGCAATCAAATTAGAACTCAAGACTAAGAAACTCACTCAAAACTGCACAACTACATGGAAACTGAACAACCTGCTCCTGAATGACTACTGGGTAAATAATGAAATGAAGGAAGAAATAAAGATGTTCTCTGAAACCAATGAGAACAAAGACACAACATACCAGAATCTCTGGGACACATTTAAAGCAGTGTGTAGAGGGAAATTTATAGCACTAAATGCCCACAAGAGAAAGCAGAAAAGATCTAAAACCAACACCCTAACATCACAACTAAAAGAACTAGAGAAGCAAGAGCAAATAAATTCTAAAGCTGGCAGAAGGCAAGAAATAACTAAGATCAGAGCAGAACTGATGGAGATAGAGACACAAAAATCCCTTCAAAAAATCAATGAATCCAGGAGCTGGTTTTCTGAAAAGATCAACAAAATCGATAGACCACTAGCAGGACTAATAAAGAAGAAAAGAGAAAAGAATCAAATAGATGCAATAAAAAATTATTAAGGGGGTATCAACACTGATCCCACAGAAACACAAACAACCATTAGAGAATACTATAAACACCTCTATGCAAATGAACTAGAAAACCTAGAAGAAATGGATAAACTCCTGGACACATACACCCTCCCAAGACTAAACCAGGAAGTAGTTGAATCTCTGAATAGACTAGTAACAGGTTCTGAAGTTGAGGCAATAATTAATAGCCTACCAACCAAAAAAAGTTCAGGACCAGACGGATTAACAGCCGAATTGTACCAGAGGTACAAAGAGGAGGAGCTGGTACCATTCCTTCTGAAACTATTCCAATCAACAAAAAAAGAGGGAATCCTCCCTAACTCATTTTATGAGGTCAACGTCATCCTGATACCAAAGCCTGGCACAGACACAACAAAAAAAGAGAATTTTAGACTAATATTTCTGATGAACATTGATGTGAAAATCCTCAATAAAATACTGGCAAACCGAATCCAGCAGCACATCAAAAAGCTTATTCACCATGATCAAGTCGGCTTCATCCCTGGGATGCAAGGCTTGTTCAACATATGTAAATCAATAAATGTAATCCATCACATAAACAGAACCAATGACAAAAACCACATGATTATCTCAATAGATGCAGAAAAGGCCTTCGACAAAATTCAGCAGCCCTTCATGCTGAAAACTCTCAATAAACTAGGTACTGATGGAACATATCTCAAAATAATAAGAGCTATTTATGACAAATCCACAGCCAGTATCATACTGAATGGGCAAAAACTGGAAGCATTCCCTTTGAAAACTGGCACAAGACAGGGATGCCCTCTCTCACCACTCCTATTCAACACAGTGTTGGAAGTTCTGGCCAGGGCAGTCAGGCAAGAGAAAGAAATAAAGGGTATTCAATTAGGAAAAAAGGAAGTCAAATTGTCCCTGTTTGCAGATGACATGATTGTATATTTAGAAAAAAAAACCCCATCGTCTCAGTTCAAAACCTCCTTAATTCGATAAGCAACTTCAGTAAAGTCTCAGGATACAAAATCAATGTGCAAAAATCACAAGCATTCCTACACACCAACAACAGACAAAACAGAGAGCCAAATCATGAGTGAACTCTCATTCACAATTGCTTCAAATAGAGTAAAATACCTAAGAATCCAAATTACAAGGGATGTGAAGGACCTCTTCAAGGAGACTACAAACCACTGCTCAACGAAATAAAAGAGGACACATATGGAAGAACATTCCATGCTTATGGATAGGAAAAATCAATATCATGAAAATGGCCAGACTGCCCAAGGTAATTTATAGATTCAATGCCATCCTCATCAAGCTACCAATGACTTTCTTCACAGAATTGGAAAAAAACTACTTTAAAGTTCATATGGAACCAAAAAAGAGCCTGCATTGCCAAGACAATCCTAAGCAAAAGAACAAAGCTGGAAGCATCACGCTACCTGACTTCAAACTATACTACAAAGCTACAGTAACCAAAACAGCATGGTACTGGTACCAAAACAGAGATATAGACCAACGGAACAGAACAAAGTCCTCAGAAATAACACAACACATCTACAACCATCTGATCTTTGACAAACCTGACAAAAACAAGAAATGGGGAAAGGATTCCCTATTTAATAAATGGTGCTGGGAAAACTGGCTAGCCATATGTAGAAAGCTAAAACTGGATCCCTTCCTTACACCTTACATAAAAATTAATTCAAGATGGATTAAAGACTTAAACGTTAGACCTAAAACCATAAAAACTCTAGAAGAAAAGCTAGGCAAAACCATTCAGGACATAGGCATGGGCAAGGACTTCATAACTAAAACACCAAAAGCAATGGCACCAAAAGCCGAAATAGACAAACGGGATCTAATTAAACTAAAGAGCGTCTGCATAGCAAAAAAAACTACCATCAGAGTGAACAGACAACCTACAGAATGGGAGAAAAATTTTGCAATCTACCCATCTGACAAATGGCTAATATCCAGAATCCACAAAGAACTTAAACAAATTTACAAGAAAACAACAACCCCATCAAAAAGTGGGCAAAGGATATGAACAGACACTTCTCAAAAGAAGACATTTATTTGGCCAGCAGACACATGAAAAAAATGCTCATCATCACTGGTCATCAGAGAAATGCAAATCAAAACCACAATGAGATACCATCTCACACCAGTTAGAATGGTGATCACTAAAAAGTCAGGAAACAACAGATGCTGGAGAGGATGTGGAGAAATAGGAACGCTTCTACACTGTTGGTGGTAGTGTAAACTAGTTCAACCATTGTGGAAGACAGTGTGCCAGTTCCTCTGGGATCTAGAACTAGAAATACCATTTGACCCAGCAATCCTATTACTGGGTATATACCCAAAGGACTATAAATCATGCTACTATAAAGACACATGCACATGTATGTTTATTGCAGCACTATTCAACAATAGCAAAGACTTGGAACCAACCCAAATGTACATCAATGATAGACTATATTAAGAAAATGTGGCACATATACACCATGGAATACTATGCAACCATAAAAAAGGATGAGTTCATTTACTTTGCAGGGATATGGATAAAGCTGGAAATCATCATTCTCAACAAACTATCACAAGGACAGAAAACCAAACACCGCATGTTCTCACTCATAGGTGGGAACTGAACAATGAGAACACTTGGACACAGGGTGGGGAACCTTACACACCGGAGCCTGTTGTGGGGTGGGGGGCAGGGGTAGGGATAGCATTAGGAGAAATATCTAATGTAAATGACGAGTTAATGGGTGCAGCAAACCTACATGGCACATGTATACCTATGTAACAAACCTGCATGTTCTGCACATGTATCCTAAAACTTAAAGTATAAGAAATAAAATAAATAAATAAAAAGATGCCTCCCTCACAGATCTATTGGTAAGATTAAATAAGAGCATGGATGCAGAGCAACAGGGTCAGTGCTTGACACAGAGAACGTGCCAATGTCCTCACATCCCCTCCCTTTCTCTTTCCTCTGTTTGTTAGAAGGCTCTTCCCAACACGTAGAAATCGACCTTGATCCTGGTTAGTCCAGTTTCCAGGCAGTACTCCACACCCAGTGCCCGAGTATCTATGAATGGGTGATTCTCCATGGGTATTATTCATAAGGTCCAGGGCTGTCCCTGAAGTTCTAGGGACCTCCATGAAGAGACGAAGAGAAAGCAATACAAACCTAAGAGTCCCTATTATAGCAAAACCCCAGTGAGACCGTCAAGTCATTCTGTGAAACGATCTACACCCGCAAAACTTGGTTAGATGTCGGACGCCTGAGCTACCACCACTCTGCCCCTCGGAATCCTTCGTCCTGCCCTTCCAGGTCACTGAATTCCACCTCTGGCTTTCTCCCAGTTACTAATAATGCCAACCGCCACACGAACATAAACGTTGCTTCTTACTACATACACTGCTTGGAAGACAACATCTTTCCCAGTATAGAGTCCATGGCGGGAGGACAAATAACAAAAAGAATGCTGAGAAACAACACTTTCCATAAGCACTTCACAGTCACAAAGTGCTGCTATGTACTTGACTTCATTTAATGTTCACAGGGTCTGAGCTAAAGTATTATTTACATCCATTTGACTGGCTAGGACACTTATGCTTGGTGAGCCTAAGGTGCTGGCTAAAGGTCACACATATACTAAGTAAGTGGTTAAGCTGGAGTCCAAATAAGGGACGCGGTAACTCCACCACTGGAAAAGCTTCTCTAATCACAGTGTTGCCTACTGCACTTCTGCTAACTCTCAGAAGCTGCTAAAGGCCTGGCTTGGAGGTCTTCATGAGAGACGTTCTAGGGAATGAGTTGGAGATGAGACCCAGGCTTCGAGAAAGGGATGATCATCCAGTCCTTGTGTTAATAGGAGGGAGCACTCAGGTAACCAAGGTGAGAAGAGGCCTGAGGACCAGGGTAAGAGGTGCCCGCATGCCCCAGAGAGTGAAGCAGAGAGCAGAACAGTGGGCCCTAGGGCCTGGTGGGAACAACCTCTGGTCTCTTCTGCCCTACTGCTCTACATCTCTGAGACCTTCCAGCCCCACAGCCCAGAGCCAGCAGCCTTGC
This sequence comes from Rhinopithecus roxellana, assembly GCF_007565055.1. Classification (NCBI taxonomy): domain Eukaryota; kingdom Metazoa; phylum Chordata; class Mammalia; order Primates; family Cercopithecidae; genus Rhinopithecus; species Rhinopithecus roxellana. The sequence goes on from NC_044559.1 coordinate 11,585,110, forward strand.
TTCTCTTGCTCTAGCTCTCTCTTCAGCTCGAGTTTCCACCAGTTTCGCCCCCACCACCCGCCCGGATTAGTATCCCTATGAGGGATACCTTATGGAAATCAACGAGATCCGTGAGCGTTGCATGACGATTGGGATCCACACCCAGGAAGCTGTAAAAATCTCCAGAGGCATCCACAAGAAAGTGCTTGAACCCTTTCTGCAGGCGGTAGGAGAGGGTGTAACCCCAGATTTTCTCACTGACCCGGACCAGGAACGCTCCCTCAGTCATGTTCTCCAGGAGATCTTCTGCATCTTCTCGGCTAATAATTCCTGATTTAAAATAGGAAAAACAAAAAAAACAAAAAAAAAAAACACAGCAGGTTCTGCAACTGCCTCCCCATGATCCTCCACTCCTCCCTGCCCCTCACCCTGGGGCTCGGTGCACATGCCATCCACACAGTCCAGGGTGCCAGGAAGGAAACAGCCCCAAGGGCTGGCCAAGCACATGCCTCCTTCCAAAGAGAGGGCATCTTGGCCCAGCACCACCGCCATGAGCTTGGGGGCAGAGTTTCTACTAGGACCTGAATTAAGCGTGCTTTCCTCCACATTGAGCCATGCTGATTTGGATTAATTGGGTAAGCAACGAATTAGTAGTGAGCTGTGATTATAGCATTATTGATTATAAACGTAAGTCAACAGGCTTGTGAAAAGCCTTAAGAGGCCTGCTTTAAAGACTAGTCCAGAATGGCTGCTGATGACTAACTCACTTATTTCTCTAGCACCATAAATGAGCACCTAAAAACAGGGTTTTCCCTTAAAAACTAAAAAGACTTCTTCCAAATACCTGTGAACACCAGGCAAAAAGTTTTTTAATAGGGGTATAGAATCAAGCTTCACTTCAGCTCAAAGATCAAAACTTTCTAAGGACTTGCAGTCCTACACAATGTGGTTTCATCACAGTTTGGAAGTCTAGTTGGCCTTGGAGTCATTGATACGCTGGTAGCAATCCCCTGAAATGCTCTGAGGGAGCTGCTGTTATCGGGTGATGTAAGAGGGGTGATGTAGAGCAGGTTCCAGAGGCAGGTAGGTGGGAAGAGGAGGGGAAGCCATAAGACCTGGGTTACGCCCACCCCCGACCTCTGCCAACCTGGCTATGGAATTTTCAGCCAAGCCCTCAACATCTCCAATGTCCTTTGACATTTAGATGATCATAACCCAAATCCTTAAAAGGTATGTTATGACTTTCAAGTTGAATAAAGGACTCAAACTCATTTCATACATGGAGAATAGCTGTGGAGATGCTGAATCCTGTTATCACCTGTTATTCTGGAGGAGAGGTGAATTGCAACACATTGTCCCTTTGCTTACCTATGGACTTACCCTTTCCACACTGTCAGTGATAGGCATGGGGATAAAGTGGCCGAGCTGCCTATCTCCACGACCCTGAGAGGCTCTGTACACCTGTGACTTCTCCCCAGTACCCAATGCCACTCCCGAGCCAGTCACAGTCAGGCTCCCCTCCCATCAATCTCTGGCCTCACAGGGCACACTCGAGACTTCCCTTGGGCCCAAGGCAGAGGACACAGAGGCAACCACACTGCCAAATGATCTACCCTTTAAAGACAGTTGGTGCAATCAGGGGTCACCTATTTCCTCCTTGACCAGGACTTACAGCAAGAGGCATCTAAGCCACCCACCCCTTCCCAGTCAAGCTCTAGAAGCAGAAAAGGAGGAAGAGTAAGAGAAGGAGGGAAGTGAGAAGCCCTGTCACCACAGGGTGCCTGAAAAATAAACAGTGCCCCATGCAAGAAGGAGGATGCACCCCAGTGCTGCCCTCCAAAAGGCCTTGGGGGCTTCATACAGAAAAGCTGTGACAGCCAAAAGAGGACCAAAAGGGAAAGTCCAGGATCCTTCAAAACTTCCTTCACCTACCTCCCTGCACTGTCCTTCATCTACCTCCCTGCCCCAACACCAGAACACCTGGGCCCTAAAAGAGGCTGCAGCAGGGAGATAAGTAAGGGGAGCTAGAGGCAGGGCCAGGGCCTCTGAGGAAGAAGGACCAGAAGACGTCACCCTCATCCCCACCCCAAGCACCTCAAGCTGAGGCACAGATAGGGCTAGGGTTGGAGAGGAGGGGAGTGTTACTAGGGTGAAAGACTACAGTCAAATTAAATACAATTCAACTTTTTTTTTCTTTTAAACGAGTGTCTTTATTGCAATGTTTATTACTTTCTCATTGATAAATAAAAATTGTACATATTTATGGTATACATGACATTTTGATATATGTATGCACTGTGGGATGGCTAAATCAATCTACTTAAGATTAACATATGCATTACCTCACATACTTACTTTTTGTGGTGAAGACACTTAAAAATCTACCCTCTTGGCTGGGTACAATGGCTCATGCCTATAATCTCAGCACTTTGGGAGACCGAGGTGGAAGGATCAATTGAGCCCAGTGTTCAAGACCAGCCTGGGCAACATAGTCATAGTTGTTGTCTCCACACTTTTTGTGGAGACAACCATCTCCACAGAAAATTTAAAAATAATTTGGGCATGATGATGCACACCCACTTGGGAGGCTGAGGCAAGAGGACCATTTACACTCAGGAGTTCAAGGCTGCAGTGATCTGTGATCATACCACTGCACTCTAGATTGGGTGACAGAGCAAGATCCTGCCTCAAACAAACAAACAAAAACTGTCTTGGCGATTTTCAAGTATACAATATATCATTAATTGTAGTTACCATGCTGTACAATAGATCTCTTGAACTTATTCCTTCTGTCTAAATGAAATTTTATGTCCTTTGACCAACATCTCCCCAGTGCCTGCCTCTCCCAGCCCCTGGTAACCACCATTCCACTTTCTGCTTCTGGAAGTTCAATGTTTTTAGATTCCACATATAAGTGAGATCATGAGGTAGTTGTCTTTCTTTCTTTTTTTTTGAGACGGAGTCTCGCTCTGTCGCCCAGGCTGGAGTGTAGTGGCCGGATCTCAGCTCACTGCAAGCTCTGCCTCCCGGGTTTACACCATTCTCCTGCCTCAGCCTCCCGAGTAAGCTGGGACTACAGGTGCCTGCCACCTCGCCCGGCTAGTTTTTTGTATTTTTTAGTAGAGACGGGGTTTCACCATGTTAGCCAGGATGGTCTCAATCTCCTGACCTCGTGATCCGCCCGTCTCAGCCTCCCAAAGTGCTGGAATTACAGGCTTGAGCCACCGCGCTGGGCCGAGGTAGTTGTCTTTCTGTGCCTGACTTACTTCACTTAGCATAATGTCCTCTAGGTTCATCCATGTCGTCACAAATGACAGGATTTCATTCTTTTTAAAGGCCAAATACTATTCCATTGTGCACATATACCACATCTCTTTACCCATTCAACTATTAATAGACACTTAGGTTGGGCCTGGTGTGGTGGTTCATGCCTATAATACCAGCACTTTAGGAGGCCAAGGTGGGAGGATCGCTTGAGCCCAGGAATTAAAAACCAGCCTGCGCAACATAGCAAGGCCCTGAATCTACAAAAATTTTAAAAATTAGCTGGGCATGGTGGCACATGCCTGTGGTCCCAGCTACTCAGGAGGCTGAGGTGAGAGAATCACATGAGCCTGGGAATTCAAGGCTACAGTGAGCTACGATCATGTCCACTTAGTGGACAACAGAGTAAGGCCCTATTTCAAAATAAATAAATAAATAAACAAATACTTCCCTTGATTCCCTATCTTGGCTATTATGAATAATGCTTCAATCAACATGGCAGTATAGATATGTCTTTGACATACTGATCTCATATCCTTTGGATAAATATCCAGTAATGGGGTTGCTGAGATGATGGGGTACTTCTATTTTAATTTTTTTTTTTTTTTTTTTTTTTGAGACAGAGTCTCGCTCTGTCACCCAGGCTGGACTGCAGTGGCCGGATCTCAGCCCACTGTAAGCTCCGCCTCCCGGGTTCCCGCCATTCTCCTGCCTCAGCCTCCCGAGTTGCTGGGACTACAGGCGCCGCCACCTCGCCCAGCTAGTTTTTTGTATTTTTTAGTAGAGACAGGGTTTCACCATGTTAGCCAGGATGGTCTCGATCTCCTGACCTCGTGATCCACCCGTCTCGGCCTCGCAAACTGCTAGGATTACAGGCTTGAGCCACCACCCCCGGCCTCTATTTTAATTTTTAATTTTTAAGTATTTTCATACTTTAAGAGAATGTGCAAAGGGTCTCTTTCCTCCAACACTTGCCAACACATGTTATTTTGGAGACTTGACTTTTTAACATGCCAAAATGACCAGTAACACCAAAGTGACAATGTCATGTGTCTCACCCACCTAATACCCTTGAGCAGCTTCCCCCGACTTCCAGCAGAGCCCAGGCTCAGGCACAGCAGACAGCAGGCTCTATGCCCCGCCTGAACCTACCCCTCTGGGCTCATCGCACTGTTCGGTACTGGCTGCTCCCCACAAGCCAACTTTGGACTGAGGCCACATCCCAGCCCCCTACACTCCAGCTGACCCTGATTCCTCACCGAAAGCCCCATCCTCTTCTCTCCCCAGAATCATGGGCTATGGGCAGCCTACACTCTACCCTTTGTGCAAGTTAGGAAAAGATGACCTTCTGAGTAATTGAATTAGAAAAACATGCTTCTCTGGGCCAAACCCACAAAGCCTACAGCTTGACTGAGAAAGGCAGTGCCTGCACATCAATCCTCTGCTCTCCCCAACTATCCCCAACCCTCAGGTCCCCCTGCTCAGTGTGCAGCCTGCTCAGCTGACCAGGAAATCCTTTATCTCCCAGGAGATTCTCTTGGATATCCCATATTTGGGTTTTTGTAACATCCTGCCAAAACCTTACAGTAGATTAGTAAATAGGCTGTGAGCAGCTCAAGGCTGGGGCCTGTGGCTGCCATGGGAGCAAGCTGCCCAGGCCTCCCTCCAAGACAGAGACCTGTTGCTGGGAGCAGCATCGTGCCCTTCAGGATCCTCCATGGGTTCATGCTCTCCGCAGGGTGCTTCCAGCCAAGGGCAGGGCACAGGGGTGCTAGAGCCACCATTCCTACCCAAGGCAGGACTCCTCGAGCAGGCAGTCTTTGCTCTGGGGCTCTCAATCAGCCTGGCCAAGATTGTTCTCTGAGCTGCACTCCAGGAGCAGGCTCCCTCACCAGTCATCCTTCTTCCCTCTCTCCCTCCACAGGTGTCAGATGTGTACCATGTTCTGAAGACTCTCCCTACCTTCTCCCACACCCTCCCCCTCTTTGTCTTTCACAGGCATTTCCTCCAATCAATCTCTTCCTCTTCTGCTTCAAGGAAGACCTGACAGACACAGACACCTCATCTTTACATCCTCCATGCCTGGGACATTGGCAGGGATTCTGGAACAGTGATCAAGAGCACGGACACAAATCATAGCCCAGGGACTTATTCCATGGGTGGTCTTAAGAGCAGGTGACTTCAACCTCTCTGAAACCAAGTTTGATGTCCCATCTATTAAGTGGTAGTGATATAACAGCTACATCTTAAGGCTGTTTGAGAATTAATAAGTTAATGCATGAACATGTTTAGTACAGTGCTTAAAAATCACAAAAAATAAATAATACAATATAACTAGCTGCACTGGATGCACTAACTATTCTACACATGTGTTAGTGTTGCAGACTGCCTGGTGCTGGTAGCTGCAGTGGTCATAGGACTGTCAGGCTGTGTCCTCCACGCCCCACAACCCAACACACACACAGTCAATTCTCTCAAACATGGGCTGCTGAAGGTGACTTCCTCCTAGGGGGCCCCAGCCTGTGCCATAAACTTAGCCGGGCCATTTCTGGGAGACTGTCCAGGTCTCTGTGAATTCTGCCTCCTCTTTGATATTGCTGATATAGTTTGGATGTGTGTCCTCTCTAAATCTCATGTTGAATTGTAATCTGCAGTGTTGGAGGTGGGGCTAGTGGGAGATGATTTCTCATAAATGGTTTAGCACCATCCCCTTGATGCTATCCTCAGGATAGTGAGTGACTTCTTGTGAGATCTGGTTGTTTAAAAGTCTATAGGATCTTCCCCCTCACTCTCTCTCTCTCTCTTGCTCCCCCTCTCGCCATGTGATATGCCGGCTTCTCCTTTGCCTTCCACCATGGATTGGAAGCTTCCTGAGGCTTCACTGGAAGCCAAGCTGATGCTAGGGCCATACTTCCTGTACAGCCTATAGAACTGGGAGCCTATTAAAACTCTTTTCTATATATTAATAAATTACCCAGTCTTGGGTATTTCTTTTTTTTGTTTTTTTTTTTTTTTTTTTGAGACAGAGTCTCTCTCCGTCATCCAGGCTGGGGTGTAGTGGCGCGATCTCGACTCACTGCAACCTCCGCCTCCCAGGTTCAAGCAATTCTCCTGCCTTAGGCTCCTGAGTAGCTGGGATTACAGGCGTGCACCACCATGCCTGGCTAATTTTTGTATTTTTTGTAGAGACCGAGTTTCACCATGTTGGTCAAGCTGGTCTCAAACTCCTGACCTCATGATCCACCTGCCTCAGCCTCCCAAAGTGCTGGGATTACAGGCATGAGCCACCGTGCCCGGCCGAGTATTTATTTATAGCAATGCAAGAATGGCCTAACACATTTGCCTAGAAATCAAAATTGCAATTTGGCACAAAGCCAAAGGTAATATAACCTCATAGTTCAGGATAGCAAACAGCATTCCACAGAAAACCCAACCCCTCAAGAGAATTAGTGTAGGATGCTTGCAAGGAGAAGCTATGTTTTCCTTCCCCATTCACTTTGCCCTCTGTATGAGTCCGTTTTCACACCCCCGATAAAGACATATCTGAGACTAGTCAAACTAAAAAAGCTTATCGAACTTACAGTTCCACATGGCTGGGGAGGCCTCACAATCATGGCGGAAGGCAAGGAGGAACTCACATCTTACGTGGACAGCAGCAGGCAAAGAGAGGAGCTTCTGTAGGGAACCTCCCCCTTATAATACCGTCAGATCTCATAAGACTTATTTGCTATCACGAGAATAGCACAGGAAAGACCTGCTTCCATTATTCAGTTACCTCCCACTGGGTCCCTCCTGAACACGTGGCAATTCAAGATGAAATTTGGGTGGGGACACAGCCAAACCATATCACCCTCTCATCTCTCTCTCCCCCTGGATTGCCTCTCAGCCAACTGCAGAGTGTCTGGGAAATAAGCATGAATCATCACCCACCTCTGCTTCTTCTGAGCACTCTACAACCTCCTAGCTGAGGAAACAGGGGAGGGCCCCACCTCACCCCTTCCAGCTAGGGAGCTAGCATACTGTCAGAGTCCTTGAAACTTTCTCACTCTACTAATGAGTGGGCCTGGCTAAGGGATGCAGCCTAACCAGCCAACACTCCAGGGTGACAATTTTAGAATGAATATTGGAGAATGCAACTGAAGATTGATTCTGAGCCAGTTCTCATTCCCAGACAATGGTAAACATTGTTTCTCCTATAGTTTTCAGGAACATTTTCTCTCCCCACTTCCTTCCTTTTCTTCCTTTTCTCCTTCCTCCCTTTAATAAATATGTATGAAGTGTCATCTAGAAGCCGGGCCCCAAGCTGGGCACCTGGGAGTCAGCAGTGAATGAGAAACAGTTCTTGCCTTCCAGAAGCTCTGACTATGGACAGAAATGAAGACTGATGGGAATTTTTTAATATAAACATAAAAGGCTTACCTGTGAGCAATGGTGATAAAGGCCACATAAGCTGTTGAATCAGGCACTGTGGCTGTACCTAGGGGAGGCACACCACCCAGTTCTGGAGCCCAGGGGCAGAAGTGATGGTTTAGACTGAGTCCAGAAAGGGACAAGAGTGAGCAAGGCAAGGAGGGAAGATTGCAAAAGTCATTAGCACATGGCTCTTTGTGGCTGGAGCGGGGGGTTAGGTGGGAGCTGGGCAGTGGCCAGAGGTGTAGGAGAGACAGCAGTCAAGCTCCAAAGGGCTCTCCATACTACTGAAAGGATTAATTCTGAAGGCAGTGGACAGCCACTGATGTTTCCTATACAGAAGAAAGACACAAGAATGTTCAAGTGTAGAATATGGATTTAAGGATTATGGTTCAGAGCCAAGGATTTCAGCTCAGTGAGGGCTTCCTCACTTAAGAATTGCTTCATGGCTACATTTCACAGTGTACCATTGATATCTGGCTCTCTGACCCCTACCCTCCCAGAAATGGCTTCCATTTTGAGGCATAGAGGTAAAAGGACACACTGAAGCTCCTGTGAGATGCTTATGTCACAGCCAGCACTGGGCACCATCTGGGGCCTCTGTGACCCTTCTCCTTTGGTCTTCCTACCAACCCTCATCACCAGTTCACAACTGAGGACACTGAATGTCAGGAAAAGAAGGGATTCACCCAAAATCACAGAGCTTAATAGTCACAGAGAATCTATTGAGTGGTGGAGGCAGATTTGAACACAGGTCCTCGGACTCCAAGTCCAGTGCTGTCTCTGTTCTATACCATGTTGTCTCATGCAAAGGATGGTAAATGCTGTGAAATAAACAAGGAAGAGGTTGAGAAATCAGGGAAGGCTCTGTGGAGGCACTGAACGGGAATGTGAGGTGGGCCTTGAAGGTCGGATAGATTCTGTGTAAGCAGTGAGGAGTGGTAATGAGATGTGAGGGAGAAGAAGGGACAAGATGAGTGAAGAGTCAGAGTGAAGACCAGAAATGACACATCCATGGGGCATTTATATAAATCTAACATGAGAGAAGCTTAATCTAAATCTCAGGAGGTTAAGACACATGGCAGATGGAATGGAAACTCTGTAGAATCCAAACCCCACAGGAGAGGAGAGGAGGCAATATTTTAAGAGTGACTAGTTAACAATTACCACAGACACATACTATAAAACTAGTCAAAGATATTCAATTCTTCTTTTGTCAACCAGAGAGAAAATGCAAATCACTACAAAGAATAAATAATTAGCCTTACAGCAGACTTCTCAGTTGCAACCATAAAAGCCAGAGAACAATGGAATAAAAGTTTCAGTATGCTGAGAGAAAAATAACTGTGTTTAATGAAACTACCTTTCAAAGAAAAGGAAAAAATAAAAAAACTTCAGAAAATAATTTGAGCTGGTTGATTTCTAAAGGAAATTCTAAAGGATGTACTTCAGGAAGAAAAAAAATTATCCTGGATAGAAAATCTGAGATACCAGAACAAATGATGAGCACAGATACTGTAGGTCAATCTAAAAAAGTTGACTTACAAAACAATAATAATAATGGATAATTTGAGGTTTTGAAAAAGATGGAACCATAATACTAGATGATATCTTAGCAGTAGGGAGTAGGAGTTTCAAAATTCTGTTTAGGGAGAGGGTAAAGATATATAGAGTCAGCCCTCCCTTTCTGTGGGCTCTGCATCTGCAGATTCAACCAAGTGCAGATCAAAAATACTCAAAAACAGGCTGGGCGCGGTGGCTCACACCTGTAATCCCATCACTTTGGGAGGCTGAGGTGGGCAGATCACTTGAGGTCAGGAGATTGAGACCAGCCTGGCCAACATGGTGAAACCCTGTCTTTGCTAAAAAAATACAAAAATTAGCCAGGCATGGTGGTGCAGGCCTGTTGTCCCAGCTACTCAGGAGACTGAGACAGGAGAATCGCTTGAACCCAGGAGGTGGAGATTGCAGTGAGCCAAGATCACACCACTGCACTCCAGCCTGGGTGTCAGAGTGAGACTCTGTCTCAAAAAAAAAAAAAAAAAAAAAAAAACAATTCAAAACCAAAAATGAATAAAAAACAAGAAAACAATTTTAAAAATACAAGTAAAAAGAATACATTACAACAACTATTTACATAGCATTTACATCATATTAGGTATTATAAGTCATCTATAAATAATTTAAAGTGTAGGAGGATGCACCTACGCTATATGCAAATGTTATGCCATTTTACATAAAGAACTTAAGCATCTGCATATCTTGGTATCCACAGGGGTTCCTGGAACCAATCCCCCAAAGAAACCAAGGGACAACCACATTAACTTTAGAATCTACTAAGTGTACATATTAAATCGTCTAAATTAACTACTGGAAGATAGACATTGAGAGTGGTAAAATCTCCAAATAACAGAGGTGGAAAAATGGAAGGAGAAAAAAATGTTTTCAATGAAGCATGAGAAAAGCAAATAACTGAAAAATAAATACATTGTTACTCCATTTATATTAGGTTGAAAAGCTCACAATGCTAAACATTTGGAGATTACTATATAGCAATAAATGAAGCAAAGAAATAATGGACAAAATATTCAGCATAGGGATCATATCTGTTAAAGAGAGAAGGTTACAATGGAGAGAAGCACACAGGTGAGTGATTTAGGATTTGGTGCTATTCCCACTTAAGCTTTATTTATGCCCTTCACATATGTATATATATATGGTAAATATTCAATAGTTAATATTAAAAATAATTTAATATTGTTGGTCTGCAGCTTCTCACACATTACTGCTATGGCATTCATTCAAAATTGGTCAATGTCCTTTGGAGGCAGGGCAGGTTACCACCTAGAACAACAACAGAGTCACTAATGAGTTTTCAGTTTCCATGCTGGCTGTCTTGTGTCCCTGAAGTATGGTTCTCAGCCTTGGCTGATGCCCAGGTCCCACCTAGAGTGAGTTTGGTTAATTCATTTGGGCTACATCAAGCAGTGGTATGGTTGAAAATATTCTCAGTTGATTCTAATACGTAGCCAGATTTGAGACTTTGGGCTAGAAAGTCAGTAGTCTTGCAAGCCAGGAATGGCAGAGATATAAAAAGTGACTCTCACATTCTAGAAACTCCCTCTATATTCAGAGCAATACTTGGAGACCTGAACATAGAGTTTTATAGACCTATTCTAGAGGGGATATAGGATAGGTCCTGTGAAAGTCCCTGCCAGACAGGAAAGAGAAGGAAAGACCTTTTTCTAGACTACAGCTGGGAAGAGGTACAGAAGAACTGGAGGAGCTGTCCTTAATCCCTCTTCAGCAACTCACACGCCAGAGAGTCTGAGAAGGTCGCTGAAAGCAGGAAGTCCTGTACCCCAGTTTCTGTTGGAGAGTCTATCAGTTACTCTGTGCCTGCATAATGTAGCCACAGCTAAACAGAAATGGTATGTGTAGAGAGGTCTAAGGATGGTGATTCCCAGCCTCACGAAGTTCCAGTGAGGAATGGTAGGGATCAGGAGTTCTACCACATTCTAGTGTGGGATATGGAGCATACAGGTAGAGTAACCCTCATCTATGGCTGGAGGAGTGGAAACTAGATCAGCCTTCCAGAGAGCCATTAGCCCCGCCTAGTTAAATAAAGTGCACATGCACCCTCCAGCCCAACAGCTCCACTGCTGAAAGACACTGCGCAAGTTCATAAGGATCCCGTGAAAGGAACTCAATGATTAATTGTAGGCAATCTGGGTATCTATGACTTGGGGAGTAGATCAGTGAAATTAGGCCGATACACCCAGTGGAGTACTGTGCAGCAGTTGGAAATAACAGAGCCACACACAGCATGCATCTAACTGTATGGTGCTCAGTGAGATAAAGGAAACACAAATGATATTTAAAGCACCTCACACTATTCATGTAAATATAGGTAAGTATGGGGTAAGGGGAGTAGATTCTGCGAAGATGTCTGCAGGGGCAGCAACATCATTTTAAAATCTCTCCAAATCTCCAAATAAGATCAGGCAGTGCAACTAAAGAACAAAAGCCAAAGTCCACGGACTAGGTTTACAACAAAACTAGTCATGTGGTATCCTCATGAGCCTTGCTATGGTCTGTGTCCATCAAAATTCGTATGTTGACATTTAATCACCAATGCGATGGTATTAACAGAAGGGGTCTTTAGGAGATGATTAAGTGGTGAGGGTGGAGGCCTCATAGATGGAATTAGACCCCTTATGAAGAAGGAGGTTCATTCTCTTCTACCTTTATGTGGTAAGGGAACACAGCATTCAAGGTGCCATCTTTGAAGTGGGGACTGAGCCCTCAGAGATACCAAACCTGCCTATGCCTTGATCTTAGACTTTCTAGCCTCCAGAACTGTAAGGCAATAAATTTCTGTTCTTTATAAAGTATCCAGTCAGCGCAGTGGCTCACGCCTATAATCCCAGCACTCTGGGAGGCTGAGGCAGGCGGATTTCCTGAGGTCAGGAATTCGAGACCAGCCTGGCCAACATGGCAAAAACCCGTCTCTACTAAAAATACAAAAATTAGCTGGGTGTGGTGGCACACGCCTGTAATCCCAGCTACTCGAGAGGCTGAGGCAGGACAATCACTTGAACCCAGGAGATGGAGGTTGCAGTGACATGAGATCACGCCACTGCACTCCAACCTGGGCGACAGAGTGAGACTCCATCTCAAAAATAAATAAATAAAATAAATTATCCAGTCTCAGGTATTTTGCTATAACAGCTCAAATGGGCTGAGAAAACCCCAAATAATAATGGTGGTGGGAATAAACCACTAACACAAGACCTTCATGATACCAGTGTCTACCCAGGAGAAAGAAGAAATAAACAACAAGGGTGGCTAATGGATCCAAGAGCAGTCAACAGAATTCACTGGAAAGCAGGAGACCAACTGAGAGTAGCTGCGAAAACTCGGAAGAGTTCTGCCCTCCCCAACACTGGGTGAGCGCAAGGGGCCCACCGTGAGACCCCCCAGGGCCACCTGCCACCACTGTGAGTGAAATCAAAATTGAGCAAAATACAGGCAAATAGAGGAAAGAAAGAGAAAGTTTAGACCCATGGGGAAGGGACAGAGCCTGGAGACCCCAGAAAGCAAGCTGCCCTATTTGTGAATACCACATAAAAACAACAGAAGCAGCAGCACCATGGAGTTAGAAATGCTTCCCTGGCCCTCGTTTTACTGGAAAAATTCAAGAAAACTAATTTCATGTAAAAATTAGACACAGAAAACATCAAGGTCAAATCACATACAACATCATCATGTGAAAAAGAAAGGAGCAGAACAACTTCCCTGTGGGTGATATATACACAATGTATATGTAAGAACCCTTTCAACGGATACACATGAAGCCTATCGGAATGGCTGCTTATTACAGAGGAAAGGGAATGAAAATGAAGGAGAATAAGTAAATTAATAAGGAACAGCCTGTGTCTTCTGACGATAATAAGCCATGGGTGTGGGCAGGAGAGAGATGGCCAATAAACTCAACTCGCAGCACTTAGGACTTCTTAAGAGGTAGAAATAATTAAAACGGTCCAGCTCTCCAAAGGGCCACCAAGAAAAGAGGCAAGACTTGGCTGGTGCAGTGGCTCACACCTGTGATCCCAGCACTTTGGGAGGCTGAGGTGGGCAGATTACGAGGTCAGGAGATTGAGACCAGCCTGATCAACATGGTGAAACCCCATCTCTACTAAAAATACAAAAATTAGCCAGGCCTCGTGGTGCGTGCCTGTAATCCCAGCTATATAGCAAAGAGACCCCAGGAGGAGTCAAGGAAGGGTCAGGTAATGTTTAGGGAATGATCAGTGCAGAGAAGGGGACCCTCAGACCCCCGCTGTACTGGAGATCAGACCATCCTTCCACCAGCTGTGGACCATCAGCAGTAGATGTGCTAAAACAGGACTGGGCTTAGAGATAAGCCACTGACCAGGGCCTTTCTTTGGCATCCTCCCAAGGCTGTGAGCTTTCCCTGTACCCAGACAACATTTGACGAAGGGAAATGACACTGGAGAGACCCATCAAGCAAGGAGAAGCAGGACGCTGAGCTCAAAATGATTGAATACTTGCTAGAAAACCACAGTTAAACTGAGACTCTTACACCAGACATAGGATTATCTTTAATTGGAAATTTTAAGTTATTTATTTTTAGTCATCAACAGGAAGTGTAGGTACAAAGTAAGATGAGATCACTTATAAAAACAAGTAAATAAGAAGCTCCATCTGTTGCACTTCCTCCTAGAAAGAAATTTATGTCTGAAGGAGATGTAGATAAAAATACAGACATAGTTTCCCAACACTGCTGACATTTTGCCTGTCCCGGGGGCTGCCTTGTGCACTGCACGATGTTTAGCAGCATTTCTGGCCTTTACCCACTAGATGCCAAAAGCATGTCCTGGTTATGATAATCAAATGTGTCCTCAGGTACTGTCAAATGTCCCCTGGTAGCACAGTCACCCTGTTGAGAATCACTTACATGGACATGACCAGAAATCTCTTTAATACATTGACAACTGAATAAAAAGAAAAGTTGTAGAACAAGAAAACTATAGTGTGTGGTATAATTTATGCAAGAAACATGGCTTCCATAAGAGTTTATTTTAAAATTATCAAAATTTTGCAAACATAGGATCTATGAGAACAAGAATTTTGTGGGTTTTTCCCCTACTACATTTTCATGTCTAGAACAGTGTCTGGAATGTAGACCTTCAATAAAGAGTGTTGAATAAATCACTGAGTAATTAAAATTACAACCCAATAACTAGCATTTATGGAATCCTAGCATTATGTTAACCACTGTGCTGAGAGTGTGATAAGCACCAGCTCATCTGATCCTCATAACAATCCTTTGAGATAGATACTTTTATTCTCCCCATTTTTGTAAAGTGGAAAATCAGGCTGAGAGAGATTGAGTTACTTGCCAAGGTCTCGTAGCTAATAAATGCAGCATTTTTTTTAAGTCAGTCATATTCGCAAGGCTTGTACTCTTATTAGACTGTAAGCAACCTGTCCTCCTCAGGTACAACCCACATCCAGATTCCACATCCAGAGCCTTTGTATTGATCCATTCTCGTGCTACTATAAAGACTGCCTGAGAATGGGTAACTTATGAAGAAAAGAGGTTTAATTGACTCACAATTCCGCAGGCTGTACAGGAAGCATGGCCATTTTCCAAGACTTTCATGGCTGGAGGCATCAAGAAACTTACAACCATGGCGGAAGGGTGAAGGGGAAGCAAGCACATCTCACATGGGGGCAGGAGAGAGTGAAAAGGAAGGTGCCACACATTTTTAAATAACCAGATCTCATGAGAACTCACTCATTATCATAAGAACAGCAAGGGGGAACCGTCCCCATGATCCAATCACCTTCTACCAGGTCCCTCTCCCAACACTGGGAATTACAATTCAACATGAGGTTTGGGTGGGAACACAGAGCCCAACGATATCAGCCTTCCACGCACGATGTCCTGGAGAATGTGTGGGCAAGGTGTGGATTTGTATAACCGGCTCCTGCTACAAAGCCTACTGAAGTCTCTCAGCAGACTGCTGTTTTGGATGAGCCAAGATAGCACTTCTAAGCCCTGACCGATTTTAAGGCTGACCACAGTTCAAGAAGCAACGCCCAAAGAAGCCTGATGTGGAGGGTAAGGAGTGGCTGCAAACATCTGCAAAACAGAAGTGTGCCCAGACTCCAGGACAGGGTCTTTTCAGTTTGGGTAAATCCATCCCCAAGGACTAAGAGATTAAGTATACTATCCTGTTGAAAGCTGGTGCTAAAGCCAAACAAAGCAGTTTCCAATCATCTCACTGCCACTATGGCCTGATCTTGAACATGTAAACCTCTCTTAAGTGGTCAGATGGAATTGCATTAGTATCACCCACAGTTACTGGCCATATTAAGTGAAACAATACCAGGTGGATAATGGATGATAGGACCACAGTGGCTGCTGCAGCCAGGCCTTGGCCTAAGCCACAAAGTCCAAGGGTCAATGGCAGAAGTGAACAGAGTTATAATTAAGGGAACTGAGGCAGAAGCCCAGCATTTAGATTGGGGGCCTTGATGGAGACTTCAGAAGAGACGCATTTGGGCCCATCTGCAGGTGTCCGAGCGCCTCTGGGCCCAAGCACCGGAGGCTGCATACTGACCATAGCACTCCCAGTTGGGCCTCTACAGAATAGGACAGGGCTGTGACACAGGGACCGAGATCCTTCAGGGTAGCTATCCTCTCTCCCATGGTTACAGGTTGCAGTAAGTAAAGATGAGAAGGCAGTGAATGCAGAAGAGCAGAGGAACACTGGCCCGACAAGTCCAGGCTTGCTTTCACCCTTCCTGTGCCAGCACTGACTATCACAGGCAGGCCACTGCAGCCCCAATGGCCCCACCTCAGTGGGGCCATCAGCGCCTAACTCCTCTTTTACTGTGCCCTGAGCACAAATCCCGGTGCATCTTTCCTGACACCTCCCCTATTCGTCTCCCTGGATTCCATACAGATGTTCTCAGATAGCGCCAACAACTTCACGTTCACTATTACAATATTTACTCCATCAGCACTAATCAGCAGCACCCTGGGAAAGGAAAGGCATTGTAAGCATACTTTCAGAAAACACTCTGCAATAATAGAGCCATAAATCCGTAAGTTAGCAAATCCTCAAAGCCAACCCGGAATTCTGTCCCCAGCCCCTCCACCTCCATTCCATTCCCTGAAATTATTAGCTCAGAATTGAACCTGAGTAACCAAATGAGCTCTTTTTCTTTCTCAGTTAGGACTTCACCCTCAAAAGAAAGAAACGCAAGCAGGCCAGCCATGATGTTTCACTTTTTATGGATCTCAATTTATCTCACGTGCATATTTCCTAAAGCTTTCACCGCAGCTACACCTCAATGGCTGACAACACCTCCATTACCATTTAGCTATTTCTCATTCATTTTTGTGACTTTCCTTTCTTACCGCCATACTTTCCAGACGATATCATTAAGGAGGCTGGAATTATTAAGCTCTTCATTCTCAACAGTATCTCAAAACGTCCTAAAGCCACAGAGATTATGATGAATGAGCTCAAATGCCTTCATTTTTTTTATAATGCCAAATGAAATTTAACCATGGCTAACTGCTGAGACAACGGTTTCACTAGACAAGCTTCTTGGTCCCAGATATATTTATGCACAAGAGGCAATATCCATGCCTATGAATGTCTGCTCCAAGCTGACCTTCCAGGTTCTAATCACCAATGCTGCTGTTCATGAGAGAATGGTATCACCCAGTAAAATGACTTCTGAAATTGGCTACAGCAAGATCTTGTATAATACTGACCTCCATTGGATGTATAAATTTATAGCATGATTGTTTAATGTCAGTCTCACTGACTAGACTGACAGCTTCGCTAGAACAGAAGCCAGGTAATTTTTCCCTCTGTGGTGGACATAGATTGGTCTTGCCTGCCCAGTATCATTCAGTGGCTGTCTTCTGGCAAGGGAACCTTTCAGGAAGCCACATACTCTCAGTCTATGCAGTTCCAATAGGGTGTTCTCCACCTACCTACTCTAGGCATGACCATACAACCCAGGGCTAGCTAATCAAGGCAGATCACCTGCCTGACCACAGTGATTGGTCCAGAAGTGAACATGTGACCAACCCAGACCCAACAAAGCAGACTATTGGGACTAGTACTGGGGCTATTGAGAGAGAGGCAGGCCCTTTCTTCTGCTGGATTTGAGCCAGGGAGAATGCAGGGATGCAACCTCAGGCTGATGCATTGCTTGGGAATGAAAACAACATAGAAAACAACAGAGCTGAGAGATGGGGAGAGGCTGGTTGCTGAAAAGCCTAAGCTCCCTGGATCAAGCAAAGCCTGAAGCTAGACCTATCTGTAGGTTTTTCCATCTTATGAGCTGAAAATTCCCTTTTAGGTTACATCAGTTTGAATTTTTTGTTGTTGTTTCTCACAAGTGAATGTAAGTTCCGTGGGGGTAGGGAAGGCATCAGTTTTGTTCATTACCATACACCCTGTACTTTGCACTCAACACAAGCTTGACAGTAATAATCAACAAATTATCTACATGCCTTTACTCAGGGAGTCTGCTTTCTCTTGCCCCTGTCTAGGTAACTCAACAATCTGAAACACACCATTCCCTGTTTTACCCTCATTATTGCATAAGGACTTTGCAGACTGTATGGGAACTCAGATGGCACTCTTCAGGAATTCTATGAGGGTGGCACTGGCCTCGGGAGGAGCAGACACTTTCCTGGTTAGCAGTAAGGCAGGGCAGTGTTGGCTCCATAGCCCAGAGACAGCTGGACACCTCCTAAAGAAAATGGCCACCTCTCCATCCTCAAGGAGACCACCTGGACTAGAAAGAAACTGATTCCCCAGAGCACCGTGTGCCCTGGAGCAGCTACTGAACCTTCCCCTCAGCTGTGAGATGGTAGCAAGGCTGCACTGCATCACAGCTAAGAGCATGGATTCTGAACCCAGATCACCTGGGTTTGAATCCCACCTCCCCCACTTACTAAAAACATAACCATGGGCAACTGACTTCATCTCTCTGTGCCTCAGCTTCCTCATTTGTGAAATGGGGCTAATGCTAGTAGCAAGTGCGTGGTGATGTCACATAGGATTAAATAAATGAACATATGAGAAATGTTTAGAAGAGTGTCAGCATACTGTAAGCACTATGTACATAATGGCTACCATTGTTACCCAGTCCAGAGAGTTGTTTGGGAAGTAAGTGAAATACTGGATGTTTAAGGTTTACTTGACACAATGCCAGTGCAAAGTAAGTGTTCCCAAATTACTAGTTAAAACACAAAAAGCTCGTGTGATCCCACAGGTGAGGCTAACCACCACATCCCATAGATACCAGTGAATGTACACCTGACAAAAAGTAAAAAGTCAGATGTCCTCTGCCCAGGGATGCCACTGATCCAAAAGTTACTTTCATGCACCAGACAGATACAGCCCCCTACAGGATGCGGGGCTTGGAAGCAGAGTGGACACTGGAACTACAGACAGCTGATAGGAAAGGGTTAAAATCTCAGGAACGCCATTACTATCTATGCTTTCCTAAAGCAAAAATGGTTTCATTCTTCTTTGTAGTCTCTTCTTGCGACTAGATAGCCAGCGCACACTTGAAAAAAAAAGGAAGGAAAATATTCCTTTATTTTTTAGGTGGAACCGCTAAAGCAAGAACTTAACAGGAAAGTGGGTCAGCTGACCTACTTTTTTTTCTCCTCTAGAAAGTTTTGCATTTGAGATCAGAGTTGGTAGAAAATTTCCATTCTAAATTCTGCCCAAGAGAGGAAAATTAGCAATCTTGCTTGCCATGATGGATTGTGACATGCTAACCAACCTTCCAAATGGCCCCTGCGTTACACCTAATGACTTTTAAAAAATGTTTCAAGATGGGTATCATACTCATAATAGAAGAAAATTCAGACTTGCACTTTTTTTTGGAAGGCTAAATCACTGTCATCTTTCTTTTGTGCACAGGTCTTTTTCTTTGTTTCTAAGTTTTAGTAGTGACATAACTTTGCATGCCATAAAGAGATGAACGACCTTGCACGTGCCTCGGTTCCTGATGTGCCACCATGTTTGTCTATTCCATATAACAAACCAAAGCATTTATTGCATGACACCATGTTCTAAACACTTTAAAATGTTGATACATTTAATCCTCACAACACCACTATGTACTGGGTGTTATTATTTTCTCCACTCCTGCTTTCTTCAGCAATTCCTTGCTAAACGTGAATTTTAGTGCCTGAGTCCACACTGCCAAGATCCTGAAAACTCTATCTTAACTCCCACCTCTCAAGAGATTCCAAATCTTCACCAGCATTTCCTGTCTTCCCACTAATCCTAGAAGCCAAGAACAGGGGTTTGGACTGGCACACTCTCTCCCTCTTAGCTCCAGAAATTCTAGTTCCTGGGAGTAATCCCAAAGACCAAACAGGACATTCCCAGATTTTCCCTCAAGCTGGGTCAGGAAACCAGTGCCAGCTCTGATTGCCAAGGTCAGGAATGAGGGGAGGTGAGATTTAAAATAAAGAACCCAGGCCAAGCCTAAAAGAAGTTCACCGAATATATAGTAAGGGATTGTAAATGCAGAGAGGGCACTTTTCTGTCCCAGTTTCCATCCCTGGATGGCAGTATATGCAAAGAGACAGCCAGAATGGAATAGGTAAAACTAAGAGCCAGAAACCCTGTTTCTCATCCCAGCTCCCCTGCTGACTGCTGGACAAATGTGGGATAGTTTCTCAGGCTCTCTGGTCCTCAGTGGGGTCACCTGTGAACGGCTAACCATGACCAGATCATGCAGTAATTGGCAGTGCCATGGGATGCAGGACTGCGTGGCAGCATCATGCCCGAGGATGGCAAAGGTCAGCAGCAGCCAGCCTGTCCAACCCCTTCCTGCTCCGTGCAGCTCAGAAAGGTGACCTCCCTCCCAGTGCATGCAGTCAGAGGGGCCAAGCCCCCAACTCCATTCCCACTCAGCTGCTGCTTCCCAGGGCACAGTCCTTTCCACCTCTCTGGGGGCTGCCTCCCTGCAGGACAGCCAGTGGGTTTGCCCCTCATCCACAGGGCTCCCCGGGAGGGTTACCCAGGAGGGGATCACCATTGCTTACACCTCAGTTTCTACACCATGAACACAACATCAACAGAGAAATGAGCAAGGTGAAGTCCGACAGTCACAGGGTGGAGAACATCCTCAGTCCTCAGTCCACAGACTCCCAGGCACCCACCCTGTGGCCAGCCCCAGGCCCTGGCCAACCTTTCCAATGTTCATGACAACCTGAGCAAACTTCAGTGGCTTGGCAGGGGCAGGGCCAGCAGTCGTGGAGCAATGTCAGCAGTGTTTGCCCTCAGAACCATACTGCACGGCAGAGGTCAGGAGCAGAGAGTATAAAGGCCCTCCACTCCCCATTCTGGGGGCAGTCCCCATCAAGAGTGCCCAATAGCAAGCTGCAGCCATCAAAAATGTTCTTTCTTCTATTAAAGTGAAACGTGTTTCTTCAGAATCCCCATCCATCCCCAGTGATATGGTTTGGATATCTGTCCCCCTCAAATCTCATGTTGAAACATGATCCCCAGTGTTGGAGGTGGGGCCTGTTGAGAGATGTTTGGGTCATGGGGACAGATTCCTCATGGCCTGGTGGAGTCCTGACCACAGTGAGTGAGTTCTCATGAGATGCGGTTGTTTAAAAGTGTGTGGCCCCTGCCACTACCCACCTTCCTCCCACTCTTGTCACGTGACGTGCCTGCTCCAGCTTCGCCTTCTGCCATGAGTAAAAGCTCCCTGAGGCCTCCCCGGAAGCCAAGCAGATGCTGGTGCTACTTCCTGTGCAGCCTGCAGAACTGTGAGTCCATTAAACCACCTTTCTTTATAAATTACCCAGCCTCGGGTATTTGTTTACAGCAACACAAAAACAGCTGGAGCCCAGTTCTGACCTTCTTAGTAATCCCCCTTTCTCAAGACAGAGCTCCAGAGACTGAGGGGGTGGTTCTGTTCCTCTACCCATTCCTCCCCACAGCTTCTCCTTTCCAAGATAAACATTCCCGAAGTAATCATTAAAATGACTTCTGTGATTTATATTTCCTTCCCTTCCCTCAAACACTGCAATGTTTTGTTTGTGTGCTGTCATCCGAACAGCAATCCGGAGGAGTCTGAAGATGTGGGGCCCGTTCTAGACCCTAGCAGCTCTGTGACCTTCAGCATTCTTCTCTGAATAGATTCTGAGGTCGCAGTGGAAGCAGGTGGGAAGAAGTGTCCATTCTACTTTGGAACTCTCGCATCTCACAGGAAAGCTGCCCCTCACTGCTGGGATCCCTGAACTGTCTACATGGCTAGGGAGTGCCTCCTCCCAGGTGGGGTCCCCCCTTTGTGCTTGCTCACGAAGAAGCATGCCACTAACACCCCACAGAGGATAGCCAAAGGCCCACCCAAGCCCAGGTGAGGCCACACGTGAGATCTACTCCCAGCACCTGAGCAGGGTCACATGGAGATAATTTACCAACGCCAACGACATCACCCACCGGGTAGTCCCATTCTGTGCCAAGCCTCCCTAAGGGCAAGCAGCAAGGCAGCCAGTAGGTTGTCGCCCAGACAATAAATCATAGACCACATTGTGACTGTTTTTGTAGAAGTAAAGCTCAGGAAGAGAAATGGGTTCTGACTGAGCCAATGTTCTGACAGAGAACATTCTTAATAATTTTAGATACATGTCGAATTTTGAAAATAGATTCTTTTCCCCCAAAGCCAAGGTTGTATGTACTGGCCCTTCTCACAAGTAGTTATAACTACAAATCTCTCTCACAATTCCTGGAACATAACAATGAACAAAGGAGAAACAAGCAATTACTATCACTCTTTGTAACCCAGGAGACTTTACCTAGAACCCTGTGGTCCCAGAGAAAAGCCTGTTCCCGGTGCCCTCTCACTCTGCCCTCTGAGCCCATTTCCCCAAACCTGATTTCCCAAAGGAGGTAGAGCCTCTGGTGGTTGACCCCAGACCCCAGGAAACATCAGGAAACACACTGGCGTGGCTTTTTTGGTGGACAAAGCACTCCTGTTGGCTCAGTCTTCCTAAGTGTCCTGTGAAGTAGATGTTACAATGCCAGTTTCACAGATGGGGAATTTAAAGGACACATCCAAGGTCACAGAGCTGCTTAGTTCCAGAATGGACCCCATATCTTCAGATTCTCTGTCTACTTGCTGCTTGGATAACACTGGCACAAATCCACGTGTTTGAGGAAAGGGAAGGAAATCATCCAAGTAGTCATGTTTAACCTGCATCTGAAATCTAACTAAATTAACTAAGACTCTTCTATCCAGGAAAGAAAAGATTTGTATTGGGATTCTGACAGATTACATTATTGGCTCAAATTCTTCTTCTCTCCCTGTTGCCACACCCTTTGACATAGGACTCTGCAGTTCCTTGTAAGAAAAAGACAGAATATATTTTCCCATTCCTCAGTTCTGTGAGGTATTAAGGCAAAGTGACAAGGTTCTGGCTCTAAGACTAAGGCTCAAGAGCCTGGCATGCTTCCAATTGCTCTCTGATGTCTGTCCTGTCACCATGAGAAGAGCACGCCTGAGCCGCCCACTGGTCCCAGGAAGAGTGTAAGAGTTCCATGGTACAGAGATGCCCCAGCTGAGACACCCAACCAAGCCCAGCGAGAGCCAGGTCCCCTGCCAACCTGCAGCAAAAACTCCTTAACAATTAGACTAGTGCAGTCCACCTGCCCCTGTAAGAATTGGTACAGAGGAACTCCTAACCCCTCCATCAGGGAATTCCTATACTGAAAGAGAAGCTGGAACACACTCACTGTTCCAGACTTTGGGATTTTACAAGTGAGTAAAGTTGGGAAAAAAAAAAAAAAAAGCAGGGGTGGGGGAGGTCCTGGGTTGCTAACTTTTTGCTTTTTCAAGCAAAGGCAATATATAAAATTAACCATGACTTACTATCACCATCAATTCATAAAAGATAGGGCATTTTAACACTAAAACTGAGGAAAGGATATAATCTTAGAATATGACACCATCCTTTCTAAGCAAAGTTACTTGGCCACCCTCCATATGTGAGCCTTTTTCTTTCCTTCTGTCACAGATCAATGAAAATTCTGTCACCAAATAGCTCCAGCCTGTGTAACAGCAACTTTTCTGCACGCTTTATGGTAGAACTGTCAGAAGAACATGAAATTAGCTACATAAATTATGAGACTTAAATCTTGGTTCTGTTGGTTCTGTGACAACATAAAAGTTACCTTAGAAAAAAAAAAAGTCAAAGAAGAAAACAAAGCTAAAAATAAATTTGAGCACCTCGGTCGTACCTTCTCCACTGGCTACCAAAGGCAGTTGGAGCACCCAGCACAGCTGCCCACCCTCACCCACGTGCCACTCCTGAGTTACACTCCGCAGCTCCCTAAGATGTCAGTGCTGCACTTCCGTGACCACAGTAACGTCTGAATAAAAAGCAGTGGTGACTTAAATGGAAGCTCTACTGGGGCTACAGGGACACATAACTGGGACAGAAGGGAGAGGCAGAGAATCCTCAGCACCAGCTCCAGGGACACATGGCTCAGTCAGCCATGAGTGCTGTCTTCTCTCTGAGCCCTATAGAGCCAGTGCAACCTTCTGCCAGATGTGTGGTGACCTGGGAGAAGAAAGAGGTCTGAAAGTGGATGGTGGTCACAATAGACTAGATTATCCTTCAAAACTATCCACTGTAACGTGGACGCCACATTGGCTCTGGCTAACAGAATGTGAGCAACAACCTCACGTCAGTGCCCTGCAAAAGCTTTAGGAGCCAATGTGTGGTTCTCCAAGTCTTTCATTTCCCTCTGTCGTGAGATCATCAGTGTTTTCTTTTTTCCTTTTTTTTTTTGAGACAGAGTCTCACTCTTATTGTCCAGGCTGGAGTGCAATGTTGCAATCTCGGCTCACTGCAACCTCTGCCTCTCAGATTCAAGCAATTCTCCTGCCTCAGCCTCCTGAGTACATGGGATTACAGGGGTCTGCCATCACGCCCGGCTAATTTTTTTTATATTTTAGTAGAGACAAAGTTTCACCACGTTACCTAGGCTGGTTTAGAACTCCTGACCTCAAGTGATCCTCCCGCCTCAGCCTCCCAAAGTGCTAGGATTACAGGCATGAGCCACCGCACCCAACCGACCACCAGCATTTTCAATAGAGGCAGCTCCTTCAGGCTGAGGCCCAGACTAAAGTCTGTAACCAACTCCCAAAGGGCACATAACATGGGTAAGAAATAAACCTTGACTGGTGGGGGTCACTGAGACTTCAGAAGCATTTGTGACCGAGGCATATCCAATCTGACCTACGTGACATGGATGCTATTCACTGGGTTGGAGAGCTCAACAGCAGTGGCAACAGGGGAAGGTGGCGAGCTCGTCTTGGAGGTATTTCTGTACTTGGTCCCTGGGTGAGAGGCAGGGGTGAGGGTTGAATACAGAGAAGCCTAAGACATAGGTCCCTGACCTCACCAAGCCTAAGACCGGCTGGGAAGGCTAGCCTGACCCTCACATGTGTGGCTCTAGATTTTCAATGCAGAGAAGCAAGGGCTGTTCTTTGGAACTGGAAAGCCTGGGATCTAATCCCAACCCAGACATTTTCTTCCCACCTTCATCCATTCTTCCCGTGGATACTTACTAAGCCAGGGATGGGGAAAACAAACAAGGTCCTTAACCTCACAGGCTCACATTCAGGTGGGAGGATAGACAATAAGAAAATCTGATAAATACCAACTGGGCACACTCTCTCCAGGAAATGAGCAGGGTGAGCTGAGGGACACTGGGGAAGGCTGTTGTAGGTGAGGAGTTCAGGAAAGGCCTTTCTGAGGAGGGGACGTTTGAGATGGAAAATGAGAATGTGTCAGCCATGCAAAGAGCTGCTGAATAACAGAAAACATGAGTAGAGCCACGGCAAGCACGAAGGGTCTGAGATGGGAAAGAGAACGGCTTGTTGGAAACAAGGTGGGCAAGGAGGGGCTTTCAGGGAGCCACCCTGCCCTAACAGTCTGTGTTTAGGTGATGCTGACCTCTTCATTCAGCCATCTGTCATCTAATCAACAAGCATGTATCCAGAGCCTATAGTGTGACAGGCTGTGGCCAGGATCCGGGGATAGGGGTCCTGCCTACCAGGAACTCGTGCAATTCTCAGGGCTCACTGTCTTATGACCACAAAGAAGATGCCTCTGAGGAGCCCTTGATGGCTACGGAGGCTGCGAGGTGACAGCAGTGGGCAAGAGCCATGGTCATCCCTTCCCGGAAGAGTTGGGAGCACCCGTTCAGCATCCCTGGGGCCTGCAGCCTCCTGGACTCCCACTGGGAGATATCGGGGGCAGAATGGAGATTGCATAAAGTCCTCTGCCCCCTGATTGTAACAGTCCTTCAGCACCCCTCCCCAACCCCAGAGAGAGGCAAAATGTGGAAATCATCTGGCACAGGGCCCAGAAAAATGGTCCTACCATGGAACCAGGGGGCGATGAACTTGGTGTTCCTCTCAAAGCCAGCTCGGCGAGGCAGCTGCTCCTCCTTAAACCAGCGGACGATGACATCTCTGGAGACTGGGCGCAGCGGGCGCTCCCAGGTCCTGCTGAAGAGAAAGCAAGCGGGGAGGGCAGAAGATTAAGGAGGGAGAAAGGGCAGAGGGAGAGGAAAGAAGAGGGGAAGGAAGGAAAGAGGAAGGTAAAAGGAGGAGGAGGAAGGGGGGTGGAAAAAGGGGCAGGAGAGAGCCATGAGAGAATGAATAAGCACGGTGCCCACATCCATGCCTACAAAGAGGATTAAAACAGCCCAAGTACTTGAAGGCATTTCACAGATTATAATGTACCACCTGTTATTGTTTATTTAAAAGAAAACTGTTACCAATTGCTTCAAAAAACAGCCACACAGGTGGGAATGAAAAGAGGCTAGGAGGGGGTGTCTGAGGAAAAGAAAAGGCGCATTTTCCCTCGAGCATGGCCAGGGCATAAATACCAGCATCGATGAAGGAGGCTCCTGATGGAAAGTAACTGAGTGTGTCTCATCTCCTTCTCTCCCTCAGAAAGAATTCTGGGTCTTATCCCCTCCTTACCTCTCCCTCCCTGCCCTCTGAGGGGATGCCTGCCTTTGCCAGAACTCCTGCAGTTTTGTAAGGCACAACCAGGACAGTGAACAGAGAGAGAAACCGGAGAACCTCAATTTGCTCTGGAAATGGCTGAGATTCCCTGCCTAGAAAATAAAAAGTATATGACAGAGGAAACGGAGGCAGAAGGAAACAAAACTGCACATTGGTTACTATGGATGGAATGGATGAGGGACTGAAGGCATGGAGGGCAGGAGGAGGGGCACGGGAAGAGTTCAGACGAGGGAGTAGATACGTTTTAAAGTTTTCTCACAGGTGAGCCAAGATCGTCATTGTTTTCGTGTCTGGACTGTGGTTCCCAGATGCGTACACAGACTGGGCGAAGTGAGACCCCACTGCACTCGGGCTACACTGAAAGCACAGTAAGAGCTGGCAGCACACGACATGTGACAGGCACCCACAACTATGCGGTGAAGTACAATGCAGTAACACCACGGTGCATGAAATCATGGCACTAAAGTACAGCATCTGGGCCAGGCGCGGTAGCTCACACCTGTAACCTCAGCACTTTGAGAGGTCGAGACCAGTCTGGCCTGGTCTACTCCCTCGTCTGAACTCTTCCCATGCCCCTCCTCCTCCTGCCCTCCATGCCTTCAGTCCCTCATCCATTCCATCCATAGTAACCAATGTGCAGTTTTGTTTCCTTCCGCCTCCGTTTCCTGTGTCATACTTTTTATTTTCTGGGCAGGGAATCTCAGCCATTTCCAGAGCAAACTGAGGTTCTCCGGTTTCTCTCTCTGTTCACTGTCCTGGTGCTGCCTTACAAAAGCGCAGGAGTTGTGGTGAAACCCCATCTCTACTAAAAATACAAAAATTAGCCGGGCATGGTGGGAGACACCTGTAATCCCAGCTACTCAAGAGGCTGAAGCAGGAGAATCGCTTGAACCCAGGAGGCAGTGAGCTGAGATCGTGCCACTGCACTCCAGCCTGGGCAACAGAGTGAGACTCTGTCTCAAAATAATAATAATAATAATAATAATAATAATAGTAATACAGCATCTGAGGAACAAAGGAACAGCCCACCTTGAACAACCACAGCCTCTTCGCCATTTTCAACTGAGTGACAGGAGCCTGGTAAATTCTTATTTTGTTGTTGTTATCCACCTGATAGTACTGGCATTTAGAATTCACGGTTATCCTTGTTTTTTATAAAATCAATGTCAGCTGTCCTCTCATGTGGTCTCCATATTTGCCCTGTACCCACACTTTGACACTGTGCTCAGCGTACCTCCTTACAAGCCCAGAATAAATCCACAGGGCATTTCTTTACTTGCCCTAAACTGAATACACTCACACATGTACACGCATGCACACACACAGTAGCAGACACTATAGATTTGAGAAAAGATGTCAGAAGGACAGAGGGTGAGGTTACATTGCACAGCTTACAGCCGTCATCGGTAGAGTTGGCCTCCACACCCTGTCTTCCCACTCACTGCCACTCTGGACTTTCCTTTACCCCCTACAGCCCTATAGCCAGCGGGCCTATGTTCCCAGTCCTCACACTCTTCCTTCTCAGTAAGCTCAGATGTCTTTCTTCTTCATTAAGCAGTGCAAAGCAGCCTGCTTCACCCAGCCTCTTCCTCCACATTTGCATCCCCCAAAAAATAGCTGTGCTCGGTGGGGAAAAACTCCTCCAGTTTCTAGGACTCGCTTTCCTTAGAAGGCAATAGGAAGTTATATATAACAACAAAAAATAAATTCACACACTCTTGTCCCTCTGTTTCTAAGCAGTCGATTTGAATTCGTTTCTAAGCAGGGAATCTGACTCCTCCAGAACATAAATGCTACATTTATATACCTTAAAATTTTGATCATTCTATATAAATTAGATAGTTTGCACTTCTTCTTTTTTTTTTTTCAGCTAATCTATGGCATTTTCCCCTGTTACAAAGCCTTCAAAGAAGTCCCTTTCAGTTCCACAAAACATTCCAATGAATTGACTTAACCAAAATTCACTTTAAACAATTACATTGCTTCTGACTTTTTGCCATTATTAATAATGCTATGATAATCATCTTTGCACTTTTTCCAATTTGCAGATAATTTCCTTAGCATAGATTCTAGCAGTGAAATTACTAGCCAAAGTCATACCAGCAGTAAAGAGTAGGGCCTGGGTAAAAAGATATGTGAGCAGCTTGTGTACTGGTCCACAAGAGCTGACTTAAATTTTCAGGAATTTTCTAAGCCAGTTAAACATAGCCATCATTAAAAGTTAAATGTAATAGGCCAGGCACAGTGACTCATGCCTGTAATCCCAGCACTTTGGAAGGCTAAGGTGGGCAGATCACCTGAGGTCAGGAGTTCGAGACCAGCCTGGTCAACATGGTCAAACCCTGTCTCTACTAAAAATACAAAAAATTAGCCAGGTGTGATGGTGCGCACCTGTAATCCCAGCTACTAGGGAGGCTGACGCAGGAGAATCACTTGAACCTGGGAGGCAGAGATTGCAGTGAGCCGGGATCGGACCACCACTGCACTCCAGCCTAGGTGACAGAGCAAGACTCGGTCTCAAATTTTGTTTAAAAAAATTTAAATCTAATAAATATACAATTAAATAAATTTTATTAAAATAAGGATAATAAATACTCAAAACTCAAAACAAAAAAACATATAAATACTAGATGTGTATTCTAGGAGGCCACTTGGCCCAAAGCCTCACTCCTGAACCTCTCCTCCCATCAGCCGCATGCTTCTGCCCTCAGCACAGACAGACAAGGTGTGCTGGCAGGCACCAGAGAGGTGAGAGCAGTGAGGCCATAGGGACCCATCCCATGGGGCCGCCACAGGAGAGAGGCTGGTAGGAGGGCCTTCTCACTGCCTGGGCCTGCTGCCCTGTGTGCACAGCTGCTTGCCCCCTTTCAGGCTCACTCGGGAGTGAGGCCACTGCTCCCCTATTGGCTGCACACAGCCAGCCCAGAGCCAGGCTGCACCATGGTCCATGTGGCTCCTTGATCAAATGGGCCTGAGGGAAAATTTCTAGGTTTGTTTTAAAAAGCATAGATGGGGAGAAGGCTTTTCTAACTATGCCCTCAAATTTAGAAAATATAAAAGAGGCCAGGAGCAGTGGCTCACACCTATAATCCTAGCACTTTGGGAGGCCAAGGCAGGTGGGTCACCTGAGGTCAGGAGTTTGAGACCAGCCTGACCAATATGGTGAAACCCTGTCTCTACTAAAAATACAAAAATTAGCCAAGCATGGTGGCGCGTGCCTGTAATCCCAGCTACTCAGGAGGCTGAGGCAGGAGAATCGCTTGAACCTGGTAGGCAGAGGTTGCAGTGACCCAAGATGGCGCCATTGCACTCCAGTCTGGGAGACAGAGTGAGACTCTATCTCAAAAAAACAAAAAAAAGAAAATATACAAGAAAGTTTGACCTTGTAACAATCAAGAATTCCTGCATGACAAAAAATTTCATCATGAAAATCAAAAAATAAGTGCCAAACTGAGAAAAAATGTTTATCACAGACAAAAGAAAGGAAAGGGTGAGAAGGTGGGAGGGAAGAAATGAAGACATCATCAACTGTCCCTACACTGTAGGCAGAGGGAGAATAAAGTTATGAGTAATCCCAAACCCCAACTAAAGCAAAACTCAGACACCCCTTCATTATCTGGGGGTGACTGGACTCTTCTGCAGATTACCTGAGGTTAAGGGAGCCGGCAGGTGCTCACCACCCAGCCTCTGGCCCTCCTGGGGACAGTCGTTGTTCAGCAATGATCCGGGCACGGGAGCACCCAAGCTGAGAGAGGCCAAACCTTGGGGCTGGCCTAAGGTGGGGGCGGGTAGAAGAAAGAGAGGCTCCCTGCAACCTCTTAACCTTTGGTCCTGGCAATTTCGGACAGTCATCTAAGTGCCCTTGCAAACCCTTAGGGGACACAAATGTGTGTGAGGACCCGCCTGCATCCAACCATGCTAAACTGCAAACCTACTATTCCAATTAGAGAAAAACCGGCTTGCCTGGGACTCTGAGAGTCCTCAAGCCCTGTGTCCAGGCTGCCCGGCCATGCTTCACCCATCTGAGGGCTCATTACAAGTTCTTAGCCTGGGGCCCTTAGAGTCTCAAATTGTATCCAAACATTCTAGGTCTTTATATCGCAAATTTGAGGGGGAAGAAGGTACACAGCTTTCTTCAGATTCTCAAAGGAATCCTTGACCTTAAAAAGGTCAAAGCTCGTAGGGGCGCGATGGCTCAGGCCTGTAATCCCAGTACTTTGGGAGGCCGAGGCGGGCGGATCACGAGGTCAGGAGATCGAGACCATCCCAGTTAACACGGTGAAACCCTGTCTCCACCAAAAAATACAAAAAAATTAGCCGGGCGTGGTGGCGGACGCCTGTAGTCCCAGCTACTCGGTAGGCTGAGGCAGGAGAATGGCGTGAACCTGGGAGGCGGAGCTTGCAGTGGGCCGAGATCGCGCCACTGCACTCCAGCCTGGGCGACAGAGCAAGACTCCGTCTCAAAAAAAAAAAAAAAAAAAGGTCAAAGCTCCCAGAACTCCAAAGTTATTACAAATCTCCAACTCCCACACCTCTCCTCCCTCTCCTACCCCAGACTAGGGCTGAGGTCCAGAGGGGAAATGCTAGCCCCAAACCACACAGCAAATCTGGGGCAGAACCGGGACTGGGACCCCAGTGTCCCATGCCCTAATCCAAGGCCCTTGCCCCAACCACGCCAACGCGGAGCCTCGACCCACCTGACCGGCAGGGCGAGGGGCTGCGGCGGACCCGGGCCGGGGAGGTGGTGGTAGAGTCTTGGCTCCTGCTCATGGCTCTGGCCGAGCTCCCGGAACATGGAGCTGAGGCCGGCGACCGTGCCCTTCTGGATAGCACGGAGCGAGTGGCGTCGGTACTCGTCTCGGGCGCGCTGGGCTCGGCGGCTCCTCTCCTCATCAGCCGCCTTTGACCGGCGCACTGGAAACAGGAAGACAGCGCGTTAGCCCAGATCCGCAGCCCAGGCAGTGCACTGCGCCAGCTGGGACAGGATGTATTCGGTTGGTGCAAAAGTAATTGCAATGTAGTGGCAAAAAATCGCGATGACTTTTGCACCAACCTAATAGTCCAAGAACCTCAGGATTCACCTGGCTGCAAGGAAGCTCAGAACCCAGAATGACAGGCAGGCCCCGCCCAGCCCTAGTAGCAGCCCTAGGGCAAGCCTGTCCCTACAAAGGTAAAGATACCCTGACAGTTTAGGGTTGTCTAGTTGTTCCTGTGACGCCATTCCAGAATGGCCAAGCCACTTTGGAGTGGAAATTTCCATCTCCCTATGTATTTCTTCCTGGGAGTGTCCTGCTCAGAGCAGCTCCTCAAATCCTCTGCCCACTCAGCTCACCTGTCAAAGTGGCCAGCATCTACAGACACCACCACCGTCACCCTCATTGACAGTGCCAAGCCCTGGGTTTGGTGCCTTCCCTGCATTATCTAAGGGACTTCCCCCAACCACCCAGGGAGGGCACATGACTATTTCTGCTTTATGGGTGAGGAAACCAGCCTCTGAGAGGTTAAGTAACTTGCCCAAAGTAAATCAGCTAATAAGGAGCAGAACCTGGACAGAAAACCAGGTGTGCCCGGCTCTAAAACCCACACAGTTCTTTCCACCCCATGGCCCCATCACTCAAGCAGCTACCTTTGATTTAAAACCCTGTGTATCTGACACCAGAGCTCTTTCCTACTAAAAAACAAAGAAGCATTTAAAGACCATCTGGCCCAACCTCCTCATGTTATTCATGTGGAAACTGAGGCCCAAGGAAGGACAGCAATTTGCCCAACTGGGTAAGTGGGCCAGGCCAGGAACCATCCTTCCTCCTACTGCAAGATGAGTTGTTGGAAACACTAGTGTCCCAGTTCTGGAGCCCTTTCTTGGTTTCCTATGACCTTGACAGCTGGTAGGTGAGTGTATGTATGGGCGGGGAGGGGGAAAAGGATCTTTTGATAACACCAACAGCTTACAAGACTCCAAGACACCCAGCTCTCTAGCCCTCTGTATTCACATATACATATATTAATATATGTATATATATTCATTTTCTTGAGATAAGGTCTCGTTCTGTCACCTAGGCTGGAGTGCAGTGCTGCGATCACAGCTCACTGTAACCTTGACCTCCTAGGCTCAAGCAATCCTCCCACCTCAGCCTCCTGAGTAGCTGAGACTACAGGTGTGCACCACCATGCCCAGCTAATTTTTTAAATTTTTTGTAGAGACAGGGCTTCACTATATTACCCAGCCTGGTCTTGAACTCTTGTGCTAAAGCAATCCTCCCACCTCGGCCTTCCCAAAGTACTGGGGTTATAAGAGTGAACCACCATGCACGACCTCTTCCATCTTTTTGTGCTCCTCAAAGAAGGGTCCTGTCTCAGTCAAGTGGCCTTGAAAAGATACCTGTGCTTCTAAACCTCAAAAGGGAGGTCTGGGACCAGGAAAGTGTGGGAAAGGGAACAAAACCCATTAGAGGCAAATTCTGGAATTAAAACCAATTATTTTGTAGTCTCATTGCATCTTGGCAGGCCCCTATCTGCCTCTAAAATCCAACTATTTTGCAAAAAAAAAAAAAAAACTCTTGCTGGCTTTGTTCTTCTAATTGTACCAGGCTAATGCCCCAGCGCCAGTGGGTCACCTTCTCTTCTCAGAGTAAAATCTTAGTCTGTTTCTACTCCAATACCACTCAACACATGCATAGCAAGCACCTACCAAGAACTGCGCTGTTAGTATTCGCAGGATAAAGGTCAGTTGCCATGTTCCTGAAAGAAAGCATTTCTACTTCACAAGTTGTCAAAGAACGCTTTCTGGGAACAGAACATCTCCCAGATCTGAGGAAGGCAGCATGAAGTCTGTCCCTCAGAAGGTATTTATGGAAGTGGCCCCATGGGTGTCCCATGCAGAATATCCACTAGGCTGTGAACTCCACAAGGGCAAGTGGAGAGTTTGCTTTGGTCTATTCATTGCTGTATTCTAGTGCCAAGAACACGGTCGGCAGGCGATACATATTTTTGTATGACTGATGGAACTCAATTAAGTATTTAGCACTGCACTAGGTCCTGAGTTGGATACAGAGATAATAGAGAAGGAAATCCTTCTTTCAAGGCACTCAGAGGCAAGCTGGGAAAATAAGACCAACAAATATCTCTAGCATAATGAGGAAAGTAGTGAGCATCATTTAAAAAAGAGACCAATGAAGTACTGTCAAAGTTTAGGGGCAGCAGCAGCCTCGCATGCTGCTAGGGAGCCAGCAGTCATCACAGGAAATAATTTGACTGAGTGTGGGAAGATCAATAAGAGTTTTCCAGTGAAAGAAAAGGGAAGAGGCCATTCCAGAGAGAAAACTGAGGTTTCAGTGGTTTGTCACTCCTTATGTTGCAAGACTCCAAGACATCCCTCCCTCTGGCCTTCCACCTTCTTGTGTTCTTCAAGGAAGGGTCTTGTGTCTGCCAAGTGGCCCTGAGAAGACATCCATATGTTGTGGCTTCTGAAACTCAAAAGGGAGGTCTGTAAGTTCCAGACCCTAAGAACACCATGATACCTGCCTTGTATTGGGACGAAAGGCTCCAACAAGGTCAGGATGCCCCGGGATGGGCTTTGCAGACATTTGACTGCAAACTAAAAACTAGAAGCTCGTGCCCTACAAGGACCGTGACTTTTGGAAGATTACAGCCCCTGAGAGACAGTGACATTCAGTGACAGACAGGCAGACAGGTTGCAGAAGGAAATTATATGCAGATTAGGGAGCTGGGTTTTTGGAATTCAGACAGGTGGGGCCCTGAGCCATTTGTCACACAAAGACTAAACCCATTCTCCTAAAGCCCAGCTCTAATCTTACCACTTGCTTCCTCAAAAGCCTTCAGTGGCTCCCGCTGCACAGAGAATAAAATACAAACACCTGGCCGGGCGCGGTGGCTCAAGCCTGTAATCCCAGCACTTTGGGAGGCCGAGGCGGGCGGATCACAAGGTCAGGAGATCGAGACCATCCTGGCTAACACGGTGAAACCCCGTCTCTACTAAAAAATACAAAAAACTAGCCGGGCGAGGTGGCGGTCGCCTGTAGTCCCAGCTACTCGGGGAGGCTGAGGCAGGAGAATGGCGTGAACCTGGGAGGCGGAGCTTGCAGTGAGCTGAGATCTGGCCAGTGCACTCCAGCTTGGGTGACAGAGCGAGACTCCGTCTCAAAAAAAAAAAAAAAAAATACAAACACCTTGGCCTGCCAGGTAAGACCCTGAGAAGTGCCCTGCCTACTTTCCTTACTTTCTCAGCTCAGTGGGCTCCTTCCCCAGCACACACAAACACACACACACACACACACACACACACATCATTCTGCACTGTAGCTCCGCCACACTCCCACCAAGCTACAAACCTGCCTCTGTGCAGCTGTGTTCACCAACTCAGACCAACTGGGTCAGCTCAGAGATCTCAGGCCCACCCTACTCCCCTGCCCAGACGGAAAAAGTTCAGTGTCCTATAGAATTCAGATGACCCGGTTACATCCTGCAGAGAAACTCCATGCTTCAAAGCAACATTAATTTGTAGTAATCCCTTGTGTGAATAGAACGATGTCCCTGAAAATTAATGAATAATCCTATAATATGGGGGAAGGCATCAGTAAAGATTTGAATTGTATGTGAATGTGGATGTATTTAAATTCTGCTCCGTGTGATCTTGGGCAACCTGAATTACCTTATCTACACCTTCTTTCCTTGCCTATGAAGTGGGGGCTTGACTGAGTTGCTTTGAGACGTAAATGGGACAGTACATAGCAGGCTTGAAAAGCCCTGGCATGGGCTAGGTTTATTAAATATTATCTGTTATTGTAGTGTTTGCTGTGAGATAAAGAGGCTGAAATGGCGCCTTTAGAAAGAGTCCGTCCCTGGGTGGAGGTGGGGAAGTGATGTGAGAGCGGAGGGGATGTGTGGAGTCAGGGGCTCCTGTCAGAGAATGGAAAAAACAAGTATGAGTAGGAAAAGCTTTTGACCCCGGGGAGGGAAAACAGGCAGCCGAGATGCTGAAGGAAATCACACAGGCCTTTTGTGACTCGGCCTGCTGGAGCCATGGTCCCTTGGTGGAAGAATGGGCTTGGGACTCAAGATGAGGTAAGCAAAGTTCGACCACAGCTAAACTTGGGCCTAGAGAAAGGGCTCTCTCAACCCTTATCTGAGGCTTCTGAGGTCGGCAGCCAACCACTCCCGTGGTCCTGAACCCTGCTGAGCAACGCCTGATGGCTGCCAACAGTGACCCCCTGTGGCCTCCAGGAGCCACTGCAGGAGTTCCTTAAGACCAGAGCACTTCACACCCCTATGAATGTTGTAATGACTCAGCTTGGGGAACCATAAAGCCCCCAGGGATTCCTGAGCAATTCAAGAGAAAAGATGACCCTAAGCAGGACACGAATCGGGCACATGGGCACTCAGGCTAGCATTATTCCGAGTTATAATACCAAAAATATGTGCCACCTAGAGTTTAAGGAGCGCTTCAAGCCAGTTATGTCCAAGGAGAAACTGCACAATGTCCCATCCCATCAAGGGATAGAGAAAGCCTTTCATCTGTCTTCTCCTTCAGCTGTCCTCCCAGCCCAAAATTCTGCTGTGCCCACTCCACTCCCAGTCCAGACTCTACCCCTACAAGCACCTTCCGGCTCTACCTGTCTCAAGCCTACAGCAGTTTAGTATCACTGACCCCGACTCTGGTGCACACTCTAAGAGAAAAGGGAATGGAACCCACATCACTGGACCCCAAGCTGGGCCTGAGCCCACATTTCCCACTGCGCTCTGTCAACAACCTGGCAAGAAGTGAGACAACCAGTGTGCAGATTGTTGGTTAAAGGCCACAACCAGAATGACACAGGTCAAGGAGCCAGAGGTGAACACAAGTCCCTCTGATGACTCCAAAATCCTGCTCACATTTCTAACCTAGTAACTGCAGCAATGATAAATGTCCAGTTTTTACAAATAATATCATTTCTCAAGTCAGGCTAGCTCATCTCTAAATCTCTGGGCAACTAGATGTTATCTAACTCCACACTCCTACAAGTTCACAGTTGAAAAACTATGAAATGAATTTCTCTGCCTGATGTATTCAGAGTCTCAGGAGCCAGAGCTCTGCTGAATAACTGACTGAATTCTCTGTTGAACTGAATAACTAACGGTATTCAAGTGATACTAAATGGGATAATTTCCTTTTTTTCTAACTTGGAGAATTTAATTTGGGTGTTTTATCAAAAACTGCTGCTCCCCCATAGATTAATGGCCCACTATATCTTTCATATTAAATTAATTGAGTGCAGAATGGGTTTGTTGGATTTGAATGACAGGCTCTGGAGTTTAACTCATCATTCTTTAAGAAAGGCTAAGATGAGGAACTAAAACCACGGGGCCTGAATTATCACATCTTCTTTGTTTTTCAGAGGCTTCCCCATTTTCAGTTGCCACACAGAACATTAATGAGCAATCAAGCAGCTCCTGGGCCAGACGATTTCCATTCTCCATCCCTAATGGGAAACCAGCCCCGCTCTTAACTTTCCATCCCATCGTGTAGCTAAAAAAGAAGAGCACTTCATGAACACAGACGTTTACAACTTAGAAAGCACCGTTATTTCCTCTCTCTCATTTCACCCTCCCAAAAGGCCTCAGCTCAACATGATTAACCCCATTTTACAAATGAGGAAACTGAGCAACTGAGCAAGAGTTTGCTCAAGGTCACACTAGTAAGTGGGCAGAGCTATGACAGGACTCCCAGTCCAGTGCTCCTTCCCACACACCGCAATAGCCTCTGGTGACCACTTTGTAATGGTTCATGGTTTTTTGTCAGTATAAACCTTTGCTCTGCCTCCTCTTTCCATCTGCCTCTTCTTTTGTCCCGAATTTAAATTAATGAATTCTTTTTTAACTCTTTCTCATCTTATCTTTCTAGCCTCATTTTTCATCACTGGAACCCCAGGATGCCACCACACTGCAACACATACCATGACCTATGCACACAATGACCTTGCTTTGCTCTGCTATGACACCCTGTCCCACCTTCTTTGCCCACCCATTTTCTCTGAACCAAATGCCATTTCCTCTGCAGAGCCTTTCCAAATGCTCTCCCTTCTGAAAGGGATTCACTCTCTCCCCATGTATTTTATTTTATTTTATTTTATTTTATTTTATTTTATTTTATTTTATTTTATTTTTGAGATGGAGTCTCACTCTGTTGCCCAGGTTGGGGTACGATGGCACAATCTCAGCTCACCGCAGCCTCCACCTCCCGGGCTCAAGCAATTCTCCTGCCTCAGCCTCCCGAGTAGCTGGGATTGCAAGTGCACACAGCCACACCTGACTAATTTTTGTATTTTTAGTACAGATGGAGTTTCACCATGTTGGCCAGGCTGGTCTCCAACTCCTGACCTCAGGTGATCTGCCTGCCTCAACCTCCCAAAGTCGTGGCATTACAGGCATGAGTCATTGTGCCCAGCCTCCCCATGTATTTTATACAAACCTATGTTGGCACATCTACCTATTGAACTGTAACTCGGGCATGTAAGCCTCTTCTTCCAGGCTGAGATTTCTGAGGGGAGGAAATATGTCTAACACAATGGTTGGCATACAGTAGGAGCTCAGCTGATGTACAGTTGTCCCTCGGCATCCTCAGGGGATTGGTTCAAGGAAACCCCTCCTCCACTCCCCATCTCTCATGAATACCAAAATTTGTGAGTGCTCGAGCCCCTTTTATAAAATGGTGTAGTGTTTGCGTGTAGCCTATGCACACCCTCCCATATACTTTAAATCAGCTCTGGATTACTTATCATACTTAATACAATATGAATGCTATGTAAATAGTTTCTATACTGTATTTTTGTTCTTGTTTTTATTGTCATGTTATTTTTGGTTTTTTCCAAATATTTGCTGTCAGAGGTTGAGTGAATCTGCAGATGCAGTACCCAAGGATACCCAAGGCCAAGCGTATACTTTTGCTCCTCAGTCTTACTGGGTGCAAATGACAAGCATATCCCCCAAGCGGCAGGAGGAAGCATTGCTGGGAAACGTTCGGTGGTAAGATCAATGTTGAGCTACCACCAGCACTGAGCTTCAGTAAAGATAGAGCCTCCATCTGCCTTTATTCTGTCATTTCAAACAAACTTGTTATAGAATGTAATGTCTGCTTAGTGTTCCGGCAACCTCAGCCACCCCTCGGCAGTCCTGGGAATGCCCAGCAGTATGTTTAAGAGACTTCCACAGGACGGAACCCATGAGGAACTTCCTGTGCATGGACCACTGGAGGCCTGTGAGGCCAATGACTAAAGACATCCCTCCTACAGGCTGCTTTTCAAGATACCTAACCTGCAGGCCAGAACACTAGGCCAAAAGTAAGGAAAAAGAAAAGCCTTCATTTGTGCCTGATGCCCCGACCTCCCTACTGAGTCTGAGCCTGAATTTCTTTATCAATACAATAGGAATGCCAATGCTCTGCTGTGAGGCTGTTCCTGGCTCATGAGAATGAATGTCCTAGGGCTTTGTGAACTCTCAGGGTTTGGGGCATTCAGATGAATTTAGTGAGGGCACAGTTTTTAGCAATATTTGGCAA
This sequence comes from Rhinopithecus roxellana, assembly GCF_007565055.1. Taxonomy (NCBI): domain Eukaryota; kingdom Metazoa; phylum Chordata; class Mammalia; order Primates; family Cercopithecidae; genus Rhinopithecus; species Rhinopithecus roxellana. Next base: position 11,623,955 of record NC_044559.1, read on the forward strand.
TTCTTAAAACAACTCCAACCTACGTGTGAATGGGCATGAAACAGTTCAACAGCAGCTGCCTAGTCGTTATCAATGAGCAAGGGGAACATTCTCTCCTGAGCATATGCCCCTGAAGCATCGCCTAGGAGCCTGCCCCAGATAAAAAATGAGCTTTGACCACAATGTTGCATTTGTATAATTTTAACTCTGAAAGGAAGAAGTAACAGTGAAACAGGTCCCAAGGCTGGAAGTGGTCAACAGAGAAAAGGAGGCACGGTCCTGAATACAAGCAGACCCCACCCACATTTCACTCCCCAGCCCAAGGGCACGCCAATACCCAAGTAACAAGGAATTGAGACTTAAAAGCAAAATCCCACTGTAATTTCAACTGCATACACATGCATTCCATAGTGTGATTCCATTCTTGTTCCAAATAGAGGGAACCAATCATTTTCCACCTCCCACAAACCAACGACAGTACTACTCCCTGAACACGCTATTAAGCAGAAATTGAAGAACTGGGTGGACTCGCCACTCTGGTGCTCCAGGAGGAGAGGACAGAGGAGTCTGGCCCCCACTTACACTGCTGGGGTGGGCCTGAGATTTGGCTCTATGTGGATAGCACAATCTCTTAGGCTTTCATTGATTCAAAGAGCTTCTGAGTGCATCGGTCACTCAGGTAGGAAGGGAACTGTCCCTAATAGAAAAAAAATTCTCAAGCTAAAGGCAGCCACTAGGCCAGGGCAATAGTGTTGAAAATATATTACACACAGCCCAAAGGGTTTCACAGAGGGGTCCCTGAAGCCACAGGATGCGGGGAGGATTCAGGGGGCCAGGGACCATGGGCCCCTCACTCTCCTCACCCGAGCCAGCTGCTCGCACCTTCCTTACCCGATGGGCTTCAGCATAAACATGTGTGAAAACAGCGGCCATAAGGGAGCTTGGAGAGCAAAGACAGCCCAGTTTTCAAGCTCTTTTGTAAATACAACAGTAAGTCCCTAGGAGAGAGAAACAGAAGGCCTGGTTGAGAGATGAAGTTTGCACTGCACTGTGCTGGCATTGCTACTCTGAGACATCTGCATACAGGATAATCTCTGCTCTGGGCCTGGGCACACAGCCTTCTGTCTGCCAGGGCCCGAGAGACCTAGGAAAATCTGACTGAGGACATCAATGCTGAGAAGCAAAAGGAACACTGGTGTCTTAAAATTTGCAACTGCCTCATGGTGCAAAAATTGTACAAAATAAAAATTAAATTTTAAATTTTAATTTTTTTTTAGATTCTGTTTGGTTTATTCCTTTTCCAGCATTTGATTACATGCTAGGTCACTTGGAATAAAAAAAGATTCAACAGAAAATTAAATACTTTCCACCCATCCACCTTCCCAACTGCCCAGTTATGGCCCCAAATTTGTCCCAGAAGTTCTGGGTGTTTTAGGACTGGCACCAAATTAATTATATGTCAACTTAAAAATGTATCAGTGGAAAAGGTGAATTAAGGACCTCTGAAAATCCTCTCCGCCATAAAACAATGAAAACACTGGAAAATCCTCAGAACCAACTTTCTCGGGTTGTTAGAAATTAACCAAAGGCTTACAGGAATTCAAGAAGCATTTATTCAAGAGAAAAAGGTTCATAACAAGTGAAGAGACTAAATTCGTAATCAAAAAAATTTCCCACAAAGAAACCCGAGGCCTAAGATGTCTTCACTAGTGAGTTATACTAAATGTTTCAAGGAAAATTAATTCCTCTTTACAAGTTCATCATGAGAAATAGAAGAGGAATGAACATTTTCCAACTTGTGCTTTCCAACTTGCGCTTTCCAACTTGTGCTAGTATTACCCTGATACCACAACCAGACAAAAACATCAAAGAAAATAAAACTGCAGACCAATATCCCTTATGAATACAGATGCAAAAATCCTTAACAAAATAGTAGCAAATGGAATCTAGCAACATATAAACAGGACTATATGCTATAAAGAAGTGGGATTTATCCCAGGAATGTGAGACTAGCTCAGTATATGAAACTCAGCCATGGCATGCACCATGTTAATAGAATAAAGAACAAAAAACATATGATCATCTCAACAGATGCAGAACAAGCATTTGACAAAATCCAACACCTTTCATCATGAAAACACCCAACAATCTAAGAAAGCATAGAACTCCCTCAACCCAAGGTTCTGTATGAAAACCCACAGCTAACATCATATTAAATGGTGGCTAACATCTGTAATCCCAGAACTTTGTGAGGTCGAGGTGGACAGACTTCCTGAGCTCAGGAGTTTAAGACCAGCCTGGGCAACATGGCAAACCCCCGTCACTAAAAAAATATAAAAATTAGCCAGATGTGGTGGTGTGCATCTATAGTTCCAGCTACTCAGGAGACTGAGGTAGGAGGATCACTTGAGCCCAGGCAGTTGAGGCTGCACTAAGCTAAGATAATGCCACTGCACTCCAGCCTGAGTGACAAAGTGAGATCTTGTCTCAAAAAAAACAAAACAAAACAAAATAATGAAAGACTAAAAATTTACTTCTAAGATCAGAAACAAGAGAGGGGTGCCTTTTGCCACTTCCATTCAACATAGTATTGGAAGTTCTAGCCAGAGCAATTAGGTAAGAAAACAAAATAAAAGGAATCCAGACTAGAAAGGAAGAACTATCTCTATCTGCACATGAAATTGTCCTGTATGTAGAAAATCATAAGGAATACATAAAAAATATACATTCCAGCTAATAAACAAGGTTAGTAAGGTTACAGAATACAAGATCAATATACAAAAGTCAATTGCATTTCTATGCACTAGCAATAAACAACCCAAGAATGAAACTAAGAAAACTATTCTATTTACAATAGCATCAGAAAGAATATGCAATTAGGAATAAACTTAGCAAAACAAGGGCAAGGCTGCTACACTGAAAACCATTAAATATTATTGAAAACAATTTTTACACTGGGCATGGTGGCTCACGCCTGTAATCCCAGCACTTTGGGAGGCCGAGGTGGGTGGATCATGAGGTCAGGAGATCGAGACCATCCTGGCTAACACAGTGAAACCCAGTCTCTACTAAAAATGCAAAAAAATTAACTGGACGTGGTGGTGGGCGCCTGTAGTCCCAGCTACTTGGGAGGCTGAGGCAGGAGAATGGCCGGAACCCAGGAGGCAGAGCTTGCAGTGAGTTGAGATTGCAGCACTGGACTCCAGCCTGTGCGACAAAGCGAGAGTCGGTCTCAAAATAAATAAATAAATAAATAGATTTTTAAAGACTTGGATAAATGGAAAGACATTCTGTGATCACGAATTGGAAGACTGCATATTGTTAAGATGGCAATATTCTCCAAATTGGTCTACAGATTTAATGTAATCACTATCAAAATTCCAGCTACCTTTATTGCAACAATTGACAAGCTGATTCTAAAATGGAAATGGAAATATAAAGGACTCAGAATAACCAAAATAATCGTGAAAAAGAAGAACAAACACGGAGGTCTCATACTGCCCAATTTCAAAATGTACAACAAAGCTACAGTAATCAAGACTATGTCATACTGGCATAAAAAACAGACATATAAATCAATGGAACAGAATTGAGAGTACAGAAACAGGCCAGGCACGGTGGCTGACGCCTGTAATACCAGCACTTAGAGAGGCCAAGGCAGACAGATTGCTTGAGCTCAGGAGTTTGAGACCAGACTGGGCAACATGGCAAGACCCTATCTCTAATAAAAATAGGAAAAAAAAAAAAAAAAACCCCAGGCGTGGTGGTGCATGCCTGTGGTCCAGCTACTCAGGAGGCTGAAGTGGGAGGATAGACATTTGAGCCCGTGGGGCAGAGGTTGCAGTAAGCTGAGATCACACTACTGTACTACAGCCTGGGTGACAGAGTGAGACCCCGTCTCAAAAAAAATAAAATAAAATAAAAGAAAGAGAGAGACAGAGAGTACAGAAACAGACATATTTTTGGTGAATTGATTTTCAACAAGAGTTCCAATACCATCCAATGGAGAAAGAATAGTATTTTCAACAAATGGTGCTTGGACAACTTGGATGGCCATATGAAAAAAAATTAAGTAGGAACCCTACCTCACACAAAAATTAACTCAAAATGGATCAAAGACCTAAATGTAAGGGCTAGAACTATAAATGTCTTAGAACAAAGAGAGGTGTAAGCCAGTGTGACCTTCCTTGGATTAGGCAATGGTTTCTTAGATAAGACACAAATCATAAACAACCAAAAAAATGGATAAATTGAACTTCATCAAAATTAAAATTTTTTGTGCTTCAAAGGGTTATCAAGAAAGTGAAAAGACAACCCAAAAAATAGGAGAAAATATTTGTAAACCATATCTCTGATAAGAAATTAATATCCAAAATATACAATGAACTCTTGCAACTCAACAACAAAAATTCAAAAATGGGTAAAGAATTAGAATAGACATTTATCCAAAGATGATATATAAACAGCCATAAAGCACATTTTTTAAATGTTCAACATCATTAGTCATTAGGGAAATGCAAATCAAAACCACGATGAGATGTCACTTCACACACGCTAGGAAGGCTTTCATAATAAAAAACATGAAAGATTACAAGGGTTGCCAAGGATGCCGAGGAATTAGATCCCTCATACATTGCTGGTAAGGATATAAAACGGTGCAGCCACTTTGGAAAACAGTGTGGCAGTTAAGAGGTGAGACCTTTAAGAGATGATTGGATCATGAGGACTCTGCCTTCAAGAATGGATTAATCCTTTCATGGATTAATGTATTAATGGGTTAATGGGTTATCATGGGAGTTGGTTAGCTATCAAGAGAGCAGGCCTGTATAAAAGCCGGTTTGGGCCAGGCATGGTGGCTTACACCTGTAATCCCAGCACTTTAGGGAGGCCGAGGCAGGTGGATCACCTGAGGTCTGGAGTTCCAGACCAGCCTGACCAACATGATGAAACCCTGTCTCTACTAAAATTACATAAATTAGCCAGGTGTGGTGGCACCCACCTGTAATCCCAGCTACTAGGGAGGCTGAGGCAGGAGAATCGCTTGAGCCTGGGAGAGAGAGGTTGCAGTGAGTTGAGATCACGCCACTGCACTCCAGTCTGGCCGACAGAGCAAAACTCTGACTCGAAAAAAAAAAAAAGCCAGTTCGGCTGTTAGTGTACCTTCCATCTTCATGTGATGCCCTCCACTGCCTCAGGACTCTGAAGAGTCGCCACTAGCAAGAAGGCCCTTACCTCGGACTTCCCAGCCTCCAGAACCATAAGAAATAAATGTATTTTCTTTGTAAGTCACTCAGTCTCAGATACTCAGTTATAGAAATAGAAGACTAAGATACCATATGACCCAGAAATTCCACTCCTAGGCATATAGGTAATACTTAAGAGAACTGAAAATATATGTTCACACAAAAATTTGTACACAAATGTTCATAGCAACATTATTCAAAATAGCCAAAAAGTGAAAACAACCCAAATGTTCATCGACTGTTAAGTGGATGAACAACAATGTGGTATATGCGTACATTAGAATATTATTAACCATAAAACGGAAGGAAGGAATGATATCTGCTATAACATGAATGGACCTTGAAAACATTGCACTAAGTGAAGTCAGACATCAAAAGCCACATAATGTAGGATGCTATTTATATAAAATGTCCATCATAGGCAAATCTAGAGACAGAAATTGATGAGTAACTTCCAGGGATATGGTGGGGGGAGGAGTAACTGCTAATCAATACAGAGTTTCTTTTTGAAGTGATAGAAATATTCTGGAATTAGATAGTGGCAATGATTGCACAACTTTTTGAGCATACTAAAAACCACTAAATTGTGCACTTAAAAGGCTAAATTTTATGGTATCTAAGCTGTATCTCCATTTTCAAGTCTATTTAATGAATCTGGCATAAGATAGGACCAGAAGGCTGGCCAGTAGAAGACACCTAACATCTCTGCTCTCCCCGTATGGCCCCAGTTGCAATCATCACTCAAGTGTACCATCACAACAGCCTCCTTGCTCTCTTCCCAAAACCCTGCCAGATCATGTCACTCGCCTTTGGAAGTTTCCCACTGTCCACGTGTATTAATCATGCCTTTTCATTTTCTGTATTTTCTGATTTTTTGA